>NC_047110.1:94800752-96000752 GCF_902500255.1 Thalassophryne amazonica | reverse complement strand
CCATAATTTTTGCCAGGGGTTGTAGTACACCGTGACATAGTGACACGGTGACACTGTGCCTGAGAACTTTTTTACGTGTAGAGTCAAACTGCGTCCTTTGTACCTAAATCTGAAATGTTACTTGTAACAATGTTGACTGAGCAAAATGTGATGGAACAGGACAGACTGTAAAGTTTGGTGCGGTTGTCTGGCTGTGTTCATGTCAGTTTTGTGAAGAAGTCAGCAGAGAGTGACTGAATGGGTTGCATTATGTTTCTCAATCCTGTTTTCGGTCCGTGGTGCTGTGGCAATCTGATACCGAATAGTAAGTCCCTTCGGCTGCTCCCTTGTTTTGCAGTCGGGGTCACCACAGCAAATCTGAGGTGGATTTGGATGTTGAATTGAATTGTCTGAAAAGTTTTACATTGGATGCCCTTCCTGGCGAAATTACTGGAGAAATGTGGCAGGGGTGGGTTTTGAACCAGGAACCTTCCGCACTGAATCCAAGTGCAATAACCACATGGCCACCATCCCTGTGGTAACTGATATTGCCTTTAAATAACATTGTTCACCCCACTCAAATCAGTCAAATCTGGGAACATGCAGGGCTTCTACATGGTGCCACAAACAACAGCCAATACACCACAGAAGCTGATGCTTCCTCACCATGCAAGTAATCACTTATTTGACACAAGATCACTCCAGCAATGCTCAATGATCCTCCAGTCGTTGACTTACTACATGCATCATGTGTCAAATTCTCACAACCGTGCAGTAAGACAGGAAGCACCACGTTGAGAAACACATGGAACTACATTGTCCTGAAGAGAGATCTGCATCATCAAACACCTTTGTCCAATGACCTTCTCAATCCATGAACTCTTTGCAGGCATCTCCTAATCTCAGAGGCTCACTCAAAGCTTTGGGCTAGCTCAGAATCTCACTCTACACCTTCTTGAAAATATTACAACTATTTAAATATTTTTGACACCTGAACAGCTGTAGCATCCATCCATCCATCCATTTTCTTCCGCTTTATCTGCAGTCGGGTCGCGGGGGCAGCAGCTCAAGCAAAGCCGCCCAGATCTCCCGATCCACATATACCTCCCCCAGCTCCTCTGGGGGAACCCAGAGGTGTTCCCAAGCCAGCCAAGAGATGTAGTCCCTCCAGCGTGCCTGGGTCTTCCCCAGGGCCTCCTCCCAATGGGACAGTTTGAGTAAATTCTTAATTACAGTAAAATGTTCTGTAGTCTGTCACTGCCTGCTGTCAGAAATTCCAACGGACTTTCTGCTGCTTCAGAAGCTGTAATATTTTATTTAGAGACAAGCCAAATCTTATGTAAATCTTTCTGACCATCATTGTTATATTAGTTAAAACTAATCAATGATTAATAATAATGATAATCACTTTTTTTTGTTCTTCTTTTGCATATTTGAAAATTCTTTGTTGTACTTTGTTTCTTTGATCTGTTATTGTTACAATGGATGAATCAGTGGGTCCCCCTCAAGGGCCTGTCACAGTGGCGTATTCGTAGAGCTGCTCATTACAGCGTATCGTCTACGCTGTAATGAGCAGCTCTCTGCCCACTTCACGTGGAGCTTTTTCTCAATATGTAGCAGTATATTGAGGGCTATGCGCGTAGGATGGAAGAAATTAAACATGTTTAATTTTCTTCAGCATACAGCACAGCATGGAGCCTTCAGGCGAGTACACGCAGCGCCGTGCTACTGTCCGCTATTGTGAGCCCGCCCACGCTTCAACACGGTACTGTGCGCCACTTCACATCTCCCGGTTGTTCTTCTGGAGCTATAAATACTGCAAGATCATTGCTTCACTTTATCATACTGCACTCATTATATATGAGGACTGTTTCACTGTGTTGCATCATTTCATAAAAGTGCTCTCTCTCTCTGTCAGAGAGAGAGAGCACGCGCGAGAGAGCGGTTTAATTTTGAGGAGTCTTAGTCTCCTTAAAATAAAACCGCTCTCTCTCCTCTATCAGACTCCTTAAAATAAAATAAAACCGCTCTCTTGCGCGCGCGCTCTCCCTCCCTCTCTCTCTCTGTCGGTGTGTGTCTAATCAGAGCTGTGACTCTTTAAAATAAACGCACACACGCTGCATGTCGGTGCGCTCATCAAACGCTCTGATCGATCAGTCTGATCAAAGCTGAAAAGAGCTGTGACTCTAATATAAACGCGTACTCGCTCCATAAAAAAATAAATAAATAATGATAATAATAATGTTAAATGACTCTGTTTTTGAGCCGCAACACACCATGCAGTAGAGAACAGAGCGCACTTCCACAGAGGCAGAAAATAGCACTGAAACTGGTGCAGCATGGCACACGCGACTGTGTGCACACATTTAAACGCGAACACACGCAGCTGCAAGTATGAATGAACACTGTTAAAGGCTGAGTACGTGAGTATTTTGGGAATATTTAAATGAAACACAATGCTGCAATGAGCAGCTCTACGAATACGCCACTGTGACAGGCCCTTATGTCTGTTCTGGTCTGCTTGAGGTTTCTTCCTCGAAAAGGCCTGAGGGAATTTTTCCTGACCACTCTTGCCTGTGTGCTTGCTCGGCTTGGTATGGTTAGACCTTAAACTTGTGAATTGCCTTGGGAGACTTGTGTTGTAATTTGGCAGTATATAAATAAACTGCTTACACTGCAGAGATGTAGAAAAGCTGAGAAGTTAAATACTTTAACAGCCTTTACTATGACTCTGTTGACTCTCAGCACTGTGCTACAGTGGCTTTGTCATAGCATAGAAATGAGTTGTAAATATATTTGCAGATATACCTCTCTATATGTCACAGGGTGCCAATGTCACTTTCCGTGTGGTTACTCCATTGCAATACCAAACATGACCAAACCCATCCAGCTGTTTTCTTTTAACCCCATTCAGTGGGGAAAAAGATATCTGTCTCAGTGAGGAGAAACATAGGGTGACCCTTCAGTTACTCCATCTTTTATTCCCACAGGGTACAAAAGCGGACACGGCTTTGCACATATGTGGGGAAAAGGGGCCATTTTTTCCATGTTTGAAGGGAGAGGGTGGGAGTGGGTTTTAGATACACTCATGGCAAGCTTGCTTTCAGCTGTACTGTATGTGTTGCTTGGAGAAATGCACATTTTCGGTGAATTACCTCAGGCTCAAACATTCAAACATTATATCTAAGAACAAGCATTATTTGGAAATATGAATCTGGCATGTAATTTGAATTGATAAAATTCATGAAAAGCAGACCTAGATTTTCATATTGTATTGCTCATTCCAGGAGGTCTGTTTCTCTCTCTGGCGCTATGTCATTGTACAAATGGATTTTCGCATTAAAGGCTGAAATAAAAGCACTTATAAACATGGTTGTCTTCAGCATTCTGTAAATTCCAAATCATCCTGCTTGATCTATGACATTTCTTTATAATTCAGCTTTGTAGAATACATTGGGGGCCTCAGGGGATCTCACTGAAACTGTGGGGGTCCCTTCCCCTAACACATGGCAGGGAGCGTAGTTGGGATAATGTATCATTGATGCAACTTGTCGCATTTCTTTGTTTGTCACACATCCCAGATGTATAGCTCTCACACTTAAATGATGCACATTATAGGGCTGTTCATGTCATATATTGAAAAAGTAAAAGCTGTGAGAGACGTCGGGGCCACATGTTGTTTTTGTTCCACTTGGGGTTTTATAGGTGCAGACCAAATTTGAACTCAATCAAATAATATTTAGAGTTCTCCCAGAGTGACACATGTTCCTTTCCCTCCGCTGGCAAGACAACGTCCGTCACCCAACGCAGTGCTTCTCAATTATTTTGTTACCCCCCCAGAAAGAAGAAAACATTTTGCACCCCCCTACTCTCCACCACGACTATAAATAATATCATTTGTCCATAAAATTGTTATAAGTACACCTCTGCATAACATTGTATCCTTATTAACATTAAACAAAACAAAAAAGAAAGAAATTTAGATCACCTTACAGCAAAGAATAACTTTAACATTGTGTTTTAGTCTGTAACAGAAAAAAAAATTAAAGTGCATCACTTTGTTTGAAATAAAAAAAATCATTAAACTATAAACATTTTTGACCGACTGCTATTTGATACTGAAAAACAAAATTAAATAAAATCAATAAATAATAATAAATTCAAATTGATCAGAACACTAACTCATGAGTACAACATATAAAACACTTTAACAGACAAAACAAATGAATAAAACAATTTGTGCTGATTTTTTTTTTTATGATTATTTTTTTTGTGATTTTATTTTTGTAGCACTTGTGTCATCCAGCATGACAGAGATCATCCTACTGCTGCTCAGCTCCTCTGCTACGGTGCTATGATGCTAACGGTGCTCGCTGGTTTACAAAGCGGGATTATTGCTGGCAACATTCAGCACGTTTTCGTTGAAAAAACTCAAGCGGCTTATCTGCATAATTGGAGTGTGATGTCTTTAAGTGACACCTTAATTTATTTGGCTTCATGCTGTCTGCTGCCAACATTTTAAGACACACTGGTCTTTCCTCGTCTCCAACCGTAGTCACAATGACGCCAAGCGCTACATACGCTTCATCATATTTGCTTGTGTTAGCATTCGAAAAAAAAACCCTGTTCCATTATGCTAGAGTCCTCCATACTCCCTGCCCACACTCTGATAATGAGAGGGCCACTGCCACCTACTGTAGTGGGTGTGCAATTACACTTTATTCTTTTACAGGAAAAAAAAAAAGCATGTTCCCCTGCAGTCACACCCCCCCATTACCCACATTACTGAATTACTGGATTACTATGTTGCTTGTTTGGGGAAAATTGCTGCTTTGTGGGGAAACCCCTAAATAATGTCCGATTACAATAAAATGTGGCACAGATCTTTTATTTTATTAGTGGAACAAACACAACATGTGGCCCAAAAGATTTTGTAACATTTGACATTTTAAACAGGTCTAATGCGCAGGAACATTCATGTTGCAGAAATATCCTGGTGGTGATTAGAGTTTGGAGTACTTTAGTCAAAGGTCAAGTAAACTATGGTCTGAAAAACACTTTTTTATAGCTCAGTAACCAAGAAGCCTTGATCGACAATACAAAGCATATATTAATCAGCAACATATTTGATTGGGATGAGTGACTTCGTAATGAAGTCACACAGAAGTCATACAACGGTTATACGTAGCCAAAACATTACAAACATAGGTATATCTACTTATATTGTGTATAGAGTGTGCAGGGTATACATTATCCCTCTGATGCCTTTCATAGTTTACTTTATGAACAAATAAAACTACAAGAAAAAAACTTTTTTTTTATAGAAAAGCTGTGTGTGTGTGTGTGTGTGTATATATATATATATATACATATATATATATATCTTGATGGTATGAAAGGACTGTTCAACATATCTAGATGGGGTGGAGGCACAGTGATGGTATTGAGTATGGGACAAGTGCATTCCATCCCCGCTTCCCACCCAGATTTAAACACAATTCACGAATTGACGATGGAACTCTTTGATGATCAGGCCCACTTCTCTAACCTTCAGGATGCCACTTCCATTGTGGGAATTGGGGATGTGCCAGAATTTCTCCTCCTGTTACATGATGGTACAGGCAGAAAAGTTAGCATTTTTTGTCATCATTGTCATCCACTTTTCATTTTTTGCTGCTGGATTTGTGTTGAGGAAGAAATATTATGAATATATTGAACACAAATGTAGAAGTAAAGTTCAAGACTGTTGTATCGATAGACATGCAGAAAAAGGTTTTTTTTTTTGTTTTTTGTTTTTTTTTTGAGGCGGCTGGGGGGTGTAGATGTAACCACTTCTGTTTGGGCATCAAATAATGGTTTTCTTCAATAGCACCAGATGCAGTATGCAGCAGTCATAACGTGAGCATATTTGAAATATTGATTTTGCCAATTGTAATTCAGCTGTTGTTATTAACCTGTTTGTCAAAGCTCTAATGGCAAAGTAGAGATTTGTTTTTAATACACTACAGCATGGGTGCACCTGCTTTAAAATTCAGTGAGACATATTTATTGCATTTGATTTGTTTGCAATAACATACTTCATACAGACAGAAAAAGTTCTGCTTGAGGATCTAAACAATAGTTTGTTCCCAGTAGAATTGAACACTTTTGCTCTTTTATCCCTTCTTAAGCGATGACAGGGGAGGCTTGCATTTCATTATGGCATCACTGTTTCCCAACCATTTTGAATGTTTTCCTTGTAACACTCTTTCTGCCTTCTGTCATTACATATCCCACAGGAGGCTTTAATGTGGAAGCACTTCTGCACAAATTATGAAACTCAGTTTGTGTTTCTATAAGCTTTGCTTTTTTATTGCAAAGTGTTGTGTATAACATAACATCTTCAAAACCTGCTGTGTGTTTGTCTGCTTTGTCACTGATGAGTAAGACATTTCACCCCTTATGGCCAGAGATGACAGTTTATTTATGGCGGTGCTTAGATTTACAAATTGTTTCTTTTACAAAATGTCAGAATTTGCTGTCACGCCACTTCCATTTATTTATTTATTTATTTATTTTTTCTTGCAAAAGAACTGGTGGTGTTTAATTTATAATTTTCACAAATCTTCAGAGCATGCAAACACCAGCAGGTAAATTACCTCAAAACCAGGACTGTGAAAACTTCTTGGACCTGTGAAATTCCACGGATTTCATCGGGGGGTGTTAGTGTTAGATGTAATCGTGATCGTCCCTAAAATGTCTATCACAAAGTGTTCTTTTTTTACGACACTGTGCAAGTTTCATAAGGCCGCGGCGGTTCGTGGACACTGATCTGTGTCTTACAGATACAAATCGGTGTCCTCAGATCCGCGGAGTTTTGAGGAGAAAAAAGCCTGGCTGTTGCGACAGTTGTCGTAAAGTGGGACTGGTTGGTTGCTGCGGTGACGCTTAAGATAAACGTAGCATGTGGACATTGCAAAGCTTTAGAGCTGTAAAGTTTTTAAAAGAAGAATTGTGCAGCATGTCTGTGTCACGGACCGACGTCGCACAGAGAGAAGATGGTGAGAAAGACTGTTTGGAAAAAGTCTGATAAGGACAAGAATCCGTGGAAATGTCGTTGGCTTCATCAACACATTTGAAAGATGAAACGGGAAAAGTGAACTGTGCTCTCAGGAAACACGGTAAGGATTTTTCTCTGGAAAATAAACATTGTGCTGTTCAAACAGGATTTTAGACACGATTATGTGACTTTTTTCTTTAATCTAGACTTTCTTTCATTAGGAAAAAAAAAAAGACTGTGGCTTTGAATGGATTTACATGAATTTACACAAGAATGTAAATTAGTTTTTATTAATGTAGACTTTTCATGGAAAAGACATTGGCTTTGAGTGGATTTACAGGAATTTACACAAGAATATGTGGCTTTTTTACTATAAGGTAAGTTGTTATTTTACCACGATTTTCAAAATATTCTCTAAACTTTAGCTGTGGTTTTTGAAATGAATGAATTTCATGTAGTTTAATTGTTCTGAGTTAATGCATAATTTGGTTTACAATTAAAAGGAAAATCATTCCAGGTCCTACGTCCACATCATAGTCTGTTAATTCAACATTATCACTGACAGTTCAAATGAAAGTTTGACTACAGGGTCATTTAAATATGGACTCATTTTTAGACTTCGTTCCAGGAGATGCTGAAAATGTATCATTACATAAAAATTTTATTTGGTTTCTGGGATCCCACGGGGCCTGAGACCCCAGCTCCCCCAGGCCCCCTGCAAATTTTCCTCAGATTTGACAATTTTCATTTCACAGCCCTGCAAAATGAAATCATGCACTGTTGAGCGTGTGTATGACTCTACGTCATTTCCTCTCCATTTTTGCGAAGCCTTGATGTCTGCGAGTGTTCAACAACTTCATCTTAGATAAGACAACCAAAATCAATCTAATCAATCAATTCCGAGAGAGACGAGCATCAAAAAGATGTCCTGCACTCACCCAAAACGTGTTCAATTTTTGTACCCTGGCGGGCGTCCAGACGGCGCTGTGCTCAGCATGTTCTCTGTGCAGCATCTGGAGGACCTACAGATACCAGGACGCAGTGCTTCATTTGAAAACTTTGAGGCTCGATAACCTCTCAGGCGTATTCCACCGCTATTTTTTTGTAGCCAGAGTTGAGTCTAATTAATTTTGTCCCAAATACACGCAAGATAAAGTCAGCTTTTAATTAAAAAGAAAGTAATAAAAGAAAACATTAATT
Source organism: Thalassophryne amazonica (assembly GCF_902500255.1). Lineage (NCBI taxonomy): Eukaryota > Metazoa > Chordata > Actinopteri > Batrachoidiformes > Batrachoididae > Thalassophryne > Thalassophryne amazonica. The sequence goes on along the minus strand of NC_047110.1, from coordinate 95,992,534 downwards.
GCTCAGAACACAAACTGAATACACAATTTGTATTATTGTTTTTTTTTTGGCATATTTGCTTGTTCATGGCAAATTTAATGTGCTTTACAACGGTGCTTTACAACGGTGCCTCACATTTACCTATTTACACCTGTTATCCAGCTGTACTGTGAGAGCAACTGTGGGATTCAGAACTTTGCTCAAGGAGGCCTTTGCAGCAGCAGTGAGTGTGAGACAATAGCTGCTCTAAACCTTCTGCACAAACATTTTTATCTTTTGGGTCTTGGACCATTTTCCCATACGTTGCTTAATTTTCATAAAAAAAAACATAAGGTCTAACTACTTCAGTTTATTGATTTTAATGGTCCAAAAGGTCCCAAAGCACAGCCACGCTCTCCTACTCAGGGCCCTTCTGAACATAACTAGGATGAATGTTTTCCTACCAAGTGATGAAGTGGGTGAAACATGCCACAAAGGAGTATGCCATGCAAATGTGTCAACCTCATTAATACTGTTCTGTTTGTGTTCTCCTCTGCCGTTTCATTAGCACCCACAGCTGCAGCTTCTCCGCATCTTTGCTTGAGATTTCATCATGTATGTTTTGCAGCTCTTCTTTGCTTGGGCTTTGGTAGATTTGTCACTTTGTCTTTCACACATTCACATATACTACATATGCAGAAGCTCATTCTACACCATCTAGAACTCCGAATGGTCCCTAAGACATTCCACCACCCGCACAACACAACTGACATCCTCAGTTCTTCTCAAGAATTTCTATAAATTTGCAATACTTAATAGCAATGGCAGTAAGCACAGAATGGTGTAAGACAAAAGGCTGAGCTACCAGTTACCAATTAGACTACCTGTCTGAGTGCTTGGACAAGACAATTCATCTGCACTGGGCCAGTCCAAACAGTTGTAAATGGGTAAAGGCTTTGGTTATGTGGGGAAAAATCCTAGCCAAGGGGAGTTGTAGACTCTGCTCCACTTCAAGGTATAGAATCTGAGGATTTCCCTCACTACCCTACAATGTGGTCGTGTAGTCATTTGGCCCACAGTTTTGCTATAAATTATCATAGTCTTTCAATTTAACTGCACTTTAATGGTGTCCCGATCACATTTTAAATCAACTCTTGATTTAAAATGTGTGATCCATCATCTCTCAGATCTTGGAGAAAACATGGTGATCACATCAGACTTGTTAATTAAAAGAGAGGGGGAATAATGCAGAACGGGCACTGAATCAGCTCATCATCCAATTGTCAAATTACTTTTGAGTCATAAAAATGGGGGACCACTCACAAAAAGTGCCGTAATTACTACACTATTCATCTGATTTGGCTGCAGCTCCCAAACTAAGCTGACAGTCTCTTATGTCCCAACTAACACTGAAAATGAAAATGCTGTCAGCGTCCAAATATGTTAGGTCCTAAACTGTACAAGACCAGTTGCTTGTAATTTGGAAGGTGTAAGTATAGCTCACATGGGCATGTTTCTACACTAATGAACTGCAAAGGGACATGACAAAAGCAAACACAAATTGTCCTCATGTCTACGGCCCTGCTGTTGTTTGAGCTGAGACACATAGATCTGTTGCACCTTTTCTCACTTTCACATAGTGAACCAAATAGACCATGTCCTGCTTTCCAGCCTACATGTAGGCCCTGTGAGTGCTGTGCAGAGTAGGAACAGAGCCTCTAACTTCTTCTCAATTAATTCTGACACTTGTCAAGGATGTGTTCTGCTTCCTCCTCTGTTCGACTTGGGTGCCTTTGTTGGTGAGGAGATGTTCATTGATCTTGACATGGTAGACAACGCCCGATGGTACACTTGAGAAGCTGAGTGATGAGTCAGTGTCTGGATTTGTGAGTGTTCTGAATAAAGACGAAGAACCAGGCTTTCATTGATTCACTGGACTCAGCAGTCAGAAGTGCACATTATGTGCCAAAGGTGTCAAACTTTTAAAAGCTTCACTTGTCTGGGCAGTGACATTCATGAGCTCAACCTGTGAGGAAAGAAACTAAGCACCAGGCTTTCTGTGATTTTCCTGGATTCAGCATATGATGTTGAGAGACATGTGGAAAGAGCTTATGGTGTCATGATTTTGGTGAAAGGCTGTGTTTCACAATGCCAATGTCTGTGCAGAATAACAAAGGGCAGAGTCATCCAGGTCATGGTGGTTCCAGGATTTGGTAAGCTAAGGTTAGACCTTACTTGTGTGAAGCACCTTAAGGGAGTGTTGTGATTTTTCACTATATAAAAAAAATACATTGAAATTGGTTTGAACCATAAATCCTACCAGTCCTACCAACATAATGATTGGATGTCTTTAGTTCTACATCTTTCCAGAGCATCCTTGGGAATGTAAGTAACCTCTTTTGGCATCCTGCTTTTTCACTCTGGGTCACCATAGCAGATCTGATATGGATCTGTATGTTAATTTTGATCCGGTTTCACACCGGATTCCTTTCCTGAAGCAACTTGACATTACATGGAGAATGGACAGGGATGGTCTTGAACTGGGAACCTTCTGACCTTGAAACAAGCACACCAACAGCTTGTCACCACACTGCCCTGGGTAGTCCTGGAATGACTGTTCAAAGCGAGCAGTTTTTTATTGAAACATGACTGAGATGCACTGCCTGCACTGTATCTCAAAACTTTATTCAGTTAAACAGCTCCAAAACAAAAGCCATACTAGTTGCCACCCCACCGTGTCCAGTCATCCACTATAAGCACCGTGTCCTTCTTCGGTCAAGACATCCCTCTTTCAACTACTGTTACTAACCTTGGCATGAGACTGGACCCTCACCTCACATTCAACAATCACATCAAACATCTGTCTCAGACTTGCTTCTAACACCTCAGAAACATCTCCAAGCTCCATCCTTCCCTCATCCTCACTGATGCTAAAACACTTGCCCATGTCTTAGTCTTCTCTAGGCTTGACTACTATAATGCCCTGCTCTTTGGGGTCTCTTGTAAAAACCTTCAAAGGCTCCAATACATCCAAAACAGTGTAGCTAGAATTCTCATGACAGTATGTGACCAGGAACACATTGCACCTACTATTCTCCATAACCTCCACTGGCCACCCATCACCTACAAAATACATTTTAAGATTGCTCTCATCTTCTGCCAGTGCATCCATGGCAATGCCCCCACTTACCTCAAAGACCTCCTCACTTCCCATGCAGCCTCCTGTTCCCTCTGTTCACACAGTACTAATCTCGTCCATCCCCCTCACACCAAACTTTGCACCATGGGACACAGAGCCTTCTGTTCAGCTGCCCCTGATATATGTAACTCCCTCCCTGGCCACCTGAGGGCTCCACAAACTGTTGAAGCTTTTTTTTTTTAAAAAAAAAAGCCGTAAGACATACCTGTTTAGACAGGCCATTCACAGCTGTTCATAATTTTTAATTGTTAGTGTCTTAGTCTTTTTATTCCGTTTTTATTATCCATTTTAGGTTTAATTCCATTCTACTGACTGTTTAATCTTAAGATTGTCTGTTTTAATCTCTTGCTGTTCCTTGGTTTTATTTATTTTTATTAATGAAAGGTGCATTATAAATAAAATGATTTATCATTGTGGCCTGTGGTCACGTATAACACCATGTGGTATGTTTCCTTGAGTGTGATCCTTCACACAAGTTCAGTGCGGATACACCAACAACTGGAAGAGGTCAAGGGACCACCCATGTATCACCTGGCTGTGTCAGATAGATGATTATTTTTGGGAAATGAGGATTGACTGGTGGTCTGCCTGGGTGGTTACTAATGAGATCACAGGGGTATTCCATAGGGTGTGGCAATGCGCAACATCATCTCTCACTCACTGACATGACCTGTTTATTTTGTTTTTCTCCACTGTGGTTTCTTCGTAACTCCTCTTTTTACTGTTGCTGTTTCCCTTCATCAGTTTGACTCAAATTCCCTCCATCCTTCTCTCTTCCATTCCTCCCTTACTGCCTAACTTCACAGTGAGCTTTGCATGAGAAGACGGCCTAATGTGGGCCATTTTACCCAATAGAAGCTATATGTCAGAGACTTGGTGATTTTCCACACCAGTAGCTTTCCTCTTTTTATGCAGCCTACTTCCATATGGCAGCCATTCATTTTTCATGCTCCCTCCTTCTCCCTGGGAGATAACCGGTAGGGAGTCAAGGGAGAGGATCGAGATTTGACATGCACAAATGTGTGTGTGCATGCACATGTGTGTGAGGGTGGGGCAGCTGTCAGCAAGAGTCACAAGGGAAGGGTAGGAACCTTGTTGTTTGTCACACCCTTTGCTAGCTGTGGGCTTGTTTGGGTACTGAGGGCTCTCCCTTGCCCTTCCTCTGGGACCCATAAACAACCAGTCACACAGCAGCTGGAGCATGCAATGCAAGCCGATCTGCTTAAATGTTCTGCCAGTCCAGTCACCGCTAATAGGATGGGAAGGTTGTTAGAATGCTCAGGTATTCAGCGAGTCAGTTCCCCTGATTTCATAAGAAAATGGTAAAAATATTGATTGCCTTTATGCCAATCATCGCATAAGTTTTAACGATGTGACTCACTGAATTATTTGGTTACGTATGTTCACATTAATAAGTAGAAGGACGACTGTAGTTCAGCCAAACTCTATGGGTTTAAAGCTTTATAAAAGATATAAGTCATCCAATAGGTGCTCACTCTGAGAGTGTAAGACGGCACAAAGGACCTTGATCCTGATGCAGTACTTCAAAAATGCTTATACAATGTGGAATCTGTGATGGATGTATGACATTTATGGACTTACTGCAGTATACTCACTTAAGATGGCTGCACACTACACAGTGACACAATGAGAATTCACATTTCTGCAGGTTTGTGTAGAATTGCATGCCATATTGCAGTATGTATGTGCAATACAATAGTATACGGGGCTATATACAGCTACCATCAATATTCAGCTTGATCAATAGTCTAAAAACAAATTAGTAACTTCTGCCCATCAAAAAGTAGGTGCACCTGGAAAAAGGTAAACATTGTAGTTCCTTGAATGGTCACTTGAGGCTGGCTCCTAAAGCTAGCTGATTCTCATAGAAGCCTATGTTAAACTGTCCAATTTTAGAGCAGAAATAAAGTGGTCTCTTTGCTGTCGCTAGCTTACCCCTCCACGACAATTGTATGTATTGTATGTGTTGGACAGAATGTTCCATGATGTTTGGCCTCAGACCACTTGATGACACAGCATACATACCTAACTAAGGTCTTCATATCTCCGTCTGGGGTAACAGGCATCATGAAATATTCTGTTCTTTGCTTATTATGCTGACACAAGACACAGGCAGCACAAAGTTTTGATATAACGCATACCGTTCAGATAAGGACCTGTTTCTCTCTCTCTCGCTCTCTCTCTCTCCTTGTTTTCCACCTGTAGAAGGTCCAGTGAATGACTGAAAAATGCACGCTGGCATGCTCGCACAACATGCAAGGCCGCCTACAGGCCTGGTGTATGTATACTACTATGCAGACAGATCTTGAAATGTTGCTGTGTTTATAGAACACTACTTGAAAACAAAGAACGTTTTGTATGTGTGTGGACAAGGCTTTATTCTTCCAGTCATTACCCAAAGCTTATGACTATAGGTGAGCATAGGAGCATAAATTGAATGTCAAATTCAGAGCCTCACCTTTCGGCTCAGCTCCTTCCTCACCACAACGGTCTGGTACAGCATCCGTAAAATTTCAGACACCACGCCAATCCACCCCAATGAATGTCATGCTTCAATTCATGAACACCCTGAGACACTTAAACTCTTCCACTTGGGGCAGTAACTCCACCTTGACCCATAGGGGACAATCCACTGTTTTCTGACAGAGGACCATGATCTCAGATTTGCAGGTGCTGATTCTCATCCCAGTCACTTTACACTTTACCTCAAACCTGCCCCGCATGCATTGGAGGTCACTGCCTGATGAAACCAACAGAACCACATCATCTGCAAATAGCAGAGAAGCAACTCTGAGGTCACCAAACTGGACAACCTCCAGTCGCCTTGAAATCTAGTCCATGAACAGGACTGGTAAGAAGGAGTAGCCCTGGTGGAGTCCAACACCCTCTAGAAACAGGTCTGATGTAATGCCAAGAAGGTTGACAGGGCTCCTACTTTGGTCATATAGAGAGCGGCTCACACATTGCAGTGAATCCGGTACCCCCAGGGTCTACCACTGTAAGACCTGTTGGGCTCAGCCCGAAGAAACACTGTCATTTCCATGTGGGCTCACCATCTGTAGGGGTGTCGTGCACTGTTTTTCTGGCAGTGGACAGGGGCTTACATGTGGTTAGGAAATAAGTAGGTTTTTTAAATTTTTTTTTAAAGCCCATAACAAAGCTACCCATTATGAAAACCACAGCCCAGTCACTCAAAAATATGAATTCATTAAACAAGTGAACAAAGGCTGGTCCATTAGCTGAGCTTGTTCTGTAAGTCTAAGATGGACCTGTGCTGGTGCTTCATTTGTCCCACTTAGCTCACACAGGGTCTCGCTCATGCTCCACCTCTTTATCCATTTATGGGTTGGCCTTGACATAGGCTTAGTAACCACTGCCATCATGGCCTCATTTTTAATTGTTAGCATCTATTCCATTTTTATTATCCATTTTAGGTTTTAGAGCAGCACGTTTTTTTCGATTTCAAAACTAGTGGTGATGTCACGCACATTTGTCCAGTGTATGAAGTGTATGTAGCCCAAGGTGAAAATTGTTGCGTCAAAAGATCACTTTGTGTTCTGCTTTTGGTCAAAGCAGTCACCAGTGTAAATCTCAGCTCTCTCATGATAAAATTTAAAACACTAAAACTGACAGCATGAACCCATTTTAACGTTTCTCTTTGTGGTGGAGCTGTCGTTCAACGTGTGTTGATCCGCCTTTGTCACAGCGCCATCTCAAAAAAAATAAATAAATAAAAAACACAGCTCCTTTGAGTTGACATCATGACAGCACTGATGAAAGTTCTACTGGAGAGAAGAATGAGAACCGGGTTTGTTTGGTAGCACTGGCTAGTCTTCTACAGAGAATAGAAGAGTCTTGACACCTGCCCCATTAGTTTACCAGAGAGCAAATATTCTCTGGCACTAAAGCTGTCAGTTTTTCATGACTTTGATTTTCTTTTTATTGTACTGTCTCTCCCTACAGCCACTTTCAGATGTGCGTTTTATGTGATCAGTTTGCCCCAGTTATGACTCCATGGTGTGAAGTGGTGTAAATTTCCCTTTGCACCACTTGGTTTACTACATACTACCTCTTAAGACTTCTGTTGAACGCCACAGCTCAAATTAATACTGATGACCAAAATCGTTTCCTTTACTGAACCAGCTTTTTGTGAATTGTTCACTTAAGACCAGTTCCTTCGGATCCTCATTCATTCATATTTCTATCTTATTTATACACTCCGCTGCAGGCTTGCAGGTCGGCCTATTCGTTCATGAACACTTTATGAAGGAACGGCATGGGATTTGGCTCATTTGCTTCACTTTCAGGCATTCTCTTCAGCTCAACCTCTGGCTGCTCAGAGCTGTTCATACTGTTCATTCTTCGCTGTGTCTCTGGGCTCTATAGAGCAGATCACACCCTTGATTAGTCATTAAGACCTCTGTTGCAGCACTAAAGGGAGTCACATGGTGTCATGCATTTGTTATTTGCCATTAGTGGCAGGCAGAGTAAATGCAGTAAATGTATAAACTGGCCTGTTTTCATTCCTTCCTCCAGGCTCCTTATGCAGCTCCTTGTCTCATTTGTTGACTGCATTGGCTCTTTACCTGATGGCTCACTCACTCATTGGCTTTTTCATTCATAGGCTCTCTACCTAGCGACTGGAGGCAGACATGATGCATGCCAATGACATACACTCAACAAAAATATAAACGCAACACTTTTGGTTTTGCTCCCATTTTGTATGAGATGAACTCAAAGATCTAAAACTTTTTCCACATACACAATATCACCATTTCCCTCAAATATTGTTCACAAACCAGTCAAAATCTGAGATAGTGAGCACTTCTCCTTTGCTGAGATAATCCATCCTACCTCACAGGTGTGCCATACCAAGATGCTGATTAGACACCATGATTAGTGCACAGGTGTGCCTTAGACTGCCCACAATAAAAGGCCACTCTGAAAGGTGCAGTTTTATCACACAGCACAATGCCACAGATGTCGCAAGATTTGAGGGAGCGTGCAATTGGCATGCTGACAGCAGGAATGTCAACCAGAGCTGTTGCTCGTATATTGCATGTTCATTTCTCTACCATAAGCCGTCTCCAAAGGCGTTTCAGAGAATTTGGCAGTACATCCAACCAGCCTCACAACCGCAGACCACGTGTAACCACACCAGCCCAGGACCTCCACATCCAGCATGTTCACCTCCAAGATCGTCTGAGACCAGCCACTCGGACAGCTGCTGAAACAATCGGTTTGCATAACCAAAGAATTTCTGCACAAACTGTCAGAAACCGTCTCAGGGAAGCTCATCTGCATGCTCGTCGTCCTCATCGGGGTCTCGACCTGACTCCAGTTCGTCGTCGTAACCGACTTGAGTGGGCAAATGCTCACATTCGCTGGCGTTTGGCACGTTGGACAGGTGTTCTCTTCACGGATGAATCCCGGTTCACACTGTTCAGGGCAGATGGCAGACAGCGTGTGTGGCGTTGTGTGGGTGAGCGGTTTTCTGATGTCAATGTTGTGGATCGAGTGGCCCATGGTGGCGGTGGGGTTATGGTATGGGCAGGCGTCTGTTATGGACGAAGAACACAGGTGCATTTTATTGATGGCATTTTGAATGCACAGAGATACCGTGACGAGATCCTGAGGCCCATTGTTGTGCCATACATCCAAGAACATCACCTCATGTTGCAGCAGGATAATGCACGGCCTCATGTTGCAAGGATCTGTACACAATTCTTGGAAGCTGAAAATGTCCCAGTTCTTGCATGGCCGGCATACTCACCGGACATGTCACCCATTGAGCATGTTTGGGATGCTCTGGACCGGCGTATACGACAGCGTGTACCAGTTCCTGCCAATATCCAGCAAGTTCGCACAGCCATTGAAGAGGAGTGGACCAACATTCCACAGGCCACAATTGACAACCTGATCAACTCTATGCGAAGGAGATGTGTTGCACTGCATGAGGCAAATGGTGGTCACACCAGATACTGACTGGTATCCCCCCCCAATAAAACAAAACTGCACCTTTCAGAGTGGCCTTTTATTGTGGACAGTCTAAGACACACGTGTGCACTAATCATGGTGTCTAATCAGCATCTTGATATGGCACACCTGTGAGGTGGGATGGATTATCTCAGCAAAGGAGAAGTGCTCACTATCACAGATTTAGACTGGTTTGTGAACAATATTTGAGGGAAATGGTGATATTGTGTATGTGGAAAAGGTTTTAGATCTTTGAGTTCATCTCATATAAAATGGGAGCAAAACCAAAAGTGTTGCGTTTATATTTTTGTTGAGTGTAATTCTACACAATAGTCAACAGCTTTTTGCTTCATGGGTTGCAGAAAATTATTTAAATAAGTATACAAGCTAATATTCAACCCTGTCCCCACCTATTATGCTGATATGTACATGTGATGTGTACATGCAGGTGTTAACAGATAATTGTGGTCATTGAAAACATGAGTTTCTATAGAGTGATATGCCACACGGAGGCAATGTCAGTTATGAGTACAAATCACTGCTGAAGTTGAAGTGCATGTGTACTGTAAGTAAGTAATTATTACTTCAGACCAAAATGTATGCATAAAAGTGAAAATAACTACTTCTTGGGTCAGACAGTGCCATTTGTTTCACTAATTGTCACATTTGACCTTGGACCTTGAGTCAGGTCAATGGAGTCAGGATGCGTGGTTTTCTGTAAGTGTTCAATACAAACAGAAGCTGTAGAAGTGATATTTCGAGAGATAAAGTGACAATCTGGAGTTAGGTGTTGGGTGTCTTTGTCGGCCATTATCTTGGATGACTTTGAAAACCTGGGCCAAGGTCATATGCCTGGACATCACATTTGTGTCTGTGTACAGTATACTATGGATGTGTACTATCTATGCAAGGGATAAGAGGGAAATGTAGAGCCCTCAAAACGTGACTGACGGACCGACGGAAGGAGTCTATTTCAATGGTCCCCTTATTTCATGGTAGAGGACAGTAAACTGGAACTGACCTATCTCACTTTCACTTTTAAGTCAAGTCTGGGATCATGCATTGATGTTGCACTTGAATGAATGAATGAATTTATTCAGCACACACAGATCCGAGATAAAGTGAACTCACAAAGAAAACAATCCAGCAACGCACTCATATGCCCGAAAGGGTTTAGGCAGAAACAAAACTTATAAACGCCCACCCCTTTTAACCAAAAAGTAAAAATGTATACATATGTATAAAAAATATACATATATCCATAACTAATACATAATATAAATTAATCACTGAACTAAAATTTCAAAACACAAACATGCAAACAGCAGTGCACCATGCACAAACCCATTAAAAAAAAAATCAATAAACATAATTCATCACACCATAACAAGTAATTAGTTTATTTTTGTAGCACCTTTAAAAGCCAACCAAGTTACCGAGTGATTTTATGCTATCCAAGCACAAATTCCAAATTTTTATCACCTTTAACAGAAACACAATGACTTTTTACAGTAGTTTGAGTCTTTGATTTTTGATATCATAATGTATCTCGCAAATTATAACTGGAGTCCCTCATTTTGAACAGGTACTGGACATGTTGTGGTAAAAAGGTTCTTTTTTACTTTTAACATAATTTAAATTATGCTATAATCAATCAGGTCCCAAAATTTTAAAAGGTGTAAACAGACAAACCATGGATTTGTTGGCTCACGATATGGTTTATTACAAATAATTCTTATGGCTTTCTTTTATAGCAAAAATATGGAATTTACAGTGAGGAAAATAAGTATTTGAACACCCTCACCCAAGTTCTCTCACTTAGAAATCATGGAGGGGTCTGAAATTTTCATCTTAGGTGCATGTCCACTGTGAGAGATATAATCTAAAAAAAAAATTCCGGAAATCACAATGTATGATTTTTTTTTTTTAAATAATTTATTTGTATGTTACTGCTGCAAATAAGTATTTGAACACCTGTGAAAATCAATGTTAATATTTGGTACAGTAGCCTTTGTTTGCAATTACAGAGGTCAAACATTTCCTGTAGTTCTTGACCAAGTTTTCAGACACTGTAGCAGGGATTTTGGTCCACTCCTCCATACAGATCTTCTCTAGATCTTTCAGTTTTGGAGTTTCAGCTCCCTCCAAAGATTTTCTATTGAGTTCAGGTCTGGAGACTGGCCAGGCCACTCCAGGACCTTGAAATGCTTCTTACGGAGCCCCTCCTTAGTTGCCCTGGCTGTGTGTTTGGGGTCATTGTCATGCTGGAAGACCCAGCCGTGACCCATCTTCAATGCTCTTACTGAGGGAAGGAGGTTGTTTGCCAAAATCTCACAATACATGACCCCATCCATCCTCCCTTCAATATGGTGCAGTCGTCCTGTCCCCTCTGCAGAAGAGCACCCCCAGAGTATGATGTTTCCACCCCCATGCTTCACGGTTGGGATGGTTTTCTTGGGGTTGTTCTCATCCTCTAAACATGGTAAGTGGAGTTGATTCCAAAAAGCTCTATTTTGCTCTCATCTCACCACATGAGCATCTCCCATGCCTTCTCTGGATCATCCAGATGGTCACTGGTGAACTTCAAACGGGCCTGGACATGTGCTGGCTTGAGCAGGGGGACCCTGCTGCACTGCAGGATTTTAAACCATGACAGCATCATGTGTTACTAATGTAATCTTTGTGACTGTGGTCCCAGCTCTCATCAGGTCATTGACCAGGTCCTCCTGTGTAGTTCTGAGCTTTCTCAGAATCATTCTTACCCCACAAAGTGAGATCTTGCATGGAACCCCAGACTGAGGGAGATTGACAGTCATCTTTTGTTTCTTCCACTTTCTAATAAATAATCATAACAGTTGTCTTCTACCAAGCTGCTTGCCTGTTGTCCTGTAGTCCATCCCAGCCATGTGCAGGTCTACGGTTTTGTCCCTGGTGTCCTTAGACAGCTCTTTGGTCTTGGCTATGGTGGACAGGTTGGAGTGTGATTGATTGAGTGTGTGAACAGGTGTCTTTTATACAGGTAACAAGTTGAAACAGGTGCAGTTAATGCAGGTAAAAAGTGCAGAATAAGAGGGCTTCTTAAAGAAAATTCAACAGGTCTGTGAGAGCCAGAATTCTTGCTGGTTGGTAGGTGTTTAAATACTTATTTGCAGCAGTAACATACAAATTAATTATTAAAAAATCATACATTGTGATTTCTGTTTTGTTTTTTTTTTTAGGTTATGTCTCTCACAGTGGACATGCACCTAAGATGAAAATTTTAGACCCCTCCATCATTTCTAAGTGGGAGAACTTTGCAAAACCGCAGGGTGTTCAAATACTTATTTTCCTCACTGTATATTTGTTTTATGGGTGGTTCCCCAAACTTCAATACAACAGGTCATATGCAGAACAAGTAATGATATAAGGTAACTAATGAGTGTTGGGAAAGGACATCTTGTGCTTTATATAAAATGGCAGTTGCTTTTGACATTTTTGATTTAGCATAATTTATGTGTGTTTTCCAACACAATTTATCATCAAGGAAAACTCCAAGGAATTTAGTTTCATTTACAAGTTCAATTTCGATATCATGTACTAGTAAATTTCTACATAAATTCCTGGGTTTCTTTCCAAATATGATACACTTTGTTTTCCCAAAATGAAGTGATAATTTATTTAAATTTTGCCACATCCATAACACCACAGAAAGTCCTTGGGTCATGAATGCCAACCACCCAGTCAGTTCCCACATCGCTAACAAAACCATGTATTTGCTACAGCCTGGGCGTCTCCTTGGCCTTCTCCACTACTGGGGTTCTCAACATTTAGGCACCTTCGTGGTGGATCATGCATAGAGAAATGGGTCACATAGCCAAAATGTCCTAGCTGGCACTCTCTCACAATGCAAGTCATACTCCTCATCTGCCTGTCTTGTTATATAGTTTAAAGACTTGCATGATATCCAGTAACCTAAGGTGACAACTGGACATCTGTCACCATTCTGTCACATATACAGACAAACATTCACACTCTCACTCACACCTACAGTCAATTCAGAGTCATCAAGTCAATGGACACTTCTTCAACTTTGTTCCAGTCCAGCTGCTGTAAACTTGTAGATGACTGCAAACAATGATTATCTGTATGATGTGTGCACCAATTACACAACAGATTCAGCAAGTCAGTATAGAGACATTCAGTACTGGCATATGTGAGCCCAAATTGAGCATTTTCTTTGTGGGTGAATGGTTTTGTTGTAGTACCATAATGTTTGCTATTTGTACACCATACACAATTTCCCACTTTATTTTGAAATTGGAAGATGACAAATATTTTCCAAATATCAACATTCTTTCATTAAATAATGCATTTGCAAAATCAGCAATGCAGGATCTTTGCTGTAAAGTTGCATATTTAACAGTCAAAGCAGTCAGTTTGATGGTAAAAAGGCTGTAATTTGTCAACATGAATGTGTGAAAATGGCTATTGCTAGAAACATCTACTAACCAGGTTCTGCCTGAACTACAAAGCAGGAGTTGAGCATGTTTTACTGACAGATGTGACAGCATTCTGAAATAGGTAGCCTGCAGCTCTGTTATTTAGTCTAATTGATTTTCTTAATTGTCTTGGGAAGACCAGAATGTTCCTGAGTTTTTTGTTTTGTTTGTTTTTTTGTTTTTTTTTCTTCCTTCCCCATCTGTCTTGCTACACGCTCATCACCATTGCTTGTATTGTAAGTTTTTCAGTGGTGAGATAAAACTGTATGGTCCGGCCTCCACTCACGGCTGGACCCTGGATATGATATCGTTTTAGATTTTTTTTCCTTTTTTAAATCCATGGTCAAGGAATACAAAAGCTGACTTGAGTGTGAGCTGCCCAACAGATGCTGTCCTTGTAAGAGCTCAAGCGGCTCGTCCACCTGGAGATGACTTTAGGCATATTTACTAAAGTTCTGTATCATATTGGCGTTTCATTCACATGGCCAAACGTTCCACATGACCAAAATGTCAAAGGTGACCCTTCATGACAATGGAATGGATACTCCTCATTTAAGAAATCCAGTCATTGCCTTATGCCAGTGTTTAGTATCGAGTCTTGCAACCATACAGACGGGCAACACAGCTGGCTGTTTTATGGTCAAATACAGCAAAACAGAACACAAAAGACACGAGTCAGTGAATATTGTGCACGATTCCAGGTGCACAAGTGAGTTCTTTTTTTTAATACTTTGGTTGTGTGAACTTGAAAATAATTTGAATGTTACATCAACATTTGTGTTTAAACAGAGACTGCGGTGGCTTTGACAGTGTTCATTTCCTTCTGTATCTTGCAAAAGTCCAAGATGAATCTTGAATCATGTTATTAACAATCTTGTCACTATTTATTCCTTTTGTTTGACAAAGCCTCTTGATTGCGCCCCCTCTTAGGCCTGTTTTGATTGGCTTTGAACTCTAAATGCATATTGGTGGTGAAATTAATTAGTGCCATTGTTTTCCCACCAGGCGGTGTAGAGGACATGGTTCGTTCCACCTGTTTGTGTCTTTACTGAACCTTTCAACATGCTCCCTGTCCTTCTCATTAGCAGACTGGAATGTCAAAACAATCAGGCAAAGCATGCTGCAGTGTCTGCATGCATGTGTGTATGTCCAGACAGACACGCACACACACACACACACACACACACAAAGCTCGGCATGGTCCCAAGAGTCCTTTCATGGTTTGTGATTGTCATTCACAGCTGGCTGTATGACCTCAGCAGTGATAAGCTCACACACTCACATCAGGTCCGTATGTATTTTTTTTTCGGGGGGGGGTGGGATTTTAGCTTTAAATCCTGAGAATCCTGAGTGTATTAGAGTGTAAAATAATTAAATATGTAGTACAGATTGTCAACTTTACTACAAGGATTATCTATATTATAATAGCCAATCAGCCTCTGTGTGTGTATGCGTGCATGTGTGTATGGCTTCAATCACAGAAAAACTGGGAAGAGCTAACATTTGCCGTTTGGTATGCTTATGTATTTTGGGTCAAGGATGAAGGCTGTGAAAATGGAAAGTTGACAGGACTAATATTTTGGAGAAATTAGCAATATTAGCTAACAACAGTGAACAATGAACATTGTGCTGTAATGCACCATGGGAGTTCAGGGTTTTGGGGTTTTAAATGTTATTGTGGTTCATGTTAGTTTAACAGTGTTAGTGTTAATGATTTATTGTGTTTTTGTTGTTCAGTTGGTTTGGTCAGTTTAGTTAAGCGTCATGTTGCCATTACCATGAGTGATAAGGATAGTACTTTTGATGTCTTCCACCAAGGTCTTTGTGGGTGCATTTAAAAAAAAGAAAAAGGCTGTATGCAATTTCGACCACAGAAAAACTGGGGAGAGCTGAAATTTATCATGTGGTATGCTTATGTATTGTGGGTCAAGGATGAACTATGCCAAAATCAAATGTTGATAGGACTAATTTTGTGGAGAAACTACAGATATTAGTTAACAGCAGGTGGGGGTAAACCATCTATATATTAAGGGTGTGCGCGTGCATGCGTGATTTTATTTAGTATGTTCAATGTAAGCACATTATGTAATTATAAATAATAAAATTACATGGATGACACAATAAAGTGAAAATGCGTATTTCCATTGTGGTCCATTTGAAAATCAAATGATAGAAAATAAAATACAATAATAATAATAATGATACAGATAATGATAACAACGATAATGGTGTGTGTATATGATAATAAGAGCCTAAACGAATTCTAAATACATTAAGTCAGTAAATTAACATTAAACAATTATGTAATTAACAGGAAGTAAAAAGGTTGAGTTCTTCTTCTAAAAACTGTCTAAGGTTCTAAAAACATTCTGGATGCACACCATTTGTTGTGTGGGCCGCCAGAAGAGGAGGTACTGCTGGCCCACCACCAGAGGGCGCCCTGCCTGAAGTGCGGGCTTCAGGCACGAGAGGGCGCTGCCGCCATGGACACAGCCGGGGGTGACAGCTGTCGCTCATTACCTCTTGACAGCTGTCACCCATCTACTCAACATCATCTCACTCCATAAAGACCAGACGTCATCTCCACCTCGTTGCCGAGATATCATACTGGAGGTAATATCCTCAGCCGTTTTGTAATTGTAATATTTGTATATTGTGAGTGTTTGCAGGAGTACCAGTTCCTCCGTCGGTGGAAGCTGTGAGAGCGCTGAAGGCACTCTTTTCCCCTGAGGAATCTACAGTACTCTGCAAGTTATTGAGTGAGAGGTGGAGGTGGCATTCCCACCGTTGTTGTTACTGGGTGTACACACACCCACACTTGACTGTCTTTGTTCTTCGCCAGCAGTACCAGATCCGACAGTCGGGGACGGTGATCACCTGGGAATTCGGGACTTGGCGGCTCCAGTATTCACCAGGTTCTGGGGCGGCGGAAATCGTGTGCTTCCGGCTCTTCTTAGGACAGACGTCTTCTATCCTCGAGCCTGCCCACACGTCACCTTTGTGTATTGACTGTTATGATATTCTGAGATTGTCTGTATGTTCGTTGTGCACATTCACAACATTAAATTGTTATATTTTGGCTCATCTATTGACCGTTCATTTGCGCCACCTGTTGTGGGTCCGTGTCACTACACTTTCCCAACAGGATATCTCGGCCAGCGTCATGGACTCCGAGGGGCGTCACCCGGCTGTTGAACGACCAATGGGAGAGCAGGGAGCGCAGACGTCTGCAGGAGACGTGATTGGTGAGCTGCAGCACATTCTCACCACCTTTACGGCTCGGTTGGATCAAATGACTGAGCAAAACATCCTCCTGAACCGCAGGGTGGAGGCTCTCTCCGCACAGATGGCGGCGAGTGCTCAGGGCGCTGCTGCAGCTCGTCCTCCTGCCGACCCTGTGCAGGATATAAACGTTCCAGTGGTGGTTCAACAACCCCTCCCACCATCCCCTGAAGCATACATAAGCCCTCCTGAGCCGTACGGAGGTTGTGTGGAGACGTGAGCGGATTTTCTTATGCAGTGTTCGCTCGTCTTCGCACAACGTCCCGTCATGTACGCGTCAGATGCTAGTAAAATAGCTTATGTGATTGCTCTGCTTCGGGGTAAAGCACGCGCCTGGGCTACGGCGCTCTGGGAACAGAACTCACGGTTGTTATCAGCATACACTGGGTTTGTGGGGGAGTTCAGAACAGTGTTTGATCACCCTAACAGAGGAGAGACTGCTTCAACCGTGCTGCTGTCAATGAGACAGGGACGCGAGAGCGCAGCCGCTTATGCAGTCAACTTCCGCATCGCGTCTGCGAGGTCCGGCTGGAATAACGTTGCGCTCCGCGCCGCCTTCATAAACGGACTGTCGTTGGTTCTGAAGGAGGAGCAGCTGGTAGCTAAGGAGGAACCGCGGGATTTAGATGGGCTTATCAATCTCGTTATATGGTTAGACAATCGGTTGGAGGAACGCCGTCGGGAGCGAGGCGAAGGACGTGACCGGATACGCGCCGCCCCACTCCCTTCCGGGTTCGAAAAGGGACCGCCCTCCCCACGCTTCACAGCCGCAGCGCTTTGTGGGGCAACAGCTCCCCCTGCTGACGTTGTTAGGGAAACGCACAGGGCCAAAATGGGGAGGCTGATCCGTGGAGAGTGTTTTCTCTGCAGCTCAACTGAGCACACACAGAGAAACTGCCCCAAACGGCCAAAACGACAACACTCGCCCTTAGAGACTGGGCTAAGGGGGGGTCAAAACATTCAAGTGAGACACACACAAATTGCCACACGACTCCCAGTCACAATCCTGAGCGGGGATTTAACCCTTCAAGCCCGAGCACTGGTGGACACGGGGTCAGAAGGGAATCTGCTAGACAGCAGATGGGCAAGGGAGGTAGGGCTCCCTCTGGTGGTGCTTCCTTTGCCGTTGCAGGTGCGGGCACTAGATGGCACCCTCCTCCCTTTACTCACACACAAGACACCACCAGTAACTCTGGTGGTGTCTGGAAACCACCGGGAGGAGATTGAGTTTTTTGTAACTCCTTCTACCTCCCGCGTGATTTTGGGCATCCCATGGATGTTGAAGCACAATCCCCGGATTGATTGGCCGTCTGGGGTGGTGGTTCAGTGGAGCGAAACCTGCCATCGGGGGTGTTTAGGATCCTCGGTTCCTCCCGGTTCACAGGCTAAGGAGGAGGTCAAAGTCCCTCCCAATCTGACGGCAGTGCCGGTTGAGTACCACGATCTTGCTGACGTCTTCAGTAAGGATCTGGCACTCACCCTTCCCCCGCACCGTCCGTACGATTGTGCCATTGATTTGGTTCCAGGCGCTGAGTTCCCGTCTAGCAGGCTGTACAACCTCTCACGACCTGAGCGCGAATCAATGGAGACCTACATCCGGGACTCATTAGCTGCCGGGCTGATCCAGAACTCCACCTCCCCGATGGGGGCAGGTTTCTTTTTTGTGGGCAAGAAAGATGGCGGACTTCGTCCATGTATTGATTACAGGGGGCTGAATGAGATTACAGTTCGCAACCGATACCCGTTGCCATTGTTAGATTCCGTGTTCACCCCCCTGCATGGAGCCAAAATCTTTACTAAGCTGGATCTTAGAAATGCGTATCACCTGGTTCGGATCCGGAAGGGAGACGAATGGAAGACAGCATTTAACACCCCATTAGGTCACTTTGAGCACCTGGTCATGCCGTTCGGCCTCACCAACGCCCCCGCGACGTTCCAAGCCTTGGTTAACGACGTCTTGCGGGACTTCCTGCACCGATTCGTCTTCGTATATCTGGACGATATTCTCATCTTTTCTCCGGATCCTGAGACCCATGTCCAGCATGTACGTCAGGTCCTGCAGCGGTTGTTAGAGAACCGACTGTTTGTGAAGGGCGAGAAGTGCGAGTTTCACTGCACGTCTTTGTTCTTCCTGGGGTTTATCATCTCCTCTAACTCCGTCGCCCCTGATCCGGCCAAGGTTGCGGCGGTGAGAGATTGGCCCCAACCAACAAGCCGTAGGAAGCTGCAACAGTTCCTCGGCTTCGCTAATTTCTATAGGAGGTTCATTAAGGGCTACAGTCAGGTAGTTAGCCCCCTGACAGCCCTGACCTCTCCAAAAGTCCCCTTCACCTGGACGGATCGGTGCGAAGCCGCGTTCAAGGAGTTGAAATGACGGTTCTCTACTGCGCCAGTTTTGGTGCAGCCCGACCCTAGCCGCCAGTTCATGGTTGAAGTGGACGCCTCTGACTCAGGGATAGGAGCCGTGCTGTCCCAGAGTGGAGAGACCGATAAGGTTCTTCACCCGTGTGCCTACTTTTCACGCAGGTTGACCCCGGCTGAACGGAACTATGACGTCGGCAATCGAGAACTCCTTGCGGTGAAAGAGGCTCTTGAGGAGTGGAGACACCTGTTGGAGGGAGCGTCTGTGCCATTCACGGTTTTCACTGACCATCGGAACCTGGAGTATATCAGGACCGCCAAGCGGCTGAACCCCAGGCAAGCCCGCTGGTCACTGTTCTTCGGGCGTTTTGACTTCCGGATCACCTATCGCCCCGGGACCAAGAACCAGAGGTCAGATGCCTTGTCCCGGGTACACGAAGAGGAGGTCAAAACTGCACTGTCGGATCCACCGGAGCCCATCCTGCCTGAGTCCACTATTGTGGCCACCCTCACCTGGGACGTGGAGAAGACCGTCCGGGAGGCCCTGGCACGGAGCCCGGACCCAGGAACAGGTCCGAAGAACCATCTGTACGTCCCACCAGAGGCCAGAGCTGCAGTCTTGGACTTCTGTCACGGTTCCAAGCTCTCCTGTCATCCAGGGGTGCGAAGGACCGTGGCAGTTGTCCGGCAGCGCTTCTGGTGGGAGTCTATGGAGGCAGACGTCCGGGAATATATCCAGGCCTGCACCACCTGTGCCAGGGGCAAGGCAGTACACACAAAGGCCCAAGGACTCCTCCAGCCGCTGCCGGTGCCTCATCGCCCCTGGTCCCACATCGGCCTGGATTTCGTCACGGGCCTCCCGCCGTCCCAGGGCAACACCACCATCTTCACGATAGTGGACCGTTTCTCCAAGGCGGCCCACTTCGTGGCCCTCCCGAAGCTCCCAACAGCCCAGGAGACAGCAGACCTCCTGGTCCACCACGTTGTCCGTCTGCATGGGATACCCTCCGACATCATCTCAGATCGTGGTCCCCAGTTCTCCTCACACGTCTGGAGGAGCTTCTGCAGGGAACTGGGGGCCACCGTGAGCCTCTCGTCCGGGTACCATCCACAGACGAACGGACAGGCAGAGCGGGTCAACCAGGAACTGGAACAGACCCTCCGCTGCGTCACATCCATGCACCCGACGGCCTGGAGTAACCATCTGGCCTGGATCGAATATGCGCATAACAGCCAGGTGTCTTCGGCCACCGGCCTCTCCCCATTTGAGGTGTGTTTGGGGTATCAGCCCCCGTTGTTTCCCGTGGTGGAGGGAGAGGTCGGTGTGCCCTCGGTCCAGGCCCACCTGCGGAAGTGCCGTCGGGTGTGGCGCTCCGCCCGCTCTGCCTTGTTGAAGGCCCGGACGAGGGCGAAGACCCATGCAGACCGCCGGCGATCCCCGGCCCTTGCTTACCAGCCCGGGCAGGAGGTGTGGCTTTCCACGAAGAACATCCCCCTCCAGGTGGACTCCCCGAAACTCCAGGACAGGTACATTGGCCCCTTCAGAATCCTCAAAGTCCTCAGTCCTGCCGCAGTGAAGCTCCAACTCCCGGCTTCACTGCGGATCCATCCGGTTTTCCACGTGTCACGTGTCAAACCTCATCACACCTCACCCCTCTGTGCTCCCGGACCGGCGCCCCCTCCTGCTCGGATCATCGACGGGGGGCCGGCTTGGACGGTGCGCCGGCTCCTGGACGTCCGTCGGATGGGTCGGGGGTTCCAATATCTGGTGGACTGGGAGGGGTATGGACCCGAAGAACGCTCCTGGGTGAAGAGGAGCTTCATCCTGGATCCGGCCCTCCTGGCCGACATCTACCGCCGACACCCCGACAAACCTGGTCGGGCGCCAGGAGGCGCCCGTTGAGGGGGGGGTCCTGTTGTGTGGGCCGCCAGAAGAGGAGGTACTGCTGGCCCACCACCAGAGGGCGCCCTGCCTGAAGTGCGGGCTTCAGGCATGAGAGGGCGCTGCCGCCATGGACACAGCCGGGGGTGACAGCTGTCGCTCATTACCTCTTGACAGCTGTCACCCATCTACTCTACATCATCTCACTCCATAAAGACCAGACGTCATCTCCACCTCGTTGCCGAGATATCATACTTCATTGGAGGTAATATCCTCAGCCGTTTTGTAATTGTAATATTTGTATATTGTGAGTGTTTGCAGGAGTACCAGTTCCTCCGTCGGTGGAAGCTGTGAGAGCGCTGAAGGCACTCTTTTCCCCTGAGGAATCTACAGTACTCTGCAAGTTATTGAGTGAGAGGTGGAGGTGGCATTCCCACCGTTGTTGTTACTGGGTGTACACACACCCACACTTGACTGTCTTCGTTCTTCGCCAGCAGTACCAGATCCGACAGTCGGGGACGGTGATCACCTGGGAATTCGGGACTTGGCGGCTCCAGTATTCACCAGGTTCTGGGGCGGCGGAAATCGTGTGGTTCCGGCTCTTCTTAGGACAGACGTCTTCTATCCTCGAGCCTGCCCACACGTCACCTTTGTGTATTGACTGTTATGATATTCTGAGATTGTCTGTATGTTCGTTGTGCACATTCACAACATTAAATTGTTATATTTTGGCTCATCTATTGACCGTTCATTTGCGCCCCCTGTTGTGGGTCCGTGTCACTACACTTTCCCAACACCATTAAATTCATTATAGTAACTTAATTTATTACCACCCTTGAAAAATGTTAGTTACGGGCAACGTGTTAGTTGTATGTAATTCAGATTAACGGTGTAGGAATTGCAGCAGTTTTTGTGCCGGGATCCCCCTGTTTTGAAGGGAAGCAAAATAATTGGACAGTTCCCTGCTGAGTTCTTTCATTGCCAGGTGTGTTATTGCATCATTATTTTAATTGCGTAGTCAGCAAATAAAAGGTATGGGCCTTGATTTAAATGGTTACATTTTCCTTGAAGTTAATTTAAAGCAACCATTAAGAAATGTCTCTGTAGCACAGTGTGGCAAACTCAAAAACTGTCAAAAACTTCCAACGCTGCTTGTAGGAGATGAGAGGGAAGCTATCCAGACATCCACAACAACTCTGAAGGAGTTCATTCCAGGATACTTGAGTTGCACAAGTGTTAACTATATTGTTGTAGATGGGACCCTGAGGAACGCATGCGGTCTTCATGTAGTGTTTAAGTAAGCTCATATTTTCTTCATATGTGATAATTTGCTTTTGTTTCTATATTTGCTGAAGTTGATGGAAATATTTATAATTGGGCCCGTGTCAGTCTCACTGCATCACTTTGAGTATGCAGACCATGCTCTCATTTTTGTGGAATTGGTGGAAGTCTTGGATGCAGCTCCTGAGACATTGAGTGAGCAGTGTCTGGACTTGTGATTGTCTTAGATCAAGACCAAAAATCCAGACTTTCACAGGCTTGACTCAACCTATGAGGTTGAGAGACATCTTGGAAGAACTGGCCCAATCATGAGTTGCTGGACAGCAATGCTGATGTACCAGTCTTCCAGTCTTACTCCTCGTGAGACTTAGAATAGAGTCAGTGACCGAACACTGTGTGTCTTGAACACCAGGCCTCTACAGATGATACATACTTGAACACAGCTAAAATGACCTTTGTCTAAAATGAGTGGTTACTTCGAGTGGTTGCTTTGAGCACCTTTCTATCAGATGTGGTGGGCAAAGCTCCCCAACCTGAACTATTAACAAAATGCCAGTGTTTGATATCCAGTGGAGGCTGTTATCAAATGGTGTTTTTGAGCATTATTCGGTTGTCGTCCTGCAGTGCCAATGACATAGAAGTAGCCATCCTTCAGTTCTGTGCCAGACAGACTTGATCAGCAGAGAATGATGAGGAACATCTCAGATAGTGTCTCTGATATTCAGGGAAAGAACAATAGAGCGGCTGCTTGAAATGGAAAATGGTACATCTGACTGAACAGCAGTGTGTTGTGCACAGAGGCGATTCAGATATTCATGATGCCTGGAAAGATGTGCCCTTAATGCAGGATGTGGGAACATTCCTGAGCACTGTTTGTTCTGTGTTCTGTCAGTCATCACTGAAGCAGCAGAAGTAAATCCATGCTGTTTCAAAAAAATGACAATGTTTTGATGGAATGCTGCAAAAACAGAGTGACAAGAGACCCAGTGAGACAATAATCCTCCAAAATACAATTCCAAAATTGCTTTGACTGTGCAGGGACATGCTCAGGAATTTGACATAACTGTCTCTGTCCCTTCAGAGACAAAACCTCCCTGAAGAGATGAAGTCAAGGAGGTGATGGTTTCAGTGACTGATGTTCCAAATACGAGCAAAATTGCACTTTTCATTCAAAATCTTCTTGGGGAGGGGCTGGAGACACACATAGTTTGGGGTGAGCTGTGAGTAAAATAAGATAAGCTAAAACTTTATTGATCTCACAGAGGAGAAATTCACATGTTACGTCAGCTCTTAAAAAAACACACAAGATGGGTGCAAGTAGAGGAAAATGTGCATCAAACAGCGTGTGCAAGGATAAGCAATAATAATACTTGTAACAGTACAATAAAATAAGAAAATGAGGTAGAAACACTCAACAAAAATATAAACGCAACACTTTTGGTTTTGCTCCCATTTTGTATGAGATGATCTCAAAGATCTAAAACTTTTTCCACATACACAATATCACCATTTCCCTCAAATATTGTTCACAAACCAGTCTAAATCTGAGATAGTGAGCACTTCTCCTTTGCTGAGATAATCCATCCCACCTCACAGGTGTGCCATATCAAGATGCTGATTAAATACCATGATTAGTGCACAGGTGTGCCTTAGACTGCCCACAATAAAAGGCCACTCTGAAAGGTGCAGTTTTATCACACAGCACAATGCCACAGATGTCGCAAGATTTGAGGGAGCGTGCAATTGGTATGCTGACAGCAGGAATGTCAACCAGAGCTGTTGCTCGTGTAGTGAATGTTCATTTCTCTACCATAAGCTGTCTCCAAAGGCGTTTCAGAGAATTTGGCAGTACATCCAACCAGCCTCACAACCGCAGACCACGTGTAACCACACCAGCCCAGGACCTCCACATCCAGCATGTTCACCTCCAAGATCGTCTGAGACCACCCACTCGGACAGCTGCTGAAACAATCGGTTTGCATAACCAAAGAATTTCAGCACGAACTGTCAGAAACCGTCTCAGGGAAGCTCATCTGCATGCTCGTCATCCTCATCGGGGTCTCGACCTGACTCCAGTTCGTCATCGTAACTGACTTGAGTGGGCAAATGCTCACATTCGCTGGCGTTTGGCACATTGGAGAGGTGTTCTCTTCACAGATGAATCCTGGTTCACACTGTCCAGGGCAGATGGCAGACAGTGTGTGTGGCGTCGTGTGGGTGAGCGGTTTTTGGTGTCAATGTTGTGGATCGGGTGGCCCATGGTGGCGGTGGGGTTATGGTATGGCAGGCGTCTGTTATGGACGAAGAACACAGGTGCATTTTATTGATGGCATTTTGAATGCACAGAGATACCGTGATGAGATCCTGAGGCCCATTGTTGTGCCATACATCCAAGAACATCACCTCATGTTGCAGCAGGATAATGCACGGCCTCATGTTGCAAGGATCTGTACACAATTCTTGGAAGCTGAAAATGTCCCAGTTCTTGCATGGCCGGCATACTCACCGGACATGTCACCCATTGAGCATGTTTGGGATGCTCTGGACCGGCGTATATGACAGCGTCTACCAGTTCCTGCCAATATGGAGCAACTTCGCACAGCCATTGAACAGGAGTGGACCAACATTCCACAGGCCACAATTGACAACCTGATCAACTCTATGCGAAGGAGATGTGTTGCACTGCATGAGGCAAATGGTGGTCACACCAGATACTGACTGGTATCCCACCCCAATAAAACAAAACTGCACCTTTCAGAGTGGCCTTTTATTGTGGACAGTCTAAGGCACACCTGTGCACTAATCATGGTGTCTAATCAGCACCTTGATATGGCACACCTGTGAGGTGGGATGAATTATCTCAGCAAAGGAGAAGTGCTCACTATCACAGATTTAGACTGGTTTGTGAACAATATTTGAGGGAAATGGTGATATTGTGTATGTGGAAAAGGTTTTAGATCTTTGAGTTCATCTCATACAAAATGGGAGCAAAACCAAGAGTGTTGCGTTTATATTTTTGTTGAGTAAATAAATATGTGTGAAAACTATTCTTCGCTTTATTTTTTCTTTTCTTATTTCTGATTGTAAACCTTTATTACATTTATAAAACTACTATGGAATATTTATTCTGAAAGTACAGGTTGTCCTGGAAAAAGAGATATACTGCTTGATTGTGGGATGCAGGGTGAGCTTTTAACAGCAACAATAAAACATTTATGCCGGGCGAGTGAACTGTCCATAAATGCTCTCAGACCCCAGAGGGTTAACTGTATCAGTTAGTTTCTTCAACACTGGATGTAGTACACAGCAAAACATGCCTGAATAAATGTAATAATATAATAATATAGCAATGCTTCAACAAATACACAATTAAGTTTTAAGGTCTTGGAAACCCTCAAGTTTTTAAACATCTGCTGATGAAGGTGTCACATTGATATCCAGGTATTTCAGCAGACCAATGAGCTACCCATCGACAATGGACTTGTAATGCCTTGGGGGAGATTAACAAGAAGGAAGCTAAAAAAGCCAGTGGTTAATGGAATATTTGGCCATTTTAACGAGCTTCTTTTCATTTTGTGAGGGAAACATGCAGACACTGACCTCTGTAGTAACCCTTTTCATGCAACCAGACAATTTAAAGGGCATTTTTGCGTGTTCAGAAGTGACGAAGTGATTTACTGCCACCGTTTTAGCTTGCCACGTAGCATTACACTGTGTAGCTGTTTAGTCCTTGACAGTGTTTGCATTCCAACTAAATACTGAACTGATTAAAATAGTTTTTTTTTTCTCCCAAATGAAAGGATGAACACAAAAACTTCTAAAAAAAAACAGATCACAGGATGAAAAATCCCAGTGTTCCCCTTTAACATGTTGCTGTTGGCTATATAAACACTAAGATGGACATGTTGACATCATGAAATACGAAATGGTGCTTTTTGTACATCTTTGAATAATGCATCCATCAATCACAGCCTTATGATGGCATGTTTATGAATTTATGACTTATATTTGTGTGTATTTTTTTTACCCTGCCAATGATCCTAGGGAATGGTGCCCTCTGGTTCTCGGGTACAACCAGAGGTGGGACCAGCAGGGCTCTCTTCGATCTGTTGGGCAGCGTCTTACCAAAACCCAGGATTTCCTACGACAAGACACACAGAAGACAATCCACATTTTTAAACTTAAACCCAAAAAACAGTCTTTGTAATTTACAACCGTTCAAAATCATACCATCATTCAACCACCTTCATGTTTGAAAGCTGTCAGGCATTAAGCGGGTTTATATGCACTGCAAGAAAAAGTCACAAAAAAGTCTTCTTGCGGTAGGTGGAAGTCATCCAGGATAACACAGAATGCAGAGGCTGTGCAGCAGCACGTAGCTGGCACAGCCACGCTTTGCACAGCCTGAGGTAAACATCATGATGTAAATAAAACACAAGAAGAAGAATTGTGCGACTGTACACTCACGCATCAGTGCACCACAGATGGCAAGCCAGTAGGCTGCAGATGCATTTTGGATGGTTTCTGAGGATAAAAATACTTTATATTGGAAAGAACTGTCCAAATTACACCTTGTGTTTTATGTATTTGCGTGTATAGCTGGCAGCGGAAGATAAATTCATGACAATCCCAAAATAAAGGATTTTTCATGCAGAAGAAGGCATTCTGAATAACGAGGTTTAATTTTCAACAATCTTGTTGCTCCAACAGGTGTTGCTTGCAGTGAGGGCTTTTTGCTGTCTT
The DNA here is from genome assembly GCF_902500255.1 of Thalassophryne amazonica. Taxonomy (NCBI): domain Eukaryota; kingdom Metazoa; phylum Chordata; class Actinopteri; order Batrachoidiformes; family Batrachoididae; genus Thalassophryne; species Thalassophryne amazonica. The sequence goes on along the minus strand of NC_047110.1, from coordinate 95,965,353 downwards.
GCTTTGTCTCACACTGCGACTGCAAGGTGGTTGAATATTGACCAAAATAGTAAGTTTCGCTAAAACAGGTCTGTGAAACACACACACAACTGGACACATGTCCAAGAGAGACAACAGCAGTACTACAAACCTTCCAACATTCAGGTGCACACACAAAGAATATCTATAGTTCCTCAGACACATTTTTAGTAAATGGTAATAATTATACCATTTTACTTTTGGTATTGTTCCATCCCATCAAGGAGAGATGTTCCTCTAACACGGGAAGAGAGTGCATGACGTGTTCTTGGCATGCTATACTCATCGACACTTGCCAACAATCCCACGACTGCCAGAGTGTGTGCTGCGAGTGACAACATAGCATGTAAAACGTGGATGTTGTCTGCTGGTCCTGGCTAGTGTTTTATCAACTTTGTCATTTTTTTCACCATTTTATTATGGATTAAGGATTTCTGAGCAACTTGACACTTTCTACCCTGTAACATCGATGGCATGCGCATGGTATGTTAATGGTGTGTAAGGTGTGACAGCCCAGTGAGTGAAGTTGAGTGGCAATTATTTTTTTCATCACCAAAACAATAATCACACCCTGGTGGGTGCTGGCAACTGTGTGTTGTGTGTGGCGAATAGCGGCATATTTTTGACAGATAGTTGTAAGGTAGCAGCAACTGCAACATGCAGTTCTAAAGGCCACACACACACACACACACACACACACCTTCTTGCAAGATTGTGGACAAATTAATCTGCAAATAAATTTTTTTCTTACATTCTTTTGTATACATGGGTTTGAGTTTAAGAATCACTTGTATCCTGGACCATGTTTTTTACATTGTGCAGTTAACAGACACACCTCCAGTTGAATACATACAGTATATAGTAAAACTCACCTAAACAGTCATCGCATAAACTGGTGCTGGAGACCGAATGGTCCGCCCCTAAAAATTGGTCTGCCTTTTGCATCTGCGCATGTGTCATTTCATACCACAGTAGCACGTCTGGGACAGAGTCTCTTTACCCAAAGCAATCAAATGGATTAATGGGATTATTAACCATCACATGATAAAGGTAAAACCTCTTAAATCATTCTAAAGTCAGTTCTAAGCAGAAAAGAGGCCATTTTAACCCTCTAGGGCTGACGCCATCATATACAACGGCTGGGACCAAGTTTTACTAAATTATAAATAACTGTTTAATGATATGAGATAGAAACTTACTTTTTTTGCTGAAAAGTTAACTCGCGAACTTTCGATCCACCATCAGCCATCTTTGTACTCCTCATAGAAGCTGTGTGATGACGTGCACAATGTGAGTGTCCAATCGGTATTGGTTCAACGTCACATGGTTTTCCAAAATCAAATCGTAGGGCAGATTTACCTCACGTGATAAACCAAAGATCGCTTTCAGGAGTGATATCCTACTAGCTGGCCCGTTTGAATAGCCCCCTAACTCCTCCAACCAAAATCCAATCGTAGGGCAGATCTACCTCACGTGATATACCAAAGATTGCTTTCAGGAGTGATATCTTACTAGCTGGCCCGTTTGAATAGCCCCCTAACTCCTCCAATGCGCCCTGCTCCATTACGCACAGCGAAAGTGAAAGCAGACGGAGAACCTCGCATGACAATCTCACGTGCTCAAACAAAGAGTGTGTAACTATCAGGATTGCTCCTCTAGTTTGCATTTGAATGTTACTGGATTACTCTATGGCTCTCTCCCTCTGGCGTAAAGCACTGTTTACCACATCAATGAGGTGAGGGAGAGGGGCTGCTCCTCAGATTGGAGCATAAACGCATAGACCATTTTGTATATATTGTTCAAAATGTGCATTTGTGTTTATTGTTTGAACTTTTTTGTTGTACAGTCTTTCACACAAGACCTCAAATTACCTTTATAAAGTGTCAAAACAGTTTGCTGTGTGTTTTGAATAAATGTGTGTGGAAATTTTTCCTTTACTTTTTTCTTTGTTATTTTTGATTGTAAACCTTTATTACACTTATAAAACACAACAAAAGCATATATATTATGAAAGAATAGGTTGTCCTGATAAAAATTAGACATAAAACTTGATTGTGGGATGCAGGGAGAGCTGTTAACAGCAATAATAATACATTTATGCCAGGTGAGTGAACTGTCCAAAAATTGCCCTCGGACCCCAGAGGGTTAAGCAGAAACAAGGTGAAATTCTGTGACGCTTTGAAATGTCCAATGCACACTGAACGCATCAGCTAGCAGCTCATTTAGCCATGGTACTCTGATCACTTCCAGCGCCTTTTATGATGAAATAATGCTGAATTTATGTGGAAATGACTGTTGTACAAAAGCTTCAAATATGTGTCGCTGAGATAGATGATGAATGGAGTGCAGTTTTAAGCAGAAACAAGGTTTTAATCCGTGAACTGCATCATCAGGGGGGACTGATATTTAGGGAGACCGCTCGGTCGGCAACACCGGATATTCGCATTCACCGGACAAAAGCAAAAGTTCCAGTGCTTTTGTATGATTTTCCATGTAATAGACACAGTTCCTAATGGATTTTGTGTAAAGGCATTTTCGCTCACATCGGATGCAATGTCCTGTCCAATTGCAATGCATTTCCATTAAAAACCCCTCGCATATACCAGACCAAGCAGTCTGGATGTGCCCAGCAACAGAGATATGAAATGAAGTTCAGCACAGACACTCGCCGATTCGAGGAAAGTGGTACCGTTCCGTGATTAAAACACAGGGCGGTTATTTTTTTTTCAAACTGTGCCAAGACAAAGGACGTAAACGAGGCAGGGTGTAATGCAAGGCCAGTGATTATAACAAAATGCTGCTTGTTGCCTGCACTGTCATATGATGTTATGTTTTGCAGATATCCCTGGGTGTGACAAACAAAACTGCTTCAGATCAGAGCCCTCTGCATGGCTGCAAATCCATGCACTTGCTAAATAGTGGACCGCAAAATTCGCTGGTACACCTGAATACATTATATGCAAGTTTTACTGTACTAATCATGCCACTAGCTGTCATGTTATTTACACACACACACACACACACACACACACACACACACACACACACACACACACACACACACACACACACACACACACACACACACACACCAAAACTACAAGGGTTGTAAAGCTGACCCCTTTTCCTTTTTACAGAATGTTTTGGGCATGAAATCAATCAATGTATTTATCTTGCATCTAACACTGATGGGCTATATATAGCCTCCGGGCAAGGTTTCGACCCTACTACACACAGTAAGAGATTATCTTTCAGATGTGTAGGTGCAAAGGCCTGCATGTATTATGGCTCCTGAGTATTAAACATTGCAATATTGGACATTTTTTGATATCACACTCCTGTACAAATGTAACAATATATGTATCTTGCATCTAATTTTGATCAGGCTATATATAGTTCATTGGCAAAGTTTCCACCCTGCTATACACAGTGAAAGAGCATCTTTCAGATGTGGGCTTGCAAAAGGCTTTTTGATTATGGTTCCTGAGTATTAAGCATTAAAAGATGGGTCATCGTGCTATCACCTTCCCTCATATGTATGTATCGGATGTAAGCATTTGAACAATCTGCAGTTTTGCATGTTCTCCCGCTTAGAAATCATGGAGGGGTCTGAAATTTTCAACTTAGATGCATGTCCACTGTGAGAGACAAGCTAAAAAAACATATCCGGAAATCACAATATATGATTTTTTTACTAATTTATTTTTATGTTACTGCTGCAAATAAGTATTTGAACCCGTACCAACCAGCAAGAATTCTGGCTCTGACAGACCTGTTAATTTTTCTTTAAGAAGCCCTCTTATTCTGCACTCTTTACCTGTATTAATTGCACCTGTTTGAACTTGTTACCTGTATCAAAGACACCTGTTCACACACTCAATCAATCACACTCCAACTTGTCCACCATAGCCAAGACCAAACAGCTGTCTAAGGACACCTGGGACAAAGCTGTAGACCTGCACAAGGCTGGGATGGACTACAGGACAACAGGCAAGCAGCTTGGTAGAAGACAACTGTTGTGATTATTTATTAGAAAGTGGAAGAAACACAAGATGACTGTCAATCTCCCTCGGTCTGGGATTCCATGCAAGATCTCACTTTGTGGGGTAAGGATGATTCTGAGAAAGCTCAGAATTACACAGGAGGACCTGGTCAATGACCTGAAGAGAGCTGGGACCACAGATTACATTCGTAACACGTGATGCTGTCATGGTTTAAAATCCTGCAGGGAAGCAAGGTCCCCCTGCTCAAGCCAGCACATGTCCAGGCCCATTTGAAGTTCACCAGTGACCATCTGGATGATCCAGAGGAGGCATGGGAGAAGGTCATGTGGTCAGATGAGACCAGATTAGAACTTTTTGGAATCAACTCCACTTACCATGTTTAGAGGATGAGAACAAGCCCAAGAAAACCATCCCAACCATGAAGCATGGGGGGTGTTCTTCTGCAAAGGGGACAGGATGACTGCACCGTATTGAAGGGAGGATGGATGGGGTCATGTATTGCGAGATTTTGGCAAACAACCTCCTTCCCTCAGTAAGAGCATTGAAGATGGGTCATGGCTGGGTCTTCCAGCATGACAATGACCCCAAACACACAGCCAGGGCAACTAAGGAGGGGCTCCGTAAGAAGCATTTCAAGGTCCTGGAGTGGCCTGGCCAGTCTCCAGACCTGAACTCAATAGAAAATCTTTGGAGGGAGCTGAAACTCCAAACCTGAACGATCTAGAGAAGACCTATATGGAGGAGTGGACCAAAATCCCTGCTGCAGTGTGTGCAAACCTGGTGAAAAACTACAGGAAACGTTTGACCTCTGTAATTGCAAACAGATGTTTAAATACTTATTTGCAGCAGTAACATACAAATAAATTATAAAAAAAAAAGATACATTGTGATTTCCGGATTTTTTTTTTTTTTTTAGATTATGTCTCTCACAGTGGACATGCACCTAAGATGAAAATTTCAGACCCCTCCATGATTTCTAAATGGGAGAACTTGCAAAATCGCAGGGTGTTCAAATACTTATTTTCCTCACTGTATGTTGCATCTAACATTGATCAGGCTATAAATACACACAGCCGCATCTCAAAAACAGAATATCATGAACAAGTTCCAAAACATTTTGACAGATATTTCAGACAGTAAAAATTATACATACGTATTCTGCTTTCAGTACATAGAAACTAAAATGTTCATCATTCAATTGTTTACTTCATTGTAATCACTGCGGCCTACAGCTCCAAAATAAACAAACAAATAAAAAGTGGCTTGGCACCAGAAATACAACACTTGTAACCCATTTCCTGTACACATCAGTGCGTTGTGGCTCTTGATGCACTGACTCCAGCCTCAGGCCAGTCCTTGTGAAACCCCTCTGAGTTCTTGAATCGGATTTGCCTTGCAATCTTTTGAAGGCTGCAGTCATCCCTGTTGCTTGTACATCTTTTACGACCACATTTTTCCCTTCCAGTCAACTTCCCATGAATATTCTTTGATCCAGAACTCTGAACAGCCAGAGCTTTCAGCAGTGAACTACTGTGGCTTAATCTCCATTAAAGTGTCAGTGAGTGCCTTCTGGACATCTATTACTCCAGCAGTTTTTCAATTGATTGTGGCTATGTGTGCTGAACCACATATGAGATTTTCATGGCATTCATACTGAATAAAGAGTCACCTGGAATAAAATAATAATATAGCCTGAATTGTCATTGTACATACAACAAAATTTGTCCTCTGCATTTAACCCATCTTAATTACAGCCACAATCCAACCACTAGGAGCAGTGGGTAGCCACAGGCCGGTGTCCGGGGACCAACTCCAAATGTAAAGATGCTGCTTTGGTCAGGGGCAGAGGAAGGAACAGACACTAAATAAGCATGTTTTTGATTGCGGGAGGAAACTAGAGTGCCCGGAAGAAACCCATGCAGACACGGGGAGAACATGCAAGCTCCACAAAGAAAGGGCAGGAAGCGATACCAGGACCTTCTTGCAGTGAGGCATCAGTGCTAACCACTAAGCCACCAAATATTCTAATATTTTGAGATATGCGTTGTCAATTTTATGGAGCTGTTGGACATAATTATCAAAATTAAAATACAAACATGACTGAAATATTTTAGTTGCTATGTACTAAAACCAGAATATGTAAAAAAAAAAAAAAAAAAAAAAATTCACTCTCTGAAATATCTGACAAAAAATATTGAACTTCTTCCACAATATTCAGTTGTTTTTAGATGTACCTGTAGTGCCCTGGCCGTTTTTAAAAAACTAATTAACTTATTTGATTTGATTGTTTAAATATGTAAGTGTCTCAGAAGGGGGGGCTTGCCAGGGCCCAACTAACATCTCATTAACCAAGCCACATTTCAAGGTCTGTTGTTACATCTGTCTTTTTCCTTTAATTTCTCACCTGTCTCTATATTGCATTACCCCCCCCCCCCCCACCCCCCACCCCCCACACACACACAGACACACACAAGCTTATAAAATAAAGTGACTGAATAAATACTTCAGGAAGAGACATAGTGGGACAGACAGAACAAGTGAGTAATGTGTGTTTTTCACAGTTGTATTGAAGGGTATTCAATCACAGAATTTCAAGTTTGGCTGCCATTGCAGCTGTTATGGTCCCCAGTGGTCACTGCATCAGCTGCAGATCCACAATAGAGCTGTAACTAGAATGGGGAGCAGCCGGTGTAAATCTATTGCTACACGAAACACCTACTCTATCATACATTTCATAAAGGAAGAAATTAACATATCAGGACATGTTGACAACATTTACCGCAGAGCAAAAGCTGCAGTGTTTAAGACCTTTATTTGTTTCAACAGGCCAAGTGCTTTGTCACCATGGTAGGACATGTACACAAGCTAAGAGCAATTATCAATCCCTACTATGGGGGGTGGGGGTTAAAGAGAGGGGTTTCAAATTTACTAAGCCTATAATAGCGATGACCAAATATTGGCTTACAAGCCAGCAATTAATGGCTCCAATAGAGTGCGCTCTGGAAAGTATTCCCAGTGCTTCACCTTTTCCACATTTTGTTATGTTAGAAGCTTATTCTAATGGATGAAATAGATTTTTTCCCTAAAAATTGTACACACAGTACCCCATAATGACAATGTGAAAAAAAGGTTTGTTTTATGGTGATTTTAGCTCATTAATTTTAAAAAAAGAAGCCACATGTACTGTATATAAGAATTCACAGCCTTTGTCATGAAGCTCAAAGATGGAAGATTGCACAGACGCGTCATTCTTGGATGAGGGCACTTTTTTTATAACCATACATAATTTTAGTTTGCTGTTGTCATAGAAACAGATTTCATAAGGAGAGCTTTTTGTTTTACCCACTGAAAACACAAACTGCTGGGCACTCACTCTGTGCTTCCACACCAAAAAACAAACAAAAACAAACCAAAAAAATCTTCATAAGGACATGAGGCCTTAACCATCACTTTTACAGGCATTTTTTTAAACTGACGTTTTCCCCAAGTGTTCCCACCAAGAGTATAATTAAAGACAGATCAATGGGATTCCTTTGCCTTAGTAGAGGTATGTGGAAGTGCTCTTCAGCTTTGAAAAGTAACTGGCCTTAATACAAAGCTATGCCCCTTCAGAATGATGTGTTCCACTCAAAGTGTGATAATGATCCAAGCCCTGAGAAAATAGCCCTGTTAAAGCTTATCTGACACAGTCTCAGGGCAGCAAGGGAGAAACAAAGCAAGAGGACAAGATGATGAAGCATTGTCAGCTAAAAGAGAGGTAAGAGCATGAGGAAAGTATTCACAACGTTTTCCACATACAGCCTTATTCCAAAATGGATGAAGGGATTGATTTTCCTCAAAATCCTACACACAATACCCCATAATGACAATGTGAAAAGTTTTTTTTTTTTTTGCACATTTATTAAAAATAAAATAAATCACATGTGCATAAGTATTCACAACCTTTGCCATGAAGCTCAAAATTGAGCTTGGGTGCATCTTGTTTCCATTGATCATCCTTGAGATGTTTCTACACCTTAATTGGAGTCCACCTGGTGTAAATTCAGTTGATTCAATTTTCAAATTATTTTCATTTATATAGCACCAAATCACAACGGAGTTGCCTAAAGGCGCTTCACAAAAGTAAGGTCTAAACTTACGACCCCCCCAGAGCAGCAGTGGTAAGAAAAAACTCCCTCTAAGGAAGAAACCTCAAACAGACCAGACTCAAAGGGGTGACTCTATGCTTGGGCCATGCTACAGACACAAATTACAGAACAATTCACAAAACAAATATACAAGAAATGCTGTTGTGCACAGGACAGGAGGGTTTTCAGCACAAATACCACACCCATCTCTGGATGGAGCTGCATCTTAAACAGAGAGAAAAAACAAAATCAGGCATCAGAAAGACAAGAAATACATTTTAATTTTTCAGCATTAAACAACAAGAAAAACAGGAAATACAAAGGTGATTGCCGGCCACTAGCCCAAAGTTTTCACTAAAAGACACAGAATTTAGGTAAATTTGAGGCCAAGGCACGCTCCGTTTCCTAATAAAATGAATTAAAAGAGTAAAAGCGCATAACTATACTATGCCAGTATGCTAGCCATACAAAAGGGAAAATAAGTGTATCTTATATCTGGACTTGAAAGTCTTCACAAAACCTGACTGTTTTATTGACATGGGGAGATCATTCCACAGAACAGGGGCACGATAACAGAAAGCTCTATGACCTGCAGACTTCTTATTCACCCTAGGGACACAAAGTAGTCCTGCACCCTGAGAACTCAAAGCCCGGGGCGGTATGTAAGGTTTAATTAGGTCAGCTCGGTAGGGAGGTGCCAGTCCATGAACAATTTTATAAACTAATAGCAGAACCTTAAAATCTGATCTCACTGGGACAGGAAGCCAGTGAAGGAATGCCAAAATGGGTGTAATATGGTCAAACTTTCTGCTTAGTGTCACACGTCTGGCTGCAGCATTTTGAACCAATTGGAGAGCCCTAATGCTAGAGAGCGGTAAACCAGAAAATAGAAAATTGCAATTGTCCAATCTAGAAGAGACAGACGCATGGATCAGGGTCTCAGCATCAGCCATAGACAGGATGGGACAAATCTTTGCTATATTTCGCAGGTGGAAGAAAGCAGTCCTCGTAATATTTCTAATGTGGAAGTCAAAGGACAATGTAGGATCAAAACTTACCCCAAGGTTCCTCACTTTGTTAGTGTGATGTATGACACACGAGCCTAGGCTAAGTGTTATCTGGTCAAATTGATGCCAATGTCTCACTGGATCAAGAACCATCATTTATCAGAGTTTAAAAGTAGGAAGTTTCTAGACATTCAACTTCTCACTGATGCAAGGCAATCTTTTAAGGATTTTATGTGAATGAGATTACCAGCAGTAATCGGCATGTATAAGTATCATCAGCATAGCAGTGAAAGGTAATCCCAAAACACCGCAATATGTGCCCAAGGGGTGCTATATAAAGGGAGAAAAGCAGGGGGCCCAAGACGGCCCCCTGTGGAGCCCCAAATTTAATGTCACTAAGGTTAGAAGTAGTGTTACTATACAAAACACAGTGAGAACGACTGGTCAAGTATGACGTCAACCATGCATGGGTACTCCCAGTAATCCCAAAGTGATTTTCCAGCCTATCGAGTAGAATATGATGATCGACGGTATCAAATGCAGCATTGAGATCTAACCGCACCAGAACCGTACTGGTGTCCAAATCTATTGCAAGCAGAAGATCATTCACCACTTTAGTGAGAGCCGTCTCTGTGGAATGATATTTTCTAAAAGCAGACTGCAGTGGCTCAAAGAGATTATTCTCAGTATGATAGCCCACAAGCTGCCATGACACCACTTTTTCCAGAATTTTAGAGCAAAATGATAGATTTGATATTGGCCGATAGTTTTTCAATACACTAGGGTCAAGATTAAGTTTTGAAGCATTTAGGAACAGATCCAAAAGTTAAAGATAGATTAACAATTTCCAGCACAGTCAGCCCAAGAGTGAGCCACAGGTCCTTAAACAGTTTTGCTGGTATCGGATCAAATAAACAGGTTCTGCCTTTTGTTAACGTTACGGGTTTCCTCAGCATGCCTAGAGAAATACTCTCAAATTCTATAAATCTAGGTAATACCTCAGTAATGGCGCCACTTTAACAGCAGGGTGCAGTGGCTGGGTTGAGGCATGCTGGGATATGTTTAACCTAATGTCTTCTATTTTCTTCTCAAAGTAATCCAGGAAATCTCCTGCTGTAAAAGGAGAGCGACCTACAGGTGGTTGTCTATGTATGGCTAGTATGCTGGCATAGTATGTTTCGATGCTTTTTACTCTTTTAATTAATTTGATTAGGAAACAGAGCATGCTGTGGCCTCAACTTTATCTAAATTCTGGGTCTTTTAGTGAAGCTTAAGGCTAGTGGCCGGCGATCACCTTAGTATTTCTTCTGTTTTTCTTGTTGCTTAACCCTCTGGGGTCCGAGGGTATTTTTTGGACAGTTTACTCGCCTGGCATAAATGTTTTATTATTGCTGTTAACAGCTCTCCCTGCATCCCACAATCAAGTTTTATGTCTCTTTTTTCAGGACAACCTGTGCTTTCAGAATATATATGCTTTTGTTGTGTTTTATAATTGTAATAAAGGTTTACAATCAAAAATAGGAAAGGAAAAAATAAAGCGAAAAATAATTTTCCACACACATTTATTCAAAACACACAGCTAACTATAATAAACAACTGTTTTGACACTTTATAAAGGTAATTTGAGGTATTGTGTGAAAGACTGAACAACAAAAAGGTTCAAACAATAAACAAATGCATATTTTGAAGAATATATACAAAATGATCTATGTGTTTTGTTGTCCATTGATATGGTAAACAGTGTTTTACGCTGAGAAAGCAACAGAGTTATCCAGTAACATTCACATGCAAACTAGTGGAGCAATCCTGATAGATCAGATGCTCTCTGTGTGCTCCTGCTTTCACTGATCGCTGTGCGTAATAGTGCAGGGCACAATGAGTATGTACTAATAGTATGTACTCATTGGAGCACCCAGGGGGCTATTCAAATGGGCCAACTAGTAACATATCACTCCTGAAAACGATCTTTGGCTTTTCACATGAGGTAAATCTGCCTTACGATTGGATTTTGGAAAACCATGTGACAGTGAACCAATTTCGATTAGACACTCACATTGCGCACATCATCACACAGCTTCTATGAGGAGTACAAAGATGGCCGATGGCTGGCTCGAAAGTCCGCGGAGTTAACTTTTCAGCAAAAAAACAAAAAAGTAAGTATCTATCTCATATCATTAGTCTTAGCAGTCATATATGACGGCATCAGCCCCAGAGGGTTAATGCTGACAAATTACACTATTTGTCTTTCTGATGCTTGATTCTGCTTTTTTCTTTTCTCTCTGTTTGAGGTGTGGCTCAAACAGAGAGAAAATATCACACCCATTCAGAGATGGGTGTGATATCTGTTCCAGAAACAGTCCTGTGTACCGGCAACATTTCCTGTATGTTCGTTTTGTGAATTGTTTCGTAATTTGTGCCTGTAGCATGGCCCAAGCAGAGGGTCACCCCTTTGAGTCTGGTCTGCTTGAGGTTTCTTCCTCAGAGGGAGTTTTTCCTTACCACTGTTGCTCTGGGGTTTGGTAAGGTTAGACTTGTGTGAAGTGCCTTGAAACTGAACCTCTGGGTATTCATAGTCTTAATAGCTTCAATCATGTTCAAAGGTCTTTAAACTGGGTTTTCATACTAACTATGGCTTGAAACTTTTTTGATTGTGCTCCATCGGGCTAAAAATTTGAAGGCAAAACAGCATTTGCCTTCAAATGCTTTTTTGCCTTTTGATGTTGTTCAAAGTTGAACAGCTCGATCATTTCCAAAGGTGCAGCTCCTTTCTTTATTTTCGGGTGGGTGGGATTAAGCTGTTTCATCCTTTTTTGGATTTTTTGGATCATGAGTGATCATCATAGAATGACTTCCTGTGGAATAGCCTAACAAAGATAATCAAGAAAGGATCAAATACAATCTTTCACCCACCCATTCTGACCACAAACTTTTCTGGATCAGATTGGCCTTGTCAGACATCTGAAAAAACATTTTGCCACTTCGTAAAAAGTCTGAGGGAAGATATTTCGAATTTGGAAAGACTTAAGGAAGCAAGCATTCAGTTTCCACCATTCTTCACAAAAAAAAAAAAAAAAACATAACATTGTTATTCTTGCAATGACGGATTTAGATAGATGCATTAATCACAAGATTACCAAATATTTCATTTTGTTACAGCTGCCCTGTAGTGCCTGGGCCCACATTCAATCCCCAACACAAAACGCAGGCGCTGTGAAAGCACAAAAAGTTGTTTCATTCTGTGTGAAATGACATTATTCCAATATGAAAATAAAACAGACCCGAGGTATCTGTGGTTTTATTTGCAATGCAAATGACGTTTCTTTTATCCTTCAAATTTTGTGTCACACTGTGCGGCTCTTTATTGACAGTGTGCATTAATGTTTTTTGTGTGTGTTAATGTGCAGATTGTTTGCAGTGCCTGTCTTAGCTGACAGGAATTCTGGCATTACTCTCACCCCTGTCACGATGACATAAAGGGGAACAGGTAAGAAGGGAAAACTGAGCCATTTGTTGCAGTACTGAGTCAGCAGTAAGACAACAGAGGGCAGCTCACTATTGTTTCTTCCTGGTCAACAGTCAACACAAGTCAGACAGAAGACAATGAAACTACAAGGTCTATTAGAAAAGTATCCGACCTTATTATTTTTTTCAAAAACCATATGGATTTGAATCACGTGTGATTACATCAGACATGCTTGAACCCTCGTGGGCATGCAAGAGTTTTTTCACGCCTGTCGGTTACGTCATTCGCCTGTGGGCAGTCTTTGAGTGGCCCACCCTCTCGTCGATTTTTTCATTGTTTAGGAATGGCTCAGAGATTGCTGCTTTGTTTGATAAAAATTTTTTCAAAAACTGTAAGGCACAACTGAGTGGACACCATTCGATAAATTCAGCTGGTTTTCGTTGAAAATTTTAACGGCCGATAAGAGATTTTGGTCTGGTAGTGTCGCTTTAAGGACGGCCCACGGTGCCTGCCGGTGATCTGCGCTCCGAGGCGGCATCATCTCGCTGTTTCAAGTTGAAAACTTCCACATTTCAGGCTCTGTTCACCCAGTAAGTCGTCAGAGAACAGAGAACTTTCAGAAGAAGTCGGCATGAGGAGTTTATGCGGACATTCCACTGTTAAAGGTCATTTTGTAATGAAAGAACGTGCGGGCAGAGTCGCATGTCGGGCTGCACCTGACCGCGGGGGGTCGCGACAGGAAAAACACCTCCGTTGGAAAACTTAACGGGCAAGTTGGAACATGCCCAACTGTTAATTTCTCAGATACTCATTTGTTGAAAGCCATCAAAAGCCGCCTGAATTTTACAAATGGTTTTCAACACGGAGGTGTTTTTCCTGTTGCGGCGCACACAGATTTACGTCGTCGTCACGGAAACGACTCGGCGAATTTGCGCACACATTCTTTCATTACAAAATGACCTTTAACAGTGGAATGTCCGCATAAACTCCTCATGCCGGCCTCTTCTGAATCTTCTCTGTTCTCTCACGACGTCCTGGGTCGACAGAGCCTTAAATTAGGATGATTTCAGCTCGAAACAGCCAGACGACATCGCCTGGGAGCGCTGCGCGACGTCCCGCTCTGTGGGAAGTCCATAAAGCGACAGAAACACCCCATAATCTCTCATCAGCCGTTAAACTTTTCACCGAAAACCAGCTGAATTTCTCGAATAGTGTCCACTCGGATATCCCTCACAGGTCCTGAAAAAAGTTTGATAAAGCAACGCGCGCCGTCTCGAGCAGCGTCTCAAACAAAGGAATTCAGCCGAAAGGGCTGGACCAGTGCTCACTCAAAGCCTGCCCACAGGGAAATGACGTCCCCGACACGCGTGAAAAAACTCACGCATGCGCACGAGGGTTCAAGCATGATTGGTGTAATCATTCAAATCCATATAGTTTTTTTTTTTTTTTATAAAACTGCCAGTTAGTTTTAGAAGATACCTCGTATAATCGGAAAGAAAGCTCAGGCTCAAGAAGCCAAAGACACATTGAAATGACTGCTGTTTTCAAAACCACGGAGGGTTGTGATTCCAAATGTCAAAGAACAAAACTCTTAAATCAAACCTGACGTGGTTACACATCACGGCACAATTGTGGGAGGTTTTCTCTGAAGATTCAATGGTTTCCATATCTATTAGTGGTTCTTTCAAAAGCCATTTGACAGACTTAAGTAAAATCCACAAAAAGACAAATACAGGGATGAACACAACAGTCTCATTGTGCCCGGTCTCATATGTGTGGCATTTGTAAAAGAGGGGGAAAATTAGGCTGATGGATTTTTAGCTGCTGAATGTGGGGAATAATCAGTTTACAGCGACAAAGATCATGTGCTACCAGACAAACACGTTGACTGAGAGGAGACGGACGGGATCAGGATGACAAAGCGCATCAATGAGTGTGTGAACACTTATGCAGTTATCAAAGGTGGCTAATCACAGCGAAGTTCTGGGAAAGTTCCAGCTCTTACTTCCAGTCAACCTCAATTCAATTCATTTTATTTGTACAGTGCCAAATCACAACTAAGCTGACTCAAAGTGCTTCAGGTTTAACCTTACCAACCCCCCTGAGCAAGCACACAGGTGACAGTGGTAAGGATAAACTCCCTCTGGTCAAAATGAGGAAGAAACCTCCAGCAGACCAGACTCAAAGGGGTGACCCATTGCTTTGGCCATTCTAACAGTTACAAGGTTTTTACAGATTGTACAAGAGTTTCTTTATAAACAGAAGAAACAGAAGAATATCAAAAACAGAGTCCTTAATTGAATCTAGAGTCCTTCTTGGGTCTCTAATACATAGGCTTCCATGTCCAACACAGATAATATGCAGGGTACAACCTCCAGTCAATGACGCAACAGGTGTGGTATCCCGAGGATATTCTGGAGCCCTTGGGTGCAGGGCCAGGATCCATCAATGGTGGTGTCAGTGCCTCAGACAATGAGAAAAGAGCAGAATCAGTCGGCCTGAAATAACTGCACTTGAGGCATTAATCCACCAGCAGTAAATCAACAGAGAAGCAAACAGCTTACTTTTACTGAGGTGGTTGCCGGCAGCTACAACTGTGCTGCACCAACAGACCCACAGTCTAGTTGTAGTGAGGCCACGACCTGGTCTGTGGCTAATAATAAGAAAAATAGGGAGAGGACACATAGTTCCATACTACACCGGTATGCTAGCCATACGAGAGGGAGAAGTCAACGTCAACTTTATTGTCAGATATGCTATACATGCTCAACATACAGCACAGATTAAATTTCAGTCCTCTCAGACCCACGGTGCAGAGTATAGAATAAAAACTACTACTAAGCTAAGTAAAAATTTACCTTAAATACTACTGATTTATAAATAAAATAACAATATAAAACAGTATAAACAGTGTATGTATAATGTATGATGCTGTAGTGCAAATGGCAGTGTACTAATATAAACAGTATAACATTAAATACAATAGTGCAATGGCGGTATGCTAATGTAACCAGTGTAACAGTATAATACAATAGTGTAAGTGGTGGTATGCAGATGTAGACAGTATAACATAACATTAAATACAACAGTGTAATGGGTATATACTAATGTACCAGTGACTGCCTGGTGGAAGAAACTGTCTTTGAGCCTGCTAATTTTGGCCCGGAGACTCTGCAGTCTCCTCCCCGATGGCAGCAAGCTGAAAAGCCTGAGTTGGTCGGGTTGGGTCACCTGCGATCCTGGTAACTTTTGCAGGTGAGGCAGGTGTGTAGATGTCCAGCAGAGAGGGGAGAGGGACACCGATGATCTTCCCAGCTGCTTTCACAGTGCGCTGCAGGGTTTTGCGGCAGGATATAGTGCAGGCACCATACCACACAGTGATGCTGCTCGTCAGGATGCTCTCAGTGGTACCCCTGTAGAAGGAGTACATGATGGGGGTCAGGGCTCTTGCTTTCCTCAGTTTCCATAGAAAGTAGAGTTGCTTTTGGGCTTTTCTGACCAGAGATGTGGTGTTGATGTTCCAGGACAGGTCGTGGGACATATGTACACCCAGGAACTTTGTGCTGCTCACCCGCTCCACTTCAGCTCCATTGATGGTTAGTGGAGCATGCTGAGCAGGCTCTCTCCTGAAGTCCACAACAATCTCCTTTGTCTTCTCCACATTCAGGTGGAGATTGTTGTCCGTGCACCACGTGGCCAGGTGGCTCACCTCACTCCTGTAGCTAGTCTCATCGTTGTTGTTGATGAGACCCACCACAGTCATGCCGTCTGCCAAATTGATGAAGAGGTTGGAAGTGGATGTAGGTGTGCAGTCGTGGGTCAGCAGAGTGAAGAGGAGGGGGCTCAGCACACATCCTTTTGGGGCCCATGTGTTCAGCGTGATGGTGATGGAGGTATTTCTGCCTGTGGTCTCCCCGTCAGAAAGTCCAGCAGCCAGTTGCACAGGGAGGTGTTGAGTCCTAGCTGGACTAGTTTGAGGATGAGCTGCTGGGGGATGATTGTATTGAATGCTGAGCTGAAGTCGATGAATAGCATTCTGACGTGTGGGTCCTTGGTCTCCAGGTGAGTGAGGGCTGAGTGGATGGCAGTGGAGATAGCATTGTCGGTCAAGCAGTTGGACCGATATGCAAACTGGTAGGGGTCCAGTGCGGGGGGGGGGGCGGGGGGGGGGGGGGAGGCAGAATTGATGTGGTCCATGACCAGCTGCTCAAAGCACTTCATAATGATGGGAGTGAGTGCAACTGGGCGGTAGTCATTGTAGCAGGAGGGAGATGACTTCTTCGGAATCAGGATGATGATGGTGGCTTTGAGGAATGTCGGGACAACAGCTTATCTCAGCGAGATGTTGAAGATGTCCGTGAAGACATCTGTGAGTTTGTCAGCACAGTCTCTCAGGACCCGACCAGGAATATCGTAGGCACCGGGGGCTTTCCTAGCATTGATCCTTCTGAGTGTTTGCCTCACGCTATCCAAAGATAGTGACAGCACCTGGTCGTCAGAAGGCGGAAGGATCTTCTGTGGTGGAATGTTGATGCCTGCCTCAAAGCGAGTGAAGTAGTCATTCTTCGCTTGCTTTGAGGCAGAATACATGAATCTTTAGTCTAGACTTGAATGTTTCTATGGAGTCTGACTTTTACATCTGCAGGGAGGTCATTCGTGTGATAAGAGAAGGCTCTGTGACCTGCCAACTTTTTTTTAACCTTAGGGACACAGTCCTGCACCCCAAGAATGCAGAGTACAGGCCGACACATAGGGTGTAATTAGGTCAGCTAGGCAGGGAGACACTATACCATGAATAATTTTATAAGGTAGTAGCAGAAGCTTAAAATCAGACCTCAGAAAAGGGAAGCCAATGAAGGGAGGACAAAATCGGTGTAATGTGGTCAAACTTTCTACTTTTAGTCAAAATTCTAGCAGCAGCATTTTGAACCAATTGGAGACTGCTAATGCTGGACAGCAGTAAACCAGAGAATAGAACATTGCAGTAATCCAGTCTTGAAGAGAAAAATCATGGATAGACATACACAGGATGGGATGAAGCTTTGCTAGGTTACAAGGAAAGCAGTCCTGGTGGTTTCTCTGATGTGCAGGTCAAAGGACAGTGTGGGCTCAAACAAAATCAGTACTCAACTGGAACCTTTCAGTTCTTCATCTTTTTCTCTCCTCCCTTTATGAGTGTCAGCTGATAGGATTTTTGGTTAATTATAATGCAAGATGAATAAATTAATTTCAATGCATATGATTACTAATATCTCTGTAGTAATGTTCATTTCTCTGGGTCCACAGCCGTTTACATCACGAGAGACCTTGGACAAAGGTGTCTGGCAATGCCAATACTACTGCAATGGAAAAAATGGTCAAAGTACATTCTGCTTCCTGTATGGTAATGAGTGTTGGATCCCAAGTCATTAACTTAGTGATCTAAGTTAATGACTGGGTGGCTTTTGTACTAGGTCAAGGTGTAGGGGGGGCTGGAGCCTAGCCCAGCAATCATAAGGCAAGAGGCGGGGTACACCCCAGACAGAACCCCAGTCTATCATAAGGCCACATATCAGACAAAAACATTCACACTCTCACACACACATAAAGTCGATTTAGTCCCCAGTTCATCGAGCCTGCATGTCTTCGGAAGTGGGAGCAAGCTGAAGCACCCAGATGGAACCTCCACAAAAAGAGGGAGAACATGCAAATTCCACATAGTAAGGACCAGGGGGGAAGTGATCCCACAACCTTCTTGCTGTGAGGCAACACTCCTAACCACTAATCCACTGTGCCACCCACAACCAGAATTATATTGTGTTAAACAGTTACCTAGGGTGACTCAGATGAGTATCACTTGCACTGTGGGGGGAACATCAGCTTGAACATTTTGGTCATTTCACTGGGCATGATCCAGCATGCAGTTCCTTCAGGGTCGGGAACCCTACCAGCTGAAGAAGGTCAAAGGAACACTCACATTTCTCCTGGCTGTGGCAGACAGATGGTTACTTATGAGAGGTAAGGATGTACGTACCGGCTGTCTGCCTGTGGGGATGCTATCCAGGACCCTACAGCATTTCCACAGTGTGGTGGACACAGATACATGGCACCAGTGCATGACTCCACATCACACCTGACCTGTTGATAGTTTGGATGAAGTAACTAATGAAAATAACTCAGACAGAACAATCAGAGAGAAAGAGTCTAACCAAATACCTACAGCCAAAGCAGCCAAAGATAACGATACGTCTTTGGGATGGTTATGATGGTTATCTCTAAAGTTGTCTTCAATGAGGATGTAAAACTATTGACGAGATACTCTATCTCACTTACAGAGTTTAGGTAGCTACTCTGCACTGTGTTGGTATATGGCATTAGAGAACATAAAGAAGGTATCATATCCTTAAACCTAGTTACAGCGCTTTCTGAAAGACTTCTAGTGTAATGAAACTTATTCCCCACTGCTGGGTAGTCCATCAGAGTAAATGTAAATGTTATTAAGAAATAATCAGACAGAAGGGAGTTTTCAGGGAATACTGTTAAGTCTTCAATTTCCATACCATAAGTCAGAACAAGATCTAAGATATGATTAAAGTGGTGGGTGGACTCATTTACATTTTGAGCAAAGCCAATTGAGTCTAATAATAGATTAAATGCAGTGTTGAGGCTGTCATTCTCAGCATCTGTGTGGATGTTAAAATCGCCCACTATAATTATCTTATCTGAGCTAAGCACTAAGTCAGACAAAAGGTCTGAAAATTCACAGAGAAACTCACAGTAACGACCAGGTGGACGATAGATAATAACAAATAAAACTGGTTTTTGGGACTTCCAATTTGGATGGACAAGACTAAGAGTCAAGCTTTCAAATGAATTAAAGCTCTGTCTGGGTTTTTGATTAATTAATAAGCTGGAATGGAAGACTGTTGCTAATCCTCCACCTCGGCCTGTGCTACGAGCATTCTGGCAGTTAGTGTGACTCGGGGGTGTTGACTCATTTAAACTAACATATTCATCCTGCTGTAACCAGGTTTCTGTAAGGCCGACTAAATCAATATGTTGATCAATTATTATATCATTTACTAACAGGGACTTAGAAGAGAGAGACCTAATGTTTAATAGACCACATTTAACTGTTTTAGTCTGTGCTGCAGTTGAAGGTGCTATATTATTTTTTCTTTTTGAATTTTTATGCTTAAATAGATTTTTGCTGGTTATTGGTGGTCTGGGAGCAGGCACCGTCTCTATGGGGATGGGGTAATGAGGGGATGGCAGGGGGAGAGAAGCTGCAGAGAGGTGTGTAAGACTACAACTCTGCTTCCTGGTCCCAACCCTGGATAGTCACGGTTTGGAGGATTTAAGAAAATTAGCCAGATTTCTAGAAATGAGAGCTGCTCCATCCAAAGTGGGATGGATGCCGTCTCTCCTAACAAGACCAGGTTTTCCCCAGAAGCTTTGCCAATTATCTATGAAGCCCACCTCATTTTTTGGACACCACTCAGACAGCCAGCAATTCAAGGAGAACATGCGGCTAACCATATCACTCCCGGTCCGATTTGGGAGGGGCCCAGAGAAAACTATAGAGTCCAACATTGTTTTTGCAAAGTTACACACCGATTCAATGTTAATTTTAGTGACCTCCGATTGGCGTAACCGGGTGTCATTACTGCAGACGTGAATTACAATCTTACCAAATTTACGCTTAGCCTTAGCCAGCAGTTTCAAATTTCCTTCAATGTCGCCTGCTCTGGCCCCCCGAAGACAATTGACTATGGTTGCTGGTGTCGCTAACTTCACATTTCTCAAAACAGAGTCAACAATAACCAGAGTTTGATCCTCGGCGGGTGTGTCGTCGAGTGGGGAAAAACGGTTAGAAATGTGAACGGGTTGGCGGTGTACATGGGGCTTCTGTTTAGAACTACGCTTCCTCCTCACAGTCATCCAGTCGGCCTGCTTTCCCGGCTGCTCGGGATCTGCCAGAGGGAAACTAACTGCGGCTAAGCTACCTTGGTCCGCACCGACTACAGGGGCCTGGCTAGCTGTAGAATTTTCCACGGTGCGGAGCCGAGTCTCCAATTAGCCCAGCCTGGCCTCCAAAGCTACGAATAAGCTACACTTATTACAAGTACCATTACTGCTAAAGGAGGCCGAGGAATAACTAAACATTTCACACCCAGAGCAGAAAAGTGTAGGAGAGACAGGAGAAGCCGCCATGCTAAACCGGCTAAGAGCTAGTAGCTGCGCTAAGCTAGCAGATTCCTAAAAACACACAAAGTGAATAATGTGTAAATAATTTAGAGGTGATTCAGCAGAGGGAGTGCGTCAGTTAAGGCACGTGAAGATTACACTGTGAAACAAATCGTTATCTAGTTAACTAGATCAATCTAACTGCGCAGATTAAACAGCTAACAGATACAGCAAAACACCGCTGTGTTCCAGAACAGGAAGTGATACAATACCGCAGTGAGAGCCAACCACCAGTAGAGGCCAAAGATGAACTTCAAAATTTTGAATCAGATGAAGTTAATTTCATGGAGTTTTTTTTTTTGTTTGTTTTTGTTTTGTTTTGTTTTTTTGCAAAGCAACGAGTGTTTGGTCCATCACTGAGTGATGCACAGACACCTCATCCCATCCAAAGAATATCAAGGTTGTTTCA
Source organism: Thalassophryne amazonica (assembly GCF_902500255.1). Taxonomy (NCBI): domain Eukaryota; kingdom Metazoa; phylum Chordata; class Actinopteri; order Batrachoidiformes; family Batrachoididae; genus Thalassophryne; species Thalassophryne amazonica. The sequence continues at coordinate 95,944,099 of NC_047110.1, read as the reverse complement.
TGCAAGGTGTTGACTCAAGATTTTTGAGATGCTAAAACCAGAGTTTGAAAATGAACTTTCAAGGGCCAAACCACAAACAGTGAGTACTTTGACAGTTTGCTAATGCAGCTACATGAGGCTGTCAAGAACAAACACCAAGCAGCACTCATGAAGTGGGTTGTGTTATCAGGACAATGTCCCAGCTCATGAGTAGGCCATGGTGGCTATCTACCATACTTTCCCAATTTGGCTATATCTGTTTTCAAAGACCACATCACATCTGCATTTGAGAACTTTTATAGCCACCAGGATGAAAGCTTCAATGCAAAGTCAATCAAAGAAGTGCAACACTAACAAAATTTAAGTGGACCTCGAAGAAGAGTCTTTTGATAAGTAACCCCCAAATGGTCACATCCCTCAAGGCCATCATGCATCTCACAGCTTAGTGATACCTAAGAGAAATAAATCATGTTACACCATCACCTCCAGGTCTTCCTTCATACAATTGTGTCACTTCCAAATAATCACTGTGACATTTCAGTTGACAGAGTTCAAATTGTAAAGAACAGAAACAAAAATCCAGTTTTACCACAAAGATTTAAACATATAGTCCAGCTGTAATGTTTATATAAAGTGTGTGTACACTGCAACTGTGTCCATGTGCCTGTATATGAGAGAGAATGACAAAACCTTTGTTACTGGCATCTGAGTGCAGAGTTATTGTGGCAGCAAAGTCACGTCCTTGTCCATTCTGCCACTTTCACTCTCACTGCTATATTGAGAAGTGTCATTACTCATTTGTGACAATGTGGCAGAGACCCGGTGAGAAACAGATAATATCAAGGTCGCTATTGGCCAGCAGCTGCGGGGATGTACAGCCATTCAATTTAAAATCCTATTGTGTGAATGCCAGTTCATGTTCTTCATACAGTTAAGCCAATTTTACATTGTATAAGCAACAACTGCAGTGTTTTGCAAAACTTTTAGGCATACTAGAATTCTGACAATAGTGGTAACAATGTGGACAGCAAATATGCAGATGATTGGGTAAAGAATAAGAATAAAAAGAACGTTATTAATCCCAAAGTAAATTGTTAAATCCACCTCAGTCAGTGTATGTGGTACCAGTGGTTGTCTCTGGAGTTTGTCATGTGAAGCAAATCAGAACATACAACTCTCACTGCACAGGACACCAGCGTAGTGCAGTTTACTTCCCCAGTCAAGATTGGTAGCCATTTACAGCTGGGTGGACTGGAATAATGCAGATTAAGTGCCTTGTCCAAGGAGATCGACAAGTAACATGAGTGGGAATCAAACCCAGATCCACATATTGGCAAGCTAGGCCCTTATCCACTGAGCTACTGCTGTATGCATAATGAAGATGATGTGTTTTGTTTGTTGTGAACTTTGATGTACCAGATCAATCCTAAAAGCAACTTTCTTTTGCCCATGTAACACCTCATAGTCTTGTTGTGGTCTGTCCCGTCTCTGTCTTATCTGTTAGTTGTGTTGTTTTGCATGTTTCAGTCATTTTTGAGTTCCGCTTTAGTTTTTAGCTTTTGTCACTTGGTTCCTTGGTATTTATTTACGGTATGTGTTTGTTTCTACTCACCCCCAGAGTTCTTGTGGTTTGAGTCACTGTCTTTGTCAGCACTGTGTATAGGCATTTCTCTGGCACCAGTTCTCCCTCACAACTGTTTCACATTCACAAACACACCACCTGTTGCTTGTCTACTTGTCTCTATGTCACTACTTAAAGGACATGTCATATGTTATTTAATGTCTCAGTTAGCAACACAACATCAAAGTATTCATGATTGTAAGCATATCCATGCATATGTGGTAATTAGTGATCGCTGAAGTATTGTATTGCTAATAATTCCTCTCGCTCTGAGAGTCAGCAGGTGCATTTCCGGAAAACATCTCACTTGGCATTTCTCGGTGTGTGTGACGTACATTGTGTGCAATCTGTGCATGTAGACTTCTTTAGTGGAGTGGACTTTTCATATTTAATCTTGTAAATCCTTCTACAAGTGGGTGAGTGCCCTGTTCAGTTTTTCTCCATCTGTATTTTGTTCTCCTCAGTGAAGCTGGTAGGCTTTATTTTTACTCTACTTTGAGAGAGTCTGTTGGATTTTGGATCTTGATGTGTGCGGAGCAGCATGCTGTTTTAATGCACACACAGACCTCTCAGCTGTTTTTCAGGCTAATCTGTCTGATCACATGGATGTATTTATTAATTTTTTCAGCTATACTGATGACAACACTTATAAGCATGAACAAAGCTGAGCCTCAAGCAGAGATTGCAGAGGGTCACCCCTTGAGTCTGGTCTGCTTGAGGTTTCTTCATCAGAGGGAGTTTTTCCCTTACCACTGCTGCTCTGGGGGTTAGTAAGGTTAGACTTTATTTGTGTGAAGCACCTTGAGGTAACTCTTTTGTGATTTGGTGCTATATAAATGAAAACAATGCTTTTAATAGGCTGTGTTTATGAATAATGGCCATGCATGCGCACTATATCACATATCACAGTGCAGAGGGGTTGCTGCCTTTACCATGACTGCATCAAAATTAACAGTTATCACTTAAAAATGAGTCATCATAACACAACATCACACTTATGTAAACTCTGCAATTCATCTGCGGCTCCGTGAAAAGAGTTAGCAGCTACTTAACATTCAAGCTTGTGCTGGGACGTTTTCCTCAAAGCTACATACGCGCTGTTGGAAACACTTGGACAAATGAGTACTTACGAGTACTTTGTTTTTGGCAATCTCCATAGCTGTATGTTGTGAATGCCAGATACTTTGAAACCGGTCAGGGAAATGCACAAAGTAATCCTGGTGCAACATTGGATGGTCACTAACAGCTTAAATCTAAATTGTTATGATTTTGGTGCAACATGACCTTTAAGTTTGTCACAGTGTGGGGTCCTCAGTTGCTGGGTTTTTCTGGGTCATCGCTTTTCTGTTTGGTTGGTTTTTTGCATTTGTTCATATCCACTTTCCCTGGAGTTATTGTTACCTCTCATCCTGTGCTCCTGTCTGTTTTGACCGCTCAGTACATTTGGATTCCTCAGCATATGGAAAATAAACAAGTGATTTTTCCCCCCCGCTACACCCGTCTGGTTGTGTCTGCATTTTTAAGTTCAATCCAGCCACACCCTAACATGTCTGCCATGATGCGCATAGATTACGGAAAATAAGAAATAATTGTTTAATAATATTAATGTACTGTGTCTGCAACCTGTTGTCCCTTGTGCACACCTGATTTTCTCATCGACTTTTAGAAACTACCTAAAGCAAATTATGAACTTGAAAAGTGGCCACACACATTATATATAAATATACCGCTCAGCTTTTTGTACTTTTCAAATTATATTTTCTGCAGGTGTGCATTCAACATGCATCCAGAAAGTATTCACAGCACTTTACTCTTTCCACATGTTATGTAACAGCCTTATTCCAAAATTAAATAATTATTTGTCCCTCAAAATTCTACACACAATACCCCATAATGACAATGTGAAAAAGTTTGAGATTGTTGCAAATTTACAAAAAAAAAAAAAAACTAAACTAAAAATTCACATGTACATTAGTATTCACAACCTTTGCCATGAAGCGTAAACTTGAGTTCAGGTGCATCCTGTTTCCACTGATCATCCTTGAGATGTTTCTACAGCTTAACTGGAGTCCACCTGGGGCAAATTCAGTTGACTGGACATGATCTGGAAAGGCACACACACACACACCTGTCTATATATAAGGTCCCACAGTTGACAGTGCATGTCAGAGCACAAACCAAGCATGAAGTCAAAGGAACTAGAAGAAGGAAGATGGAAGATGGAATCCATTGTATAACCCCAAATCCAATGAAGTTGGGACTTGGGACTAAAATGTAAATAAAAACAGAATACAATGATTTGCAAATCCTCTTCAACATATATTCAATTGAATACACCACAAAGACAAGATATTTAATGTTCAAACTGACAAACTTTATTGCTTTTGTGCAAATGTTTGCTCATTTTGAAATGGATGCCTGCAACACATTTCAAAAATTTGGGACAGTGGTATGTTTACCACTGTGTTACATCAACTTTCCTTCTAACAACACTCAATAAGCATTTGAGAACTGAGGACACTAATTGTTGAAGTTTTGTAGGTGGAATTCTTTCCCATTCTTGCTTGATGTACGACTTCAGTTGTTGGATCTCCATTGTTGTATTTTGCGCTTCATAATGCGCCACACATTTTCAATGGGCGACAGGTCTGGACCGCAGGCAGGCCAGTCTAGTACCCGCACTCTTACTACGAAGCCAACTGTTGTAACACATGCAGAATGTGGCTTGGCATTGTCTTACTGAAATAAGCAGGGACGTCCCTGAAAAGACGTTGCTTGGATGGCAGCATGTGTTGCTCCAAAACCTGGATGTACCTTTCAGCATTGATGGTGCCATCACAGATGTGTAAGTTGCCCATGCCATGGGCACTAACACACCCCCATACCATCACAGATGCTGGCTTTTGAACTTTGTGCTGGTAACAATCTGGATGGTCTGTTTCCTCTTTTGTCCGGAGGACACGATGTCAATGATTTCCAAAAACAGTTTGAAATGTGGATTCATCAGACCACAGCACACTTTTCCACTTTGCGTCTGTCCATTTCAAATGAACTCAGGCCCAAAGAAGGTGGCAGCATTTCTGGATGTTGTTGATGTATGGTTTTCGCTTTGTATGATATAGTTTTAACTTGCACTTGTAGATGTAGCAACGAACTGTGTTAACTGACAATGGTTTTCTGAATTGTTCCTGACCTCACACGGTAAGATCTTTTACACAATGATGTTGGTTTTTAATGCAGTGCCACCTGAGGGATTGAAGGTCACGGGCATTCAATGTTGGTTTTCGGTCTTGCCGCTTACGTGTAGAAAGTTCCCCAGATTCTCTGAATCTTCTGATTATATTATGGACTGTAGATGATGGAATCCTTAAATTCCTTGCAATTGAACATTGAGAAACATTGTTCTTAAACTGTTGGACGACTATTTCATGTAGTTGATGACAAAGAGGTGATCCGCGCCCCATCTTTGCTTGTGAATGGAGGAGCCTTTATTTTGGAATAAAGCTGTAACATAAAATGTAGAAAAAGTGAAATGCTGTGAATACTTTTGGATGCACCGTATCTATGTAAAAGCAGAGATCCTTTAGAAAAAAGACGAATGAGGATATTTAGTCTTTGTAGCCTGCAACTGTTTATGGTTTTGCACTCTCTTACGTGATATACGAGGTCTGTTAGAAAACTATCCGACCTTTTTATTTTTTAAAAAAACTATATGGATTTGAAACATGTGCGCTTGCATCAGCCAAGCTTGAACCTTCGTGCGCATGCGTGAGTTTTTTCACGCCTGTCGGTTGCGTCATTCGCCTGTGAGCACGCTTTGAGTGAGCACTGGTCCATCCCCCTTGTCGAATTTTTATTATCAGGGAAATGACTGAGCGATTGGAGCAGCGCTGAATCAAATTTTTCCAGAAACTGTGAGAGACAGCCAGGTGGAAACCATTTGGAAGATTCAGACGGCTTTCGGTGAGGATACTCTGGGTGTCACACAGATTAAGGAGCATTACAACCGGATTAAAGACGGGCCACAGCGGCGGAGGGCGCGCCGCGCTCCGAGCAGCCATCGACAGGCTGAAACGACCAGATCATTTCCAAAGTGAACTCTGTGTTGATCCGAGACGTCGTCTGACTACCAGAGAAATTGTGGAAGAGGTGGACATCAGCACTGTTGCAGCACATTCCACTGTTACAGGAGATTTTGTAATGAAAGACGTGTGGAGGAATTCGCGCATCGGGACGGAGCCGCAATGGCGCACAACAAAAAGCACGTCCGTGTTGGAAGTCTCACAGGACAAGTTGTGACATGCCCAGCTGTTACACAATTTCTCAGATACTCACTCGACTGAAAAGCCACTGAAAGCCGTCTGAATTTTCCGAATGGTTTCCAACACGGCTGTGCTTTTTGTTGTGCACCATTAGCGGCTCCATCCCGACATGCGCATTCCTCCGCACGTCTTTCATTACAAAATCTCCTGTAACAGTGGAATGTGCCGCAAAAGTGCTGATGTTCACCTCTTACACAATTTCTCTGGTAGTCAGACGACGTCCCGGATCAACACAGCGTTCACTTTGGAAATGATCTGGTCGTTTCAGCCTGTGGATGGCTGCTCGGAGCCGCTGTGGGCCGTCTTTAATCCGGTTGTAATGCTCCTTAATTTGTATAATGCCCAGAGTATCCTCACCGAAAGCCGTCTGAATCTTCCGAATGGTTTCCACCTGGCTGTCTCTCACAGTTTCTAGAAAAAATTGATTCAGCGCTGCTCCAATCGCTCAGCCATTTCCCTGACAATGAAAATCCGATGAGGGGGTGGACCAGTGCTCACTCAAAGCCTGCCCACAGGTGAATGACGCAACCGACAGGCATGAAAAAACTCATGCATGTGCACAAAGGTTCAAGCTTGGCTGATGCAAGCGCACATGATTCAAATCCATATAGGTTTTTAAAAAAAATAAAAAGGTCAGATAGTTTTCTAACAGACCTCGTATCTCAAATCCTTACTGTATGTGCTCATGCCCTGCAGACCTGCTTTATATTCTCAAGGTGAAAAAGAAGTCAGCAGGTTACACAGCCTGCTTTTCTCATTCTCCGTCTCCCTGGAATAACCTGTCTAGAATCATATAACACTTGTATTCTGTAGAGAACTTTAAATTCATACTTAAAACAACCCTATTCAATTTAAATTTTGCACATTATCTGCAATTTTTACACCTAACCTTATCATGAGGCCCTGTGGGCTCAATTCAAAGGATTCAAAAGAATTTTATTGTCATATGCACAAAGGAACATGTTCCCTGCACAATGAAATGTGTTTACTGCATTTAACCCATCCTAATTGCCAGTTAGGAGCAGAAGTCGCCTTTAGGCACCCGGGGACCAGCTCCAGATGTATGTCCTGCCTTAGGTCAACAGCAGGGCTGAGCAAACCATGACCGGCCTCATGACGACAAATGACACACACAAACACACACATAAGCCAGCCCGGTACATGAACACATATAAAAACCACACACAAGGTAAGACTTGGGAAAGAAAAACCTTCATTGCTGCTGCATTGAATCATGCAGCAGCAATGCAGGAAAAAACCCATCAGTACAATGAACAATGAATACACACAACAAAAGGACGAAAGACGGCCGAGATTTTTAAGAGTCCAGTTATCAAACAGAACACTTGGAGGCCGCCTTTAGGCGCCATCAACGGCCTTGCTCATCCGTTCGCGGTTAACACCCGCAGACTGAGCTAACACTGCCCTTCCAATCGAATCAATCATGTGGGGCAGCCTGGACAGTCCAATTATTGCCGCTTCCACTTTCTTAATTTTCCGGTAAACCAGAGCTATGCCCGCTCCACACAGCAGGAACCCGGTCACCACCATGCCAAATATATACACATCTTCGACGTCCTCCACAGACAGCGTGTAAAGGCACATGACCTGCCATTTCCTCCAACTGTCCATCACGTAACCTATCACATGTGTCCTGGCAGGACAGGTCAAGGCTCAGTTTTCAGTCTCACTGTATTTGAGCTTTACAAACCCAATTCCAATGAAGTTAGGACATTGTGTAAAATGTAAATAAAAACAGAATACAATGATTTGCAAATCCTCTTCAACCCAGGCATACATTTCAATATGAGCAAATATTTGCACAAAAATAATGTTTGTCAGTTTGAACATTAAATATCTTGTCTTTGTGGTGTATTCAATTGAATATAGGTTGACGAGGATTTGCAAATCATTGTATTCTGTTCTTATTTACATTTTAGACAATGTCCCAACTTCACTGGAATTGGGGCTGTATGTTTCTTTTTTTTTTTTTTTTTTTTTTTTACAAAAGCATATGGGTTGACCTCATGCAGACTAAACTGATAAAATGTTCTTTATAATTTCACACTACCAGACCTCAGCTGTGGACATATTGTTGCTACGTCATCACAAAAACAGGACCTGCTGATTCAAGCCCAAATCAATTGTAAACACAGCGGATGCCGAGCTGTTTTCTGATTTTTTTTTTTTTTCTAGTGTGGGGCTTTCTTTTTTTTAAGTCCAGTCTGAAGGTGTTTCTGAAGACGTTGTGGGGACACAGCCTTATTTAGATGATGATATGGAACACTAATCCTTGGAGGAAAACCTTCACTCTGACAGTAGTGACAATATTGGCAGAGGTCAGAACACAGAATGGGGATTATTTAAAAAAATAAATAAATAATGCAGATGATTTCGGTATATGGGCAGAGGTGATACTTTTTTAATTTTTTTTAATCAACTGATTAAAAAAAAAAGAGTTTTAGTATCTGACATCAGAAAAAAAAGTTGATTTTTTTGTTTATTTTTTTCCTAGAAACAGGTACATACATTTCAAATCTGAAAAATGATGAGGGGCTGAAAATTTCAGCTATTTTTAAAATATTGTTTCTTTCTTGAATACAGTTAGTGTACTGTACATTCATCACGTAACTATTAAATATTAAAACCATTCACACAAGGAGTAAATAATATAGTCTTAATTGTCCGTTTCAGTGAGATCATCTTCACAGACTGATAAAAACTTATCCACCTTTACAAAATTACATCTGAAAATAAGAAAAATCCATTTTTTTCACAAGTTTGGTGCCAGGTTACAGCGCCGGCTGTAATATGTTAATTACGGCTGATGGATCAAGTCTGCTGTGGATGAATCATTCTCTTGTTCCACCGTGGGCCGCTTTATGCCGCAAATTGAAAGCCTCATCTGCTCATAACGTCTCTTATCCCATGATCCACAAAACAATAAAATAAAATGTGAAAATACTCAGTTTTGCCTCATTGTTGAGTCAAGAAGCCGCAGATGCCGTGCGTGCGCGCTCGTCAATACAAGTGTTCCACCTGCCAATCAAAAGAAATTTCCCGTTCTGACACCAAAAACACTGTGCAGCTCCGACCGGAACCACTCGGTGGAAAAGGGGCTGTCAGTAGCCTGTAAAAGTCCATTAATCCGGGACTATTAAGATAATGGTTCCGGCGCCGATGCCACTTCCTCCTTCTTCAATGTTGGGAGTCCCCCGTAAGTTTCTGGTTTTTAGTGGCGCGCAGTTCAAAATCTGAATATTTATCTCTTCAGTAACCGTGCACCAGGAAAGGATACATTTCAAACTGTTTAATTTTAGACTTAAATATTCAAAAAAAAAAAAAAAACATTACCCATCATGTCTCCTATGCTTTAAGTAAACTGACTAAACCAGTTGAATTCCAAAAACACAATAAGTTACTAACACCAACAACACTATTAATCTATAATACTAACAGTGTTAAACTAACCTGAACCACAATAACATTTACAACCCCAAAACCCCCAACACCCATGGTGCATTGTAGGACAATATCCAATGTTTACTGGTTAGCTAAAATTGTTAATTTCTAAAAAAAATTATTTGTCCTATCAACTTTCCATTTTTGCAGCGTTGATCCTTGGCCCAAAATACATAAGCATACCAAACGGGAAACGTCAGCTGATTCTTGCACCGGATGACGGTGACTACGGTACAGCAACACTGCTGTGGTAACTTAGTTACAGCCATGATGAAGTCATGTATTATGGGAACTATAAATATCCTTGCAGTTGGGCTGTGCACAGGGGCCATATGCACCGGTAATTGTTGGAGCTCGCTGAGATGATTTGGTGAGGTGCAGGTGTCTCCTCTGACGGACGTGCTCATGTGCAAACTGATGAATTACAGCATCTATAACGAACACTGGAACTCAGGCTTGTGTAGGCACTGCACAATTTCACAGTGACTGAGCTTGTGGAAAAGAGAACCATTCCTAATCTTTATAAAACTCACAGAAAGAAAACATCCAAATCTGTCTTTTAGGGGTTTAGTCTCGTGTCTACACTGTTTTATATTCTCAAATCATATTAGCCCATGGGCCAAGCAGGTTTTTGGTACCACTTAAGCAGAAAAAAACAACACTTAGAATCCAGCCTCAGTGTATCATGGCCTACACAAAAATGTATGATAGCCATCCCAGGATGGTAGCTGTAGCTAGGTAGGGATCAATGAAGAATTACACAGAGGTCAAACTTTAAAAATGCTCCAATCATGTTGAAAAATATATCACATTATTTGTCTGATCATAACAATTCCAAAAAGGTATAGTTTGGGAGTATCTATGATGGAATGTACTGGAGTTATGGGGTAAAAAAAAGCAAAAATGGTGCCAAAGGTCAGTTTCAGTTTGTACAGGGGTCAGAATTTAATGTTGCTCCAATTTTAGTAAAAAAAATGATGCAAATTATTATTTGGGTCAATAGGGTTCTAATAAGGAATAGTTTGCACCATCTGTCATGCTTAGTTATCATGTTACATGTTGTAGAATTCAATGGATGTTGACCTTGTTTGACCTTTACTTTGGAGACAAAGCATTCAACATAGTCAAAACTATTCCATTTATTGATCCTTTTATTTCAACCAATAATTTGCGTCATTTTTTGCTGAAATTATAGCAACTTTACCTTTTGACCCCTGTACAAACTGAAACTGACCTTTGTCACCATTTTTGCTGTTTTTACCCCATAATTCCAGTACATCCCGTCAAAGATAGTCCAATCAATACCTTTTTGGAATTGTCATGATCAGACAAATAATGTGATATAGTTTTCAACATGATTGGAGCATTTTTAAAGTTTGACCTCTGTGTAATTCTTCATTGACCCCTACCTGGCTACCACTACCACCCTGGGATGGCTATCATACATTTTTGTGTAGGCCATGATACACTGAGGCTGGATTCTAAGTGTCGTTTTTTTTCCCCCTTAAGTGGTACCAATTAGGTCAAAATTCATGACTGGCTCATGGACTAATCTGTGTTGAAAGTGAACCTGAATTGAATGCAGTTACTGTAACAGCACACATCAGAGAGTTACAGTTTTAGGTGATGGTGTTTATTAAAATGCATAATTATTAGTGTGACTGTGTGATGATTACATCTTGTGATTCATGCAGATGAGTTATAAAATCTATGACAAACCTTACACGTGAACGTCTCATGTTGCTCCTTTGCAAGGTTGGGTAGGATTACTTTGAAAGAATACATTTGGATTACTTGTAATCTGATTACTTTTGGATTACATTTCAACGTAATCCTACCCAAGCTTGCTCTTTTCAGATAACATTTTTCTCAGCTTGCACTTTTAAAGAGATACTGATATTACAGCTTCCTTAATTTAGCACTTGAGTTAAACAATTACACTGACACATTAAAGCGAGCACTGTGTGTACAAACCCTTGTGATTTATTAAGCTGCTTTCATTCATGAAATATTCATGCTCAGCATCAATATGATCATTTTTAAAAATAAGGCTGACCTGGAAAAGGCGCCCATCTGATGAGCCACATGTCTCTCCATTCTTATTACAGAATTGTTTTATTGTTGTCTGCTGGTAGAGAACCCAGCGGGAAGGCCTTGAAGCAAATATGGGAGCCCTGACCATCATTTTTTATAATCTAATTTTAACTTCACTGCTGTAACTGCTGCCTAATTAAAGACTTTGTGTTTCGTCTTGTTCATCTATCCAAGCTCACACAAACAACCAAAACTGTATCAACACAAAACAAAATGCACAGGGTGCCCTCAGTACATGGCGTTAAATCCATATTTTAAAGTTGATCTCAAACACCTGTTAGACACTGGTCCTGCACTTTCCAAAAAACAGCCTCCAAATGACTGTTCAAACAAAAATAAAGACGCCTTATAACAGGACCATTCGGTTACAAGAGAAAAAGTGGGTCAAGAATTGACATACATGTTGCAGATTCCCAGCAGGTTTGTTTCCCATCTGGGTTCCTCAGAGTTTGTTTCAACCAAATTGTAATTTCATCATAAAACTAAATTTTATTTATATGGCTGGTTTTGTTTGTTTGTCTATACATCCACAGTACTGTGCAATGATCTTTGATACCAGTAAGAAGTGGTTTGCAAATAATTTAGAATCCGAATCCGATATGGAGCTGCGTATCGATTTGATGCAACTCTACATTCTGATCCTGATGCAACTCTACATTATATGGATGATGGGCGCTGGCGGTGTTGAAGTGGGAACCTTTGGTTTTTTGGAAGCAAGTGCTTTAACCGTTTGGCTATAAATATGAAATAATTACTTCAGTCTCCATGAATAAATCTAATGTCATAGTTTGTATGAAATACGAGTTGATAAATAACATACTTTATTATGATCACAGTCAACAAATTTGGCTATAATCTGCTGGTTCAGTCTTTAAGAGCATTTAATGGGGAAAATACGGAAACATCTTCCAGTATCTTCCAAATTATTTAGAGTTCCTTCACACATAGTGCGAATTTGGTTGAATGTGAGTGCGGGCTGTGTGAGCCCATTAATCCCTCTCGTGGCAGGTGTTGGCCAAATTCCAGCTGACACACACGAACATCTAACATCGCTCGTGTGGCACTGAGAAAATGTGTGACCAATCGTATTATCGTCACAAAAACAGTCAGCAGAGGATCATTGTCTAGCTCGATGTGAAACTGGTGCCCCACGAGTGTGGCTTTGCAAAACAGCAACACACGTGAGGTGCCAGAGTGTCAACTCATACACGTGTCATGCGTGTGAATCGCGTGTGTTGCATTCCCCCCATCTGTAAACATGTGGTGTGGGGGTGCAGGGGGAGCACACTTACATGAGCTGCTGATATATGGATGTACAGATGGTGCATTGGTGTGTGCGCTGAACTGACAGGGGGTGCGTTTGCCCACAGCGCGCATTGACAGGCTGCCCCAGGTGACAATGGACCGTCAGATGATAACACGCAGTGGGCGATCTGACTGTCACGTCACCCACATGAGCTCTGCTCCACATGGACACACCCGGGGGGCCGGCTGGACACACCGGACCAGTAGATGTGGACATGATAACAGCGCACTGCTTCATTAATGTAATTTCATGACTGTACATCTGTGACCATGGGTCAGCTACAGAGGAACAGACAATTCATACTTGATAAGAGGGCGTTTTTTATGGTGTGTGGTTTTATTATTATTATTTTTTATTCGCCCATCTCTGGTGATTTCAGCCATTTTCCCACACCGTTTACAGGCCAGTGACTGTTCCACAGGAACCAGTTGGTTTTTATTTTTTATTTATTCCACAGCAGCGGAGCAATGTGGTTCCACATGCTCCAGTTGCTCGCACTGTGTTCGTGCACCTTCGCAGCAGGATTGTACATGCCTGCCCATCGGCGCAAGTTTTAGTGGTTCGCTAATTTGAACTGTTTCGTACCGTTTCGCCGTAATTCGACCAAATTCGCACTGTGTGAAGGTGCCCTTATATTTAACCCAGTTTCAATTCATAAATGGTAAATCCTGTTATTGTGTAGCATCAGTTTCATTATTTTAGTAAAGTTAGTGTTTATATAATACAACCCCTGGCAAAAATTATGGAATCACCGGCCTCGGAGGATGTTCATTCTGTTGTTTAATTTTGTAGAAAAAAGATCACAGACATGACACAAAACTAAAGTCATTTCAAATGGCAACTTTCTGGCTTTAAGAAACACTATAAGAAATCAAGAAAAAAAGATTGTGGCAGTCAGTAACGGTTACTTTTTTAGACCAAGCAGAGGAAAAAAATATGGACTCACTCAATTCTGAGGAATAAATTATGGAATCACCCTGTAAATTTCCATCCCCAAAACTAACACCTGCATCAAATCACATCTGCTCGTTGACATTGACCCTATGTCATGAAATTGACCCTATGTGTCTTTTTGCAAGGAATGTTTTCACAGTTTTTGCTCTATGGCAAGATGCATTATCTTCTTGAAAAATGATTTTATCATCCTCAAACATCAGAAAAGTGTCCAAAATATCAACGTAAACTTGTGCATTTATTGATGATGTAATGACAGCCATCTCCCCAGTGCCTTTACCTGACATGCAGCCCCATATCATTACCATTGTAACCTTGTTTTTTTCTGTTTAGGTGTTAATGATGGCTTTCGTTTAGCTTTTCTGTATGTAAATCCCATTTCCTTTAGGCGGTTTCTTACAGTTTGGTCACAGACGTTGACTCCAGTTTCCTCCCATTCGTTCCTCATTTGTTTTGTTGTGCATTTTCGATTTTTAAGACATATTGCTTTAAGTTTTCTGTCTTGACGCTTTGATGTCTTCCTTGGTCTACCAGTATGTTTGCCTTTAACAACCTTCCCATGTTGTTTGTATTTGGTCCAGAGTTTAGACACAGCTGACTGTGAACAACCAACATCTTTTGCAACATTGCGTGATGATTTACTCTCTTTTAAGAGTTTGATAATCCTCTCCTTTGTTTCAATTGACATCTCTCGTGTTGGAGCCATGATTCATGTCAGTCCACTTGGTGCAACAGCTCTCCAAGGTGTGATCACTCCTTTTTAGATGCAGACTAACAAGCAGATGTGATTTGATGCAGGTGTTAGTTTTGGGGATGAAAATTTACAGGGTGATTCCATAATTTATTCCTCAGAATTGAGTGAGTCCATATTTTTTCCTCTGCTTGGTCTAAAAAAGTAACCGTTACTGACTGCCACAATCTTTTTTTCTTGATTTCTTATAGTGTTTCTTAAAGCCAGAAAGTTGCCATTTGAAATTACTTTAGTTTTGTGTCATGTCTGTGATCTGCTTTTTTTCTACAAAATAAAACAACTGAATGAACATCCTCCAAGGCTGGTGATTCCATAATTTTTGCCAGGGACTGTATGCTGCATAACTGGCATGGAGTTCACCATTAGGTGTGATGTCAAACTGTCGACATCCCACCGAATGTTAGCATGAACTGTGTGCTTCCACTGTGATCAACGGAATTTGCAAAGTGCTCAAAAATATATACATTCTTTTTTTTACACTAATACCAACCGCCTGGCATTACTATAAAAACTCACTAGCATAACTGGCTATTGTTAGCATGAAAATTTCCAAGCAACAAAAGGTAATTTTCATGCTTGGAAATTAGCAGTTGTTCCTCACCAGAGAGGACAAACTGCCCACTCATGGAAAAAAAAGTCTCCATTGTCAGCAAAGGACTTATTAATGGACTTTAAAAAAAATATAGTGTTAGACTTTTGCGTAGAAAATTATTACTGCACATCTTTCAGATAATTTCACATGTTGCCTGAAAAAACAACAATCTAGCTATGTGTAGGTTTGGAGTTTTCACCAGATAGACTAATTAATAACACACACCCACATATTTGGGAACTGTGCTATAAATTGAGAATAACAGTAATAAATATTGACTAAAAATAAATGTAATATGGCCCCTTACTGCAAACCTGAGTTCATTTTCATTAAACTTTCCCAAGATTTTACACAAACATGTTGTTGTTTGTTGTGTTTAAATTTGTCTGATATGTCCAAACTTTGCTCGTGCTGCAACGAGAAAGGCTCAGGACCATATTAGAAAGACAAGACGTCTTGCTCTTTTATCTCCCCTGCCTTTCCTCCTGGATTGTTCAAGTCCTTAATGGATGAGGGATCTCCATGTGGTCCTCCAGGATGAATCTTGTCCATCCATTCAAATCAATGTTGCTTTCAATGATGATTTCTCTTCTGTTGTCATCTTCATCATTTTCCTTTCTTGTAAGTCCCTTCAGCTGCTCCCTTGTTTGCACTCGGGGTCGCCACAGCAAATCCAAGGTGCATCTGCATGTTGAATTGGCATAGGTTTTACGCCGGATGCCCTTCCTGACGCAACTCCACATTACATGGAGAAATGCGGCAGGGGTGGGATTTGAACCCTGAACCTTCTGCACTGAAACCAAGTACATTAACCACTTGGCCACCACCCCTTAAACCATAAAAGACCTGTACTAGAAGTCAAATGTCATCCAGTCTTAAAATATGTTGTACTCATTCAAGACTGCTCCTTTTTACGATTGCTTTAATGCTCATGGACTTGACTTTGTCAAGGACACTGAGATAGGTTCCATATTAGTGGTGGCTAATCTTGAAGATGTCATGACAACAGCATTGATGGAAGCCTTCTAGGCTGTTAGGGTGCCTCCTGTTGAGGACCAAGGTTTATGATCGATTTAAAAGCATCAGCAAGACAGCGGCTTTGTACACAAGGATTTTGGTTATGGTCTTCAGGTAAAAAAAAAAACTCATTCTCTTAGAAAGCTAACACATATTTTAGAAATCATTGTAATTGCTTCCTTTTTTGTGATGCACAGTTTCTGGTGATCCTCAGCAGTCTCCCAGCAAAATGCTAAGCAGGACTGACTGCTTAAATTGTGAGGTCTCACAGGATCAGGCATGCAAAGAGTGGCATGTCTGCACTACAAAATTTCATAAATCTAAAGCTCAATATTTATTACAAACCTGTAGTTCAGCTGTCAGATATTCAAAGTTGGTAGACCCATTCTTGGCTAGTACCATCTTCACAGAGAAGTGTCCTTAAGAAAGATGCAAAACCTCAGACTGCTCTTGATGAGCAAGATGGTAACTTACATGTCTGGTCTGCAGATCTACAATCTACATGGGTGAATCCTGCATAGGTCCACAAGGCAACTGGTACTGGTGTTCATCTCAAAATTCCACAGCATTAACAGGACATAAGTCTATCACAAGTTACTTCCTAGTACATTGCACTTTACTACAGGGTGGACTGCGACAATGCGGATCCTTATCCACTGACACAGACAGATAGCATGCAGAATCTTAACCATCAATACCATAATTCTCCAAGACTGAAATGTTTGTGTATGTTATATGTTGTTCTGTCTGACAAAAAACTCAAAACCAACAAAGATTTTTTTTCAGACATTTTTCAGGAAGTGGTAACTTACCTGAAGATGGGCAGCAAGATTTTGGAAGCAAACCTGTGGCTGTTTTTAAACCACATTATATATCTAATCCCATTGCTCCCAATGGAGGCACTCAGTTCAAGCTAAACATTTGCCTGTTAATATTTTGTTACCTGACACCCATTAGTGTTGTGTTATGTGACTCTGATGACTATTCAAGACACATGAATGATTTATTCCATCGTAAGTCACTGCATTAAGGTGCTCCCCTCGCTCAGGTCCTCAGCCACCACAAGTATGGAATTTTTAAGGACATCAACACTGGAGGCACTCAGCTCATGCTAATGTAAGAGGTGGAGGCAGCATAAGTGGGCCTGTCATGCCTGGATAGTGGGGTGAGGGGCTGACGTAATCAAGTGGCGGCGTTAGTGTGAGATAAAGAATAAACAGGGGTTGCTGGTTGTCTCCAAAGATGACACATTCCTGATTTGGTACAAGTGCTTGCTACATTCTGATAACATTTCAAGGAATTGTACCCCATTTCCAGAAATTCCTCATAAAAATGTGAGAGAAGTTTATTTCAGAATGCAGACACCCAAGCATGAGACTGATGGAGTATAGCTTTGTTACTCAAGGGCCATAACTCTGGTAAAATAAGCCCAACTGGAACGATATGAAAATATGCATATTATGAACCTATAGCAACGATTTGTACCAAGTTGCATGAAATACCAACTAAAATTGTGAGAGGAGTTAATTTCAAAATGCTTATACCCAGTGGTGGGCACAGTTCAGCTAATCCGATAGCAGATAATTATCGAAGCTAATGTTTTTGCTATCAGATTATCTTTTCAGATAAGTTTTAAAACCATCATTGGACCAATTATATTCTGATGAATTTAGTTCCAATAACTTTCAGTCCGAAAACTTTTTTTTTTTTTTTTTGCTGGTAAAGTGAGCAAAGTTTAATGGTCAAACACGTTTGTAAACCCTAAAATCAAACATTTTAGTCCATCTGTTGTGTGTTTGTAGCAGACAAGCTGCCTGTTGCTTGCTGATGATGTCATCGTTAAGTGCAAAACGTGATTGGCAGGGAGCATTGTGGGTAGTGTAGTTCAGGTTCACTTTGGATGTTACAGTGAGTCATCCACTCGACACATTTTAACATTATTTTATTTCTTTGTGGCTGTAATTTAATCGCCAAGACTCGGTGGGGGAGAGGAGCTCTCATGGTGCAGCTGTGTATACAGAGGGAGGGACTTTTCTTCATGTTTAGACACTGTTTTGGATTTTTTTTTTTTAAAGGATGTTTATGTGGATTATTTATTCAGATGAATCCCATTGAAACTAACAGGTAAGAATTTATATTTACTATGTGTATTTTACAATCAATGCCTGAATGGACGTATTTTGGTTGTTTAAGCCGCAGGGTTCAAAGTGTGTGAAAAAAGCAGCAGCTTTTAGCTCATAAATGACGGTGTATCTAATACAGAGAGAAACTGTGACTTCTAATACTGTGTTTTAATGCTTTTGAAAGTTGATGACAGTGTTTAGGTTTTTTTTTTAATTTATTCATTTTTCGTGTGTTCTTTGTGTTTGTGATCCTTGAATTTACCCAGCAGCCCCTGCTGCGCTTAAAGTGAAACTGGTTTATCAGAAAGATATCAGTTATCAGTTATCTGTAATAAAGATACATTTTTTTTAGTAGTTTATCAGTTTATCGTCATAAAAGATAACTTTTCAGTTATCTGATTAATGGTTATCAAAGCTAACTTTTTGGTTAGCTGTGCCCACCACTGCTTATACATAATCCACCTGTGGAACTTCGGCCAGCAGGGGATAAAAACTGAGTCACTTTGACTTTTAATGGAACTCAAATTCCCGACATATGCCACTAATTACGGATGACTGTTAGATAGGATGTGCCACAGAAAATGCTGTTCAGGTGCTTCAGACTATTGTGCTGCTCGCTGCCAAATACCCTTTTACTGCACTTTATGTTGCTGCATCACCTGATGCCAGGCAAGATTTTATTTTTGTTAATTTCTTCTTCTTTTTTTTAAACAATCAGCACTACTCTTCTAATTAAGAAGGTGAAGCAGAGGTTTTGCTTTAACCATTCTTTCAAATGCGACATGAAGCGTTTTGGTTTCTTTCCCGGCACGCTCAACTCCCCCCCCCCCCCCCCAAAAAAAATCCTAACAAAAAATAATCAGAAAAGTGCAAGTTAGAATGAAATGTAAAGCAAATGCAGTCTGAGGAGGGACAGACAGAAAGCAGTAAACAGAATTAACAAATGACAGCTAGCAAGCAAGCTTAGAAGCGAGCGAGTGGGAAGCAGCGGCAGAGATTGTTTGTGTCGTATAATGTGAGCTGCTCTGCTGCGGTGGCAAGATGTCACGTCTTAGTCATCCCCAGAAAAGCCGACTCAACACTGGCTTGGATAGAGAAAATCTATTTGCTGCTGCAGAATGAGGATTTTGCTCAGGATGCAATATTACATTTTATTCAGTGTGTGAAAATAGATGAAACATAACAAAAGCAAAAAATAAAAAATAAATAGGCTTTTGGACTCATATTATTTTCTGCCTCTTATCTGTTGTTACATTTGAATGGTGCCTGTGTCCGCCCCCCCACCCGCACCGGAGGCTGGAAAATGTTCTGCACAACTGTTGTTCACCATGACACAAAGACAGCACGGAATAATGTGCAGAAAATAGACCATATTGCAGCGTGTGTGTTTGTTAAATTGAAATGCATTCTTCCATTAATTCACATATTGATTGCTTGCAAAAAAGGAGAATAAATTACCCTTTGAATTCACAGTTTTACTCATAATAGGCATCATTCATCAGCAGCTTCTCTCCCTCCAGGACTATGTTACAGCCAACTAACAGCTCTCACTGAGGAATTAAAAAAATATATATATTTTATTCTCTCCACCTTTGCTCGCAGCACTTATCAATTATCACCAGCCAATATTTTCTGCTACAATAACATTTGTTACACCAGTAAATTCACTGTGGAATATTTCCACTCTGCGCTAGAAAGGAAACAAAGAGAGGTCCGGGCAAATGCAAACTGCAACTTTGATGGAAGCATAACAAATAGATTTCAATATGACAATGCAATATGGGGGTAAAGGGGACGAAAAACAGGAAGTGAGAAACAGCAGCAAGATGACTTCAGATAGAGACAGAACATACCATGTTTACAATAATAAACAGTGGGAAAAAATGCAGCAGACATTTAATGGTTTCATTTAGGACTGCACCACACAATTATGAATCTGTTTCTGCAAACATGCGGACAAATGTCGAGATGGAGGACAGATGGCCGCAGTTTACGGCACTCGTGAGAGCAACATTTGCCGCGATGTTGTGACACCAGTACATACATTTATGCTGCACGGATGGCTGCTGTCTGTGGATATTCAACAAAGATGCTTTTGTTTTTGTTTTTTTTAAATGAAAGATAAACACAATGCTTGTTTGGGCAGCAGTTTGCACAGAAAAAAAGTGCAACAGTGTAAGTCTAGTTTACACCACGTACACTGCCTTCCCTGCCCGCAATCACCTCATTATTCCGGCCACTTAGCCTGCATCCAAATTAGTAGATGATGCAACCAAAATATCAGGTCAAATCTGGGAGTATGTATCACTGCTGAACATCATCATATCCACCACGTTATGCAACAGCCCCAGTTCTCGGAAGGGTACCATCCAGGCAGACACCTGGTCTATCTCCACTTCTCAAAAGTAACCAGCATCTGTATACGACAGACCATTTCAATATTTATTAGCTAGACTAGTTATTCTTTACTGATGATAAATGCAATGGCATTTGCCTAGTCCAAGATCTAATTCAAGATATTAGTCAAAACTGTAATTAATTCAATTTTCACTCATCATATTTAGGGCCCTGTCCCACTGGGGAGAGGATTAATTGCGCATGAATTGAGTACACAAATTGCAGGCGTTCGTTGTCATCCGCAACAAAAATGGCCAAAAATGACAAATGTCCCAGTATGAATTACAGATATATTAATAATATATAGCGAATATATGATGAACAATCACGGTTATATAACGCATGTAGTGAGGAAACTAATCCGACACATTGAGATTATCATGGCAGTATTACGGGTGTATTATGAATGCATTGCCCACGTGTTGCGCGTGCACGGCATCTGCATTGCGGTCATAAAAGAAGCGCATCACTATTCACACCAACAATATAGCCTCTGGAGCATTTGCTGGACTTGGACAAGTTGATCACAGAGCCATTGTTCATTTTGTCATGCGAGGGTTAAGTGTCCATGAGTTTGGGGAGCGGGGGACGAAGCCGCTCGGGGTGTGAGATGGTGTTTTTTTTTTTTTTGAGAGTGTCACAGAAAACAGACTTCAGCGTGAAACAGCAACTCTTCCTTTTGTTGGTGTTAAATAAAAGTCCTGGATTGCAGCAGCTATTACGTCTTTGTGGATTTACACAGCCGAACTGGCACTGACTGGCAGGTATGTCGCTTTCTGCCACATAAAAATACTTTGTGTTTATGTGACATGTTTGTTATACATTCACAGATTGTCCGCAAATCAGCTGCAAAGCAGATGTAATAAAAACACTTTATTCGTGGCCAATCTGTATGCATTCACTACAACTTATTTTAGTTTGTGATGTGGACATGATGGGCACGATATATATCTGTTTTACACACTGTCCTGGTCCACTACCAAGCTGAAAATCCCCGTCAGTTGCGGATATCAGCGGTTAACGGCTGACATACAGCGTATAGAGTGAGTATGTATTGTGTATGAATTGAGTATGTATGGAGTATGTAAGGCGGATATTATCCGCATCCAAATTTTTGAGCTACTCAAAAATCCTGGCTGCGGACATGCGTGCCTCTGCGGATGATCACGGGCGTGTTCGGATGACGGCCGACTCATACAGGCATGTTACACAGATATTGCGGATGTTTGGCGAATATGGGCCAATTTTGTGTGCAATTCATACACAAATCCTCCTAAACGCCAGTGGGACAGGGCCCTTAGATGACTTTTGCCATTCGTGTGTATGATGCGTTGCATACAAGATATGTATAAAACAGTTGCAGATATCTGCAATTATATAATGGCTGAGTGGATCCTTGTCATTTGATTGGTGCTTTGTATGCCACGTGACGTGGATTATTCATCCTATTTGTGTTGCATTGCATTTAGAGTGCAATTTGGTTCCATACATTTGGTACCATTGCACTGTACACACACACACACACACACACACAAAACAAATCCACTGCGGTGTAAGCCATCTGACGTGACTTCTTTCGCTGCACTGAGGGAATAGTCTTTTTTTGGTAGCACACACGTGCACAAGTGCCTTTCCGGCTGGGCGGCGCTTAGCTTTAAAACAAAATGGCAGAGTTTGTTTTGCTGACGGACGATGATTTGATGCACGGCATGGCGGACTTCATCATCAGAATTATTTTTGGACTCCTATTTAAAATTTGTGTTGGATTGCTGATGTCAAAGCAGCAGTGATGCACCAAAGATGGATTCATTTCTGATATTTTTTTTCACTGCACTGAGGAGGTACCAAAATGTACGTCCCTTTTCTGTTGTTTGTAAATTAATATAATATAAAATGACAAGGATCTATTTTAGCCGTTATATAAGACAAATAATGAATGTTTTTATATTCTTTCAAGGGAACGAATATTTAATTTGGTGAAAGCCGGAACATACCAGAATACACATCCTGGAAAGACATGATCCAGGACAAAGTCCAGAGTGCCACTACAGTCAGTCATTCTGCACAAAAAAAGTTTAGACTCCATGAAACAAGCCTTGATACTTCTGGAAAACCTCCTTTTGGTGTAATGGCATGTCTGACACGGTTATAAGTGCCACAGAAATGCAGGCATTTACCAAAGTCTGTCAAGGTTCATTACAGACAAAAGGAATTTGCAAACATCTTGAAAATTCAGCAGTAGTTACAACAAGACCTCAGGTCAGTACAGACACACTCCCAGACTCTCTCACGTTTGCGGAGGTACAAACAAGGTTTCAAACTATAACTTACTATCTGGGAATCATATCGATGAAAGTCATAATGACTATAGACTATCCATCTTCAAGCTGCTGTCAAATCTGTCTTGATGATTGGGGTATCCAGACCCGTTTTCACACAGCTGCTGCCTCAAACTGAGCTCTGCATACTGACTAAGGTTGTCACTACAGTCACTGTGCACATAAAACCTGTGGCTCCTTGAAACAAGCTTTTAAAAGCTAGTTAATTGTAGCAGAAGAATCTGCTCTTGCTACATGTGTTTGATGGGCCACCTGAGAGCAAGCCACAGAGGCGCGGGCAGCAGCTGGGTGGACTACATGATATGCAAAGTGAGACAAATAATAGATTTTTGGATAATGCAGCTCCCAGAGCTTGAGGTTGGTACAGATTAATTGATAGTGAACTAATGAGAGCTTTCAGCTGCCAGGTCTCAGTAGAACACTTACTCATTTCTGCGTCTGGCTCTCCAACACCTTTTTTTAACCTTTATTTCTTCCGCTACTCTAATTTTTAATAATTTGATTAATGATCAGCCATTAAAAATTAATACAAAGACAAGTCATTTCTGCAGATATGAAAGATAAATAAAGTCTTCATACCATCTTTTTTGGCAACACTACACACTTACTGGCTAATATCAGGTTGGACCCCTTTTACCTTCAGATTTGCCTTAATTTTTTGTAGCATCAATTCAACAAGCTGTTGGAAACATTCCTCTGAGAATTTGGGCCATGTATATGTGATAGAATCATGCAGTTACCACAATACACCACCAGTCTAAATTGTTGGAAGGCTTAAAAAAAATACCACAAATTTTGACCATGCTATTGCAATGTTGCAGCAGAAACCAATACTCATCAGACCAAGCAACGTTTGTCCAATGCTCTATTGTCTTATGTGGTTAAGCCTGTGCCAACTGTAGCCTCAGTTTCCCTTTCTTTCTTTATTTTTTTTCTGCCGAGAGCAGCACCTGTTGTGATCTTTTGCTGCTTCAACATTTGATGCTCTTCTGCACACATTGGCGACAAAAAAAGAAAACACTGCTCAATTTTGCCCACACCATTGTCTATAGAATCTAGATACCATTGTGCATGGAAGTCATAGCAGATCAGCAGTTTGTGAAATACTCATGTAGCACCCGGCCCATGTAGCTTTTTAGGTATGAAGAATAAGAGGGAGTTGAAGTGCAATGGGTGAGACTAGGTACGTTTAACTATGACAAACTGTACAGACAGTTATAACTGTGACACATTATCTCCCATTTAAACTTAATCATGAATTCAAATAAACTAGCGAGTTGGCCGTGGTGATCCACGAGCTCTAGATTGGGTAGTGTTTATCAAATTGGTAGCTGACATTTTTCAAAGGTGGTAATAAATGATACGAAGTTTCTGTAATGAGTTGGAATGGCATGCGAGGCCAGAATGTTTTAGAACCTTAGACCTCAACGGTTTTAA
This sequence comes from Thalassophryne amazonica, assembly GCF_902500255.1. NCBI lineage: Eukaryota > Metazoa > Chordata > Actinopteri > Batrachoidiformes > Batrachoididae > Thalassophryne > Thalassophryne amazonica. The sequence goes on along the minus strand of NC_047110.1, from coordinate 95,919,705 downwards.
GAAGAACTCAAACTTTTTATTTCCTGTTATGTAAATTCTTAATGTTAATTTGCTGTCTTAATGTATTTATAATGTATTTAAGTTCTTGTTATCATATACACTTATAATCATTATTATGATTATTATTATCATCAGTATTTTATTATTACTTCTATTTTGTCATTTGATTTTTTAAATATACCACAATGGAAGTAAGTATTTTAACGTTCTTGTGTCATCCATGTTTTTTTTAATGTATTTACAATTATATTATGTACTTAGACTGAACATACTAAATAACTTTTTATTTTTACACACCTACAAATGGAGACTGTGGCAGAAGACATCAAACGCACTATCCTTCTCACTCATGGTAATGGCAACATGACACTTAACCCACTCATGGTAATGGCAACATGACACTTAACTAAATGGACAAAATCAACTTAACTACAAAAACAACAAATCAGTAACACCAACACTGAAACTAACATGAGCCACAACAACATTTAAAACCCCAAGACCTGAACTCCCATGGTGCATTGCAGTACAACATCCATTGTTCAATGCTAATATTGCTAATTTCTCAAAATATATTAGTCCTATCAACTTTCCATTTTCGCAGCATTCATCCTTGACCTAAAATACATAAGCATACCAAACAGCAAATGTCAGCTCTCCTCAGTTCTCTGTGACTGAAGCCATGCACATGCACGCATTCCAGCCCAGTCTCACGTTTTTATTTATTTATTTATTTTTTGTGCTCCTGTCACAAAATTTTTGTGACAGGGTTTTTTTTTTAACTCAATATTACTAATTACCAGTGTTGGAGAAAGTAACTTTGGAAAGTTACTTCATTAGTTAATCTATACAGTTATATTTTACAGTTACTTCTTACATTTACTTCATTAGCAGCTGCGGACACCTTGTCGGCAGCTGCTGAATGTAATTAATAAAGTTACTCATAATCTAATTTGGTTATTTTTAAGATTTAGTACTCAGAAAAGTAACTATTAGTTACTTTGCTGATTAGTTACTTTTCTGATTGCTCAATCTTACGAGTAACCAAGTTAGATTACTCGTTACCTTATTAGTTACATTACTTATTAGTTGCAAGTTTTCTGCAGATTCTAATAAAGTAATTGCATAAAGCTGCTAATGTAGTAACTGCATAAAGCACCTGTATAAAGCAACTAAAAAAGTAACTAAAAAAGTAACTTGTCAAAGTTACTTTCCACAACACTGCTAATTACTAATATTACTTATCCTTCTGGAAGGTTCTCTCTCCACAGAGGAATGCTGGAGCTCTGTCAGAGTGACCATCAGGTTCTTGGTGCCCTCCCTGACTAAGGCCCTTCATCCCCGGTCACTCAGTTTAGATAAGTGGCCAGCTCTAGGAAGATTCCTGCTGAATCCAAACTTCTTCCATTTAGGGATGATGTAGGCCACTATGCTCATTGGGACCTTCAAAGGAGCAGAAATGTGTCTCTACTCTTCCCCAGATTTGTGTATCCAGACAATCCTGTCTCTGAGGTCTACAGACAATTCCTCTGACTTCATGTTTGGTTTGTGCTCTGACATGCACTGTCAACTGTGGGACCATATATGTAGACAGGTGTGTGCCTTTACAAATCATGTCCAATCAACTGAATTTGCCCCAGGTGGACTCCAATTAAGCTGTCGAACTATCTCAAGGATGATCAGTCAAAACAGGATGCACCTGAGCTAAATTTTGAGCTTCATGGTAGAGGTTGTGAATACTTATGTACACGTGAATATGTACGTACATTTTTTTTTGTATAAATTAGCCAAAAAAAAAAACAACTTTTTTCACATTCTCATTATGGGGTATCGTGTGTAGATTTTTGAAGGGGGAAAAACATCCATTTTGGAATAAGGCTGTAACATAAAATGTGGAAAAAGTGAAGTGCAGTGAATGATTTCTACATGCACTGCAAATACAAAAAACCCAAATAAAACAAACAAAAAACATCCCCCACAAAAATACAGAACCATATTTTTTCAGGTAAAATAAAATATGGAACTAAGTTCACAGCGTCTGGTATTTGTTCCAACAATTAAATTGTTTTCAAGGACAGTCTTTGAGAGTAACTTATTTAAATCAATGAGGTCAATTACTGTAACCTTCTAAACAAAAGCTGACACGCACACACACATTCACTCACTCTCCTGCTAAATAAAAATAAATAAGAGAGTCCTTTACCAAAAACATTGCAGGCCTGAGTCTATGCTTGTAAGCCTGAGGTTTGAGGTCTTTATTTAATTTTGTTTTATCCGTGAAACAAAATTAACTAAAATAAAAGGCACAGGCACAGTTTACTCACAAACTGCCAGGACAGTCAGTTGGCAGCCTTAGTTGATGGACAGGTGATGGAATGATGAGGATGAGGGATAAGCAGTGAACAATGATGAGGGAAACACCAACAGTCACCAGGCACTGATGTGGAATTATATGGCAGCAAAGTTCAAGCTACATATGCTGTCCAATCGACATGAAAAACCCAAGGAATGTCTCCTGGCCACATCAACATTTCACATTTGAAATCATTCATGAATTTGATTTAGATAGACTGGCATCCTGTCTGAGTGTACCCCACTTCACACCCTATGGCTCCAGCACCCCATGTGACCCTTCATTGGAGAAAGCGGTTGAAGATAAGTGAGTGCCAAAAAACTTCTAGAAATGTTTTTAACACTTTTATGAATATTGTAACACTTATTTGTGCTTTTTAAAATGTATTCATTAGTCTATAAATGCAATTTTTAGACTGGGCTACACCCAAACCAGCCCATCTGGCACCAACATTCAAAGTCATTTAAATGTATTTCCTTCCCCATTTTGATGCTTGGTTTGAACTTCTCTTGACCATATCTTCAAGCTTAAATTCAAAGTTTTTGCCACATAATTGGCTAATTAAACATTTGCTTCAACAAGTAGTTGAACAGGCTGTTTAACAAAGTAGCTGATGAGTGTATTTAAAATACAGAAGTGATTCAGTTTTTTCTCTTATGATTCCAGTGCTCATTGTATGAGACATTACATAGTACTGTAACTATTACATTTATTTATTATTTATTTATTTATTTCAAGGCAGTAGCGTTGCTTAGTGGTTAGCACCGTCGCCTCACAGCGAGAAGGTCACGGGATCGATTCCCACCTGTGGCCTTTCTGTGTGGAGTTTGCATGTTCTCCCTGTGTTTGCGTGGGTTCCCCCCCGGGTCCTCTGGTTTCCTCCCACATCCAAAGACATGCAGGTTACAAAGACTGACAACTTTAAATTGTTCATAGGTGTGACTGTGTTTTTTTGTCTACTATATGTGGCTGACTGGTGTCCAGTCCAGGGTGGACACCACCTCACACCCTATGACTGCTGTGTGTTACTGACTTGGGCAGATCTTCCCATTGTAAAGTAACATGCAACAACAAATCATTATTCAGTAAACCCATATTCCCACATGATTTTAAGTATGACTGTCCATGATCAAAGCTGTCATAATGTATCTTGACCACATCCTGCCAATTCACAAAACATATTCTCTATGACAACTCTGTTACCTTACTGTGATGTTGACAATTTATCACTATGATTAAGCACCACACCTTCTTATCTAGACTATCAAGACTACTGTGGTACAGTTCTGTATTGTCTTGGTGCACAACCTGACACAAATAACACAGATGGCAACAAGACTGCAGGATGACAGCAAGAGGATTTGTGAAAGTCCTGTCCATTCTTTTTGTCAACTCAAGCTGGAGCCTATCATAGCAATCACTGTGTTCGAGGCAGAGCATACCCTTGACAGGCCATCAATGTATTGTAAAATTTATATTGTAATTCCTTTCAGCTTCTCCCTTTTTTACTTGGGGTCGCCAAAGCAAATTCAATATAGCTGTATATATTTTACACGTTTTATACCGGATGCCCTTCCTGTCGCAACTCCACATTATATAGAGAATCGGAAGGGGTGGCACAGGTGGTCTTCAACAAAGAACCTTCTGCTTTGGAAGCAAGTACAAGATCTACTTGGCCACCACACTGCCTCTATTATAAAAGTTCCATGACAGTTTAAATTTGTCATGGAGGCATCTGGAACCATCCGGACTTTTAAAGTGTCAAAAACTCATCAAGATGATGCACAATACACATAATAATTTAATGTTTGTTGTAACATAATGTAGCCTGGTAATCCAGACTCATTCACTTTGCAAATAATTTTGCTTTGAAAAAGTCCAAGGTAGGTGCTACAATTAAAAAAGAACAACATAAAAAAAAATATGTAGAAATAAGGCTTTTGTAGACCTAGCACACTGACAATGGTGGTAAGAAAAAAACTCCGTCAGCCGGTTTTTGATTATAGGAAGAAACCTCAAGTAGACCAGACTCAGTGGGGCGACCCTCTGCTCAGGCCATACTACCAATAATATAAATAAATTAAGGTACAACAAAGAATTATCAAACATGCAAAGACAAGAGATGATGCAACTAAGCATCAAATTACTTACAAAATCAGTGGTTGTATTAAGTGACTATCCAAACAAGTATAATTCTAATAATTGTGGGCCCCCTGCTCTAACAGTACCAAAGTACTCATCAAATGTTTGCAGTGTGTGGTTGCAGACCCTCAAAATGCTATGTCACATTCACCCATATATAACAATGTCCCGCTGCCATGCAAGGCATTTACAGTCAAACCAGGCGTAAGTTAGGAACTTGCTCAACAGCATTTCAGTAATTTTAATATCTGATCACAGGACTGAACCTGTGACTTGCTGGTCACAAACCTATTTCTCTAACATTTAGGTCACCATAGTGTACCTGTGCATAGTGTGCACTGTGGTGCCAATGCATTCTTTTGCCATCTGATATGCAAATTGGCAATTTAAACATAAGAGACAAATTATACACAAAAAATTCTCGCAAAAACTGCTGTTTAATAAAACTGGTGTGGTGAGCCACTGAAAAAAAAAAAAATACATAAGGTCACAATTTGCAAAAATACATTTAAGCTGAGCAGCCCATGGGTATGAATTTGGCCTAAATTTAGTGGTGGCTATGGTTTGAATTCTGTCTAATTCCTCCCAACTGGCAGCTGTTAGAAATTAATGTTGAGTGGAGCCCACAAAATTTTTAGTGTTGGAACAAAGCAGAATGTAGTTGTCCAATGTTCAAGTGAATTTCTGGCATTTCACACATTTTGGCCGGTGAAGGTACTTTTTTTTTTAATTAAGCTTTTAATCACAAAGCAGATATTTTGAATGTTGGATTCTTTTGTTTGCCTCGTTTTTCTTTTCCCTTTTTATGGTGTATAGCAGTGTTGTCGCAGTTACTTTGAAAAGTTACTTTTTTAGTTAGTTTCTTTCCTTTATACAGTTACTTCATTAGCAGCTTTATGCAGTTACTTTATTAGGAGCTGCAGACAACTTGTAACTAATAAATAATGTAACTAATAAGGCAACTAGTAATCTAACTTGGTTCCTCTTAAGATTGAGAAATCAGCAAAGTAACTAATCAGAAAAGTAACAGTGACTTTTCTGAGTACTCATTCTTAAAAATAACCAAGTTCGATTACTAGTTACATTCACCAGCTGCTGGCATGTTGTCTGCAGCTGATAATGAAGTAAATGTATAAAGTAACTGTAAAATGTACCTGTAAAAAGTAACTAATAAAGTAACTTTTTAATGTTACTTTGGCAACACTGGTGTTTAGATACTTCACATCTGGTTTGAGGATACATTGTCAGCCGCATTTTGTAAAATGGCATTTAAATGATCCAAACCAGGGGTCAAAATACATTTTTTAGCCTACTTGCACTGGTGCTAGTAACAAAAAAATTACTTGCACCAAAGAAAAGTTACTTGCACAACCAAAAGTCAGTCTTATATAGGGTTGGGTATCGAGAACCGGTTCCTTTCGGGTATCGTTAAGAAATGATTCGATCCACCGACATCAATAACCTTTTTACTTCACGATTCCTTTATCGGTCCTTCAGAGTGGCCGTTGTTTTGGGGGGTGTTTGTCAGGAAAATTATAATTTCTCTACATTGATTACAGACCCTGCAGAGGGTCTGTCATCAGTGCAGCTTTGCTTTGAACCTTGAACCAATCGAAGCAGTGCTTCGATCATTGCTTCGTTGATTAATTTATTTCTTTCGCTTTTCCCCGATAAAACCCTAAAGAGCATAATGCTGTGAGTATTATTTACCTTTTTTTATGTTAAACCGACCTGTTATGGTCTTCTGAAACAGTTGATAGATGTATTTTATAACAAAAATGGGACCGATGCTAACACTTTAGCATGTCTATGGCACTTTCAATGTTAAAATTAGCATTAGCAGCTGTCAAGCGTTTGTTGTCGTAAAAGAGTCAAATGTATTACAAATTGTAGTATTTTTTAAATTTATTTTTGTTTATATATTAATAATAATAGCAAGCACAACAATAATAGTAATAATAACTAATCTAATGATTATAGACAATTTTAGAGAAAGAGACAAAAAGAACCTGAATAAAAACACAACAGAAAAAAATATAAAACCAACTAACAATGAACATACATAAATAAATAATAAATACATACATACATACAGAAAAAAATGTTTCCTGTGAACACCTAGTGACTCTTACACCTCCATTTCATCCCTGTCTTATTTAAGTTTAATGACAGTTTGTTTCGGTCAAACCACATTTTCAATGTGTTAATTTATTCAGCAATTTCCTCCAGAACTATCTGCCAAACTAGAAAACTACTGCATCCTAGTAAGAGCAGAATACTACTGGAATGAATCTGAATAAGGAAAGTTGTTTTTTTTTTTTTCTCACCAAATGGATGCTGCACTCACTGCAGTTTATCGTCTGGAATAGTCCCAGATTGCATTTCAGAGCTTCTAGAATTCAAACATTTTCATGCGGGTGGCATTGTGGGGTCATTTTTGGTTTCAGCTATTTTTATTTTTCACCACTTTCATCCCTGAATATGTGAAATCGTGAGTCACTTTTGTGCGGATTAAAGTTACTAACTGGGACTCCTGTCTTGTTGCGAGAAAGAAATGAGAATCGTCCTCCGTTCTGTTCACACAGCTCCAAACGCTGCGCGGCTCTCTGCCGAGTCAAGTTAGAATGATAGAATCCAGTCGGAATTAATAACTTCAAAGCGAAACACCGTTTTGTTTATTTTTATTTATGTCCAGAGATCAAGGATACAGTGACCAATTTCATATTTATTTACTTTAAGACTCAATGAAATACATAGAAAACCTGTAAAGCCTACTTTTAGTACAAAATTCACAAGAAGTATCAATAAGGGAATCGATAAGGAATCAGATCGATAAGCAGAATCGATAATGGCATCGATATCAATAAAATCTTATCAATACCCATCCCTAGTCTTATATCAACCTTAAAACTCCTCCTCTGATGTGTCAGACTCTTCCTCTCTGGGGAGAGTTTGAGGGGAGAGCAGCAGCAGCGGCAGACAGTTTTTTTTTCATGTGCGCGTGCAAACGATTCGTCCGTGAAGATTATCTCATTGATTAACTACACCGATGTATAATAAAACAAATGGTGACTGGTTTATAACACAATTATGACAGAGTTTGAGGGGAGAGAGAGCGAGGAACTACGGAGCCCTGGAACTGTCATCGCAAAATGCTTTGCATGTGGAGAGAATGTGAACACGTTTTATTATATTGTGTGCTCGTTTTATTATATTGTGCGCACGTTTTATGATATTGTGCGCTCGTTTTATTATATTGTGCACACGTTTTAAGCATCGTTTGAGTAAAACAAGGGCACGATCTACTTAAACGTGGCCACAATTTGTAAAATGTGCACTCAATATTGTCTTGACACATAAATGTTGGCTATTAGCCAACAAACCAGGACACAGTGTAATACATTTCCCCATTAGAAATGGATCTGGTCAGGGTGTATCATCATGATTTGGGCGCAAAAGAACATACAGAGAACTCCAGCTGCCCAGCATGGCATCATCTGGAGTTTAAGCACATTATAAAGGATGCTGAGGATGACAATTTAGGTCATATTATGGAGTTCATTTTGAACAAAAGGAAAACATGTGCACATTTTATTAATTCGAGGGCTAAATTAAAGGAAAACGTCCGCACAAATTATCACGGCCAAGAAAACGCACGCATGTTTTATTAACTCGAGGGCTCAATTAAAGGAAAACGTGCACACAAATTATCATGGCCAGGAAATGTGCGCACGTTTTATTCATTTGAGAGCACGTTTTATTAATTTGTGGGCTCAATTAAAGGAAAACGTGCGCACAAATGATCATGGCCAGAAAAAAAATACTTTAAGTGACCTCTCCCAGGTTCCGTAAGGAACTGCAGCGGCAGCATTTGTTTTGTTTTTTTTAACATATGAATTAATCGTCCGTGAATTTTATTAACTACACAGATGTATAATAAAACAAATGGTGACTGGTTTATAACACAATGATGACAGAGTCTGAGGGCAGAGAGAGAGAGAAACCACTGCGGCAGCCAGTTTTTTTTCTTTGTTTACATGTGCGCGCGCGAACACAACAAAGAGCACAGCAACTCACTCCATGTGTGAGAGTCATAAAACGCAGGGAAGATGAAGACAACACACTGGAACACACTTTTTTTTCCCCCTTATTTATTCCTTTAGTGGTTCATTCTACTGGTGCTTATAGTTGATAAAACTTGGATAAAGTTACTTGGACCACTGCAAGTGCAGTATAAAATTATGTGCAGTGCTCGAATAATACGTGCACAAACTAGCACATGCATGTACAATTTTGACCTCGGTCCAAACTGAATTAATCTGTTTAAACATGCAGTAGAGATACTCTTAATCATAAATACATTCATCAGCATAACAATCAACCACTATCAGCAACCACTGATAGTTGATTCAGTCATGCAAAGTTGTTTAATCCAAAATGCACAATCGCTGACAGTTGCTGTTGCACCGAGGACGGCCCATGCAGTTGTATAATTGACAAGAAACTCTTCCTACATGTAACCTGCCAAAGTCTAATGCACTTAAATCCTCAATGACTTGCCAAGGTAACACCCATGAACTAGCTAACCAAATAAAGATTGTGAGGGGCATAAACAAATGAGATCCACCTCATGCCAAAAAGGATGGAGACATCCATTAGGCTCAGGATGGGAGAAATGGTACCAGTGGAATGCCAAGCACTACAGCAGGAAAACAGATGATCAGAGACTGGGAAGAGAACACCAAAAGTACCTGCACTTGCGGGAAATTTTTCCTAATCTATTTAGTGTACAGTACATGCACTAACCAGACACGTACCTGAGGAATACAGAGGACATGGAGGAGAGAACGTGATGCACAATCAGGTGAGATTAAAACACTTAAGGGTATTGGCTGCAGAGATGATTTCTTCTAAATTACATAAACAACTGGGCACAGATGGAGAAATCCAAAGCCTTGGCTGTGCACACAGTCTAATGTTGCTGAAATCAAAGCCAAGAATTTCTGCATTTTATAAACTAATATTGCCATTTCTCTAACTATGTAGAAACCTGCCTTTCTCATTCAGATTTACGCAAGAGCAGGAAATAGTATTTGCCAAACCTTTATTAGACATGCATCAGCAACTCTGCAATAAGAAATAAGACTTCACAAGCAACTTGATACGCCTGCTTTTGATTTGTATTATGGACACTGGAGAGTTTAAAGATGGCAGCATTTCCTGACATATTAGGACCGCTGGTCTTCTATCAGAACCCAAAATTTCATAGCTGTATGTGTACTCATTTTTAAGTAGTACTTAAAAGAATTTTGCTATCCACACACTGACTGACTGACTCCATTAATCCTATGAGTTCCCTTTTAATTGCAGGGAATTTGATCTATTTTTACATTTAACAGCTCTAACAAGCTGACTCAGGGAGTGTGCGAAGTGGACATGTATGGATTTTACAATCCTATCAGGTCGTCAGGTCATCGGTGTTGATTCACTTTGCTGCTTTAGATCTCCATTGAAAAATATCAAAGCAAACTTGACTGCCAAACACCATGACCAATCTGGTACACCCAGGTGTTAGGGGAGCATCCAATTGGCTGGGCCATTCACTGCAATCTTCAGGGATCAGCAAACTGTGTGCTGGTTCACACCCAAGCAGACTGTACCTCATATGGCCTTAAGGGCACAGTCAATGATCCCTTATGATGCATACCATACACCCCACCTCCTCCTGTCTCCTTATGTCAGTTCCAAAATAGGCCCTGAGGCCTGTTGGTGCCGGCACTTATCTCCGGATTCACTAGTGTCAAGTTGATGAAAGTCAACAACTACCCCTGCTTGGGATGCTAGTCCAATACAGGTCACTTCCCAAGTTAAGGTTGATATCCATTTACAGTTAGGTGGACCTTAAGAGTACTATCTCACTTGGCTGAGAAAGAATAATTACAAATGGGAATTTCTAACAAAACACGCAAATTACTGACAAATTCTCAGTTGGAATCACACTGAATTGGTATGAACAACAGGTTAACGCATATCACTTGAATGTCACCAAATACTGCAAGGAATTGCAGCAAAAATATCTGCATACCACTCGACTGCCGCATGACACTCTAGCAAATGTCATCTGTGGCCTTCGTGGGTGCAAGGATGTCACAAATTTATGCACAAATGCCGTACGGCACTCTCATGGGTGTCAAACATCTCACGGCAAAAATTATGACGTTTGTGAACCAAGTGCTCAGGATGGCTGAAGGCTGGTATTTTCTTGCCATTATCTTGATAATTTGTGAAAAGAGGGTGTGGAAATTTTACTAACTGTAGCTGGGGTTACCGAAGGCAGTATCCCCGGCTTATTATTTACACTACTGTAAATAATAATAATAATGAAAATATAAAATAATAATAAATAAATAATAAAAGCCTAGTGTGGCTCCACAGAATGGAAAAAATAAAAAAATTGTGAACAGCACACTCACCCTCTTGGAGAATGATGTCCCATCCCAGGAGAGGATCAACTCTCCTCTTCTGCTCTCCTGGGGATCAAATCTAAGCATTCCTGGATGCACTGGAATAGGTATGTCTCCATGATCTGGCACAATTTCCAGCTGAGTGACCTTGCATATTATTATCCATGTGGGATCCACTGTCCAGTCCTCCTGGGAGTGGCCAGTATGATCCCCCACTCATACGATCCTTTTCTCCTCGGATCGAGATCCATGCAAAGCACTCGTCCATGTGCTATAATTTCTTCCCTGGTCATGTATTATTTGACCTTCCCACTTGTGACTGGGTAATGGGTAAGATATCCTGACATGGATACCCCCCCACAGCACTGGTACTATGTCTGACTGATTTTAGGCCATTTGATAGAAAACCTATTCCCATCTTGAACACCTATTTACTTGTGGATGCACTACTAGTTGGGTATAGAAGCAAGATCCTCCATTCTGAAGTGACTGACCCCTCTTTTGTGTAAATTCTCTCAATTCACATCTAGAATTTCTTCCTTGGTCATGTATTATCTGACCTTCCCATGTAAGTATGGGGTGGGAGGGGAGGGGAGGATATCCAGGTAGCATTATCAACCATTTCACCCGACCAAGATTTATACAGTAGTATGTAAAAGTCTGGGCACCGCTGATGATTTCCATGATTTTCCTTTATAAATCATTGGTTGTTTGGATCAGCAATTTCAGTTAAATATATCATATAGCAGATGAACACATTGATATTTGGGAAGTGAAACTGTCAGGCTGGGAGGTAGTGAGGCACTGACTGAGCCTGGACACAAAATGAAGACTCACGGCCTGGCATATGAGGAAAAGGCTGTGTCTTTAATGCAGACAAAGTTACGCTACACAGGCAAGCAGTCCACAGCGCGCCAGTACAGATAAGGCAACTTGCTTCCGACGGACTGTTTGCTGTTGTGATGCTCTTTCAATCTTTACACGGATGAATGCGTTTCTTTTGTTTCTGTTTAACACTTTTTTTGGTTTTGAAGTGTATCTACCCTAAATTTTAATTTAACTACAGTCCTATTGTGAATCGCTAGCGGTTAGCTTTCATTAGCAGCCATCTTTTGCTAGGTTTGCTAATGGTTAGCTTGCATTAGCTAGATCGACTCCCTCCCCCCACCGTTACTTTATTGCTGTTTTTACCAGTCTAATACTTCTGTTAGTTTTTCAGTGTAACTGCTGTGAATTTTACGTAATTATTTTACTCCTGTGCAAATCTTAGGAGTGGTTAGCATTTTTGCTAGCAGTTAGCTTGCGTTAGCTAGGTCAACCCCCCAGTTTCTTTAATACTTCTGTTAGCTTTTCAGTGTAACATGTGAATTTTAGTTAATTACATTACGCCGGTGTAAATCTTAGGAGTGGTTTACTCTTAGGAGTTTATTTTTTTCAACGACTGTTCCTATCACTCTAATATTTTTGTTACTTTTTCAGTGTAACTTTTAGGTCATTAATGTACTCCTTAGGAGTGGTTAGCATATTCATTAGTGGTTAGCTTGCACTTGCTTGGCTATACTCTTGAATTTTCTGGTGCACAAAGTACACGACTTTACACTTTAAGTAAATTCTGTGTGATGCTGGAAGATAGGGTGGCTCTTTTAGAGAGCTGTGTCTGTAAGTGAGAACAGCTTCTTAGCTCAGTGGAGATAGATGTTACGGGCACTCCAGACGAGGTTAATGTTGGGCCAGCTAGCGTGCCCATTAGCATCAGCCTAGAAACACCGGTTGTGTAGGATGGTTTTCGAACTGTGGTTAGGCGGAGGAAGCCACGTAGGGCTTGGGGCCCAGTTGTGGTACCCTGATCACACTCACCACTGCGAACTGTGAATCAGTTCTCCCCCTTGGATATGCCTGATGTGAGTTCTTTGAGCCCATGGGTGAATTTCACTCCTATCTCCAGGCCAAAATGCCAGGCTTTAGTGATAGGGGATTCTATAACGTGCAACGTCAGGTTACAGACATCAGCTGATGTTAAATGAATTTCTGGGGCCATTGCTTCCCATTTTAGGGTGCTGATGCTGCAGAAGGGTAGACAGACTAAGGAACATGAAACGAGATACAGTCACATAGTTATTCACGTCGGTGCCAATGATGTCAGGATGAAGCACTCAGAGGTCACAAAAATGGACATAGAGAGGACTTGTGACCTTGCCAGAAAGATGTGTCTGCAGCGATTAATAGTCTCTGGTCCCCTCCCTTCCCGGGGTAATGATGAGGCATTTAGCAGGCTGACATCATTGAATAGGTGGGTGGTGCAATTTTGTAGACAGCAAGACTTTAGTTTAATTGATAACTGGCCTTCGTTCTGGGGTTGTCATGGCTTGCTGCTGCCGAATGGCCTTCACCCAACTGGGGAAGGCGCCGTCATCTTGTCTGCGAACATAGATAGAGCTCTACACGGAGGGTAATATTAGGATTTTACAGGAGGCCACGGAGCAGGTGATTAGAGACCCTGCAAGGTTTATGACAAAGGTGAGTGTGGAATCCATTAGCTTAGTGAGGAAATCAGTGCAGAAAATCCAATATGGTGATAGTGCAGTTTATCTGCCAGGGAGAGAAATTCAACAAGTTGAGACTGTGGCCTGCTTCCGTAGACATGTCCATAAACTCATAGAGGGATATGCTTTGCAAACTTAATACCCATTACTACATTGGATGATGCTGAAATTGAGGATGGCCCATTGGCTGTTACAGTAATATCAAAGATTTTGTGTCTGCTACCTACAACTCGCGTGGAATGTCTGAAACCTAAACCTACTTCCAAGCATCTTATATATGCTACCCTGAAACCACCCCTAAACCCAAACAGTCCAACCATCAAGCCCACTGAGGTACTTAGTCTGGGTCTCATTAACATAAGATCACTATCCTCAAAATCACTGTTGATTAATGATCTAATTATGGATCATCACTTAGATATGATTGTGTTACGTGAAACCTGGCTTAAACCTACAACTGTCCTCACCTTAAATGAGGCCTGCCCACCGGCATAAATGTTTAGTCACATCCCTCGTAATCAATCAATCAATTTTTTTTTTATATAGCGCCAAATCACAACAAACAGTTGCCCCAAGGCGCTTTATATTGTAAGGCAAGGCCATACAATAATGATGTAAAACCCCAACGGTCAAAACAACCCCCTGTGAGCAAGCACTTGGCTACAGTGGGAAGGAAAAACTCCCTTTTAACAGGAAGAAACCTCCAGCAGAACCAGGCTCAGGGAGGGGCAGTCTTCTGCTGGGACTGGTTGGGGCTGAGGGAGAGAACCAGGAAAAAGACATGCTGTGGAGGGGAGCAGAGATCGATCATTAAATGCAGAGTGGTGCATACAGAGCAAAAAGAGAAAGAAACAGTGCATCATGGGAACCCCCCAGCAGTCTACGTCTATAGCAGCATAACTAAGGGATGGTTCAGGGTCACCTGATCCAGCCCTAACTATAAGCTTTAGCAAAAAGGAAAGTTTTAAGCCTAATCTTAAAAGTAGAGAGGGTGTCTGTCTCCCTGATCTGAATTGGGAGCTGGTTCCACAGGAGAGGAGCCTGAAAGCTGAAGGCTCTGCCTCCCATTCTACTCTTACAAACCCTAGGAACTACAAGTAAGCCTGCAGTCTGAGAGCGAAGCGCTCTATTGGGGTGATATGGTACTACGAGGTCCCTAAGATAAGATGGGAGCTGATTATTCAAAACCTTATAAGTAAGAAGAAGAATTTTAAATTCTATTCTAGAATTAACAGGAAGCCAATGAAGAGAGGCCAATATGGGTGAGATATGCTCTCTCCTTCTAGTCCCCGTCACCACTCTAGCTGCAGCATTTTGAATTAACTGAAGGCTTTTTAGGGAACTTTTAGGACAACCTGATAATAATGAATTACAATAGTCCAGCCTAGAGGAAATAAATGCATGAATTAGTTTTTCAGCATCACTCTGAGACAAGACCTTTCTGATTTTAGAGATATTGCGTAAATGCAAAAAAGCAGTCCTACATATTTGTTTAATATGCGCTTTGAATGACATATCCTGATCAAAAATGACTCCAAGATTTCTCACAGTATTACTAGAGGTCAGGGTAATGCCATCCAGAGTAAGGATCTGGTTAGACACCATGTTTCTAAGATTTGTGGGGCCAAGTACAATAACTTCAGTTTTATCTGAGTTTAAAAGCAGGAAATTAGAGGTCATCCATGTCTTTATGTCTGTAAGACAATCCTGCAGTTTAGCTAATTGGTGTGTGTCCTCTGGCTTCATGGATAGATAAAGCTGGGTATCATCTGCGTAACAATGAAAATTTAAGCAATACCGTCTAATAATACTGCCTAAGGGAAGCATATATAAAGTGAATAAAATTGGTCCTAGCACAGAACCTTGTGGAACTCCATAATTAACTTTAGTCTGTGAAGAAGATTCCCCATTTACATGAACAAATTGTAATCTATTAGACAAATATGATTCAAACCACCGCAGCGCAGTGCCTTTAATACCTATGGCATGCTCTAATCTCTGTAATAAAATTTTATGGTCAACAGTATCAAAAGCAGCACTGAGGTCTAACAGAACAAGCACAGAGATGAGTCCACTGTCCGAGGCCATAAGAAGATCATTTGTAACCTTCACTAATGCTGTTTCTGTACTATGATGAATTCTACAACCTGACTGAAACTCTTCAAATAGACCATTCCTCTGCAGATGATCAGTTAGCTGTTTTACAACTACCCTTTCAAGAATTTTTGAGAGAAAAGGAAGGTTGGAGATTGGCCTATAATTAGCTAAGATAGCTGGGTCAAGTGATGGCTTTTTAAGTAATGGTTTAATTACTGCCACCTTAAAAGCCTGTGGTACATAGCCAACTAACAAAGATAGATTGATCATATTTAAGATCGAAGCATTAAATAATGGTAGGGCTTCCTTGAGCAGCCTGGTAGGAATGGGGTCTAATAAACATGTTGATGGTTTGGATGAAGTAACTAATGAAAATAACTCAGACAGAACAATCAGAGAGAAAGAGTCTAACCAAATACCGGCATCACTGAAAGCAGCCAAAGATAACGATACGTCTTTGGGATGGTTATGAGTAATTTTTTCTCTAACAGTTAAAATTTTGTTAGCAAAGAAAGTCATGAACTCATTACTAGTTAAAGATAATGGAATACTCAGCTCAATAGAGCTCTGACTCTTTGTCAGCCTGGCTACAGTGCTGAAAAGAAACCTGGGGTTGTTCTTATTTTCTTCAATTAGTGATGAGTAGAAAGATGTCCTAGCTTTACGGAGGGCTTTTTTATAGAGCAACAGACTCTTTTTCCAGGCTAAGTGAAGATCTTCTAAATTAGTGAGACGCCATTTCCTCTCCAACTTACGGGTTATCTGCTTTAAGCTACGAGTTTGAGAGTTATACCATGGAGTCAGACACTTCTGATTTAAAGCTCTCTTTTTCAGAGGAGCTACAGCATCCAAAATTGTCTTCAACGAGGATGTAAAACTATTGACGAGATACTCTATCTCCCTTACAGAGTTTAGGTAGCTACTCTGCACTGTGTTGTTATATGGCATTAGAGAACATAAAGAAGGAATCATATCCTTAAACCTAGTTACAGCGCTTTCTGAAAGACTTCTAGTGTAATGAAACTTATTCCCTACTGCTGGGTAGTCCATCAGAGTAAATGTAAATGTTATTAAAAAATGATCAGACAGAAGGGAGTTTTCAGGGAATACTGTTAAGTCTTCTATTTCCATACCATAAGTCAGAACAAGATCTAAGATATGATTAAAGTGGTGGGTGGACTCATTTACTTTTTGAGCAAAGCCAATAGAGTCTAATAATAGATTAAATGCAGTGTTGAGGCTGTCATTCTCAGCATCTGTGTGGATGTTAAAATCGCCCACTATAATTATCTTATCTGAGCTAAGCACTAAGTCAGACAAAAGGTCTGAAAATTCACAGAGAAACTCACAGTAACGACCAGGTGGACGATAGATAATAACAAATAAAACTGTTTTTTGGGACTTCCAATTTGGATGGACAAGACTAAGAGACAAGCTTTCAAATGAATTAAAGCTCTGTCTGGGTTTTTGATTAATTAATAAGCTGGAATGGAAGATTGCTGCTAATCCACCGCCCCGGCCCGTGCTACGAGCATTCTGACAGTTAGTGTGACTCGGGGGTGTTGACTCATTTAAACTAACATATTCATCCTGCTGTAACCAGGTTTCTGTTAGGCAGAATAAATCAATATGTTGATCAATTATTATATCATTTACCAACAGGGACTTAGAAGAGAGAGACCTAATGTTTAATAGACCACATTTAACTGTTTTAGTCTGTGGTGCAGTTGAAGGTGCTATATTATTTTTTCTTTTTGAATTTTTATGCTTAAATAGATTTTTGCTGGTTATTGGTAGTCTGGGAGCAGACACCGTCTCTACGGGGATGGGGTAATGAGGGGATGGCAGGGGGAGAGAAGCTGCAGAGAGGTGTGTAAGACTACAACTCTGCTTCCTGGTCCCAACCCTGGATAGTCACGGTTTGGAGGATTTAAGAAAATTAGCCAGATTTCTAGAAATGAGAGCTGCTCCATCCAAAGTGGGATGGATGCCGTCTCTCCTAACAAGACCAGGTTTTCCCCAGAAGCTTTGCCAATTATCTATGAAGCCCACCTCATTTTTTGGACACCACTCAGACAGCCAGCAATTCAAGGAGAACATGCGGCTAAACATGTCACTCCCGGTCTGATTGGGGAGGGGCCCAGAGAAAACTACAGAGTCCGACATTGTTTTTGCAAAGTTACACACCGATTTAATGTTAATTTTAGTGACCTCCGATTGGCGTAACCGGGTGTCATTACTGCCGACGTGAATTACAATCTTACCAAATTTACGCTTAGCCTTAACCAGCAGTTTCAAATTTCCTTCAATGTCGCCTGTTCTGGCCCCCCGAAGACAATTGACTATGGTTGCTGGTGTCGCTAACTTCACATTTCTCAAAACAGAGTCGCCAATAACCAGAGTTTGATCCTCGGCGGGTGTGTCGTCGAGTGGGGAAAAACGGTTAGAAATGTGAACGGGTTGGCGGTGTACACGGGGCTTCTGTTTAGGGCTACGCTTCCTCCTCACAGTCACCCAGTCAGCCTGCTTTCCCGGCTGCTCGGGATCTGCCAGGGGGGAACTAACGGTGGCTAAGCTACCTTGGTCCGCACCGACTACAGGGGCCTGGCTAGCTGTAGAATTTTCCACGGTGCGGAGCCGAGTCTCCAATTCGCCCAGCCTGGCCTCCAAAGCTACGAATAAGCTACACTTATTACAAGTACCATTACTGCTAAAGGAGGCCGAGGAATAACTAAACATTTCACACCCAGAGCAGAAAAGTGCGGGAGAGACAGGAGAAGCCGCCATGCTAAATCGGCTAAGAGCTAGTAGCTACGCTAAGCTAGCGGATTCCTAAAAACACGCAAAGTGAATAATGTGTAAATAATTTAGAGGTGATTCAGCAGAATGAGTGCTTTAGTTAAGGCACGTAAAGATTACACTGGGAAACAAATCGTAATCTAGATAACTAGATCAATCTAACTGCGCAGATTAAACAGCTAACAGATACAGAAAAACACCGCTGTGCTCCGGAACAGGAAGTGATACAATACCGCAGTGAGAGCCAACCACCAGTAGAGGCAAGCCAGTAATGCGAAGCAAGGTGGGGTGTTGCTCTAATTTCTAAATCTAGGTTTCCCTTATTACCTGTTGGGAGTCACAAATATAACTCATTTGAGCATCTGATTCTTCGCTCTGCCCACAATGCTACGTAATGCCAAGGTCAGAAGAATAATAATCAGCCGTATTACTTTGCCACTGTATATAGACAATCTGGCCCATACTCTGAATTCTTCAATGAATTTGGTGCGTTCATCTCTAACTTGTCAATGAATGCAGATAACATTCTGATTATTGGTGACTTTAATATTCATATAAATAAGCCTTCTGATACCTTCTGCAAATCATTTATGGAAATTGTGGAAATACTAGGATTTCAGCAATGCATTCAGGACTTGACGCACATTAGTGGAAATCCTCTGAATTTGGTTCTCACACGTGGTATTGCTGACATGAATATTGACATCATGCCTCTTGCCTCGGTGGTCTCTGATCACTCACTTATTGTGTTTAGTAGAACAACAACCTTGTTTATCACTACGGCAATGCATCAACTCCTCAACTACGACTGAACTCGAAGCTAGACTGCCTGATGTCTTAGCTTCACGTTTCGAAAATGCCCAATCAGTAGACAGTCTTGTAAATCAGCCACATGGAGTGTGTAGCCAGTACATCCTGCGTGCCGGTCCCAAGCCCGGATAAATGAGGAGGGTTGCGTCAGGAAGGGCATCTGGCATAAAACAAGCCAACCCAACAATGCAGACTAAGAATCGAATTCCCATACTGGATCGGTCGCGGCCCAGGTTAACAACGTCCGCCACCGGTGCTGTTGCCCAACAGGGTGCCGGTGGAAATTGGGCTACTGCTGGGCGAAGACGACAAAGAAGAGGAGGAAAATGTTGCCACGAACAGCGGTAGAAGAAGAAAACTGGAAGGGTGGAAATGAGAGTGGGGACTTTGAATGTTGGTAGTATGACTGGTAAAGGGAGAGAGCTGGCTGATATGATGGAGAGGAGAAAGGTAGACATATTGTGTGTGCAAGAGACCAAGTGGAAGGGAAGTAAGAGCAGGAGCATCGGAGTGGGTACAAGTTGTTGTACCATGATGAGGACAGGAAGAGAAATGGTGCTGGGGTAATTTTAAAGGAAGAGTATGTTAAAAGTGTGTTGGAGGATAAGCGAGTGTCTGACAGGGTGATGAGTGTGAAGTTGGAAATTGAAGGGGTGATGATGAATATCATCAGTGCATATGCCCCACAGGTAGGTTGTGAGATGAAGGAGAAAGAAGATTTCTGGAGTGTGTTAGATGAGGTGGTGGAGAGTGTGCCCAAGCATGAAA
Organism: Thalassophryne amazonica; assembly: GCF_902500255.1. Taxonomy (NCBI): domain Eukaryota; kingdom Metazoa; phylum Chordata; class Actinopteri; order Batrachoidiformes; family Batrachoididae; genus Thalassophryne; species Thalassophryne amazonica. Next base: position 95,899,729 of record NC_047110.1, on the reverse strand, counting down.
AAGTGGTGATAGCAGCGGCCTTCAATGGGCATGTTGGTGAAGGGAACATAGGTGATGAGGAAGTAATGGGTAAATATGGTATCAAGGATAGGAATGGGGAAGGACAGATGGTAGTTGATTTTGCAAAAAGGATGGAAATGGCTGTGGTGAATACCTACTTTAAGAAAAGGGAGGAGCACAGGGTAACATAAGAGTGGAGGAAGGTGCACACAGGTGGACTACATACTTTATAGGAGATGCAAGCTAAAAGAAATCAGAGACTGTAAGGTGGTGGCAGGAGAGAGTGTCGCTAGACAGCATAGGATGGTTGTTTGTAGGATGACTTTAGAGGTAAAGAAGAAGAAGAGAGTGAGAGCTCAACAAAGGATCAGATGGTGGAACCTGAAGGAGGAAGACTGTTGTGTGAAATTTAGCGAGCAGGTGAGAGAGGCACTGGTTGGAGGGGAAGCAATTTTGGACAACTGGAAAAGTACTGCAGATGTTGTGAGGGAGACAGCTCGGACAGTACTAGGTATGACATCTGGACAGTGGAAGGAAGACAAGGAGACTTGGTGGTGGAATGAACAGGTCCAGGAAAGCATAAGGAGAAAGAGGTTGGCGAAAAAGTTTTGGGATAGTCGGAGAGATGAAGAAAGTAGACAGGAGTACAAGGAGATGCGGCATAAGGCGAAAAGAGAAGTGGCAAAAGCGAAGGAAAAGGCATATTGCGAGCTGTAAAAGAAGTTGAATAGTAAGGAAGGAGAAAAGGACTTGTACCGATTGGCCAGACAAAGGGACAGAGCTGGAAAGGATGTGCAGCAAGTTAGGGTGGTAAAAGATGCACATGGTAATGTGCTAACAAGTGAGGAGTGTGAGCTGAGAAGGTGGAGGGAACATTTTGAAGAGCTGATGAATAAAGAAAATGAGCGAGAGAAAAGGCTGGATGATGTGGTGAGAGTAAATCAGGAAGTACAAGAGATTAGCAAGGAAGAAGTGAGGGCTGCTATGAAGAAGATGAAGAGTGGAAAGGCAGTTGGCCCAGATGACATTCCAGTGGAGGCATGGAAATGTCTAGGAGAGATGGCAGTAGAGTTTCTAACCAGATTGTTTAATAAAATCTTGGAAAATGAGAGGATGCCTGAGGAGTGGAGACGAAGTGTGCTGGTTCCTATTTTCAAGAACAAGGGTGATGTGCAGAGCTGCAGTAACTACAGAGGCATAAAGCTGATCAGCCACAGCATGAAGTTATGGGAAAGAGTAGTAGAAGCTAGGCTTAGAAAACAGGTTAAGATCTGTGAGCAGCAATATGGTTTCATGCCGAGAAAGAGCACTACAGATGCAATGTTTGCTCTGAGAATACTGTTGGAGAAGTACAGAGAAGGACAGAACGAGTTACCTTGTGTGTCTGTGGACTCAGAAAAAGCTTATCATAGGGTGCCAAAAGAAGAGTTGTGGTATTGTATGAGGAAGTCTGGAGTGGCAGAGAAGTATGTTAGGGTAGTGCAAGACATGTACAAGAATAGTGTGACAGCGGTGAGATGCGCAGTAGGAATGACAGACTCATTCAAGGTGGAAGTGGGATTACAAGGATCAGCTCTGAGTCCTTTCTTGTTTGCAGTGGTGATGGACAGGTTGACGGATGAGATCAGACAGGAGTCCCCATGGACTATGATGTTTGCAGATGACATTGTGATCTGTAGTGAGAGTAGAGAGGAAGTTGAGTCTAGTCTGGAGAGGTGGCGATATGCTTTGGAGAGAAGGGGAATGAAAGTCAGTAGAAGCAAGACTGAGTACATGTGTGTGAATGGGAGGGAGCCCAGTGGAATAGTGCAGTTACAAGGAGTAGAAGTGGTGAAAGTAGATGAGTTTAAATATTTGGGGTCAACTGTTCAAAGTAATGGAGAGTGTGGTAGAGAGGTGAAGAAGAGAGTGCAGGCAGGGTGGAGTGGGTGGAGAAAGGTGGCAGGAGTGATTTGTGACCGAAGAATATCAGCAAGAGTGAAGGGGAAAGTTTACAAGACAGTAGTGAGACCAGCTATGTTGTATGGTTTAGAGACGGTGGCACTAACAAAAAGACAGGAGGCAGAGCTGGAGGTGGCAGAGCTGAAGATGTTGAGATTCTCTTTGGGAGTGACAAGAATGGACAAGATTAGGAATGAGCATATCAGAGGGACAGCTCAGGTGGGACGGTTTGGAGACAAAGTCAGAGAGGCGAGATTGACATGTGCAGAGGAGGGACCCAGGGTATATAGGGAGAAGGATGCTGAGGATGGAGCCACCAGGCAGGAGGAGAAGAGGGAGGCCAAAGAGGAGGTTTATGGCGTAATGGCGTAGTTCAAAATTAGAAGTATTCCACATTGCATGGTGTGATGCTATCTTAGACTATGAGCATGCACTACTGGCTACAAAGCAGACCTATTACCCTGAATTCATCAACAAAAACAAGCGTAACTCAAAGTTCTTGTTTGACACAGTGGCAATACTTATATATGGACAACCACCTGTAGTTCACTCTCCTTTTACAGCACAAGATTTCCTGAATTACTTTGAGAAGAAAACAGAAGACATTAGGTTGAGCATATCCCAGCATGCCTTAACCCAGCCATGACACTCTGCTATTGAGGTGGGTGCCATTACTGAGGCATTACCTAGCTTTACTAGGCGTGCTGACGAAAGTTGTAACATCTACAAAAAGCACAACTTGCTTATTTGATCCTATACCAACAAAACTGTTTAAGGACCTGTGGCCCACTCTTGGGCCGACTGTGCTGGAAATTATTAATCTCTCATTAACTTCTGGATCTGTTCCTAAATGTTTCAAATCTGCAGTGATTAAACCACTACTTAAGAACTGTACTCTTGACCGTAGTGCAGGGGTGCCCAAGTTCGGTCCTCGAGATCTACCTTCCTGACACTCTCAGTTGTCTCCCTGCTTCAACACACCTGAATCCAATTAAAGGCTCATTAAAAGCCTACTAACGCGTCTTTCATTGGATTCAGGTGTGTTGGAGCAGGGAGACAACTTAGAATGTCAGGAAGGTAGATCTCGAGGACCGAACCTGGGCACCCCTGCCCAAGTGTATTGAAAAACTATAGGCCAATATCAAATCTATTGTTTTGCTCTAAAATTATGGAAAACGTGGTTTCATGGCAGCTTGTGGACTACCTTACCGAGAATAACCTTTTTGAGCCACTGCAGTCTGCTTTTAGAAAATATCATTCCACAGAGACAGCTCTCAGTAAAGTGGTGAATGATCTCCTACTTGCAGTGGATTAAGACACCACTGCAGTTGTGGTACTGTTAGATCTCAGTGCTGTGTTTGATACTGTGGATCATCATAATCTACTCGATAGGCTGGAGAATCATTTTGGGATGAGTGCCCTTGCATGGTTGACATCATACTTGACCAGTCGTTCTCACTGTGTTTTGTACAATAACACTACCTCTAACCTTAGTGACATGAAAGTTGGGGTTCCCCAGGGGGCCATCATAGGCCCCCTGCTTTTCTCCCTTTATATAGCACCCCTTTGGGCACATATTGGGGCATTTTGGGGTTACCTTTCAGTGCTATGCTAATGATACTCAGTACATGCCGGTAACTGCTGGTAATCTTGTTCACATAAAATCCTTAGAAGATTGCCTTGCATCAGTGAGAAGCTGGATGTCTAGCAACATCCTAATTTTAAAGTCTGATAAGACTGAAATGATGGTTCTTGGTCCAGTGAGACATCGGCATCAATTTGACCAGTTAACGCTTAGCCGAGGCTCGTAAGTCACACATCACACTGACAAAATGAAGACCCTTGAGGTAATTTTTGATCCTACGCTGTCCTTTGACCTCCACATTAGAGATATTACAAGGACTGCTTTCTTCCACCTGCGAAATGTAGCGAAGATCTGTTCCATCCTGTCACCCTGATTCATGCATTTGTTTCTGCTAGATTGGACTACTGCAATATTCGATTTTCTGGTTTACCACAGTCCAGCATTAGGAGTCTCCAATTGGTTCAAAATGCTGCTGCCACAGTTTTGACATGAAGCAGAAAGTTTGACCACATTACACCCATATTGGCTTCCTGTCCCAGTGAGATCAGATTTTAAGGTTCTGCTACTACTCTATAAAACTGTTCACAGACTGGCACCTCCCTACCTAGCTGACCTAATTAAACCCTACGTACCGGCTCAGGCTTTGCGTTCTCAAGGTGCAGGACTACTTAGTGTCCCTAGGGTGAATAAAAAGTCTGCGGGTCACAGAACTTTCTCTTATCATGTCCCTGTTCTGTGGAATGATCTCCCTGTGTCAATAAAACAGTCAGATTCTGTAGAGAATTTCAAGTCCAGACTTAAGACGCACTTATTTTCCCTTTCATATAGCTAGCATACTGGCATAGTATGTTTCTATGCTTTTTACTCTTAATTTATTTTATTAGGAAACAGTAGGAAAATTCTGGGTCTTTTAGTGAAGCTTAGGGCTCGTGTCCGGAGATCACCCTAGTGTTTCTTTTGTTTTTGGTGCTTAATGCTGACACATTACACTGTATTTGTCTGTCTGATGCTTGATTCTGCTTTTTTTCTTTTCTCTCTGTTTGAGGTGCGGCTCCATGCGGAGATGGGTGTGTTCCAGAAACCGTCTATACTAGAAATACTATACTAGAATACTAGAAACTTAATTTTATTTCCAAAATATCAGTGTGTTCATCTGCTATATGATATATTTAACTGAAATTGCTGAGCCAAACAACCAATGATTTATAAAGTAAAATCATGAAAATTATCAGGGGTGCCCAAACTTTTACATACCACTGTACATGGCTGACAAAGTGGAAAACAGCATTAATACTATATGTCTCAGTGATGTGGTCTTGCCTAGAGCTTATTGTAGGCCATTTGAGATAAAATCTATTCCCATCTTGAACACTGATCTACTTGTGGATGCACAATGGTTGGGTATAGAAGCAAGATCCTCCATTCTGAAGTGATTTGCCCCTATTTTGTGTAAATTCTCTCAATTCTGATGTACAGTTTCTTCCTTGGTCATGTGTGATTCTGCCTTCTTACATAAGGATGGTGCAGATGTCCTGACCTAGATATCTCTCCCCCCACACCCCTGCAAAGCAAGTCTACTGCAGTATTATCACCCATTTCATCCTACTTATATTGTACAGAATTCTTGATGTTGTGGTGAGGGTATCATGATACCCCCCAGATGTTCTATAATATTTCAGGGTGTCAATCAGGTTCACATTTTTGTAGAGTATATTTGGAATGGGGAGATGATGGTCTCTGGGTTAAGTGTTGGGCTTGAGACCAGAGGATCCTCGGTTCAAAACCCCAGCCTGACTGGAAAATCACTAAAGGTCCTTGGGCAAGGTCACTAATCCCCTAGTTGCCCCCGGTGTGTAATGAATACCTTGTATGGCAGCACCCTCACATAGGGGTGAAGGTGAGGCATTATTTGTAAAGTGCTTTGAACGTCTGATGCAGATGGAAAAGCGCTATATAAATGCAGTCCATTTACCATTTATGTTACAATATTTCAGAATAGGAAATCTTACTATTGTAGATAGCTATAGATGGATACAGAAATAATACCACTATCATTCACTGCCAATCAAACTTTGCTTCATCTGGGACCATAAGACATCCATGAGAAATCATGTTTAAAGGTTGCTCTATCTTGAATGGGATAGAGCTGCTTTGACACTGAAAACCTGTGTAGCCCTACATTTTCCCCTCACTAAAGAAATTGATGAGGGAATCAATAAGAATCAGACTAATAAGCAGAATCAATAATGGCATTGAAGTTGATAAAGGCTCACCGCTTCCCAACCCTTATCACCATCTCAGTGCATCTGTTAGCATCCTGGTCTCACCAACGTTAAGTGACACTGCAGAGCATCAGACTTGACTTTTCATTCTTCTGCAAATATAGCGGCATCACCAAATACTTCTGTCCACTGACCTCTCTTCCCAGAAGTCTCTTGATCTCACAGGCAAAATTTCCAAAGACGTAAATGTCACTGATGGTCAAGTTGAAAATTTCCTTGAAAATGTTCATTTTCGCTGGATAAATCTAAATGTCACTTTGATGATTTATGTTTTTTTTTTTTTTTTTAAATACTGTCTGATAAACATATCAAAAACTAAGTCAGTTGGCCCGTGAACAGTTTCAGTGCTGGGAATGATGCTGCCTCCACCATCTGTAACAGTGATAGAAACTGACACATCTCCGGTGATGGCAACGATATGCTCATCAGTTTGGCAGAGCGCACCAGCAGCTGTTTCCTGGTCTCATCCACTGGCTTTCATAGGTTTCTCTCGAGCGAGCTACTTCAGATCAGACTCTTCTCCTACACTGTCTTTTACAGCTGTCTGAGTCCTTGTGCCGTTTCACCGGTTAACCCCTGAGACCTCAACTTATCACATTTCACTGTGAGTATTTTGATGTTTTATTTTAACTGCAAAGTTAAGTTTTATTCCTGCATTTCTTTGGTTACAAATTGTATGGATGTGGGTGTTTGCTGGTGCAGAATGTCATCTCTGATGTGCTGCACTAATATTAATGGTGTTAATGTAGGTTTTGCAAATGTGCTTGACATGAGTGATAAAAATGCATGTGCCTGACACCAGATGGCGCTCAACATGTGGAGTGTATGACCAATTTTTAACATGTAATTATGATCACTAATGTACACTTGTCTTGAATGAGAGCTCATGTTCTTCTGATCTCATTCCGTCACACATAAAGGCTGCGAAAACATGCACAAACACCACAGCATCACCAAAAAGTGCATGCTGACTTGCTAACTGTACTGAGGATTGTATCTTTCCTGTCAGGTCTGTCCCTATCTGGTACCATGTCCTTCCCTGATTTGGTCTTTGTTACATTCTGTCTGCATCCGCTTTACACTTTGATCCTCTGTTTTTGATTTTTAGTTTAGGATTGCTTTAGTCACTAGCTTTAATTTGCATTTTACCACAAGAGTCATTGCTTGTAATTTATGTTAGTTTTTGCTTTTGTCACATGTTAGTTTCTGCCCCAGCCTTTAATTCTGTTGATCACTTTTCACTTCTCACCTTTGTTTTCCTGGTTGTGTTTCTTTGATCCTTCTATGTCTAGATTCCTTTGCATTATATTCTGAATTCACCTTTCAGTTTATTTCTGTCTGCTTAGTGTTCACTCTACTGCACTCTCTTGCACCAGTTTACCTCATCTTTGTCTCCTCCCTCCACGCCTCTATTTCTGTTTGCTTTGCTTTTTGACCCACTGCACCCTCTTGCTCTCATCTTTGTATCTTTGTTCCCACACCTGTGCCTTGTTTGCTGTGATTGTGACATCTGTTATTTAAGCTGTGTATATTTTGTTCTTCCTTGCTAGTTTGTTGTTTCTGTAAACTTCGTCCTAGCCTCTTGTCATAGTCCTGATTGCCTTGCCACTTTTTTGACCTTGCTTTGCGTTTTTGGATCATGCTTTAGTCTCTGCCCTTTGAACTCTGTATGTCCGTGTTTTTGACCTCAGCTTGTTTTGACCACGCCTCTGCCTTACCTCTGCGCTGACTGCTACCCTGTGTACCGAACAACTGCCAGCTTATGAGATAAAGCCTTTTTGATTGATCCTATGCTACTGTGTGTGAGTATGCATTTCTGTCCCCACACTTTGAGCCACATCACCTTATAGCATGATATTTCCAATGCGTAAAATAGCACGTAGCACAAATTGTCCATTTAACTATATTTAGCAATTGTCCCAGTTACACATTTATATCTCCCACCTGGCTTGGGAATGCTTAGGAATCCCATGGGAAGAGTTACAGCACTGGCCAAAGACAGGGAAATGTAGGATGAGCTGCTTGGTGTGCTGCCACTGTGAACGTGGCAAGCTGCACAAAATGAACAAATGAATGTAACATGCTTGCGTTCATGAATATGCAATTTGGGGTGTGTCCAGTTTGAGTGTACAATCTGTGGTTTTTGAGCATGCAAATAGGCAAGGTTTGCACACACATGATTTATCAAGGCATAAGGCAATTTCAGTGGCTGAAATTGCCTGTAATTTAGCATATTTGAATTAGCATATTTGCATTAACTAAGCCACTATCAATATACACACACACAAATCTGTTTCAAAGTAATTCTCTGAACTGGGGAGGTGATGTCTACTGGTTGGGGAGGTGATGGTCTAGTGGTTAAAGCGTTGGGCTTGAGACAAGAGGATCCTCAGTTCAAAACCCAGCCTGACTGGGAAATCACTAAGGGCCCTTGGGCAAGGTGCTTAATCCCCTCGTTGCTCCTGGTGTGCAGTGAGTACCTTGTATGACAGCACCCTCACACTGGAGTGAATGTGAGGCATTATTTGTAAAGTGCTTTGAGCGTCTGATGCAGATGGAAAAGTGCTATATAAATGCAGTCCATTTAACTGTTTGGGTATGCAGTTCTTTGTTTTCACTGTATAACATTGTTGAACACAGACAACACCACCATTAAACACAACTCAGCACCAGTCATAAGGATTTATGCACTTCGCAAATCAGGCTCAAAATGCCCTTCATCTGACACATTGGATGATAAAGAATTTTTTTCCACAGATTTTTTTTTTTTTTTTTTTTTTTAGTTTATCCTATCTTAAATTGGTTTTGCATGGGTGTAAGTCAACTAAAATCATGGTTTGAGGGAAAAAAAATGCATTTGGTGAAAAATCATATTTTCCCATTTTTATTCAGGTCAAGGACCTCATTTCGTAATAACAACATTCATCTACTTACCCTGAGAGTTTGAGGCGGGTGAACCGGCAGTCCGCTGATATCCACCTGTGCTGTATCATCTGCGTGTGCACTGAGCCCATGGATAAATATGACTGGCCCACTGTACAGGACATCCTGCTGAGGAATCAGGTTGAGATTCCTATCCACGTAGAAGATCGGGTCCGACACCTCAAATGTCACGTCCCAGTTACCCGCACAATCATCAAACTTAACTGTGAAAACAGAGAGGGTTGGTAAATGTTATAGGCTTGCCACACACACCTCCGCTGGTACATTATATAACTGTCAGAGGAGAGTAAGTCAGAATTCAGATATTTTTGATATACGGCAAGAACTTTAAAGTAAGGAGGTGACTGAGCTAGCAATCTCAAAGAAATTAAAGAGGGATCAAAAAATGTGCTGTGGCACATCTGAAGCATCACCAAAACTAAATCAATTGTTTTCACTGTACGAAGACTCATCTCATCGCAAGCATTGCCAAATGCCATCTATAAGATGTCTTCCTATAATTCACATGAGTGATCACATAATTCATGTGGGGGTAATATCTCACAGATTGCAAAACCTGAGCACGCTGGACTGTGAATGCCTTTCTCACGGAAACAGATTCATTTGCAACTAGGGACCAAATCATCCAATCAGTAGTTCTTAGATGCCCATTTTGCAGACTAAAGTAGATGCCCCTGTAATAATGTCGCCAATAATTCCTTTGTCAGCTGAGAGAGTAAAGAAATTGGATAGTTTTCCCTTCAGTCACTCTGTAACATCTAACAGCACTGTCACAGAGCCACACAAGGTCATGACTGACAACAACCCAGGCAGAGCAGACATCCATTGCCACCTCCCAAAATTATTCTTGCAGCCAATGCCATGGAGGTTAACCTTGTTACGTCTGCTATACTTTTCTTCTCTGTTGATTATGTATGGTTGGAATCCCTAGAATTCTAACCATTTGGGTGTGGAGCGCTCACCCTTGAGCAATCTGCATATAACTCAAAAATCCAATATGGCCGTGAGCACATGAATATCTGCTAAATATGTGATATCCCCTAAATTAAATGAGCGAGATACTTCATCTTGGTATCTAATCATATGTTTTTGACATGTAGGAACCCACTGGTGACATGTAAGATAACATACCTGCATTGCAACATCATGAAAATCCCCCCCCCCCCCCCCAAAAAAAAAAACAATTGAGAATGTGGTAAGAGCAAGATTTGAGATATGTTACATGTTAATTTGTCAAAATATAGCTTTTCTTCTGTTTCCAAATAATGAGTTCATATTAAGTAATGAATGGTCACTGTAGTGTTGTATGATGTCTGCTGTTTTGCAACTGAAATGCCGCGGGTGAACCCTGACATGACAGCGTCGTGCACTGGATTACTTTTCGTCACATAATATAATACGATTAGATTCTTCCACAGCAGTGACATTGGGAAGGTTTCTACCAGTAAAATAACTTAAGATAAATAGGTAAGTATTATTAAATTAATATAAATTCTGACTACATTTCAGGTTAGATAGCAAATAATTTTTCTCATCACACCTGTACAAAGTAATTTGTCATTTATGACGGTAATATGCTGTCCTTTCAGGTGAATGTTACTGTGAGATATGGAAAGGATTGTTTGGCAGAAAAAGATCCCTGCTCCAAGAACAGAATTCCATCCCGGATAAAGAGTATCACTGAATCCAGCAAAATTTATGCTGATGGACTTTGTAAAGATCTTGAGGAACAATAAGCACTGGAGTCCGACATCACAATATTTTATCGCAAGAACTGTGTTTCCATATACACTAACAAAACTAACATTTTGCATCACTCCTGCCATAAAAATAGACCAGCAGAAAATACTGGCTCATTTAAGAAACAACTCAGACACTCATTAAAACCATTTAACGTCAAAGGATGCTGTTTGTGTTGTAGAGAAATTTGCAATATTGAAAAAGGACAATAAAAATCCATTCAAAATGGTGACCTGCTTTCATGATAAGAACTACTGAGTTTGGACAGGGCAGCCAAATGCACATAGAATATCTGCACAGTATTTATCAGAAGAGAACTGACTGGTGGACTGAAGATATACAGCTACAATGCCGGGGTGCCGTTAGTGATTTGCATGCAGTGGAAGCAAGATATCATCAAGCTTGTGTGACCAGATTCCCTTCCAACAGAGGATCAGATAATCTAGAGAATATGCCTGAAACAACCCCAATGGTGTGCAAGTGATACAGCCCTTGAACATGTTCTACACATCATCACTTCTGAGAGAAGTCATGTGATGATAGTGATGTTCTTTGTTCATGATAATATGTTTCAGGTTTTTTTCATTGCATTTCAATAATGCAATGCATAATGCAACAATAACAAACAATAAATCTTTGTGGTAAGCTATTTCTCTTGCAGAAATACTATGTGAATTTTAATACAGAACATGCAGTCACGATTATGAAGCAACAGAAGTCTTTGTTTTTAGCAAGAAAATGAGCCAAGTGATCTGCCATTTTTGCAGTTTGACCACATTTCAATAAATGGGTGATTCTTAGACTACAGGCACTTATGTCCTTTGATCGTATTGTATGAAAAACAGAAAAAAGGGGAAATTTCACACTTTTATAGTTATCTTTACAATGAAAGTGTGTTAAGAAATTTGTTCTAGTAGTCTATGATGACTTTTTCACCTTTTTTCAGCATCATTATATGCAAATATTGCCGTTTTGTGCTTGCCCCACACCCAGACTTTTGATCTTCAACGATAAAAATGAATGGTAAAAAAACATTTTTCTAATGTTTTAAAATATCTCTGAATAAAATATCAGTAAAATAATCAAAACATAATTGGGGTATTCATGTCATACAACTGTTGTGATTTTTTTTAAACAAAATGTAGTTGTCCCACACTATTGCTGTAATTTCCACCACAACACTGTAATGTCCCTTTAAACAGTTTGTATGAAAGATTGTTTGGGTAGTTTCTATGGAGATAAACAGTGACATCAGAGCACATGTATATAGCGCCAGATCACAACAAACAGTTGCCCCAAGGCGCGTTATATTGTAAGGCAATGGTGTGGTGGAAATTACATTTACAAGGCTAATAGTGCCCGTAGTTAAAGAATCACCCAAATATAGATAAAAGAATAGGGAAATAGCAAGAATGGGAAGTCTGTCGCTCAGTTAATTTAGGAGATATAGCATATTTAGCAGATACCTATTAGAGAGAGAACATCAGAAAAGCAAGGTTAAGCAAAATATGTGGCTTTGGCTGCTGGACAAAAGTTGTCATCTACTGTCTCTACCACAGACAGGTGACACAAGGGCATCGGCAACAGATGCCACCATTAGAAACAGCTTTAAGTTGGAACCTTTTGCTTTCTAGTGCTTCAGTCCATAGTACATGAATCAGTTGCGGCCAATTGTTTTATGAAATCTATAAACTATCAAGCCACCCTCCTATCATCCCCTTGGCCTTTTCCAGTTACTGACGTCTGCAGCAATGAGGTGCCTGTGTACTGAATCATGTAAAGGGAAATGTACTACTATGACACTACAGTGTGACAAGTGACATTCCCTCACAGTATACAGTGGGGAAAATAAGTATTTGACCCCCTGTCAGTTTTGCAGGTTTTCCCACCTGCAAAGAATGGAGAGATCTGCAATTTTTATCGTAGGTACACTTCAACTGTGAGAGACAGAATCTAAAAAAATCCAGAAAATCACATTGTATGATTTTTTTAAAATAATTAATTTGCATTTTATTGCAAAAATAAGTAATGCAAATAAGTATTTGATCCCCTACCAACCAGCAAGAATTTTGGCTCTCACAGACCTGTTAAATTTTCTTTAAGAAGCCCTCTTATTCTGCACTCTTTACCTGTATTAATTGCACCTGTTTGAACTTGTTACCTGTATCAAAGACACCTGTTCACACACTCAATCAATCATACTCCAACCTGTCCACCATAGCCAAGACCAAAGAGCTGTCTAAGGACACCAGGGACAAAACTGTAGACCTGCACAAGGCTGGGATGGACTACAGGACAACAGGCAAGCAGCTTGGTAGAAGACAACAACTGTTATGATTATTTATTAGAAAGTGGAAGAAACACAAGATGACTGTCAATCTCCCTCGGTTTGGGATTCCATGCAAGATCTCACTTTGTGGGGTAAGGATGATTCTGAGAAAGCTCAGAACTACACAGGAGGACCTGGTCAATGACCTGAAGAGAGCTGGGACCACAGTCACAAAGATTACATAAGTAACATGATGCTGTCATAGTTTAAAATCCTGCAGGGCAGCAAGGTCCCCCTGCTCAAGCCAGCACATGTCCAGGCCCGTTTGAAGTTGACCCCAAACACACAGCCAGGGCAACTAAGGAGGGGCTCTTTAAGAAGCATTTCAAGGTCCTGGAGTGGCCTGGCCAGTTTCCAGACATGAACTCAATAGAAAATCTTTGGAGGGAGCTGAAAGATTTGGAGAAGATCTGTATGGAGGAGTGGACCAAAATCCCTGTTGCAGTGTGTGAAAACTTGGTCAAGAACTACAGGAAACTTTTGACCTCTGTAATGGCAGACAAATGTTTCTGTACCAATTGTTAAGCTCTGTTTTTTCTAGGGGGTCAAATACTTATTTTATGCAATAAAATGCAAATTAATTATTTAAAAATCAAAGAATGTGATTTACTGGATTTTTTTTTTTAAGATTCTGTCTCTCACAGTTGAAGTGTACCTACGATAAAAATTACAGACCTCTCCATTCTTTGTAGGTGGGAAAACCTGCAAAACTGACAGGGGGTCAAATATTTTCCCCACTCTAAATAATACACCTCATCTGAGTCCCATTAAATAACCAGTCTTTTCACACAAAGTCAATACAGTTGTACCAAAGACACTCCAAAGAGGCCTGTTACCAAAGATATCCATTTGTCGCTTTAACATCCAGGTCCCTCAATGGTACAGGCAGTCTTGAAGCACCAGGACACAATTAAGACTTGGACCTGTTAGGAGAGATGGCATCCATCCCACTTTGGATGGAGCAGCTCTCATTTCTAGAAATCTGGCCAATTTTCTTAAATCCTCCAAACCGTGACTATCCAGGGTTGGGACCAGGAAGCAGAGTTGTAGTCTTACACACCTCTCTGCAGCTTCTCTCCCCCTGCCATCCCCTCATTACCCCATCCCCGTAGAGACGGTGCCTGCTCCCAGACTACCAATAACCAGCAAAAATCTATTTAAGCATAAAAATTCAAAAGAAAAAATAATATAGCACCTTCAACTGCACCACAGACTAAAACAGTTAAATGTGGTCTATTAAACATTAGGTCTCTCTCTTCTAAGTCCCTGTTGGTAAATGATATAATAATTGATCAACATATTGATTTATTCTGCCTAACAGAAACCTGGTTACAGCAGGATGAATATGTTAGTTTAAATGAGTCAACACCCCCGAGTCACACTAACTGTCATAATGCTCGTAGCACGGGCCGGGGCGGAGGATTAGCAGCAATCTTCCATTCCAGCTTATTAATTAATCAAAAACCCAGACAGAGCTTTAATTCATTTGAAAGCTTGTCTCTTAGTCTTGTCCATCCAAATTGGAAGTCCCAAAAACCAGTTTTATTTGTTATTATCTATCGTCCACCTGGTCGTTACTGTGAGTTTCTCTGTGAATTTTCAGACCTTTTGTCTGACTTAGTGCTTAGCTCAGATAAGATAATTATAGTGGGCGATTTTAACATCCACACAGATGCTGAGAATGACAGCCTCAACACTGCATTTAATCTATTATTAGACTCTATTGGCTTTGCTCAAAAAGTAAATGAGTCCACCCACCACTTTAATCATATCTTAGATCTTGTTCTGACTTATGGTATGGAAATAGAAGACTTAACAGTATTCCCTGAAAACTCCCTTCTGTCTGATCATTTCTTAATAACATTTACATTTACTCTGATGGACTACCCAGCAGTAGGGAATAAGTTTCATTACACTAGAAGTCTTTCAGAAAGCGCTGTAACTAGGTTTAAGGATATGATTCCTTCTTTATGTTCTCTAATGCCATATAACAACACAGTGCAGAGTAGCTACCTAAACTCTGTAAGGGAGATAGAGTATCTCGCCAATAGTTTTACATCCTCATTGAAGACAACTTTGGATGCTGTAGCTCCTCTGAAAAAGAGAGCTTTAAATCAGAAGTGTCTGACTCCGTGGTATAACTCACAAACTCGTAGCTTAAAGCAGATAACCCGTAAGTTGGAGAGGAAATGGCGTCTCACTAATTTAGAAGATCTTCACTTAGCCTGGAAAAAGAGTCTGTTGCTCTATAAAAAAGCCCTCCGTAAAGCTAGGACATCTTTCTACTCATCACTAATTGAAGAAAATAAGAACAACCCCAGGTTTCTTTTCAGCACTGTAGCCAGGCTGACAAAGAGTCAGAGCTCTATTGAGCTGAGTATTCCATTAACTTTAACTAGTAATGACTTCATGACTTTCTTTGCTAACAAAATTTTAACTATTAGAGAAAAATTACTCATAACCATCCCAAAGACGTATCGTTATCTTTGGCTGCTTTCAGTGATGCCGGTATTTGGTTAGACTCTTTCTCTCCGATTGTTCTGTCTGAGTTATTTTCATTAGTTACTTCATCCAAACCATCAACATGTTTATTAGACCCCATTCCTACCAGGCTGCTCAAGGAAGCCCTACCATTATTTAATGCTTCGATCTTAAATATGATCAATCTATCTTTGTTAGTTGGCTATGTACCACAGGCTTTTAAGGTGGCAGCAATTAAACCATTACTTAAAAAGCCATCACTTGACCCAGCTATCTTAGCTAATTATAGGCCAATCTCCAACCTTCCTTTTCTCTCAAAAATTCTTGAAGGGTAGTTGTAAACAGCTAACTGATCATCTGCAGAGGAATGGTCTATTTGAAGAGTTTCAGTCAGGTTTTAGAATTCATCATAGTACAGAAACAGCATTAGTGAAGGTTACAAATGATCTTCTTATGGCCTCGGACAGTGGACTCATCTCTGTGCTTGTTCTGTTAGACCTCAGTGCTGCTTTTGATACTGTTGACCATAAAATTTTATTACAGAGATTAGAGCATGCCATAGGTATTAAAGGCACGGTGCTGCGGTGGTTTGAATCATATTTGTCTAATAGATTACAATTTGTTCATGTAAATGGGGAATCTTCTTCACAGACTAAAGTTAATTATGGAGTTCCACAAGGTTCTGTGCTAGGACCAATTTTATTCACTTTATATATGCTTCCCTTAGGCAGTATTATTAGACGGTATTGCTTAAATTTTCATTGTTACGCAGATGATACCCAGCTTTATCTATCCATGAAGCCAGAGGACACACACCAATTAGCTAAACTGCAGGATTGTCTTACAGACATAAAGACATGGATGACCTCTAATTTCCTGCTTTTAAACTCAGATAAAACTGAAGTTATTGTACTTGGCCCCACAAATCTTAGAAACATGGTGTCTAACCAGATCCTTACTCTGGATGGCATTACCCTGACCTCTAGTAATACTGTGAGAAATCTTGGAGTCATTTTTGATCAGGATATGTCATTCAAAGCGCATATTAAACAAATATGTAGGACTGCTTTTTTGCATTTACGCAATATCTCTAAAATCAGAAAGGTCTTGTCTCAGAGTGATGCTGAAAAACTAATTCATGCATTTATTTCCTCTAGGCTGGACTATTGTAATTCATTATTATCAGGTTGTCCTAAAAGTTCCCTAAAAAGCCTTCAGTTAATTCAAAATGCTGCAGCTAGAGTACTGACGGGGACTAGAAGGAGAGAGCATATCTCACCCATATTGGCCTCTCTTCATTGGCTTCCTGTTAATTCTAGAATAGAATTTAAAATTCTTCTTCTTACTTATAAGGTTTTGAATAATCAGGTCCCATCTTATCTTAGGGACCTCGTAGTACCATATCACCCCAATAGAGTGCTTCGCTCTCAGACTGCAGGCTTACTTGTAGTTCCTAGGGTTTGTAAGAGTAGAATGGGAGGCAGAGCCTTCAGCTTTCAGGCTCCTCTCCTGTGGAACCAGCTCCCAATTCAGATCAGGGAGACAGACACCCTCTCTACTTTTAAGATTAGGCTTAAAACTTTCCTTTTTGCTAAAGCTTATAGTTAGGGCTGGATCAGGTGACCCTGAACCATCCCTTAGTTATGCTGCTATAGACGTAGACTGCTGGGGGTTCCCATGATGCACTGTTTCTTTCTCTTTTTGCTCTGTATGCACCACTCTGCATTTAATCATTAGTGATCGATCTCTGCTCCCCTCCACAGCATGTCTTTTTCCTGGTTCTCTCCCTCAGCCCCAACCAGTCCCAGCAGAAGACTGCCCCTCCCTGAGCCTGGTTCTGCTGGAGGTTTCTTCCTGTTAAAAGGGAGTTTTTCCTTCCCACTGTAGCCAAGTGCTTGCTCACAGGGGGTCGTTTTGACCGTTGGGGTTTTACATAATTATTGTATGGCCTTGCCTTACAATATAAAGCGCCTTGGGGCAACTGTTTGTTGTGATTTGGCGCTATATAAAAAAATTGATTGATTGATTGACCTTTGTTCATCTACAAAGGCACTGACATTGCTAAGCACCACTGTTTATGACCACATGACTCCACAAGCTCTTCCTAGGCATCTTTTGCCCTTAACAGTCGAGGACCCAAAGACATGAATGCCACTGCAGAGATAAGTGACCCTCTCAACAAGATAGACACCTTCACAATAAATAAATGGTGTTTAAATCCAAGTAGTCATTAAAAGAATGGATATTTAACTCGATCCAGGACAACTGCAAACCCAGGCAATTCTCTCTTCTGTAGTGCTGCAATCATGACCAGTGTTGGGGAGTAACAAATTATATGTAACAGAGTTACATAATTAAAGTACAAAATAAATGGAACTAATCTGTTACAGTTACTGAAAAAAATACATTAAATTACAGGTACTACTTAAAATGTTGATTATAAAATGAATACTTTTGGATTCACTCATTTTCTGTATCTGCTTACTCCAAGGGTCACATGGAGGGTGGGGAAGCCAAAAAGTCAAAGCGCGAGAGGTGGGGTACAGCCTGTGCAGGATGCCAGTCTATCACAGGGCCACATATAGGCAGACAAAGTCAATTTCCGTTCAGTTTATTTCATTTATATAGCACCAAATCACAACAGGGTTGCTTCAAGGTGCTTCACACAAGTAAGGTCTAACCTTACTAACCCCCAGAGCAACAGTGGTAAGGAAAAACTCCCTCTGAGGAAAAAACCTCAACAGACCAGACTCAAAGGGGTGACCCTCTGCTTGGGCCATGCTACAGACATAAATTACAGAACAATTCACAGAAACAATTCACAAAACAAATATACAGGAAATGCTGTTGGTGCACAGGACAGGAGGGTCTCCAGCACAAATACAACTCCCATCTCTGGATGGAGCTGCACCTTAAACAGAGAGGAAAAAAAACAGAACCAGGCATCAGAAAGACAAGAAATATAAGTATAATTTGTCAGCATTAAACAACAAGAGAAAAACGAAATACTAAGGTAATCACCGGCCACTAGCCCTAAGCTTCACTAAAAGACACAGTGAGGCTGCGGCCCGCTCAGTTTCCTAGTAAAATGAATTAAGAGTAAAAAGCGTAAAACAAAACTATACCAGTATGCTAGCCATACGAAAGGGAAAATAAGTGGGTGATTCTTTAACTACGGGCACTATCGGCCTTGTAAATGTAATTTCCACCACACCATTGCCTTACAATATAAAGCGCCTTGGGGCAACTGTTTGTTGTGATTTGGTGCTATATACATGTGCTCTGATGTCACTGTTTATCTCCATAGAAACTACCCAAACAATCTTTCATACAAACTGTTTAAAGGGACATTACAGTGTTGTGGTGGAAATTACAGCAATAGTGTGGGACAACTACATTTTGTTTAAAAAAATCACAACAGTTGTATGACACTGAATACCCCAATTATGTTTTGATTATTTTACTGATATTTTATTCAGAGATACTTTAAAACATTAGAAAAAATGTTTTTTTACCATTCATTTTTATCATTGAAGATCAAAAGTCTGGGTGTGGGACAAGCACAAAATGGCAATATTTGCATATAATGATGCTGAAAAAAGGTGAAAAAGTCATCATAGACTACTAGAACAAATTTCTTAACACTTTCATTGTAAAGATAACTATAAAAGTGTGAAATATCCCCTTTTTTCTGTTTTTCATACAATACGATCAAAGGACATAAGTGCCCGTCCCATCTCACAACTTTTATTAAACACAAACTGGTCAGTTTCCTAACCATGGATATTCAGAATGCTGCTGCTCGTTGGACAGAAAGGAGGAGCAGATGCTTTGTGCAGGTGAGATTAATTCAATCCACTGTATAATGAAGGTCTTTTAATAAAAATCACAGAGCTCCACTTCCACGTTTCAATTTAGATTTTTTAAGCTTTTTCAGCTTTATTGTCAAGTTTAAAACATTTGTCAGAAATGGAATCAAAAAGTAATCAAAAGTACAATGTTACATTACTCTGATAAAGTATTACATTTTAACAGAGTAACTAGCAATCTGTAACTTCCATTCCAAAAGCAGCCTTCACCAGTTTAGCAATTTATTCAGCTGGTGAAGGTAACGGCATAAATGTCAATGAAGCGTGCTTGGTTTAAAAAGATAGTGACTTGAGGGGATGCTAAACATTCCACAAAACAAACATCCCTCAGATACAAACAGATGCCCTGAAGAAACAGTGGGATGTTGTGAATAGCTGTCAGCTAGCCTCCAATCAAAGAACAATCCTTACAAACCTTATGCGCCGCAGATGTATTCATGTCTGCATTTGCTGCACAGATTGTTTAACAAAGAGAATGTACAGATACCACGTCTCAAGGCCGGATGTGGAGGAAGGAAGGTAAAGAAAACAGAACACCTTTGAGTGGTGTGCATGCACATGCACACTTGTCTTGTCTGAATGAGATGCTTACAGCTGGGAACACCAACGGGCTTTATCCCTTCTGATCATGTTCATCCTCTCTTTATCTCTCTTGCACACTCCCCTCGGTGTTGCGACATGATCCCCATACCCCCCCCCCCACCCCCAACCTTCCCTCATCCTTCAACTCGTTTTTACTCCTGCCTACCGTGATGCTCCCTGCTCCTTTGGTTCCCACAGAAAGTGTGCATGTGCGAGTACAATGCTGCCCATTCGTAAAGCTGCTGCATCAAAAGTTATAAACCACAGTGATATACAGAAAAAAGCTCAAACATCTGTCTGTTTCAGACATATGGGTGGTTATGTAATTCTTTACTTTGAGTTCTATTTGACATGAACTTTGACTGCGTTTGGAAATGTGATGTGCAGAACTGCACACGACATACTCGTATAAGTGCACATCTTGGCATTAGATAGATGGTCGCCTATAGAGCCATAGGTTCAGTTGTCACTGAGGCTAACTTTTTAAGGAAGAAATGAGTTTAGATTCCAGCTGGTATTTCTGCATACAGCGTGTGGATCAGTGCACTTCTCTGGGAAAAAAGAAGGAATAGAAAAAATCATTTCAGTGCATGTACTGCAGTTGTTCACTGGTGAAATAGCTCATTTAAAGTAGACAAATATTACTGCTTTGATACTGAGCAGTTAACGGTCTCATTACCTGATGAATACAAAGTATGTTAATGACTGCATTTTGAACACTGTGTGCACAAAGAAATACAAACAGTGAAACAGCACCTGATTAAAGAGCCACTCCCTCACAGAGGTTCAAGTACAAAACACGGACGGACCCTGTGAACTGGATTGCAATAGGCCATGGGCCAGAACTGGGACCCTTGCACTTTGTTGAGGAGCCTCATGGCTCCATAAACTCTTCCCTGGTGTATCGCGACCTCAAATGCCAGATACACAGACATATAAACTCCACTACTAAGGCAAATCGATCTACTATACGTGCAACACTGTCACCACACATGGACATGCTTCTGATGGCCAAGTTCAGAAAGTCCCTGAAAGCCTGGATGTTTGTTTTAATCCAGGACAATCACAAACCCAGACACTCCGACTCCTCACTCAGCTTCTTGGATATCCATTGATTCTACAGAGATAGAACTGCCTGAAAAGCCAAAGCCAGGAAACATTGCCTTGCCGACAAAAGCACCTAAGCCACTGTTCTCCATTACCCAACACTCAGTCCAAGGTAACTCAGAGTACAGAGTAGGAGCCAGAATACATCTCTGATAAATGCCAGAATTCACCTTGAATGAGGCAGAGACTGTCTCTGCTCTACCCAGTAGGCCACCTACAATGTCCAGCGTCAAGGTAGGTGATGGTCTAGTGGTCAAGCGTTCGGCTTCAGACCAGAGAATCCTCTGTTCAAAACACAACCAGATTGAAAAATTACTAAGGGCCCTTGGGCAAGGTTCTTGATCCCATAGTTACTCCCAGTGTGTAATGACCACCTTGCATGGCAGCACTCTGACATATATTTGTGAATGGGTGAATGTGAGGCATAATTGTAAAGAGCTTTGCGCTTCTGATGCCGATGGAAAAGCACTACATAAAAGCAGTCAATTTGGCATGTTGGGCATTCTGTGAATTTGCGGGATGTTGCAGAGAGCAACCAGGTCAACCAAAAGTACCACAGTAAAAGTTGATCTAACTACTATAGTATAGTTTTCAAAGTTTCCTTGTTACCGACATCCACATATGATATGTATTTGTTTGACAATAGAGAGAAACTTGGAGCTCCAACAATTCTGTATCATGCCTATTTCAGGCACTTGGTTTCATTTGCATGACCAGCTGTTACTGGTCTTTCCATCGCTCAGCACCTTTGTTATATGGATGGACCACCCTTCTTCTGGACAGGGATGCGCAATCCACATTTTTTCACTTCTGATCCCACCCAATACCCGAATTTGGATATCTGCTGATACCAATACTATTTTGACACCAGAGCTTTGTTATTATCATTATTGTTGATTTTATGAGGACATTTTGTATCCCCAGTATACAGCATCACAATGAAGTGGTATAGAGAAGGATTTTCTTGAAAAGAAGACCTGAAAGTTCAGTTACAATTTAATAGAAGGAACATCTAAGAAGCAAGCCTATATTCGATGTTTTGCTAAAAGAATTAAGTACTCTTGATTCATTACTTGGTGGTTTCTTGTGGCATGTTGGAAATGCGCTCAATCCTCCATCAGTGGTACATGTACTCTTATTTTTGGGGCACTCCTGTGGAAAAAAAGAAAAAAAATCAAGTGCACCCTGTTACAGGGTGCACACCCCCCCCCCCCCCCAGTGGAGTTGAGCTCCCCTTTACGGAGCACGTTTACATGACCATAATAATCAGATAACGGTTAGGAATCAGATAAGTGTAATAATCTGATCTCTCACATGTACATGCACTTAATTCCATAATCAGAAAAACCTGGTTGACATGATTTCAGTTCATCACTTGGATTTCTTTTGAAGTGGAGAAAAGAGAAATTGCAGTTCTTGGGGAAAAAAGTATACACTTTATAGAGAAAAGACAGCAATTATATCGGATCTGTCCCATCCCTAATTCTGGACTAGCTTCTTTCACAGAGTCCACCCATGTCCGAGTGTCTTATTTTGAACCAAGGTGATGGAAGACCCATGTACCTCATTCACAGGGTACACATTAACAGTTACCTAACCTCAAAAGACCAAAACCATTATTTAAGGGTGTTGGCAAAGGCTTTGAGGATTGGGTGTCTTTCCAAATGGCCTTTTTTTTGTTTGAGGCTTGGGTGGTTTGACTCTGATTTTTTTAATGTCCCCCTCTGTGGCTGGATTATATGTTAGTTCCAAACCTTGAGAGAAACCTTCAAACTGTTTCAAATGTGTTTTTGTTTAAACACATGCAGCCGTACTAAACACTTGGGAAAACAATATTTTTTCATCGCATCATCCTTGAGGTAGTACACAACCTAAGGGTAGAGCTCAGTGGATTGGCTGGGTTGTCTTCCATCATAGGGATCAGGGAATCAAATCCAGGTTACACCTGTGAATGTGGTGAAGTGTCCTTGAACAAGAACCTAAACACAGAAAATGCTCTGTCCTGGTATAAACAATCTAAAAGTGATCTGTACCCTGTCAAAATCATCCTGTGAGTTTGTTGGTAGGATGAGCACTCCAGTTACTCAAAACCACATGAAGGTGGGTACTGGTGTGGTGCTAAAGTGTTATCTTGTAAGGATATGAAAATGGGAAAGTCACATGCGCAACTAAAAGGCGACTTCGCAGAATGCACACCCCAAAATGCATTTTTGCCCACTAGTACTACAACCCCTGGCAAAAATTATGGAATCACCGGCCTCGGAGGATGTTCATTCAGTTGTTTAATTATGTAGAAAAAAAGCAGATCACAGACATGACACAAAACTAAAGTCATCTCAAATGGCAACTTCTTGGCTTTAAGAAACACTATAAGAAATCAGGAAAAAAATTGTGGCAGTCAGTAACGGTTACTTTTTTAGACCAAGCAGAGGAAAAAAATATGGAATCACTCAATTCTGAGGAATTCGTGAATTCGGAATCCGGTGATTCCATAATTTTTGCCAGGGGTTTACTGCTGTCTCTTCATATATGAAGGGTCATTGACTACGTTTACATGCAGCCAAATAACCCTTTCATAACCAGAATATTAGCAATAACCTGGTTGCGCACGGCCATGTAAACACCCGCAAAAACCCGAATATACTCATATTCCGGTTTTTAAAAACCGAAATATGACCCCTGGGTTACTCCTTTTCTAACCTGAATATCAGGTCATATAAACGTGCATCAGAATATCCACATAGAAAGGAACGTTATTCTGTGTTCTGTGCATGTCCTATCCGTAAGGAATCTTTTGAGTACGGCAACTACTTGTATGCGGCGCGCGCAACCCACCAGACACCACAGAAGTTGAGGTAAACAAGCATGGGGAAATCCAGACACGGCAGCACAGCACCACACTTTTGGAGCGAGGAGGAAACCGAGTACTTCATTAGTATCGTGAAAGACATGAATATAATGTCTTTTATTGATGGTAGAAAGTACCGAGATAGTGACATTTACAAGAAAGTGGTCGAAAAGTTACGCAAAGCAGGATTTGCACGAACGCCAGACCAAATCAAGCACCGGTGGAAGACGTGCATCGCTGTTTAGATGGGGATATTCCAAAAGATACCAATGACCATGTATACAGGAGTAACTCTGTCTGCTTAAGCATGTAAACAGGTTATTTTAATTATTCAGAAACTGGAATATTGACCTTATCCCGAATATTAACGGCATGTAAATGTAGCCAATGGTGTCATAGCCAGTGGAATTGCAATGTCATTGAGAAATGAAAATGAGGAACAGGAAAGCTCAAATCACGACACACACAGAGCGAGTATCACTACAGCTTTACACACACACACACACACAAAAAAAATCACTGAGTCAAAATTGTTTAAAATTGAATTCATATGAGCTTAAATAAACACTAAGTCCCTTCAGCTGTTCCCTTGTTTTTTTACTCATGGTCACCACAACAGATACAATGAGGATCTGCATGTTGATTTGGCACAAATTTTACACCCGATGCACTTCCTGACAACTCCACATTACATGGAGGCAGGGGTGGGGTTTGAACCGGGAACCTTCCTCACTGCAACCAAGCGCACTAACCACGTTTCCACCACCCCTTCCCAGGAACTTAAAGAAATAGTAAAAAAAAAAAAAAAAATATATATATATATATATATATATATATATATATATATATTCATGACTACAGGAAAAATTTACAGGTACAGCTGAAGACAAAATGTGAGCTCTACTGAAGTGCATTTGATGCGAACACACGGTCGGTGTTCACTTTCCTTCAGTCTACGGTTAGTCCTGTATGAGTCCAAAATCAATAGACTCAAGTCTATCAAAGCTCACATTTAGTACACTTAACCTTTGTGGCTGCTTAGTGTGGCTTCTTTTATCTCCCTAAAAAGCATCCCCCTGGACAGACCATGTGAAAGAAGGAGTAAAGATGTGAACAAAACCAAGGGTAAAGTGCGGAGAAGAAAAGAAAACGATCTGGGTGAATTGACAATGGCCACAGAGGGAGATTTACAAAGTCAGCAACCAAGTCTGCAGGAAAATGAGACTTCATCTCAATATTCAACTCTCCCTTCTGAGCCAAAGCATGAAAGATGTGTTCATTTCCATTCCCATTACAAGCCTCAAATTTATTTCAATAACACGGGCGCGCTCTTTAGAGCCTGAAAATTGCTGCGCCAAACAGTGTCAGTGGCATTTCAAAGGCAGAAACAGAGTGTTTGATGGTATTCTAATGTTGTCAGGTTTTGGGGGATTTCAGAGATGAGCATGGCAAGCTGGCTGCTTTGAAGTCAGCCAACAATGACAGAATGCAACTTACCCCGCTCACCACCGCCGCAGACACCGCCACTGAGCACTCCTTCTTCAAGAGCATTGGCTTGGGGTTGAAATAACTGCACAACGTGGATTAGAGTTGCCAAAATCCCAAAACGATAGCTCCGGAGGAGAGAAGGGTGGTTCAGCTTTTTCTACAAGTTTGACATTTTGCTTTCAGACCATAGCTTCATGTGGAAGCAGTGAATAGCAGACTTTGGAGAAAATTGGCCACTTAGGACCATGGTTCATTTCCATCAGCTTTTCAGCTATAAAAAAACTGTGCTTATAGAATATAATGCTGATGGTCTCTTACTTTTGAGCAATGCCATCACAATCAGAATAGCATTTATTAAACTCTGGTTTGAACTATACTATCTCTGTATAAGCATGTATAAATATACACTAAACACTAAAGAAATGTGCAAATAAAATGTGAAACAAAAAATGTGTATAAAGGAGAACAGACAAACAGATTGAAGTTGTACCTGAGGTATATGAATTAGTGAGTTTTTTGGCAGGTTAAATTGTTTATCATTGTGACGGCCTGTGGAATAAACTGTTCCTGTGTCTCATCGTTTTGATGTACAGACCTCTGTAACGTCGTCCAGAGGGGAGGAGTTGTCAGTTTCAATTGAGTGTGTCAGTTTCAATTTATTTCATTGATATAGCACCAAATCACAACAAAGTTGCCTCAAGGCGCTCCACACAAGTAAGGTTTAACCTTACCAACCCCCAAGGCAAGCACACAGGCGACAGTGGTAAGGAAAAACTCCATCTGAGGAAGAAACCTCAAGCAGACCAGACTCAAAGGGGTGACCCCCTGCTTGGGCCATGCTACAGACACAAATTACAAAACAATTCACAAAACAAATATAAAGGAATTGTTGCCGGTGCACAGGAGAGGAGAGTTTCAAAAGCAGACACCATACCCATCTCTGGATGGAGCCACACCTCAAACCTCAAAAAGAGAGAAAAAAACAGAATCAGGCATCACAAAGACAAATACAGTATAATTTGACAGCATTAAGCAACAAGAAGAACAAAAGAAATACTAAGGTGATCGCTGGCCACTAGCCCCAAGATTCACTAAAAGACCCAGAATTTATATATAGGTGAGGCCGCAGTCCGCTCCGTTTCCTAATAAAATGAATTTAAAAGAGTAAAAAGCATTGCAACATACTAGTACTAGTAACCAGTAGGCTAACCATACAAAAGTGAAAATAAGTGTCCAGGGTGTGAGAAATCTGTAGAGATGTTACCAGCTCGCTTCCTGGTCCTTGATTGATGTACATCCTGGATGGAGGGCAGGCTGGCTCCAATGATGTTTTTGGCAGACCAGACAGCTCATTGAAGTCTGTGTCACGTTTGCAGGCAGAGGGAAACCAAACAGAGATGGAGATGCACAGGACAGACTGGCATGTGTAATAGATGATGAGCAGTTCCTGGGGCAGGTTGAACTTCCTGGTATGAGGAAGTTCCACCTCCTGTCTGCATGCAGCCTCATCACCATCCTGGATGAGACCGATGACTGTGGTATCTTCCTCACACATCTGGAGTTTAACAGAGGGGTTCCCTGAGGTGCAGTCATTCATCTAGAGGGAGAAGAGAGCACACACCCCTGAGGGGCACCAGTACTAATTATTACATGTGCTGGATGTGATGATCCCCAGCCTCACCTCCTGTGTCCTGTCTGTCAGGAAGTTGGGGATCCACTGACAGGTGGGAGCTGTATCAGAGAGGTTGGAGAGTTTTTGATGGAAAATGTCAGGGATGATGGTGTTGAATGCCGAGCTGAAGTCCACGAACAGGATCCTCACATATGTCCTTGCAGAGTCCAGGTGCTGGAGGATGTAATGCAGTCCCTGGTAGGCAAACTGCAGGGGGTCCAGCAGGGTTCCTGTGATGTCCGTCAAATGGCTCAACATCAGCCACTCAACCAGCCGCCCTGTTATGTAGGGCTTCTTTGGGACTGGGATAATACTGGAGCATTTGAAGCAGGAGAGGGACCTCACACAGCTCCAGAGATCTGTTGAAAATCTGGATGAAGCTGGGCACCAGCTGATCAGCACAGGGTCTTAAGGTGCCCTGACACTTGCACAACTTTGATCCGCGCACTTGCACGCACATCGTCATGATGATCTCCACTCGTTGTGTTCCCAGCTGGATGCTATGCTTTGTTCCGCTGGATGCTGCATATATAAAATGATTATTTTGTACCAAATTAATCATTTTCTCTCAGTGTTGGCTGTTGAAAACACCTCTAATTGCTTCCAGAATCACAGAGGACCACTCCATCAACAGCTTTTTTTCCCTCTCTCGTGTGTTAAATGAGGTGGAGAAAGCATTTGGAGCCATCTAAAAAGGTTTATGTGAAGGCTCTCAGTTGTCCAGGTGGTTTCCATAGTAGAGAAGCTTGAATCTTCGACTGGACTGGGTTGCTTGACATGAGGACAGACTGTATACCCTGGGGACGCCACTCCATGCATCTATGAGCTGCCCAAAATCCACAAACAGGATGTGCCACTCAGGCCTATTGTATGTAGCACAGATTCCATCACTTACAATTTGGCCAAGCACCTCAAGTGGATTTTCGCTCATCTAGTGGGTAACTCAGACCACCATGTGGAGAACACACAAGATTTCGTGAGCAAGATCAAGGACCTTCAGCTGCAGGCAGATGAAACTATGGTGTCATTCAAAGTGACATCTTTGTTCACCTGTATCCTTACTGCTGAGGCCGTCACAGCTGTGAGGCAGAGGCTGCTAGAGGACACGTCGATACTTGAAAGGAACAAACTTACACCAGACCACATCTTCCA
Source organism: Thalassophryne amazonica (assembly GCF_902500255.1). Classification (NCBI taxonomy): domain Eukaryota; kingdom Metazoa; phylum Chordata; class Actinopteri; order Batrachoidiformes; family Batrachoididae; genus Thalassophryne; species Thalassophryne amazonica. The sequence goes on along the minus strand of NC_047110.1, from coordinate 95,871,710 downwards.
ACTCTTGGAGATCTGTCTTACCATGTATTTCCAGTTTAGGGGGAATTACTACAAGCAGATTCATGGTTGTGCAATGGGGTCTCCGGTATCCCCCACTGTGGCCAATCTATACATGGAGCTAGTGGACAAGACAGCCTTGAGGTCGTCCACAGGCATCTCTCCCAGTCACTGGCTCAGATATGTCGATGACACATGGGTTAAAATAAAGCAACGGGAAGTGGAAGTCTTTACAGAGCACATCAACTCAGTGGACTCCAATATCAAGTTCACACATGAGGATGCCAGAAACAACCATTTAGCCTTCTTGGACTGTGATGTTACGATTGGAGAGAACAGGCAGCTCCAGACAGGGGTTTACAGAAAACCCACTCACACTGACCAATAGCTGCTCTTTGGCTCAAACCACCTCCTTGAACACAAGCTTGGGGTGATCAGGACTCTTCAACACAGAGCCCTACAGGCACCCATAACTACAGAGGGAAGGGCTAAAGAACAACAATATGTCTGGAAAGCCCTCACAGTATGTGGGTCCCTGGATAAAGTGCAGAAGTCCCAAAGAACAAAGTGACCAGACAGACAGGAGACTGAGCCAAGAAGAAGAGGAGTGTCTCTCCCTTATTTAGCAGGAGTAGGGGAAAAATTAGAGAGGATCTTGAGACAGCACAAAATCCCAATTTACTTTAATCCTCTGGGGTCCAAGGGCATTTTTTGGACAGTTCACTTGCCTGGCATAAATGTATTATTATTGCTGTTAGCAGCTCTCCCTGCATCCCACAATCAGGTTTTAGGTTTCTTTTTGTTCAGGACAACCTGTGCTTTCAGAATATATATATATTTTTTGTTTTTTATAAGTGTAATAAAGGTTTACAATTAGAAATATGAAAGGAAAAAATAAAGCGAAAAATAATTTTCCACACAAATTTATTCAAAACACACAGCAAACTATAATAAACAACTGTTTTGACACTTTATAAAGATAATTTGAGGTCTTATGTAAAAGACTGTACAACAAAAAGGTTCAAACAAACATAAATGCACATTTTGGACAATATATATAAAATGGTCTATGCATTTTGTTATTTTGATATGGTAAACAGTGCTTTACGCCGAGAAAGCAACAGAGTTATCCAGTAACATTCATATGCAAACTAGTGGAGCAATCCTGATAGTTACACACTCTGTTTGAGCATGTGAGATTGTCACAGGCTCTCCATCTGCTCCGTCCGCTTTCACTTTCACTGTGCGTAATGGCACAGGGCGCATTGGAATAGTATGTACTCATTGGATCACACAGGGGGCTATTCAAATGGGCCAACTAGTAACATATCACTCCTGAAAACGATCTTTGGCTTTTCACGTGAGGTAAATCTGCCCTACAATTGGATTCTGGAAAGCCATGTGATTCCGATTGGACACTCACATTGCGCACGTCATCACACAGCTTCTATGAGGAGTACAAAGATGGCCGATGGCTGGCTCGAAAGTCCGCAGAGTTAACTTTTCAGCAAAAAAAGTATGTTTCTATCTCATATCATTAAAAAGTTATTTATAATTTAGTAAAGCTTGGTCTTAGCCGTCATATACGACAGCGTCGGCCCCAGAGGGTTAAACCTACTAACACCTTAAGACAGAAATTAGTTCACCCTAAGGACAGCATCCCTAGTTACAAACAGAGCAATGTATTCTATCAGATGTCAGGAAAACTGTAACGAACACTACATAGGTGAGACGAAGCAGCCGTTGCACAAAAGGCTATACCAGCACTGCAGAGAGGGCGCCAGTGGACCTCAGTCTGCAGTTCATCTCCACCTTAGACATTAATCACATGTTTGAGGACAAGTAAGTTAAAATCTTAACCAGAGAAAAGAAATGGTTTGAGAGCAGAGTGAAGGAAGCTTTGTATGTGAAACAGATGAAACCCAGCCTTAACCGGGGAGGGGGTCTGAGACATGCTTTGTCCCCTGTTTACAATGGGGTACTCAGGTCAAAGCAGTTTCAGTCTTTTGTTCATGATAATGAGTCCTTTACGTTGTCGTTGTTGGATAGGCGTCAGTCCTATCATTAGGAGGGACAGCTGCCCTGTCATTAGGAGGGTGCTAACTAGAGTACAATAGGTGCTAATTAGAGCAATTGTTAGTCACTGCCAATAGCAGTCTGCCTCTCGGTAGGAGGGGTCTGGTTAGGTTTAAAACTCCAGTTTTTGCTGGCTTCTGTTTGTTCATCTCTACAAGAGTCAAGACAGAAGTCAGACTACCAGAACAAGAAATTTAGCTGAAGAAGCTTCTGTAATTAGAAGCAAAACGTCCTCACGTCAAGCAACCCAGTCCAGTCGAAGATTCAAGCTTCTCTACCATCTAAAAAGGTCATTATTTGTCATGTTTATATTGTAATGGCTTGGTAAAACAGTTGCATGTTCTTTCCTTCTTGTAAGCAGCTGTAAAAGCATGTTTATGATCGAATAAATATCTCGTTACAATTGTTCACATGTGCTGCGCTGTGATGCGGTGCACTGACCCGCACTCACAGGCAGTGTTTAATTGTTTGAGCAATGTTCACCCTATGTCAGGGGTGGCCAAGTTCGGTCCTCGAAAGTCACCTTCCTGACACTCGTAGATGTCTCCCTGCTCCAACACACCTGAATCCAATGAAAGACTCATTTGCAGACTTTTAATGAGCCTTTCATTGAATTCAGGTGTGTTGGAGCAGGGAGACAACTAAGAGTGTCAGGAAGGTGGCTCTCGAGGACCAAACATGGCCACCCCTGCCCTATGTGCACATAATTAATGCGTGATGGAGATTTTGAACATTTCAAAATTTTCTTTGCACACTTGCATGAAGCTGCACCGTTTACAATAGTTTACAATGAGTTTGAGACTAGTTTACTCTTGTGCATGGCAGAGTGCGTGCAAGTGCGCAGATAAAAGTCATGCAAGTGTCAGGGCACCTTTAGACATGAGGGAGAGACACCATCAAAAATGTCATCTTCTTGATCTTTTTTCTGCAAAACTGCTGGGATACTTCCTCTTTGCAGATCGTAATCACAGTGTGAGTTGGATTGCAAAGGGGAGGAAGAAAGAGGTGTACAGTGGGGCAGATAGTCCACTGTTATTGAGGTGGGTGAGGGTTGCTTTCAAACCTGTGCAGTCAAAAGAGGCCTGTAGGTCCTGCCTCAACTCATCCATCTACATCTTTACAGTGTTCACTACAGGATCAGTAACCATATTTGCAGAGCTCTCAATTTGAGATACACTCAAGAAGTTATTATCAGCCAAATCATGTCTTAGTGGTCATAGCAATGAAATGTTTCGGAATGTCATGCATTAGCATGAGAGCAGGACAGCATGTTCAGTCTCACGCTGAATGGATGAGACCTGACAGGAGTCTCACTCCAAATAAGTGAGACTGGAGAGCTCTGTATTTGAGCAAAATACCATTTGTTAAGTCATGCAGTTATTGCCAAAGTGGCAAAAACTGTCAGAGACCTTTTACAAAACTTAAAAGTATTAGAAGTATTTAAACAATGATCACATCACATTTGTCACGCTACGTCTCATCTTACTGTATTTTCCGCACCATAAGGCGCACCTAAAAGCCTTAAATTTTCACAAAAAGCGGCCGTGCACCGTATAATCCGGTGTGCCTTATGTGCGCACTGAATTCCAAAATCTGTAAAAACGACCAACGTTGTCTTTGACCGTCAGAATATCGGACCATTTCCCGCTGACACAGGGACGTAATACGTAAAGTACGTACGCTGGTAGCGTAGAGTACGTACGATGCCAGCGATAAACCAATCAAAGAAGAGTCCGTGAGTCCGTGGTATGTACACTTACCTCCGCCACTCCTCCGGTAGTTACCATATACTACAGGTAATCTGCAAAACAACATTTGTTTGTCTAAGGACCCCCGAAAATGGCGCCAGCGAAGAGACATGCTTACGAGGCACAATTCAAACTGCAGGCTATCATGCACGCGGTTGTTAATGGGAATAGATCAGCTGCGAGAGAATTCAAGATAAATGAATCTATGGTCCATAAGTGGAGGAAACAAGAAAATGAACTGCGCCATGTTAAAAAGACCAAACGGAGTTTCCGCGGAAACAAAGCGAGGTTGGCACAGTTAGAAGACCAACTCGAGCAATGGGTCATTGAACAAAGAACAGCCGGGAGAAGCGTCTCTACAGTCACCATTCGGCTGAAGGCAAAAACGATAGCGATGATGAGAGGGAAGATGAGCGGGAATCTGGCGTGTTTGATGGCGAAATTGCCCAGCTGTACAATTCAGACACAGAAGATGAGGACACTCCTTGCTTGCCTCTACTGGTGGTTGGCTCTCACTGCGGTATTGTATCACTTCCTGTTCCGGAGCACAGTGGTGTTTTTCTGTATCTGTTAGCTGTTTAATCTGCACAGTTAGATTGATCTAGTTATCTAGATTACGATTTGTTTCCCAGTGTAATCTTTACGTGCCTTAACTAAAGCACTCCTTCTGCTGAATCACCTCTAAATTATTTACACATTATTCACTTTGCGTGTTTTTAGGAATCCGCTAGCTTAGCGTAGCTACTAGCTCTTAGCCGATTTAGCATGGCGGCTTCTCCTGTCTCTCCCGCACTTTTCTGCTCTGGGTGTGAAATGTTTAGTTATTCCTCGGCCTCCTTTAGCAGTAACGGTACTTGTAATAAGTGTAGCTTATTCGTAGCTTTGGAGGCCAGGCTGGGCGAATTGGAGACTCGGCTCCGCACCGTGGAAAATTCTACAGCTAGCCAGGCCCCTGTAGTCGGTGCGGACCAAGGTAGCTTAGCCGCCGTTACTCACCCCCTGGCAGATCCCGAGCAGCCAGGAAAGCAGGCTGACTGGGTGACTGTGAGGAGGAAGCGTAGCCCTAAACAGAAGCCCCGTGTACACCGCCAACCCGTTCACATCTCTAACCGTTTTTCCCCACTCGACGACACACCCGCCGAGGATCAAACTCTGGTTATTGGCGACTCTGTTTTGCGAAATGTGAAGTTAGCGACACCAGCAACCATAGTCAATTGTCTTCCGGGGGACAGAGCAGGCGACATTGAAGGAAATTTGAAACTGCTGGCTAAGGCTAAGCGTAAATTTGGTAAGATTGTAATTCACGTCGGCAGTAATGACACCCGGTTACGCCAATCGGAGGTCACTAAAATTAACATTAAATCGGTGTGTAACTTTGCAAAAACAATGTCGGACTCTGTAGTTTTCTCTGGGCCCCTCCCCAATCAGACCGGGAGTGACATGTTTAGCCGCATGTTCTCCTTGAATTGCTGGCTGTCTGAGTGGTGTCCAAAAAATGAGGTGGGCTTCATAGATAATTGGCAAAGCTTCTGGGGAAAACCTGGTCTTGTTAGGAGAGACGGCATCCATCCCACTTTGGATGGAGCAGCTCTCATTTCTAGAAATCTGGCCAATTTTCTTAAATCCTCCAAACCGTGACTATCCAGGGTTGGGACCAGGAAGCAGAGTTGTAGTCTTACACACCTCTCTGCAGCTTCTCTCCCCCTGCCATCCCCTCATTACCCCATCCCCGTAGAGACGGTGCCTGCTCCCAGACTACCAATAACCAGCAAAAATCTATTTAAGCATAAAAATTCAAAAAGAAAAAATAATATAGCACCTTCAACTGCACCACAGACTAAAACAGTTAAATGTGGTCTATTAAACATTAGGTCTCTCTCTTCTAAGTCCCTCTTGGTAAATGATATAATAATTGGTCAACATATTGATTTATTCTGCCTTACAGAAACCTGGTTACAGCAGGATGAATATGTTAGTTTAAATGAGTCAACACCCCCGAGTCACACTAACTGTCAGAATGCTCGTAGCACGGGCCGGGGCGGAGGATTAGCAGCAATCTTCCATTCCAGCTTATTAATTAATCAAAAACCCAGACAGAGCTTTAATTCATTTGAAAGCTTGACTCTTAGTCTTGTCCATCCAAATTGGAAGTCCCAAAAACCAGTTTTATTTGTTATTATCTATCGTCCACCTGGTCGTTACTGTGAGTTTCTCTGTGAATTTTCAGACCTTTTGTCTGACTTAGTGCTTAGCTCAGATAAGATAATTATAGTGGGCGATTTTAACATCCACACAGATGCTGAGAATGACGGCCTCAACACTGCATTTAATCTATTATTAGACTCTATTGGCTTTGCTCAAAAAGTAAATGAGTCCACCCACCACTTTAATCATATCTTAGATCTTGTTCTGACTTATGGTATGGAAATAGAAGACTTAACAGTATTCCCTGAAAACTCCCTTCTGTCTGATCATTTCTTAATAACATTTACATTTACTCTGACGGACTACCCAGCAGTGGGGAATAAGTTTCATTACACTAGAAGTCTTTCAGAAAGCGCTGTAACTAGGTTTAAGGATATGATTCCTTCTTTATGTTCTCTAATGCCATATACCAACACAGTGCAGAGTAGCTACCTAAACTCTGTAAGTGAGATAGAGTATCTCGTCAATAGTTTTACATCCTCATTGAAGACAATTTTGGATGCTGTAGCTCCTCTAAAAAAGAGAGCTTTAAATCAGAAGTGCCTGACTCCATGGTAAAACTCACAAACTCGTAGCTTAAAGCAGATAACCCGTAAGTTGGAGAGGAAATGGCGTCTCACTAATTTAGAAGATCTTCACTTAGCCTGGAAAAAGAGTCTGTTGCTCTATAAAAAAGCCCTCCGTAAAGCTAGGACATCTTACTACTCATCACTAATTGAAGAAAATAAGAACAACCCCAGGTTTCTTTTCAGCACTGTAGCCAGGCTGACAAAGAGTCAGAGCTCTATTGAGCTGAGTATTCCATTAACTTTAACTAGTAATGACTTCATGACTTTCTTTGCTAACAAAATTTTAACTATTAGAGAAAAAATTACTCATAACCATCCCAAAGACGTATCGTTATCTTTGGCTGCTTTCAGTGATGCCTGTATTTGGTTAGACTCTTTCTCTCCAATTGTTCTGTCTGAGTTATTTTCATTAGTTACTTCATCCAAACCATCAACATGTTTATTAGACCCCATTCCTACCAGGCTGCTCAAGGAAGCCCTACCATTATTTAATGCTTCGATCTTAAATATGATCAATCTATCTTTGTTAGTTGGCTATGTACCACAGGCTTTTAAGGTGGCAGTAATTAAACCATTACTTAAAAAGCCATCACTTGACCCAGCTATCTTAGCTAATTATAGGCCAATCTCCAACCTTCCTTTTCTCTCAAAAATTCTTGAAAGGGTAGTTGTAAAACAGCTAACTGATCATCTGCAGAGGAATGGTCTATTTGAAGAGTTTCAGTCAGGTTTTAGAATTCATCATAGTACAGAAACAGCATTAGTGAAGGTTACAAATGATCTTCTTATGGCCTCGGACAGTGGACTCATCTCTGTGCTTGTTCTGTTAGACCTCAGTGCTGCTTTTGATACTGTTGACCATAAAATTTTATTACAGAGATTAGAGCATGCCATAGGTATTAAAGGCACTGCGCTGCGGTGGTTTGAATCATATTTGTCTAATAGATTACAATTTGTTCATGTAAATGGGGAATCTTCTTCACAGACTAAAGTTAATTATGGAGTTCCACAAGGTTCTGTGCTAGGACCAATTTTATTCACTTTATACATGCTTCCCTTAGGCAGTATTATTAGACGGTATTGCTTAAATTTTCATTGTTACGCAGATGAAACCCAGCTTTATCTATCCATGAAGCCAGAGGACACACACCAATTAGCTAAACTGCAGGATTGTCTTACAGACATAAAGACATGGATGACCTCTAATTTCCTGCTTTTAAACTCAGATAAAACTGAAGTTATTGTACTTGGCCCCACAAATCTTAGAAACATGGTGTCTAACCAGATCCTTACTGTGGATGGCATTACCCTGACCTCTAGTAATACTGTGAGAAATCTTGGAGTCATTTTTGATCAGGATATGTCATTCAAAGCGCATATTAAACAAATATGTAGGACTGCTTTTTTGCATTTACGCAATATCTCTAAAATCAGAAAGGTCTTGTCTCAGAGTGATGCTGAAAAACTAATTCATGCATTTATTTCCTCTAGGCTGGACTATTGTAATTCATTATTATCAGGTTGTCCTAAAGGTTCCCTGAAAAGCCTTCAGTTAATTCAAAATGCTTCAGCTAGAGTACTGACGGGGACTAGAAAGAGAGAGCATATCTCACCCATATTGGCCTCTCTTCATTGGCTTCCTGTTAATTCTAGAATAGAATTTAAAATTCTTCTTCTTACTTATAAGGTTTTGAATAATCAGGTCCCATCTTATCTTAGGGACCTCGTAGTACCATATCACCCCAATAGAGCACTTCGCTCTCAGACTGCAGGCTTACTTGTAGTTCCTAGGGTTTGTAAGAGTAGAATGGGAGGCAGAGCCTTCAGCTTTCAGGCTCCTCTCCTGTGGAACCAGCTCCCAATTCAGATCAGGGAGACAGAAACCCTCTCTACTTTTAAGATTAGGCTTAAAACTTTCCTTTTTGCTAAAGCTTATAGTTAGGGCTGGATCAGGTGACCCTGAACCATCCCTTAGTTATGCTGCTATAGACGTAGACTGCTGGGGGGTTCCCATGATGCACTGTTTCTTTCTCTTTTTGCTCTGTATGCACCACTCTGCATTTAATCATTAGTGATCGATCTCTGCTCCCCTCCACAGCATGTCTTTTTCCTGGTTCTCTCCCTCAGCCCCAACCAGTCCCAGCAGAAGACTGCCCCTCCCTGAGCCTGGTTCTGCTGGAGGTTTCTTCCTGTTAAAAGGGAGTTTTTCCTTCCCACTGTAGCCAAGTGCTTGCTCACAGGGGGTCGTTTTGACCGTTGGGGTTTTACATAATTATTGTATGGCCTTGCCTTACAATATAAAGCGCCTTGGGGCAACTGTTTGTTGTGATTTGGCGCTATATAAAAAATTGATTGATTGATTGACTTCGATGGATTTGTGACAGAACCATAATAAAAAATAATGTGAGTACCATATTGTTAAATACCGGTAGTTCAAAGTTGTTAAAAAGTTCAAATAAACTCACTGTTTTGCTTCCGTGACCTTTTTCTTTTTTTTTTTGTAGACTATATGTTTTAGCGTGCGTCTTTTGTAAGGGTTAAGTACCCGCTAATTGTGGGCGCGCCTTATAATCCGGTGCGCCTTATGGTGCAGAAAATACGGTACATTTAATCATCACCAAACCGTGTCTGCATGAGGTCGAATCTGCCATTAGCATGAAATGGTATGTTTTCTGAAAACAACAGAAACTCCATCTTTATTCATTCTTTTGTACAAAAGGTCAATATACCTACATACAATTTTTATAATGTTTGCCTCTGCACACCACCACAGCAAAGACTGAACAAAACAGTAAAGATGTACTAGTAGTTTAGAACAGCCATTCCCAAATTTAAGAACGCCGGAGCCCACTTTTAAACGCGCCCTTCGGCTTCTCCCTCATTTCACTTGGAGTCACCACAGCAGAACCATGGTGGATCTGCATGTTGATTTGGCACGTTTTACATCAGATGCCCTTCCTGATGCAATTGCGTGGTCTTGAACCACGCAATTGCATCAGGCTGAAACCTACCATTGTCCTTCCCATAACTGAAGCCCTCAACTTGCATAGACATTTAGTCACGTCCCTTGCGATACAAAGAGAGGTGGAGGTGTTGCTTTTATTCATAAATATGGTTTTAGTATACTTGCTTTTGGGGGTCTAAAATAAAACTCATTTAACTATTTGACTATCTGCTCTGCTCATGATACCACATATAGCCAAGGTCAGAAGGATAAAACTCAAACATGTTACTCTGACACCATATATAAGCCCCTGGGCACATATTCTGAATTCTTAGATTAATTTCATGAGTATATCTCTACTTTGACAGCCTGTGCACATAACATTCTGATTGTTTCATTGAACTAGATTAACATTTCATATGCAGAAATACTTCATGTGAGTATCATGTCAATGAAAATTATGACAAAGTTTTAGGTGGACTGCAGATGATTTTCAGAAGCCAAAGTGATTTAACAAGCACACAAAGTGGTTAAGTGCACTTGCTGCCACTGCAGTTCAAGGCCAACCCTGCCCATTCTCCATGTAATGTGGAGTTGTGTCAGGACGGACATCAGGAATAAAACCAATATGCATATCCACCTCAGATCTGCTGTGGCAACCACAAGTGAAGCAAGGGAGAAGCCAAAGGGAGTTATTGAAAAGTGGGTGCCTTCGTTCTTAAGTTTGAGAATGGCTGCGCTATACTACAAGTGCATCTTTGTTTTATTCTATCCACACTGTGGTGATGTGCAAAGGTAAAATTACAAAGATTTTGCCACTGGCTACTTACTTGACTATATTTAGGGGTACCACTAGTCATGTCCCAATTGTCAGTGTGTAGGGATACTCGCTAACTAAAAAACATTATAACAACAGAGGCTTTGTCTCTGAGGCAGAGGAACATGCTGTTTGATAACCACAGCTATCTAATATATGAATAAGCAGAAGCAAGTCCTATGTAGGCTGACACACCCATTGGTGTGTCTGGACTCTGCGGCGTGAAGCAGTTGAGTCTATAACTCAAAATGGAATGAATGGAATACCACTGCAACGCAGGTTACTTCCCCAGCTAAGGCCAATACCCATTGACAGCTGGTTGGACTGAGATGATGCAAATTACAGTGCATCTAGAAAGTATTCACAACACTTCACATTTCCCACATTTTATGTTACAGCATTATTCCAAAGTGGATGAAATTCATGTTTTTCCTCCAATTATTTTTTTTTTTTAGATATTTACTAATTTATTAAAAATAATTAAAACTGAGAAATCACATGTACATACATAACTACTCACAGCCTTTGCCGTGAAGCTCAAAATTGAGCTCAGGTGCATCCTGTTTCCACTGATCATCCTTGAGATGTTTCTACAGCTTAATTGGAGTCCACCTGGGGTAAATTCATTTGATGGGATATGATTTGGAAAGGCACAGACCTGTCTACATATAAGGTCCCACATTGAGAGTGCATGTCAGAGCACAAACCAAGTATAAAGTCAAAGGAATTGTTTGGAGACCTCTAAGACAGGATTGTCTCGATGCCCAAATCTGGGGAAGGATACAGAATAATTTCTGCTGCTTTGAAGGTCCCAATGCACACAGTGGCCTCCACCATCCATAAATGGAAGAAGTTCAGATCCACCAGTACTCTTCCAAGAGCTGGCCACCCATCTAAGATGAGCGATCAAGGAAGAAGGGCCTTAATCAGAGAAGTGACCAACAACCCGATGATCACTCTGTCAAAACTCCAGCATTTCTCTGTGGAGAGAGAAGAACCTTCAAGAAGGACAACTATCTCTGCAGCAATCCAGTAATCAGGCCTGTGTGTTAGAGTGGCCAGATGGAAGCTACTCCTTAGTAAAAGACACATGGCAGCCCACCTGGAGTTTCCCAAAGGGCACCTGAAGAACTCTCAGATGATGAGAAACAAAACTCTCTCAGTTGATGAGACAAAGATTGAACTCTGTGGCATGAATGTCAGATATCATGTTTGGAGGAAATGAGGCACCATCCCTATAGTGAAGCATGGTGGTGGCAGCATCATGCTGTGGGGATGTTTTTCAGCAGCAGGAACTGGGAGACTAGTCAGGATTGAGGGAAAGATGAATGCAGCAATGTACAGAGACATCCTGGATGAAAACCTGTTCCAGAGCACCCTTGACCTCAGCTTGGGGCGAAGGTTCATGTTTCAGCAGGACAATGACCCTAAGCACACAGCCAAGATATCAAAGGAGTGGCTTCAGGACAACTCTGTGAATGCCCTTGAGTGGCCCAGCCAGAGCCCAGACCTGAATCCGTATGTCTGGAGAGATCTAAAAATGGCTGTGCGCTGGCACTCCCCATCCAACCTGATGAAGCTTGAGAGGTGCTGCAAAAAGGAATGGCAAAACTGCCCAAATATAGCTGCACCAAGCTTGTGGAATCATATTCAAGAAGAATTGAGGCTGTAATTGCTGCAAAAGGTGCATCAACAAAGTACTGAGCAAAGGGTGTGAATACTTATGTATGTGTGGTTTCTTAGGTTTTTTTTTATTTTTAATAAATTTGCAAAAATTACAAAAACATTTTTCATGTTATTGTGCGGTGTTGTGAATTCTGAGGGTAAATGAATTTGCTCCATTTTGGAATAAAGCTGTAACACATAATGTGGAAAACGTATAGCGCTGTGAATTCTTTCGGGATGCACTCTAAGTGCCTTGTCTAAAGGCACAGACAGGTGCATGAGCAGGATTCAAACCTTAGCTCCTTCTCCACTACCTACATAGGTGTCAAAGTGATTCCAGAAAGGGTCAAGAGGGTGCAGGTTTTCTTTGTAACCACCAGCTCCACCAGGTGATTTCAATGACGAACTCATCCAGTCTCCTCAAACTGATGCTAATCAGTGAAATCACCTGGTGGAGCTGGTGGTTACAAAGAAAACCTGCACCCTCTTGGCCCTTTCTGGAACCAGTTTGACACCTATGACCTAGAACACGCAGTCGCCTTAAATACTATAAGGTTTATAATGTGCCCTTATATTTTTTTTTGAAACATCCCCAAAAACTTTGGCAACTGGAAATTATGTAAATTCAGAGCATTAAACCAACAGCTTTTTCAGAAAAGGTTTGCATATTTTCTTACAAATTACACCAGCATCTGTTCCATCACTGTGTGCCATTTACCTTGTGCAAGACATAAAAAAAATGCTCCAACATCTACTTCAGAGTAACAATAATAACAGCAAAAAAGCAATTTCACATAACATTGTAATCATAATTTTTTTTTTTACTTCTCAGGGATGAAATGACTTTTTGACATCCTCTGCATATTATATTGGCTCAACTCAGGCACACAAGTTGCTCGAGTATTCTTTGAAGTGTTTTAAAGATGGTCTCGTCTTCTGTCTTGTAACTAAATGTCATGTCTCTGATGCAAGAGATAGAAAATCAAAGTAGTCTTAAAGGTGGCAGTACAGGAGTGTTTGAGCTGATAGCTGCTGTCGAACCAGACAGTGTGCAGCTTCATTAAAAAAATAAACATCTGAGAGAAAATGTGTCAAAAAACAGATATTACAGGAAAAAGTACATCTGAAAACATGTTTGCATTTTAACACAGAGTTTCAAAGACTTCTGTGTGAAACATTATTGTCAACAAGATGTTTTCATCTTGGAATGCAACACTATGAAGGATTTGGCCAACAAGGCCAAACTAGATAAGTGAGACAGCCATCACCACCGCCGCCATCATCAGTGACACTCCGGCGGACCTCATCACGAGTGCTCCATGACTGCTAATCATCGCTCCACACAGAAATGATACTTGTCAAGGAATGTCAGGAGGTAATCAGATTAAATGTCATTTCAGCAGACTGACATGTTCATCAAATCCTGATGTATAACAATGCTCAGTGTGAGCTCCTTACAAAATGGAATTAAACATAAGTACTTTTGAACCTGAGGCAGCTTCAGAGAAATATTGTAAAGAATTATTGTTGCTCAATCAGTAGTGCTAATGTTCTATTTAAATGTTTGTACTCTCTCAGCTGTCTCTGAACCTACTCTTCCCTATTCTTCTACTTTTACTTGCATATCTCATTTATTGACCTGGAGAAAACTCATAACAGATTCCCATACCAAGACATTTAAAGGCACACAAGTGATCTGATTCAAACAAGACTCAACAGCAGATCATCAAAGATAATTTTTGATCTCATTATGGAGGTGTTGACATTTGGTCTTCGGGATGACTCCCCATGGTGCTTGTATTTGCAGATGATACTGTGCTATGCACTGCAAGAAGAAGAGAAGTAGATGTATCAGAGAAGTGAAGGGCATGCAGGAGATGAAGTTGTATATGGCAGAAATGAGCATACTGAAATGGATGCATGAAGTAAAAACATCAACAATAAAAGTTAGAGAAATATCTAAGAAAAGTGCAATTTGAGGTGTTTTACACATGTGATGAGAAGAGAATGAATACATGATCGGAGTTACAAGAAAGTATAGGGCAAGAGAAAGATGAAAAAGCAGAAATGGAGGACACCTGATAGCGTAAAGGAAGCTATAATAGAAAAATGTTTGATTATAGAGGCTGTGCAAGACCAGAATTTATAGATGAAGACCATCAGAATCATTGACCACACATACAGTAAAATTGGCAAAGTATGAAAAGAATGAAGACACCCCTATTTTGCCAGGTTACATCCTCAAAGAAACACTTCAATTAATTTTTCCATTGAGCATAATTAGGCATAGTTTTACAGTCCCCATGCTGACAATAATGAAGGCACGATAATGACTTAAGATCAGGAGGAGGGATGCTCAATATTGCCAAACATTCTCCTCATTACTCTCAATTACATACTCCACAGATATGTATACTGACAACCACTCAGGTTTCCCCTTTAGCATTCTTCATTATTTGCAAGTTACTGAAGGGTCTCAGTGGCAGGGGTGGTGGCCAAGTGGTCAGGTGTGCTTGTTTTCAGTGCAGAAGGTTGCCGGGTCAAACCTCACTCCTGCCCATTCTCCGTGTAATATGGAGTTGCACCAGGAAGGGCATCAGGTGTAAAACATGTGCCAAATCACTATGTAGATCAACCTCAGACCTGCTGTGGTGACCCAGACTGAAAACAAGGGAGCAGCTGAAGGCTGAAGGATGATCAGTCCTCTCTGCTGAGAAATCAGGAGGACTCCAAAACCAAAGAAGCCAGAGTCTGTCAACTACCATCTTCAATTGGTGGTCCTTTCGATCTTTTCTCTTTCATTCTCAACATTTCTAGTTCACAGTAAAGCTTACCAAGCTATGTAATAATAATTCCCTTTATTGGCCTCGTACAGTCATACAACAAAATTTGTCCTCTAAATTTAACCCATCCTAATGACAGACACAATCCAACCACTAAGAGCAATGGGTAGCCACAGTCTGGCACCCGGGGACCAACTGCAGATCAAGAAACACTGCCTTGGTCAGGGGCAAAGAAAGAAACATGTTTTTTTGATTGTGGAGAAAACCCACACAGACATGGGGAGAACATACAAACCACACACAGAAAGGATGGGAAGGATCCTGATGTTATCACAATCATCCTTTCAGGGATGTCGGCAGACAAAGAAATTTAAGACGTCAATCCACAAATGATTAACTGATATCTTCTTTTTGAAATGGACTATGGAAGAATGTTACAAAAGAAAAGGAATTAGAAAGGTTTTGAAATGTGGAGACAAATGCTGATGAACAAAGCAAATTTTGGATGTTGTCAGCATTAGCAAAATGTTGCAAAAGACAGTTTGCAAACAGTTTTTAGGGTCACAAACAAGGCTGCATATGACATATTGGTGTGATCAGGCTGTCTTATTTTGAAGGCTCCTCAGAATGCAGCCTTCTCTCCCTTCCCTTCTTTCTACCAACAGGTGTAGCCTTTGCAGCCCAAACCACCTTAAGAATCATTGCAGTAGTAGTCATTCAACTCCAACTGTTCACCATTTTGGATAATTTATCCAGCATCAACTTATTACCTAGCTGTATATATGGGATATTACATGAGCAAAACAAAGTTGCTTTTATGATTGATGTGGTCCACCAAAGTTCACTAGGTATAATAAACTCTTCCCTCGGCTATCCAGCAGTTTGTGTTATTGAGGAGCATGTTATTTGATGCATATTTTGCACATGGGAAACTGTGCCTTTTGTTATGGCCAAACAAAACCTGACAGGTCCACTGATTTCATCAAAGAAATTGTCTGCTGCCCTTTCAACAATAGAGTGAAGGACTTCCAAATTTAAATCCATCCAACAACTGATGTCATCAGGAAATAAGCTACATTTTAGTCTGGAGACTTTAACAGATTGTAATCAAGGTCATGGGTTCATAATATGTCCTGGTTGGGATCTTTTTATTTTCAAAAAAGGATGTGTTAACATGACAATGCTGCCCTCTACATTTAATACCCATCCATGGCAGTCCCTCAGTGGCGAGGACGAACATTTCTTGATCAGTTCACAGATGAGATGGTGGACGCAGAGAAAATCTATACCCAGAGTGGACCCAGGGACGCCTGTGAGTGGGTTTGTTTAATGTGGGAATGTCATTGCACATAGACTAACACACCGTCCTTGATAGATCCTTAGTCTGGTCTGATGGCTGTGAAATCCAGACAGTCAGGGTCTCAGGACCTGCTGCAGCCTTCACACACCTTCACAATGGTTTGGTTACAAGCCATCACATCCCCTGCCTGACATGCCATTAAGGACATCTTGTTTCACCAGAGCAGTCTCATGTTCAGGGATCCTGTTGGGCCTTCATGGTTACAGAAAGTCCACACCGTATATCACTCCAACTTGATACGTTACCCAAGTGTGATGATGCAGGAGAGGGCTTGTATTTGGACACCCACATTTAACATACACTCAACAAAAATATAAACGCAACACTTTTGGTTTTGCTCCCATTTTGTATGAGATGAACTCAAAGATCTAAAACTTTTTCCACATACACAATATCACCATTTCCCTCAAATATTGTTCACAAACCAGTCTAAATCTGTGACAGTGAGCACTTCTCCTTTGCTGAGATAATCCATCCCACCTCACAGGTGTGCCATACCAAGATGCTGATTAGACACCATGATTAGTGCACAGGTGTGCCTTAGACTGCCCACAATAAAAGGCCAATCTGAAAGGTGCAGTTTTATCACATATCACAATGCCACAGATGTCGCAAGATTTGAGGGAGCATGCAATTGGCATGCTAACAGCAGGAATGTCAACCAAAGCTGTTGCTCGTGTATTGAATGTTCATTACTCTACCATAAGCCGTCTCCAAAGGCGTTTCAGAGAATTTGGCAGTACATCCAACCAGCCTCACAACCGCAGACCACGTGTAACCACACCAGCCCAGGACCTCCACATCCAGCATGTTCACCTCCAAGATCGTCTAAGACCAGCCACTCGGAAAACTGCTGAAACAATCGGTTTACATAACCAAAGAATTTCTGCACAAACTGTCAGAAACCGTCTCAGGGAAGCTCATCTGCATACTCGTCGTCCTCATCGGGGTCTCGACCTGACTCCAGTTCGTCGTCGTAACCGACTTGAGTGGGCAAATGCTCACATTCGCTGGCGTTTGGCACGTTGGAGAGGTGTTCTCTTCATGGATAAATCCCAGTTCACACTGTCCAGGGCAGATGGCTGACAGCGTGTGTGGCGTCATGTGGGTGAGCGGTTTTCTGATGTCAATGTTGTGGATCAAGTGGCCCATGGTGGCAGTGGGGTTATGGTATGGGCAGGCGTCTGTTATGGACGAAGAACACAGGTGCATTTTATTGATGGCATTTTGAATGCACAGAGATACCGTGATGAGATCCTGAGGCCCATTGTTGTGCCATACATCCAAGAACATCACCTCATGTTGCAGCAGGATAATGCACGGCCCCATGTTGCAAGGATCTGTACACAATTCTTGGAAGCTGAAAATGTCCCAGTTCTTGCATGGCCGGCATACTCACCAGACATGTCACCCACTGAGCATTTTGGAATGCTCTGGACCAGCGTATACAACAGCGTGTACCAGTTCCTGCCAATATCCAGCAACTTCGCACAGCCATTGAAGAGGAGTGGACCAACATTCCACAGGCTACAATTGACAACCTGATCAACTCTATGCGAAGGAGATGTGTTGCACTGCATGAGGCAAATGGTGGTCACACCAGATACTGACTGGTATCCCACCCCAATAAAACAAAACTGCACCTTTCAGAGTGGCCTTTTATTGTGGACAGTCTAAGGCACACCTGTGCACTAATCATGGTGTCTAATCAGCATCTTGGTATGGCACACCTGTGAGGTGGGATGGATTATCTCAGCAAAGGAGAAGTGCTCACTGTCACAGATTTAGACTGGTTTGTGAACAATATTTGAGGGAAATGGTGATATTGTGTATGTGGAAAAAGTTTTAGATCTTTGAGTTCATCTCATACAAAATGGGAGCAAAACCAAAAGTGTTGCATTTATATTTTTGTTGAGTGTATTACACTGGACACACACACACACACACACACACACAAAGGCGGGCCGCTCCCGCCCCTGTGAATGGACTGACTCCTCGGCGCCTGGACTTCTCTCCGCTCTTCTACTGACTAGAAGACATGCAGCCGTTGTTGGTGATTAAAGAAGAAACTCTCCCTGAACACCAGGAATGGAATCTGAGTGTTGACCAGGAGGACATTAAAGAAGAAGAGAAGCTGTGGATAAGTCAGCAGGGAGAGCAGCTTCAGCAGCTGGAGGAGGCAGATCTCACCAAGTTTGGTTTCACTGCCGTCCCTGTGAAGAGTGAAAATGATGATGAAAAACCAGAGTCATCACAGCGTCATCAAAGCCAAAGTGATGAGAGCACAGAGGCTGAGCCTGTAGCCAGCAGCTCATCTGTACACAGAACACTGACAGCAGAAGCTGATGGAGAGGACGATGGAGGACCACAACCAGCCAGCAACTCAGGTCCAAACAGTCATTTACAACCAGATACCAGTGGCAGGAGTTCAGACAGTTCTGGAACTGACACTGATGACAGTGATGACTGGAAACAGACCAGAGAACTTATATCAAGTTTTACCTGTCAAAAAAATACCAATATTGTTCATTCAGGCAACACTGATGTCAAACAGTGAAAGAAAATGAGTGAATACAGTAACTTCAAGGCACCTGGCATCGACAAAATTCCAAATTTTTGGCTGAAAAGACTGACAGCATTACACCAACATTATGCTGTGGCTTTCACAAAAATATTGAACGGAGAAGAGAACACACCATACTGGCTAACGACAGGGAACACAAGCCTAATTCCAAAGACCAAGGAAACACAGCTTCCCAACAAGTACAGACCCATCTGCTGCCTAACAACAACGTACAAATGGCTGACAGGAATCATAGCTGATGCTATTTATGAACATCTGGACACTGGTAGCTACCTGGAAAATGAACAGAAAGGCTGTTCCAGAAGAAGATTAGGAGCTAAATACCAGTTACTGGCAGACAAAGTTATCCTGGAGGACTGCAAAACAAGGCAGAGGAACCTCAGCATGGCTTGGATTGACTACAAAAAGGCATTTGACAGTGTACCACACTCCTGGATCATGAGGTGCTTAGAACTCTACAACATCAATGAGGAAATAAGATCTTTCCTGAGAGCACAAATGAACAAGTGGAACACCACCATCACCCTCAATCACACAGAGGGACAAATAACAATCCCAAACGTACGAGTTCAGAGAGGGATACTTCAGGGAGACAGCCTTTCGCCTCTCTTATTCTGCTTAATCATGGACCCGCTCAGCAAGATCCTGAAGGAGCATGACATCGGATATGACTTAAGTAAAGACAAAGGAAAGGAAAACCAAAAACTTGTGAACCATCTGCTGTTAATGGACGATTTGAAAATCTATGCCAACACAAAAGACAGACTCACTCAGCTCGTGAAAACTGTCCATAAGTTCTCAAAAGACATTGGCATGGAATTTGGACTGGATAAATGCTCAAAATGCACAATGACAAAAGGAAAAAAAGACAAAAACCGAAAACATACAATTGGATGAAGGGAGCTACACAAAGTCACATACAGAAATCAGTGCATGGACAGAATATATCTCCCTCGCAGAGAAGGCGGTATGGGTCTCACTGAAATCAACCAGGCCTACAGAGCATCGATAATAAGTATTGGACAGTACTTAAAGAGCTCTGAAGAAGAAATCGTAAAAATGGTCACACAACACCATGAGGCCATAAATGAACGGACCTCAATCACTAAACTGGCAAAAAACTTTGGCGGAGAACTTCTACAAGAGAGAAAAAGCAACAGTCTCATGCCTGCAACAAAACTTGCAAGACAGACCAGAGAACAATACAGCAAAAGAGAAGGAAAACATCGAGTGGAAAGATGGAAACAGCACAAAAAAGCCGGACGTTTCCAAGAAGAACTCGAAAAGGAATACATCGACAAAGTTGGATCAATGCAGTGGCTAAAAAATGGAAAACTTGGTTTTGATGGAGAAAGAATTCTGATTAGAGCACAAGATCAGGGACTTCTAACAAATGGCTTCAAAAAAATGGCAGGGATCTCACAAAATGATAAATGCCGATTCTGTCATACAGCTGTTGAGAGTGTAAACCATCTAACTTCAGCATGCCAGATCCTCATGGCAGATGGGCATTATACATCCAGACACAACAAGATCTGTCAATATCTCCACTGGAAGATCTGCAAGGAACTGGAGATGGAAGTCAAAGAACATGTCTGGGAGCACGAGCCAGCACCAGTCTCATCCAATGGAAAAGTAACGATCTTCTATGACAAAGAGATCCCAGCAGGAAGACACATTGAAGGAGGTGCAATCAAACCTGATATTGTCATCTGGAACAAGCAAGAGAAAACAGCCAAAATCATCGATGTGACAGTCCCCAATGACTACAGTCTGAATCGAGCTGAAAGGGGAAAGATCTCGAAATACCAAGACCTGAAAAATGAGCTACGAACAACATGGTCATTGAAAGACATCAATATCATCCCAGTTGTGGTGGGAGCAATGGGCCTGATGAAGAAGAACCTGAAGAAATACCTTGAGGCAATCCCCGGTCACCCAAGTGCACATGAGGTGCAGTTGTCTGCAATTAAAGGAATGATCGCCATCTTGAAGCCCTCGGATACAATGCCAGATCTGGTTAGGATAACTATAGAGCCTAGGGTGCAACTTTAGACCCCAGGTTTGGGGCCCATTGCATTCTACTAAAAAGACATCAAAGATAAATGAAAAACCAAAGACAAAATACTTGCAAGTATAAATCAACTACTGCCATTCATTCAAATAATCAAGTGTCTGCAACTAGTACTCTTGGCCAAGTAATGCCACAAAAAAGTCATTTGGATTGTGAGTTATTAACTTATTCACCCTTAAAGGCATTGTCAGTCCTAAAGAAACTATAAAAAACATGCATATATAATATCTGATGACAACTGAAAAGGAAATTTTTTATCATTTAAAACCATATTCCCATTTTGTGCTGTGAGATGATTGAAAAGAAATCAGTTGTAATTTTCCACACAGTGTACTGCCTGAGTGTTTGTGTTTATTTTAAAGTGATAAAAACTTGTCAAAACCATGACATGGAATAGACATCCTTTGCAGCACTCAAATGATGTAAATCATTTACTTGAGCTTCAGCACCAGTATTGAATCACCCACCTAGCAATGTGCAAAAGCTGATTATAATAAGCTGGTACTTACAAAATAGAGCAGTTGCTAACAGTTTCACACATGACTTGAAGTCATTCTGCAAACTCAAAGCTGTCTGTGCTACAACGGTCTCATCTGTACAGAATCACCCCCCAAGTACACTAGGAGGTGTTTGGGGGTGTAGAGCAAAAGACAGTCTCCGTAGGTATTCAGAATTACAGTTTGTCAAATGTGAGACAATTTTTGAAGGAAAGAACATGAAATACAAGTGGAATGTGTGAGTAACTGCAGAGAAACACCGCCATCAGTAAATGCTGGTGCAAAAAATAATGGAGCTAATACTGCATTTAACCCTCTGGGGTCCAAGGGCATTTTTTGGAAAGTTCACTCACCTGGCATAAATGTTTTATTATTGCTGTTAACAGCTCTCCCGGCATCCCACAATCATGTTTTATGTCTTTTTTTTCCAGGACAACCTGTACTTTCAGAATATATATGCCATAGTGATGTTTTATAAGTGTAATAAAGGTTTACAATCAGAAATAAGAAAGGAAAAAATAAAGAAGCAATATTTTCACACATTTATTCAAAACACACAGCAAACTATAGTAAACAACTGTTTTGACACTTTATAAAGGTAATTTGAGGTCTTGTGTGAAAGACTGTACAACAAAAAGGTTCAAACAATAAACACAAATGGACATTTTGAATAATATATACAAAATGGTCTATGCGTTTTGTTTGTCTTCATCTCAAAGCAATTTCTGTCTGCTATTACACAAAGGTCACATCACAAACTTACACTTCTATGAAGTTGACTGTATGTTTGTTCTCTCCTGCTCTGAAAGCTCATTTACACTCTGAGGAGCGGCTCCTCCCCCTCGCTGCATTGATATGGTAAACTGCTTTACGCTGGAGCGAGAGAGCTTGGCACAGGCTCATCGAATAACATTCACAGGCAAACTAGTGGAACAATCCTGGTATTCACACACTGTTTGAGCACGTGAGATTGTCATCAGGGGCCCTCCATCTGCTCACTTTCACTGATCACTGTGCGTAATGGTGCAGGGCACAATCCTAAAAACAATCTTTGGTGTATCACATGAGGTAAATCTGCCCTACGATTGGATTTTGAAAAACCATGTGAAGGTCAACCAATTCTGATTGGACATTCACATTGCGCACATTATTACACAGCTTCTATGAGGAGTACAAAGATGGTGGATCGCTGGCTCGAAAGTCAGCAGAGATAACTTTTCAGCAAAAAAGTTTCTATCGCATATCATTAAAAAGTTATTTATAATTTAGTAAAACTTGGTCTCAGCCGTCGTATACGACGGTGTCGGCCCCAGAGGGTTACACTGATGAGACACCAGAAACAATCGGCACAATGTGAACTGCAGAAATAGCTACCACGTGTGCTTTAAAATGAAAATCCCATATTAGCCAAGGCTTTTATTGATTATTATTGATTATTATGATTATTATTATTGATTACTGATTATTGATAATCGTAAAAGTGTTCAAATTTAAAGTAATGAACATGAGCTCAAAATACAGTTTTCTCAGGAATCAAAATTAACTGCAAGAAACTACGTATTCAATTATGTTTAATTTTTAATGCAGGGGTAGTGGTTGTCCAATATCATAATTAGTCTCATGCAAAATTTAAATTATGTAGTGGTTGTGCAATATTATTCTCATTCAAAATTTATATTGAATACCAGTTGCAGAAACTTCATGTCAGTGTAGTAACTATAGTTCTCCCAGTGGAGCACTTCAAAGCAGTCACTACTGCATACATTTAAGATGTTCCTACATTAGGTACTCATTTATTATTATTTATGACAAGGTAGAACCAGAGAAGAAAACCTGTCTCTGTGTTTGTTTTTTCCTCAGTGCACCAAGACAGCAACATCAAACCTAATTTCATTGTATACAGGACAGTACAATGACAGCAAAGGCTTTATACGGTCTATTCTGTTGGAAATCTTTCGGGAGATGGGGATAGAATGGTAGTCTGCGTAAGTGGCTGTCAGGCAACTCCTGGGGCAGTTCTGAGGGGTTGTGACTGTGGAAATGCAGAGCACCAGAACTATGTTCCTCCACCTGACCTGAGAGAAACCCTTGGGAATAAATGACTGCAAATCTGAAAACCATAGGCCCCCCTGCAATACTGGGGTTCTTAACTGTTCTTCACTTGCTCACTTGCATCCAGAAGATATTCACAGTGCATCCCCTTTTCCACATTTTATGTTACAGTCTTATTCCAAAATGGACGAAATTCATTTTTCTCCCTCAAAATACTCCATTATAACAATGTGAAAAGCTTGAGATTTTTGCTAAGGAATTGTCTGTAGACCTCTAGGACATGATTGTCACAAGGCACAAATCTGGGAAAGGGTACAGAAACATTTCTGCTGCGTTGAAGATCCCAATGAGCACAGTGGCCTCCATCATCCGTAAATGGAAGACGTTTGGAATCACCAGGACTCTTCCTAGAGCTGGCTGTCTTTCTAAACTGAGTGATTGAGGGAGAAGGGCCTTAGGCAGGGAGGTGACCAAGAACCCAATTGTCACTCTGCGTGTCAAGTTTGGACTTGTGGGTTAGTTTATTCATTGTCTTTATAATGTTGTATGGTTGGTTTTGTTTTCCCCTGTATTCTCTTGTCCTTTGTCTGGGGGTTTGGTGTGTCTTTCCTGTTTGTCATGTTGGGGAAAGTGTAGTGACACGGACCCACAACAGGGGGCGCAAATGAACGGTCAATAGATGAGCCAAAAGGTAACAATTTAATGTTGTGAATGTGCACAACGACTATACAGACAATCGCAGGATATGATAGCAGTCAATACACAAAGATGATGTGTGGGCAGGCTCGAGGATAGAAGACGTCTGTCCTGAGAAGAGCCGGAACCACACGATTTCCGCCGCCACCGAACCCGGTGAATACTGGAGCCGCCAAGTCCCGAATTCCCAGGTGATCACCATCCCCGACTGTCGAATCTGGTACCGCTGGCGAGGAGCACAAACAGTGAGATGTGGGTGTGTGCTCACCCAGTAACAAAAACAGTCAGAAGGTGGGAAATCACCTCCACCTCTAATCACACACTCGTGCAGCTCCTGTTAACCACTTATCTGGTTTGGGTGTGAAGCGAAGCCGTCGCTGTTCACACCAAACGCCAATCCAGCAGATGACACACACAACAGGAAAGCGGCTGCAAAAAGAGTTCAGACTATGACACAGTTTTCCGTACAGCAGAGAATTACCTTCACAGGTAGATGATATCTCGGCAATGAGGTGGAGATGACATCCGGTCTTTATGGAGTGAGATGATGTAGAGTAGATGGGTGACAGCTGTCAAGAGATAATGAGTGACAGCTGTCACCCCCGGTTGTGTCCGTGGTGGCAGCGCCCTCTTGTGCCTGAAGCCCGCACTTCAGGCAGGGCGCCCTCTGGTGGTGGGCCAGCAGTACCTCCGCCTCTGGCGGCCCACACAACATGTCACTCCCCATTCCAGATCTTTCCTCCTCACCTGTTTTTCATTTCCCCAATCACCTCCTGAATTTAAGCCTCACATTTCCCTTTTGTTCTCGCCAGATCGTTTGTGCTTTTTGCCTGCATTTCCAGCCTTATCTCTCCCTTATCTATCTTGCCATATACTGACTTACTGCCTGTTTTTTTTTTTTCTTTACCTCGTCTGCCGTCCATGTTATGAACACTGTTACTGGTTTTCGTCTGCTGCCTTGTGTACTGACCCTTTCCTGGCAATCAAGTAAGGCCTTTTGAACTTCCACTTTTATGTCCAAGTCCTGCACTTGAGTCCAGAAATTTCATGCCTCAGATCCTGACAGAGCTCCAGCATTTATTTCTCTGTGGAGAGAAGAGAACCTTCTCTTGTATTTGCAGATCTTAGTCTTGTTTTCTAGGATGTTGCAGCATAACTGTACAGATGCTTGCTTGTTTGTTTGCGGGGGGGGGGGGGGGGGGGTTGGTTTTTCAGATCAATGACAGCATATTGCTTCTTTGGGAGAAACAGCTTTTTGGATTTCACATTGACAGTTAAGAGCATCTGATTCCAAATGCAACACTTGAAATCAAGTCTGAACCTTTTATCCGCTTGCAAGCAAAAATTGAAAATGAGGGAATCACACACACACACACACACACTTCTGTGAAAGAGCCAAACCAATTACCAACTTCTTTTGAGCCCTTTCGAAAAGGCCCAGCTGCATACAAAAACTGTTGTAATTCTAGTAACACTGGCCTTATTTGGATATTAAAAATTATTCAGATTAAAGATGAAAATCTTTGAACTTGTAGTAATTATTGCATTGAACCAGAAAACACACACACACACACACACACACACACAAACCAAGCACTCTACCTGATCTATCCATCTCTTTCACTCTCTCTCTCAGGATTATTTAATTGGAATAATTTCAATGATAATATCCACCCTCAACAAAGCACAGCCAACAAGGAGCAAAAAAAAACCAAAAAACACACACCTCGGGCTTATTAGATTTTAACAAGGTTTTCCTGAGCATCTTTTCTATGCCATAATTGCAGTATGTATTTCCCCTGACAGGCTGCAGGAGTTTGGTTCATAATTATCTGCGTTCTTCAGGATGCAAACAAAGTCACAGACTCCTTCCCTCCCAGTCGCTCACTAACAGCCACAAATTCAAACGGGAGACAAAACCCACAAAATCACAGCTGCCTGATAACCTCGTTATTACCGGCAGTGTTTGGCACTGAGGTCTCAGCTAGATAATGACAGCACGTCGCACCTCCGTATGGCGGGGCTTCAGTTCTGACAGCAAGAGCTTGTACTCTGATAAAAACGTCATATCTGCTCGACTGTGAGATCTAAAGCGAGTGACCTTGTCAGTGTTTATCGGCACCATTTTTATCTGGAAGGTAAAGATTTAATAACGAAAAAGATGCACAATGTTAATTTCAATTTACAGAACTTTTACGCATTCCGTCAGCAAAGCATTAAATCCGTGAGAGACAAAATGATTGTGCTCGAAACACCAAACAATATGCACACAGTGTCAGAAAACATTTAGCTTCCATCGTTGCAACCGTTGAGGCCCACAGGCTTGGTGTTTGAAGTTGCCCGTTTCAAGGTTACACCTGCTTAAATATGAATCCATTTAAATTCCTATTTGAAAGCCCATTGTTGCACTCCGCCACCTTGTTTTTATATGAAAAGATATCAGCACATCTATGCGGCTTCGATACCCTGAAGCCCAGATCCACAAGGTTAACCATACCGATGAAGCATGAGAGTTTTTCAAGCACCTCAACAAACTTTAATGCCTGCATGTTTGTTTGTCATCAAAGCAGCTGAGGAAGTGATCGATGCCAGCAGGTAACACTGTGATCGTGTGGCACTGTCACTCAGGTGAAAACATTAAATGATCTGTTGGTTGCAGAGCCAATATATCTTTACTAAAGAGAAGATCCTTCAAGGAAACAGCTACTCGGTACCCTGTGCTTTGTCATATTGTTTGGTAGGGGTGGAATTATTAACAGATATGAATCAAAAATCAATGTGTAAGTAAAACACATGAATACATCAACGCACTGACCCATGAATGAATCTAAATATACTAAGAGCTGATTGATAGCTCGATCTTAATGAGAGAAAAAAAATTTTAAAAAGTCCCTTCGGCTGCTCCCTTGTTTTTGTGGTCGTCACAAGAGATCCAAGGTAGAGGTGCATGTTGATTTGGCACAAGATTTACAATGGATGCCCGTCCTGATGCAACTCCACATTACATAGAGAAAGATCTTAATGATAGAAATTGATTGAAATAATTTTACAATGTCTTTAAGGGTCCCTTCACACAAAGTGTGCATGAAGCAGGAATCGTGCAAAACGTGTAAAAACGTAGCTGCCTCGTATACCTGTTGCTACAACTATTTGTGCACACCAGCGGCTGCGTTGTGCGAGCCCATTGATCTCTCTTGCGGCAGGTGTCGGCCAAATTCCATCTGACACACATAAACGTGTAACACCACTCATTTGGCACTTAGAAAATGAGTGGCCAGTCGCACTGTTAACACGACAACAGTCTGTAGATGAACACTGTCTAGCTGGCAGTGAAATTTGTGCTAGTGTCCCACGACTGAAGCTGCTGAGTGCACATGTGGCGTGCCAGAGTGTCGGCTCCCGCCACAACACGTGTACCTGTGAGTCGCACCCCCCCCACAGCCGAGGCATCTCTCATCTGATCACAGAGTGACATCTTTGTCTGTGCGCTGACAGGACAGGAGGCGTGGCTGATGTTGAGACATCTCCGGTCCTGCGGTCGGACATCACAGCTGCAGCACACGTCCCATGTTTTGACAGACATGCGCGTGTGTGCTTGTGTGGAATTACATAAAAACGGGCCATCAGTTCATCTGGACACACAGCAGGTGAACTAAATGTCACGTCTAACAGGACGCACGTGTCAGGCCATGAGGGGTGGCCGCAGGACCAGGACAACCCAAGAGTGCAACAAATATGCCACTTTCAGTCACGTATCAGCAGAAATACACCACACCAAATGGCGTTTGGTCAGTTATCAGCGCTTTTTTTTTTTCTTTTTTTCAAAAATGCGTTTATCTGCTTGTTGAATTTAGCCATTTCACGGTCCTGTAAGTGATTGTAGTGCAGTGGTAAAGTTTCTGTCTGGCAATCAGAGTCTGAGTTCAAATCTTGTGGGTGGCATTTTTTTTAATTAACCAAGGTTATTTAACCGCGGGCTTCTGTATTACATTGTGTCCCCTTTTATGTATCATTTATATCAACCCAGTGATATTCATTAATTATACAGCTGGTTTTTAATTTTATTTTCCTCCACATCAGTGCGAGCAGCTGCAGTAGCTTGCACTGTGTTCCTGCTCGAAAGACACATTGCATGCATGAACTGCTGCACCAGCCTTGTGCACGCTTGCCCATCGGCGCGATATTTTGTAGTGCGCTCATACGAGCTCTACCACCATGAGTCACCCTGAGTTGTACATATTCGCACTGTGCATGAAGGGGCCCTAACCTCTCAAAGAATAATGGTTATCATGGAGTCGTCACAAGACTGGTCACAGGAACGCTAAATTTGAAAGGTAAAAATATGATCAATATGACCAATTGTTACAGACAGCAGAGCCCAACCAATATGGACTTTTTGGGTCCTATACTGATATTAGAGAGTAAAAAAAAAAGTTTACAATACCAATACATACATCAGAAATGGCAATGACTCCTTTATTAAACCCTTGTGACAAAGAAATATGAGGCTTGATGTTTGACAGTTTATTATAAATAACCATACGTACAATCAACAACCAACCAACATACATTCATACAGTCTTCACTAAGGCTGACAGTTGCCGTGTTGCACCTCTCAGCAGTTCCATAAAATAGATTTCTTTTCTATTTTGGCTACACCTAGCTGGTGACAGAACACTTGTCGCTGTAAAATGCACACATTAAAAATTAATGGAAGCTGGTCCCTTTGCCTCTGTCTCTTGTGGCTAATGTGACCAACAGCAGTGGATAAATGCTGGTGGATAAACAACATAATAACATTTCCAAGAGGGGGAGTGTTTTTCTGCAGTGTTAATTCAGTAACAATTTTTTTTTGTATAGGCATATATAACAATATATTATATATGTTTTTGAAAGGCTCATATCTGCCGATATTATCAGACAGCCTATTTAATAATTGGGCTCTAGTAGGCAGTGTAACATATACAAGTACCCATTTGAACTTTGGTTGGTTGTTTGTTGATACTGTCATATACACTCAACAAAAATATAAATGCAACACTTTTGGTTTTGCTCCCATTTTGTATGAGATGAACCTAAATATCTAAAACTTTTTCCACATGCACAATATCACCATTTCCCTCAAATATTGTTCACAAACCAGTCTAAATCTGTGATAGTGAACACTTCTCCTTTGCTGAGATAATCCATCCCACCTCACAGGTGTGCCATACCAAGATGCTGATTCGACACCATGATTAGTGCACAGGTGTGCCTTAGACTGCCCACAATAAAAGGCCACTCTGAAAGGTGCAGTTTTATCACACAGCACAATGCCACAGATGTCGCAAGATTTGAGGGAGCATGCAATTGGCATGCTGACAGCAGGAATGTCAACCAGAGCTGTTGCTCGTGTATTGAATGTTCATTTCTCTACCATAAGCCGTCTCCAAAGGCGTTTCAGAGAATTTGGCAGTACATCCAACCAGTCTCACAACCGCAGACCACGTGTAACCACACCAGCCCAGGACCTCCACATCCAGCATGTTCACCTCCAAGATCGTCTGAGACCAGCCACTTGGACAGCTGCTGAAACAATCGGTTTTCATAACCAAAGAATTTCTGCACAAACTGTCAGAAACCGTCTCAGGGAAGCTCATCTGCATGCTCGTCATCCTTATCAGGGTCTCGACCTGACTCCAGTTCGTTGTCGTAACCGACTTCAGTGGGCAAATGCTCACATTCGCTGCCGTTTGGCACGTTGGAGGGGTGTTCTCTTCACGGATGAATCCCGGTTCACACTGTCCAGGGCAGATGGCAGACAGCGTGTGTGGCATCGTGTGGGTGAGCGGTTTTCTGATGTCAATGTTGTGGATCGAGTGGCCCATGGTGGCGGTGGGGTTATGGTATGGGCAGGCGTCTGTTATGGACGAAGAACACAGGTGCATTTTATTGATGGCATTTTGAATGCACAGCGATACCGTGACGAGATCCTGAGGCCCATTGTTGTGCCATACATCCAAGAACATCACCTCATGTTGCAGCAGGATAATGCACGGCCTCATGTTGCAAGCATCTGTACACAATTCTTGGAAGCTGAAAATGTCCCAGTTCTTGCATGGCCGGCATACTCACCGGACATGTCACCCATTGAGCATGTTTGGGATGCTCTGGACCGGCGTATACGACAGCGTGTATCAGTTCCTGCCAATATCCAGCAACTTCGCACAGCCACTGAAGAGTAGTGGACCAACATTCCACAGGCCACAATTGACAACCTGATCAACTCTATGTGAAGGAGATGTGTTGCACTGCATGAGGCAAATGGTGGTCACACCAGATACTGACTGGTATCCCCCCGAATAAAACAAAACTGCACCTTTCAGAGTGGCCTTTTATTGTGGGCAGTCTAAGGCACACCTGTGCACTAATCATGGTGTCTAATCAGCATCTTGATATGGCACACCTGTGAGGTGGGATGGATTATCTCAGCAAAGGAGAAGTGCTCACTATCACAGATTTAGACTGGTTTGTGAACAATATTTGAGGGAAATGGTGATACTGTGTATGTGGAAAAAGTTTTAGATCTTTGAGTTCATCTCATACAAAATGGGAGCAAAACCAAAAGTGTTGCGTTTATATTTTTGTTGAGTGTAGATTCAAAACCTGAAAGCTACACTATTCTATTTATCCTATGCTAACAATTCCAATGTGTCAACTGTATTGACTGCAACGGCATTGTTCCATATTTAATGGACTCGGACTTTCATTCATTAGTATATTGTGATTAAAACAAATGATATACTGGTACTTTAATGACTGCATGTTATAGCCTGAATTTTATAGGCAATTTCAGAAAAGGTTTATGTGTATATCATAAGATGTTAACTCCACATAATTTATTCTTATACTCATTTGTTGCTGTCAGAGTGAAGAGTATGAATTTGAAGGATTGATTCCTAAAAAAAAAGAATTTTCATAGTTATTTTCAAAGTGAATGTGCTCAACAAAACAATTAGAGATAGAAAACATCTGAAGGCATAAGCACAGATCAATAACTTCTAACAATAAAACATCAGCAAAACCTGAAAAAAAAATATCAACTCGGTACAAAATAATACTTACTATTAAGTAGCCCTGCAACAGACTGGCAACCTGTCCAGGGTGTACCTCGTCTTGTGTCCAACGAATGGGCTAAGCTACAGCCTCCGTCCATGACCCTTAACTGTGATAAGTGGGTCAAGGGAATTCATGAATATACCAGTAGTCATAAGTACCACCCAACATACAGATTTTCCATCTCTCCTGGGTTGAGAACCACTGGAACATACAAGCTTGAGAAAATACCTGCATCTTCAGTTTAAAGTGAAAAGATTTGAGTTTATTTTGTAGAATAGCTTACAAAGTAAGGTAAAATGCCAAGACCAAGATTCACTGAATTAATTCAAAGTTACATTTACAGTAAGTCCATGGGACTTGAGTCCATTGAATTTCATAAGTGTTTTGATGGTTTTTGATTTCATCTGGTTTTCCTGCAATATGGCTGCATTGCCTTTTGATGTTTCTATTGTTTTATGTGATAATTATTTTAGTCTGATACAATATGTACTGCTGCCGTTCTTGAAAAGCAGACTTGAATCTCAGTGGGATCAAATTAAAATCATTGATAGACTCACTGACCCCAGCAGATAATTATTCCATAATAACTGTTGAGTTATTGCTGAAAACTGCCTGGGTAAATAATTGTCTGCTTCCTTGTTCTGTTGTTCCATGTCAGAGTTATTTATTGACTGAGCTCTTTCTCCACAAACCTCAAACATTATGTTTTTGCATTCAAAGACAGGGATAGAGGAGCAGTGAGTGTACTCGCAACAGCACACTCATTCTACGGCTGCTGACTTTTGACACTATATCAAATTCCATTTCTAAACAAATACAGTGAGTCATGCACAGGACAGTTCATGTGTTATGTGTTGATTAACACAAACCAACAAGGCCTGTGATCTGCCATCTTCATCGAGTTGGAGGCAATGACACAGGACACCAACAGTGTCAGTCACATACAGCCTATTCCTAATAAGGTCAGATATCAATTACACAAGCATTCTTTTGCTAAAGACAGTTTATTGTGCGGTCCACATGCTGTCTGTTACATCTGGCGTGACACTGATTTTATTACACAAAAAGTGGTACAGTAAATGCTATGTTTAACACTTACTTTTGAATATTCATGTTGGATGCATGAAATTTCCAGTAATTCTCTGGTACTAGATGTCTAACTACTACAAAAGAACATCCCCAATTGTGTATTTGTCAATTTATAGCTTCGGAGCACTTTTGGCCGTGTGCATCGCCATACAATGCAAATAGAGTGGCTCTAATTTTTACATTTGTGGCAAAACATGGTGTATTTGATACCTTCACGAATATAGTTTGGTTCAAGATACCAATTTCATATTTTTGTGAACATATAAATTAAAACATGCTCTTTCCAGTGGCATTTTTCTTTTAGTGGTAGACTTTGTCATACATAAGCAAAACAGGAATGCACATAACTGGTATTCATGGTGCTTGTGCATGCTAAAAATAAATGATGCGCAGCAGAAAACACAAGGGAAGTGCTTCATAAGAGGAAAGTAATGACTGATTGTAGGAAAAGTGTTTCCCTCTGCTATGCATCAATGTTTCGCACACACGAGCACCATGAGTACCAATTATGTGCATCCCTGAATATGCATTTAAAATGGACTTTTTTTCCTATCTTAATGCCTCATAAATGAGAAAATTTATTTTTCGAAAAACACTGAGTGACCAAAATAGTACTATAACATGATAAATAAATAAATACCAAAATTTGAATGATCTGATGTACTTCAATGCTGAAATACAGAGGGCCAAAACTGCTCCAAAGCACAAATTATTTATCACTTCATTTTTTGTAGCTTTCAGCAAGCTATAAACTGACAAGACTGAGGATCTTTTTTTTTAAAACAGTACTTAAAGACATCTATTACAGAAGAACAACTCCTGAAAATTTCATGCACCTACCAAGAATAGGTCAAATGTAATGACTTACTGAACTTAATATCTTTTTCTGTACAACTCATTTTTGCAGTAAAATCAGTCCACATTTTTACAGCCCCAATATCTCAAAAACCAATAAAGATGTTTCGCTGAAGTTGTGCATTATGTTTACTAGGTGCTGTGTGCAATCAGACCTCGCTGTCCGGCCCTGTGTGATCAGATCTGTACATTCATATAAGCATTTTATGCAAGTGGACACGTGCAAGACACATGCACCACACGTGTGTGGCTTTTTGTATCTCCACACTCATGGGGCACTTAGGCAAATATCACATCCAGCTTGACAGTCATCGTCTGCTGACTGGTTTTGTAATGATAGAAAATGTGTGGCCATTTGCACTAAGTGGCAAACGAGTGGTGTTGGATGTTTGTGTTGGCTGGAGTTTGGCCGACACATGCTGCGAGAGGGTTCGACAGGCTCTCACAGCGCACACTGTCTTTCAGCCGCTGGTGTGCGCAAATAGTTGTAGCAACAGGTGTACGAGGCGTTGGAGGCAGCTACGATTTTACACGTATTGCGTACGATTCCTGCTTCATGCGCAGTTCGACCAAATTCACACTATGTGTGAAGGGGCCCTCAGGAAAAACTCCCTCTGATGATTTGAGGAGGAAACCTCAAGCAGACTAGACTCAAGGGTGTGACCCTCTGCTTGGGCCATGCTACAGACACAATTTCCAAAACGAATATAGAGGAAATGCTGCCGGTGCAGTTCTTATGATGTCAAGTGAGATAAAACCAGGCACAAAATTCCCACCGGAGTTTCTGAGCCCCCCCCCTCAAAAAAAAAAATCTAAACTGGCTACACATTCAAATCTCACACGTTCATAAATGTTTTTAAAGGTTTAATCTGGCCCGACCAAATGGATGCCAAATCTGTAGCGCTTTTTCATCTATGTCAGATGGAAAAGCACTACCCTGGGACCTTCCTAAAGCGTTGTTTGTGATTTGTTGGTCTAAGAGGGATTTGAACAGAGGATCCTTTGGTCACAAGTGCAAGGAAAGTGATTTTTGCCAAAGCATTTAACAGCCAAGCAGGAAACCTGCAGCTAATAGTAGCAGCACACAGGCCTGTCAATCAACCAACTCTGTGCAAAGGACACACACACACGTAAGCACAAACACATAACACACAAATCCACCAGCAAACATAACACACGCGAGTCGGCGTCCAGCGATGCATTCAAGCAGATCGATAGGCTTTCAGGAAGCCACTAACACCCAGGTTGAGCCCCTGGGGCTCTGGCCAAGTTACTTAGTTACTCAGCACTTTTTCTGGCCACTCAAGAGGAACCACGCTGAGCCCTGGGCCAAGAGCCAAAGCCAGAAGAAAGCATGTAGGTTTGAGCAAAACTTCTGAAGTAATTCTATCACTTCCATGACAGCAGCCATCATTATCTCTTCAGTGGGTGCACAGTTCACCTGGAATGTCTGTTTGAAGGTCCTGTTGAGAGTTTTCTTTTTTTTTTTTTTGGTGCACTAAAAAGTGCACCATAAGGATTTCTGGGTTTAGAGTGCTGTCAGCAAGAGTATGATGTCAGGATGACTTCGTCCAGTTGGATTTTCATTTAAGTATTTTCAAAAGGTGGGATTGGTGGGAAAAAAAAGCTATCCAATCACTGCACCGTAAAAATAAATAAATAAAACAGGCCTTTGGATAAATTTACTCCACAGGATTCGATACCCAAATTAGATTTTCTGCCTCCATCTCATTCAACCTTTCAATCTCTGTTGCCAGCTTGTATGTGGTTTTGACCTTAAACTCCAAATATGCAAACGTGTAGGTTTGTGTGGCAGGTGTAAACGAAACAATGTAATAGACGATAAAGCGCAAACGTGTCTTCATCTGAAGATAGATTAGATCAATGGTGTCCACAGACATTCCAGAAAGGGCCAAGAGGTTGCAGGTTTCCTTTGCCGCCACTGACTCCAGCAGGTGATTTCACTGATTAACATCACGTTGAGCAGATGGGACGAGTTCATCAGTGAAATCACCTGCTGGAGTTAGTGGCGGCAAAGGAAACCTGCAACCTCTTGGCCCTTTCTGGAATGTCTGTGGACACCACTGGATTAGAGATCTTGCTGCAGTAATAATCATTGTTATCTACGTTCACCGGGAGTGCCAGCATGGATTTGGGATGAGACGGAGGAACAACGAAATTCCTCTCATGTGTGTAGGTGAGTGCAGTATTGGCAAATTTCTGATGCATATCCGATTTGTGACCCAGAGTGATTCTAAGAATATCCGATACAAAACACACACACACACACACACACACACACACACACTATAACGTCTCCATGGTGCACACCATCATTTCTTATTATTTCAGCCCGACTGTCTTCTAAGTAATACATCATGGAAAGAGAAGTCACAGAGGAAATGTGATCTCTCTTTACTTTGTTGGAGTATTAAATAGCAAACAAAGGTGTTAAATAGTTTTGGTGATTGTTAGAATTCTGAATGACATCTGTATTCTCTTTTCAATCTGAAAATGCAGAGATTTTGTTTTCATGTCTTGTAAGTGTCTCGGTGCAAATGATGACT
This sequence comes from Thalassophryne amazonica, assembly GCF_902500255.1. Lineage (NCBI taxonomy): Eukaryota > Metazoa > Chordata > Actinopteri > Batrachoidiformes > Batrachoididae > Thalassophryne > Thalassophryne amazonica. The sequence goes on along the minus strand of NC_047110.1, from coordinate 95,836,034 downwards.
GTTTATCACAAAAGAACAGACATGGTGAAGGAAAAAAAAATCCCCAACAACAGAAATAGCTGCCTCCGCCTCATCAGCCAAGCCAACATTCTGTGCCTACAGTAAGAATAAAGCTTTGTGCCATAAAAAAGGAACATACACGAGGAATGCACTGTGAAGCTGCCATAAAATAATGAGGCGTCGACATTTATGCGGATTGTGTTTGTGACCAGTGATGCCGGTAACGCGTTACTTAGTAACGCGTTACTCTAATCTGACCACTTTTTTTAGTAACGAGTAATCTAACACGTTAATCTTTCCAAATCAGTAATCAGATTAAAGTTACTTCTCCAAGTCACTGTGCGTTACTATTATTTTTGCATTGTGAGTTGATAGCAGCATTAAACTTGGTCCGTGGGCAGGAGGTCGGGGTTCGACTGAACTACAGATTTTAAGCGAGCTGTGAGCTTTTCATCCGTTGTTTTCTGCAGCAGCTACGACTCGTCCTCACCTCTTAAAGCGTGGTGACAACAGCACACCTGCACTGAACTTTACAAAGACATTTTTATGCTTTATTTTTCTCCTTTATTTAGAATTCTGAGCTGAGCCGCTCCGTATCGTCTCATTAAAAACAGCTGATCCTCCGCGAAGCATCAACAACTAACACTATTTTCCACTCAAATACACCTAAACTCTCTTTCTGAGGACCACATGATGTGAAAACGCAATAAAACTTTCTTACCTGTAAATCTGGTCATGTTTTCTGCATAAATAAATGTTATCCATTCTTTGTGCTCAACCACCAAAGCAGGGGCGAATCCAGATGGAATGGGGGCGTAGGGCAAGGATGTGCCCCCCCACAACACCCCTAGATTAAAGGTCCAGTTTTGAAGCCTTTTTTTGCTACAACTACTAATACTACTTATAATAATAATAATAATTTCGACAAGTAAAATGTTTAGAGAGAATTTAAATGTTAGAAAAATGTTAGAAAGAATTTAATAGTTACATTTATAAACAATGTAGGCTAAAAAATTTTACTGTTACAGTGCTGTCAACAGTTAAATATGAGATCAAGAAAGAGGTCTTTATTTTACTTTTTATAAAACAAGTATTTATTTTCATTGAAGTCAAAAAAGTGTGACTATAAAGTGAGTTTTGGATAAACAAGTATCATTGTCATGTTGAGGTGGCAGAGGGTTGTTGACAGCTAGGGAAAGTAACTAAAAAAGTAACTAGTAATCTAACTTAGCTACTTTTACAACTGAGTAATCAGTAAAGTAACTAAGTTACTTTTTCAAGGAGTAATCAGTAATCAGTAATTGGATTACTTTTCAAAGTAACTGTGGCAACACTGTTTGTGACACTGAATAAGAGGAGAGAAATACGGGCTGTGGTCGATGGCTCGTGTGCAGCTGCAGCTGACATATTCGGTGTTTGTAGACAGCAGATACAACTACACAACATGGAACCGGTGCGGATTAACTTTCTGTTAAATTTTCAACAATTTCCTTCAGTTCAAAGAATGAAGTCACTGACTTTCATCTTTCATCTCTTCAGTCCTTTGCTGCTTCAAACAGTTTTGTTCGATTCCACACCAAAGCAAAGGCAACTCTAGATCACACTTCAAAAGAGGCACAGCTTTGTGGACGTCGCTAACAGCGCCAGCCGCACTTATTCATGTTTTCATCTCCGTGTCCTTAGTAGAACCTTTCCGCTCTTGGCCCCTCCTCCAGCCTTTGTCAGGCTGTGACTGGGTACGACTCAGTGTGTCGCCATTGGGGAACTCCAATTCCATTTCCTACTTCACTGCTGCAGCGACAATCTACACACACAGGAGCATTAGGAAACCATGAATGGCATAATTAGTGCATAAAAGAGCATCCCAATGCTCAGAACAGAAGAGGCTAGAGATCTGAGACCAGGCTGACAAAATGATACCACCTCTCCTCTGCCAGAGTAGTTGCTTGCATGCATTATACATCAGTGGTAATAAATCCTTTAATAATGAAATACCTGAATTCCAAAATTGGCCGCTGTCTGTATGAAAAAGACCGACAGGTTTGTTTACACATGCAACTGTGAAATAGAATACATATACTAGCATACAGAAAAAAGTCCAGTTAGTTCCTCTTGAAAATCATTTTCTTATGTTTCTTAATTGGAAACATAAGAAAACTGTTATTTGAACATATTCTGATCATGTGTAGCCAATGTAAGTTGAAATAATTAATTTAGTTTATTTCATTTATATATAAATGAAATAAACTAGTCTTCACATCTATGCAATAAAAATATTTTTTTCATATGAATTTTCTCGGGAAATTTATTGATTGTTAATGTGTTTGTGTTAAAACTGTCCACAGTTTTGCTCTTAAATATGATGTATTATTAGTTGTATGTAGATGTCTAAACGATTGGTGTAGTTTTTGTGGAGATTTATGTTTATGCTGAATTTATTTTTGCTCCTAAAATGTGCATTATCAGTCGTATGTAGAGCAACAGACAAATTTTTTTAGGGTTCATTATTATTTCTAGAAGATTGACGAGGGCTGTCCATAAAGTATAGGTCCGTTTTATTTTTTCAAAACCTATATGGATTTCATTCATATGTTTTTACGTCAGACATGCTTGAACCCTCGTGCGCATGCGTGAGTTTTTCCACGCCTGTCGGTGACGTCATTCGCCTGTGAGCACTCCTTGTGGGAGGAGTCGTCCAGCCCCTCGTCGGAATTCCTTTGTCTGAGAAGTTGCTGAGAGACTGGCGCTTTGTTTGATCAAAATTTTTTCTAAACCTGTGAGACACATCGAAGTGGACATGGTTCGAAAAATTAAGCTGGTTTTCGGTGAAAATTTTAACGACTGATGAGAGATTTTGAGGTGATACTGTCGCTTTAAGGACTTCCCACACAGTGGGACGTCGCTCAGCGGTCCCAGGTGCTGTCGTCAGCCTGTTTCAAGCTGAAAACCTCCACATTTCAGGCTCTATTGATCCAGGACGTCGTGAGAGAACAGAGAAGTTTCAGAAGAAGTCGGTTTCAGCATTTTATCCGGATATTCCACTGTTAAAGGAGATTTTTTTTAATGAAAGACGTGCGGGTGGATTGCAGCGTCGGCTCGCAGCCGCCGCGACGCTCCGCCACAAGAAAAACACCTCCGTGTTGATAACCATTTGTAAAATCCAGGTGGCTTTTGATGGCTTTCAGTGGAGTGAGTATATGAGAAATTGTTTAACAGCTGGACATGTTCCAACTTGTCCTTAAGGCTTCCAACGGAGGTGTTTTTCCTGTGACGGAGCATCGCGGCGGCTGCGAGCCGACGCTGCAATCCGCCCTCACGTCAAACTGTTCCTCAATTTGACAAGGTACTGTCTGAGCCAGAATGCAACACTGATAGAAATGCAAGGGCTTGTTATTCTGCAAAGTCAACAAAACCGGTGAAGGAAACCTGGAAAGTAAAATGAGAGAAATGCAGAAAAAGAAGAGAAAAAAAAAATCTGTACATGAGCAGGTTGCAGCAGGTGCAAACTACTCAAATTGACTGAAGTCTTAATTTTTGGCCATAATTCTGCATCAAGATGAGCTGGAGCATCTGGATAGGATAATGTAATATTAATCCTGACACTTCATATCTGCAAGTGCCAAAACTGTTCCCTAGGTTTGTGAAAAGATGCAATTAAAATCATCACGTTACAAATTGTGGTCTAAGCTGAATTAAACGTGAAGTTTATTTTTTTATTCTGGGATTGTCATGATGATGTTTTGAAAGACCTACAAAGAGATGCACTGCCATTTGCCTCAGAAATGCTAATTTATTACCGGGTAAGTAGGTTAAACAGAGCTGCCACATGCATGTAGGAAGGAAGGGAGGAAAGATAAGAGAGACTTCAAAAAGACAGATGATGGATGGATAGATGGTGAATGTCAAGTTTTTATTTGATGTTTCCAGCATCCTTTGTCCTTCAGTGACTCAACAATCAAGCTGATATGCTATCGATTAAAAACATTTCAGTTGCCAAATTTCAACTCTTTGGATGAAGGCGGCTTCTTAGAGGAGACATCAGACCATCCTCTGATGAACACTTTCAGTACCAATCTTCTGTACTTGAATTATGTTTGCATTTGGACACCGAGGCTGATGTGGAAACCACACTCAGTGCAACACTTCAGGTTGTCAGATTTATTTCTTGTTTGCCAGCTATAAAAAAGCAGATTTCATTTACTGTAGGCCAATGACATTTTATCCCCTTCATGTCTATTCAGTCAAAGGTTAGCTTTCCTGTTTATCATTTAAATTGTATCCCAGAGCTTCCAAACATTAAGTTTTAAATACAGAAAGGCTCCCCACTAAACCTTGCGTTATATCAACAGTCCTTTCACCACCTCACTCACTCATCTTTAACCACTTACTCAAAACAAGGGTCACCCATGGGGGGTGGGGGGTGCTGGAGCCTATCCCAGCAGTCACAGGGTGTGAGGCGGGGTACACGCCAGTCTGTCGCAGGGCCTTCACAAGCTTTTAAAAGTAATTCCATCAATTTCTGGACTCTTCCATGCTGTTAAAAGGTTATATGAATGATTACCAGCCACTGGATGTCGCAATTGTAGTGGGAAGAATGTGTTTTAGGATATTTTGAAATTATCACTTGTGGATCATTTTACCTCGAATAATGGGGGTGCCACCTATGACTGAATGATATTATATCAAGCTTATAATATCACTGATTTTAGGGTCACTTATCAAGGTTGGGTAGGATTACTTTCAAAGAATACATGTGGATTACATGTATGTATGTACATACATTTGGATTACTTGTAATCTGATTACTTTTGGATTACATTTCAAAGTAATCCTACCCAACCCTGTCAGTCAATAGGAAATATTAAAATCAGTCTCTAATCTTACAGTAGTAAGTTCTACAGGTCAAGTCCGACCGCCTCTGTAAAACCATACAAATCACAGACAACTTCACATGTTTAAAACATTTATTTAACTCAGTCAGGAGTTAAATCACAGGACATATCACAGTAAGCAATTTGATGATGACGAAGTTCAATGAGCAATGATTATATGATGTTCAGATAACTTGGTATAGTTGCGGGAGTTTAAGAATGAATTCTGTCTTAATCATCAAGGAATTTACTTTGGTATTTATTAACATGAGATGGTTAGTGACAGTGAATAGAATTAAATGAAGCCACTCTGTTTTTATCTGACACCGTAGTCCAGTCTTACTTGGATGCGCTGTGCAGCTGGTCTCTGTGAGGTCAGATGCTGGGAGCCATCTGGTTTTCAGTCGAGGAGCCATCCTTCTGCACAGCTGTTTGCGGTACCTTGGCAAAGAGACTCTGCCAGTCGCCGCGCCAGGTTTCATGGGGTACCAGGGGCACTTTCAGTTCGTAATCGCCGTGACTTGTGTCGGCAGCTCACTCTCTGGTGCGGCTCAGCTGACCTGGATGTTTTTACCTCTACAGCGCTTGCCGTCTGGGATCATCAGAATAAAGGCTTGAGTGTCTATTTTCTATTCGCCAAAACAAAAATTTGTCTTTCGTCGTTGTCTTTGGAAGCCAGATCAAATCAAAAATTCGATTAAAAAAAATGGTTGACTTTGTAAGAAAAATGTTCACGAGGTGAATTTGGAGTTCAAGACAAAAAAGGTTTTAATTTGACAAATCGTCAAAGGAAGTTAAATGCGCCTGCGCGTTTAACTTCACAAAAGTGGAGAAAAAGTTATTCATAGAAAAAATGAAAAAGTAATTTATAGCTTTGCACGCACAAGCAAGAAATAGGTTTAGACAGCATGTGGTTGCAGACAAAGGGTCATAAAAATTTGGACGGCTGAGGCGGCGTATAGACCCAAGAAAAGAAGAAGAGAAGAGCTTAAGAGAGTTGCATAAGAATAAGAGCGTGTTCCCCGGGTGCGCATGCTTTTAAAGGGTTAAAAGCTCCACCCCCAAGAATTCTGGGTACTGTAGCTTTTCTCTGCATTTGTCTAGTTTTATAATAAATCAGTATCTGCTATCTTAACTTCCCACTCAAAAACCAAGCAAGTACTGTATTATAAAACTCTAGTAAACAATTTCCTTAGAACTACCACACAACACAATTATATACATATGAAAAAGCACATTTGATAACTTTCTACAATCTATGATCAGAGCAAAATGGCAGGATATATATGAATTCCATGTGTGAGATTAAATGATCATGGTTAGTTCTTTTCTTTTTCTTTGTTTTCTGGTTACAACACAAATTATAACTTTTTAAATATGGTTACAACTTTATTATTGCTGTACAAGTTAGTTACATGCCCTTCCCCAATTTGTCCACAAGGGGTCACTCTTGCTCCAAAGACTTGGGAAGGCTGGTTTTTGGATTTCATCATAAAACATGAAATCTGTTAATCTGCAGCCGATTTTGACCACAGGAACTTCACTGTGATCACAACGTTGAGGGTAATCTTTCTGTTGTATGGTTTTATAGGAAGTGTGCTGTAAAAACATAGTTCTAGGACTTTTGGGGACAGATATGTCTTCCTGTGGTCTATTATTAGATGAGAAAGGATTTGGAGCCATCTGGCTTTGGAATCTGATAAGAACTCAATTCCTCAGTAAGGAATGCACTCTTGGGGAGTCTTAAATCCTGGTAGGGGGCAGTTTTATGATACCTGGCCATCCTGTGTTATCCTCAGGCAAGCCTTGTTTTGACAACTCGATATATCCCAGATCTTTGGGATATATTGGGTTTCTCAGAAGACAGATTTTATGACTTTTGCCTAATGCAAACTTAGGAGGTTGAATGGCGACTGCAGTCTTCTTGCTACACACTAGCAGCACTTTTTATGCCCCACGCGGCGCTTGTGCTGTGAGGCGGGCCATATAGCAACCGTGTTGTCCATCCGTCCGTCCTTCCATTTGTCCATCTGTCCGTCCAGCCGCAATTCATTTGCCGCAACGTAGCTCGGCACCTATTGCTCGCAGAAACTTTATATTTGGTGGGTACATGCCTTGGAGGAATACTTCACATGGGTTAGAAGGCCAGTGACCTTGACCTACTTTAAAAAAAAAAATTACCAATAGTTGCATTTGTTTGAAGGCTAACTACTTTTTATGGTCACTGTTGGCCACATCCTCTAAATAAATATAATTTCAATCTCCAATTTTTCCACTGTGTATCCCAGTTTACATCAAACACATGAGGATTCAACCAAATACCTACCCCACACATGTGCATATTACTGCACTTTACATGGAAAATAGTACTGCGCGTGGGGCATTTCATGACAAATGTCTAGTTAGCTATTACTTTTAAGCCTCCGATCCTACCTCTTTCCTCTGCATCAAGCAGAAGGAATGTCAGTCGAAGCACTTTAAGAGATCATATAGAAAATAGCTGTTCAATTGTACTGGTGTGTAAAATGAATTTATAGCAGCTTTAAAGGAGCATTTATGTCAATGTATGGAGCATTTATGTTAATGTATGTAAACGTCTGACCCACTGAAAATCTGACAACAGTTGAGCCATTTTCAGAATGTAAATACAACAATTGCAAAAAACAGCATATCCCTTCAGTAATATTAGGCAACTACTAGTTTTTTTTTTCTCTCACAATGACTGACTTCTCATGATAACAGTCACTCCAATAATCATGGTGATAGATGTGTACGTCTTGCTAAATATTGCCATTCAGTATGTTTGTAATCCTTTCGGTATTTCATCTGATCTATAATTGGTGAAATGGTGTTATAACTGGAGTTTTGCAAAATACGACTTTCGAATTGCATGGAAAAACCAACATGGTGAGAATAAAAACCTTTGAGATATTGGAGTTTTTTTATTTTTTAAATACAAGTTTCCTTTCAGCATGTTTTCAATTCCCTACCTCAAATTGCAGTTTCAAGGGCAATGAAAACCCAGAGAGTGCAGGAAAAATTAAATAAATCCATCTTGTAACTATTATTTTTAAATACATATATGATCATAGATCTTGATTTTCTTTTAATTTATTCAATGATACAGTATGGGCTGTTTATCCAGGTCCAGATCATGGCAGCAGCCGACTAAATGGCTAACACCAGACTTCATCCTCTGCCATGTCCTGTAAGTCTTCCTGGGGCATCCAGAGGTGTTCCCAAACCAGATGGGAAATATAATCCCTACAGCATGTCCTGGGTCTTCCATGGGGCCTACTCCCTGTTGGACGTGTCTAGAAGGCCCCCTTCAGGAGATGACCAGGGGGCATCCTGACCAGATACCTGGACCACTTCAACTCATTCATTTTGATGCAAAGAAGCAGCAGCAGCTCTACTTCCAAGTCCCTCCCAGATAGCAAAGCTTCTCACCCTGTCCAGGAGTGTAAGCCCAGATACCCAATGGAGAAATCTAAATTCTACCACTTGTAATCGCAAACGTATTCTTTCAGCCTTAACCCAAAGTTCATGATTGTATCAACTTTGAGGATATGAATATAAATTGAGAGCCTCACTTCTGGCTCAGCTCCTTTACCATGATGGTCCGGTACAGCATCCGTTAAAAAAAAAAAAAAAAAAAAAAAAAAAAAAAAACAACATCAGTACCACACTACAACCTACCCCAACTTTTTAGGGCAACTGACAGGGGAAAATGTCCATGTGGACCGCCCCAGATTGATTTTGATCTTGTCAAATACTGGACTACTTTGATCCAAAACAGGACACAGAGCATGTGCTTTAATACCTGATGTTTGAGCTTTGATTCTGATCCAATTTATTTTGATCCTGCCTTTGATCCTAATTCCATTGGTTCCAATTATAGGATTAAAGACAGACAACAATGAAAGATGAAATGTAAAGATCATTGATTTTACCTTCGTAGTGAAGGCCAGCTTTCAGAATAAAAGATCAATGATAAGCAATCAACGATCTGTCAACAGGACCAATAATCTGAGTCAGAATCACAGGTCAGGGCTCAAAGATGAGCGATCACGAATAATGGCCAATTCAAAACAACAGGCTGCCAATCAGGATCTGAGAATATTAGAGAAACAATCAAAGGAATAACCTCACAGGAAAAAGAGAGGCAAATTGTAAATGTCAAAACATACAAAGATGGAAGACTCCAGTGTTCTCTGCTGTTATTAACTGTAACAGGCCACACAGTGGCTCACCCACAAACTGTAAATTAATTATTCCTGTCAAAGATTTAAACATTTTGACATCACATTTCCTTCTTCCTTCTAACAACAATCGACCAGCAGCTTACACTCACGAGACAACCAACGTGAGAGGAAATGCAGCCATGGGATGGATAAGTCCAACTTGTGGATGATGTTTCTTCATTCTCATGCAGACCTTGCACATATAAAAGTGTTACACTATGCAAGGCCTCAATCACAAGCTGTGTGTAGAAGAGTCCATCCTCACACTTCTACACACCTACAGCAGATACACAGACGCATCTGCCTACTGGTCTTTCCTGTAATTATAGTCATTTGTCAAAAAAACATTGATTTATGGTTAAATTAAAAATACACTGTAAAAGTGTGAAACTGGTATTTCTGGTAGGTCTAGTTGGACAAAATGATTAATGTCGTTCCATTACAGGCATGAAAGTGACGTGATCCAGACATGCACTTTGCCATACACAGAGAACCAATGAGGAATTTGTGGATCCACAGACCCTGTATGATACACTGGAGTGGGTGTAGAAGAGGTGGGCAGGTGGGGTGCTGTGGTGATGTAGGCAGGTTATTCCAACCAAAATGAGAAATTAGAGCGAAAATGTGTGAGACGCAGCTGTTTCTGACTGATAGTAATGGTATGCTGCAGAAAGTCTGGACCCGTTTCCTTTTTTATGACTAAGCCACCTGAAAAACTTTTATGTCCTGCTAGAGAACAGATAGTTACTCTGCTCACTATGAAATACTCTATAATGTTTGTAGACCTGTTATTGTTTTAACTGCTGAATGTCCACATCCATCTAGTCTATAGTCATTTATTTAACACCTATCCTATTTTTATATTTATCATTTTGTGGATGTACGTTTGTAAAAATTGAAGTTTAAAAAGTGATGGCCTGTAACTGAAGAAATTGCTGACTGCAGTTAGTGCATGAATATGCAGTCATGTAGTAGCAGTTAATGTTAGCATACATAATACAACTATAGTCGACACGAACGGTTCCATCTTGATGATCTATGATGCACAGTCTACAGCGCATAGTGCAAATCGATATGGGTTTTTTTTTGTTTGTTTGTTTGTTTTGCTATTTACACAACACAATCTGCACAAAATAGGGCACAGGGTGCTAAAAGATGGTACAGATGGATAATTAGTTATAGGTGTGCTTTAGCTATAACATCAAACCAAACTGTCTTCTGTCATCCCCTTGAAGAGATGGAGTGCCCCAATAACACTGCTGTTTAAAAACACTAAAAAAAAAGCCTGTGTGGTGAGTTGCGGGATTTGCACCAAAGATCCCTGAGGTGATGCATTGCATTTAAGTTTTGTATTCTTCCATGAGGGTTGACATTCATTTTATTTAACTGTTGTATTCAATTCAGTTTTACTGTGTATGCGTGAGTGCCTGGATTATTGTGTAGTTTAAAATCCACAAGTGCAATGCAGTTGATGTTAGTCAAGGTTTTTGCCATTCTTTGGAGGAATTGATTTGTGCTTCCATACAGTACTAATGAACCAACACTGTTCTTTACTCCATCTCATTTTGAGGTCAATATATGTACGCACAACAGATGAGCACACACACGGACATTTATGCTTGGTATTCACAGAACACGGAGCACTAAAATGACAAAAGTGTTGGACTGAAACAATCATCAATAATACTTGAGATGTGCTGTGTGGAAGATACAGAAGAGTCCTTCTCCTTAGTGGTAACTGGTTTGCATGTGTTTAAAACAGCCATAGCTAAACAATCACTTCAGTGCCAACAGTTAGCACCTGTGGTCAAAGTATGTAAATTTCAACAGCAGTGTCAATCACATCTGGAAATCCCATAAAACTTTAAGTACTAGTAAAGCCAAAATCTTAGATCAGTGATGTTAGATTTTTTTTTGTCAAATAAGTGTTAAGAATTCATTCAAGTCCAAATGGTATAGAAAAAAGTATAATTTAGAAAAAAATGTATTTAACAAATTGAACATTTTAAAAAAAACATGTTATTGGTGCTACTAGATGATGTATTTTTGAGTATGATCAAAAGTGTCTCAGTTGATGTGACTCACCAGATATGTTCCCCCTCAGCACTAAACGTCAGAACTTGCCGCTTCAGAGTCACATGACTGATACACCTGCCATTAATCAGCTCCCAAAGCATTTTGTCTTTCGACTTTTTAAATTTGCCAGATTGTCTTGATGGCCAACATCGCTCTCCAGTCTTTTGTTCTAATCCACCTGTTAGCAAGTGATGTCTATTGTATTCTGTTTCATTAATGAAATATGCAACGTTAAGAGCAACGTCAACCACAAATAACAGTTCTGCCCAAACTTGGAAATTCAGTAATAGAAAAACACTTTCATTTTTCTACTGTTTTTCAAATCCCAAGATAGGTGATTCCTTTTAAAATGACTACTTTATATGGTCAATGAGGTACATTTGAATTATTTAGTCTCTGTCGACATAAATAATTTTCTGCAAAGAAGACATATGTACCTGTATCATGATACAATTAGCCAGACTTGTGTGTACGTTTGAGATGAAACAACATTTCGGCCAACTGGGACAGCTCCACATCCACACACTGCTGACAACCATAAAGTGGAAGTTTTATAACTGGGAACATCAATCCTGCAGAGAAGCAGCTCCTTTCAGATTTCTTTAAATCAAGTTAATATTTAATAATAAAGAAAGACAAGTGCTGCATTTTGACAATGCCAAAAACTGCCTGTAGTTTAAGAAATCACTTTTGATGCTACACTTAAGTTTAAATGTAGAACAAGTAGCTCAGTGTGATGAGGAGTTGGGCAACCAATACCTAGACCTGGGTTTGATGTCCTATCACACTACCCACCTCTGTTCTTAGACAGTATACTACATATGCATTGTTCCAGTCCACTCAACTATTAATGGCTACTGGCCATTGGACCTGTGTCCTGTTCAGGGAGAGTTGAAGACTCCAATAAACACTACAGAATCTGGGGATAAGCCCTGGCACCAGTGGGCTTTAAGAGCCTATACAGAACTTATGTAAAACTTCCCAGACTAATGTATCTCCATCCAAAGGACACATCCTACCTCAAGATTTCATGAGTGTAGGTGTACCCCTCTAAGAGTTTATTCCTGTGCAGTTATGAAGACTTTCCTCATAGGCTCCACTCACTGCCCCTGCAGTATACAATAACTGGGTGACCAGAGGTCTGCTCCAAAATGTCAGCAATTTCTTCAGCTAATGCTGGTTGGGCAAGGAAAACAAAGTCTTAGAGGGCTAAACAAACACTCATAGAATTTGAAGTTACAACATATGTAACTAACATTTCATTTCTTTGCTCTCTAAGAGCTTTTGCAAGACCAAGGAAAAAGCTCATTTAGTCAATGTGCACTGTGACACCAATGACCATGAGCAGATATATATACTAATTCAAACATGTTGGTAACCATGGCAAAGCCTCATGGCACTTTGCAATGTAGGCCCCTTTACACATAGTGCAAAGTTTGGACGATGTTTGGACAAATAATCTGGCAGGCTGTGGCCGCTCCGTGTGTGCGCTCACTTGCTGCAGCTTGTCACCACACTAATATATGTTTTTATTTATGTCCACGTAAGTACAGCAATCAGAATCAGACACACACACACCTCACAGTGGACAGTTGTTAGTCCATGTCTGTCCAAACATAATATGTGTTGTCCAGCTGGAATGTCCAGAATGACACATCACCACAGCTTACATCTGTTCTCAGTGCACACACACCAAAGCCACACTCGTGGGTAACTTACACAAATTTCTCTGTGAGTATGACAGTGGTTGTCTGCAGTCTGTTATCGTGCCAAGAGTGTGACTGGCCACACATTTTCTAAGTGCCATGCAAGCGGAGTTAGATGTTTGTGAGTGTCACCTGGAATTTGGCTGACACCTACCACGAGAGGGTTCAATGGGCTTGCACAGCGCACACTATCGTTCACCGCTGGTGTGTGCAAATAGTTGTAGCAACAGGTGTACGAGGCATTAGAGGCAGGGACAATTTCACACGGCTTGCACACGATTCCTGCATCATGCGCACTAAGTGCGCACTTTGTCTAAACTTCACACTATGTGTGAAGGGGCCCTAAGGCTTTGCCATGGTTACCACCATGTCAGAGCATGTGGTGGTGGTGGGGATGGATGGGGGGAGGGGTGTGTGGATGAGCTGAATAATATTACACCTCCTACACACAGCACTGTCACTGCGGTAGGAAGCAACTTAAATCAGATATGCCAATGGTCCCACATACAGCTCTCAAAGATATAATGATGGGATTAGAAGTGCATGTTTGGCACATGCATCAAAACTCCAGATCTGACAACATGTCCTGTGCAGTCAAATGTGTCCAAAACTGAGTGAATCATGGAGGAGAACTCTAAAATTGCATGCAATCTGTTTGCCCATACTAAACTGATAAAATGACATGAAGCTGCCAAAGATGACCTGCATATAGCAGGTGTCTGCCACTTCCATTCCTCTGGATTGTGGATGAGGGTATGGCTCTTGTAGGGGTGACCTAATGTCCTGTAAATGCTTCACCTTTGCTGTATTGTAAGTTTACGTGATGTCATCACACATCCAGTGAAACAGTCTGTTTTATTAAAGCCATACTTTGTCAGTGCCCTCTATAATGACAGTCTGCAAAACACTTCTGCTTCCTCTCTGTAAGATGGGGGCAGGAGAGACCCCTAAAGGGACTAAAGCCTCAACTGAAAAGGTCTTTTTGTGCAAATGAAGGATTTGGCTGTGAAAATGATGTGTTCCTGTCCTCTCTATTATAAAGGCAGAATGGTAACACCAGTGCGCATAGGTCACTCATGGACATTAGGGCTAGAAGAGGTAGTGTTCAAAAGAAACACATCGGCATAGCATCCTGTACCAGTGGTAGATCCCACTGTGGTGTTAGAGAGCGCGTGATAGGTTTCAGCTGTATGACTCCCTTTAAGAAGTGTGAAAACCAAAATTTCTCTGTAACCATCATGGCAGAATAAAATGGCTGCAGCATATGCTTTAATTATTATCAGTCACCATCTGAAGGTAGGTGAAAACAAGAGGTAGAAGAAATTATGCCATAACTGAGCCTCTGTCCACACAGCAATATTGAAAAGTCAACCATTGACCCATGTGCATTTGACTACAGTTGTACAAGATGCTCTTGAGACCTGAAGAACACGCACCACTGCTGGGGGCAGTCCTCAGATTTCCATGTACTCCTGTACAGTGACGAGGCCCACAAGTCTTTCTCTGAGAAGTGGAGGATCATGTCAAGCTGAGAAAATGGACCTCTATGCCATGGGAGCTGCCATAGTTCCCCCCTCAGCAGCTGCACCACAATAGGCAATACTTGCATGCTGTGGTGCCACCACAATTTCAGCATAATTCTCTTCCGGAATGCACAATAAAAGGAAAGCAATTAGAACTGGTAGAAATGTGTACAGGAAGCCTTGGACCATGCCCGGACAGAGAAAGCATCCCACTACCAGAGGAAGGTCATGGAGACCCACAGTATGCATTGCACATACTTTCATCTGGATAACAGATTCACTTTTTTTTTACCTTCCAAGAGCTCATTAAGCTCATAGCTGCTGTTGACAATTTTTGTTTATCACAATTGCAAGTAAATCTATAAAGTGTTTAGACCATTAGCATTCAGAGCAGAAGATGTGAAAAAAAGTGTTTAATACAGACTGAGGAATAAAAATCTCGTTTTTCCAGTCGAAACTTGGTAAAATATAACTTTGGTGGCATGCACCATTGTTCTGACGTGTCTTGCATATGGTCATTTTCTCCTTTCCGAGACACTTCATGCAAGGTGTGTCATGATGGCATTCTGCATCAAAGTGAGTGCAGAGCTGGAATTGGGGATGCACCGATTTTTCACTTCCAATTTGGATACCTAAATTTGGATATCTGCAGATACCAATACTTTTAAAGTTCTGTTTGCTTTAATATTATTATTATTATTATTATCAATGTTGATTTTATGAGGATTTTCTTAACAAGGAGACCCGAAAGTTGAACTACAATTTGCCAGAAGGTGTATCTAAGATGAAAGCCTATGATGTTTTGGTGAAAGGCTTAATTATTTTTATTTTTTAATAGAATTTTATAGCCTTATTTTTATAGACTTAAAGAGAAAAGGGCAGCACGGTGGCTTAGTGGTTAGCACTGTTGCCTCACAGCAAGAGGGTCATGGGTTCAATTCTCACCTGTGGCCTTTCTGTGTGGATTTTGCATGCTCTCCCCGTGTTTGCATGGGTTTCCTCCAGGTGCTCCAGTTTCCCCCCACATCCAAAGACATGCGAGTTAGGTGGATTGGAATCTTTAAATTGTCCATAGGTGTGTAAGTGGGTGTGAATGTGTTCGTTTGTCTGTTTGTGGCCCTGCGACAGACTGGCTTCCTGTCCTGGGTCTACCCCACCTTGCGGTCTATGACTGCTGGGATAGGTTTCAGCCCCCCCCGCGACCCTTGATTGGACTAAGCAGTTGAAGATGAGTTTGTGAGTGAGTAAAGAGAAAATACAGTACTCTCTCTCCCTCTGTCTTTCGCTTGCTTTCTCTCCCTCCATCTCTCTCTTTCGCTGCATTCGTGCTGCACAAACTTTGAACTTTTGGAAACACAAAGCCTTTCAACTGTAAAATTAGTGTATCATCAGCGTCGGCTCGCAGCCACCGCGACGCTCCGCCACAGGAAAAACACCTCCATTGAAAGCCTTAAGGACAAGTTGGAACATGTCCAGCTGTTAAACAATTTCTCATATACTCACTCCACTGAAAGCCATCAAAAGCCGCCTGGATTTTACAAATGGTTATCAACACGGAAGTGTTTTTCCTGTGCCGCCGCACCGCGCCGGCTGCGTCCTGACGCACGGACCTGTCCGCACGTCTTTCATTAAAAAAATCTCCTTTAACAGTGGAATATCCGGATAAAATGCTGAAACCGACTTCTGAAATGCCATAGGTATTAAAGGCACTGCGCTGCGGTGGTTTGAATCATATTTGTCTAATAGATTACAATTTGTTCATGTAAATGGGGAATCTTCTTCACAGACTAAAGTTAATTATGGAGTTCCACAAGGTTCTGTGCTAGGACCAATTTTATTCACTTTATACATGCTTCCCTTAGGCAGTATTATTAGACGGTATTGCTTAAATTTTCATTGTTACGCAGATGATACCCAGCTTTATCTATCCATGAAGCCAGAGGACACACACCAATTAGCTAAACTGCAGGATTGTCTTACAGACATAAAGACATGGATGACCTCTAATTTCCTGCTTTTAAACTCAGATAAAACTGAAGTTATTGTACTTGGCCCCACAAATCTTAGAAACATGGTGTCTAACCAGATCCTTACTCTGGATGGCATTACCCTGACCTCTAGTAATACTGTGAGAAATCTTGGAGTCATTTTTGATCAGGATATGTCATTCAAAGCGCATATTAAACAAATATGTAGGACTGCTTTTTTGCATTTACGCAATATCTCTAAAATCAGAAAGGTCTTGTCTCAGAGTGATGCTGAAAAACTAATTCATGCATTTATTTCCTCTAGGCTGGACTATTGTAATTCATTATTATCAGGTTGTCCTAAAAGTTCCCTAAAAAGCCTTCAGTTAAGGAGAGAGCATATCTCACCCATATTGGCCTCTCTTCATTGGCTTCCTGTTAATTCTAGAATAGAATTTAAAATTCTTCTTCTTACTTATAAGGTTTTGAATAATCAGGTCCCATCTTATCTTAGGGACCTCGTAGTACCATATCACCCCAATAGAGCGCTTCGCTCTCAGACTGCAGGCTTACTTGTAGTTCCTAGGGTTTGTAAGAGTAGAATGGGAGGCAGAGCCTTCAGCTTTCAGGCTCCTCTCCTGTGGAACCAGCTCCCAATTCAGATCAGGGAGACAGACACCCTCTCTACTTTTAAGATTAGGCTTAAAACTTTCCTTTTTGCTAAAGCTTATAGTTAGGGCTGGATCAGGTGACCCTGAACCATCCCTTAGTTATGCTGCTATAGACGTAGACTGCTGGGGGGTTCCCATGATGCACTGTTTCTTTCTCTTTTTGCTCTGTATGCACCACTCTGCATTTAATCATTAGTGATCGATCTCTGCTCCCCTCCACAGCATGTCTTTTTCCTGGTTCTCTCCCTCAGCCCCAACCAGTCCCAGCAGAAGACTGCCCCTCCCTGAGCCTGGTTCTGCTGGAGGTTTCTTCCTGTTAAAAGGGAGTTTTTCCTTCCCACTGTAGCCAAGTGCTTGCTCACAGGGGGTCGTTTTGACCGTTGGGGTTTTACATAATTATTGTATGGCCTTGCCTTACAATATAAAGCGCCTTGGGGCAACTGTTTGTTGTGATTTGGCGCTATATAAAAAATTGATTGATTGATTGATTGAAACTTCTCTGTTCTCTCACGACGTCCTGGATTAATAGAGCCTGAAATGTGGAGGTTTTCAGCTTCAAACAGGCTGACGACGGCGCCTGAGAGTGCTGCACGACGTCTCGCTCCATGGGAAGTCCTTAAAGCAACAGTATCACCTCAAAGTCTCTCATCAGCCGTTAAAATTTTCACCGAAAACCAGCTTAATTTTTCGAACCGTGTCCACTTCGATGTGTCTCACAGGTTTAGAAAAAAGTTTGATCAAACAAAGCGCCAGTCTCTCAGCAACTTCTCAGACAAAGGAATTCCGGTGAGGGGTTGGACGACTCCTCCCACAAGGAGTGCTCACAGGCGAATGACGTCACCGACAGGCGTGGAAAAACTCATGCATGCGCACGAGGGTGCAAGCATGTCTGACGTAAAAACATATGAATGAAATCCATATAGTTTTTGAAAAAAATAAAAAGGACCTATACTTTATTGACAGCCCTCGTATCCTGTTTCACTGTGAGTGAGAATTCGGCACTTACTGTTTGAGTGTGAACTTGCCACTGAGTTCCCGTGAGATTCCATGGGATCTCATCTGTCAATCCAGGAAGTGTTGGACATTTGAACATTTCCTGTTTTACTGTGGACTTGAATTTTGGCACTTCCAGTTTAGGACGCCCTGCACTATGAGTGAGCTTCACGCCACTGTGTGATGCTTCACTCATATTAACTCTTTCATTTTTATGCATTCTTGTAGCATACTTTGTATTATTGAAATTGATCATTTTTAACCAATTTATGTCGTTTCGTGCTTTTATTGCTGGGAAAGTTCAATATCGTCACTAAAATTATTATTATTATTACTATTACTATTGAAGGTACAGTTTTCTGTATATAAGTCATGCTATAATGTAATTTGCTCCTCCCAAATGAGTGAAAAAAAAGACTCAATGTATACGGTGGAAAATACAGTACCATTTTGATTCTTGACATCCAAGTTCCATTTTCAATTGCAAGGTGGAACAATTTGGGTAGAATAAAGATTTGTTCTTTGTGCTTTATATAAATGAATGCATGTATCTTATGGTTTTAGGTGGCATTGCTTGCTTGTTTGACTAATTATTTGATTCCGTGTCACCCAATGAAACATGAGAGAGAAGAACAGATGCGATGGAGTAAAGAAATACAGGACACTGCAAGGCAGAAACAAGAAAAACAAAAGTGCAGTGATGGAGATAGAAGCGAATGGACCAAGAGAGAGAGAAAGAGTAAATGAGCCACTTCTTCAGCACAAAGGGACTGGATGTATCTTTTCATTGCTCACGTGCATGTTTCAGTTATAACAGGAAATAAGCCACAGATTATCTTAATGTCATTCTTAAGCAGGAGTGCAACAGGTGCACAGCGCTCTGCTACTGCAAAAGTAAATTCAGGATGGGTTTTTTGGCAAGATACCAGATCGAAGGTGAAGCAATAAGGTGACATTTTGTATTTTTCCATGAATGTTCACTTTCATTCGACTTAACTGTTATGTTTAATGTAACTGCATTATGTATAAAAGCAAAGTGTCTATGTATCATGAACCTTCCTATGTAAAGTGCATCTGAATGTTGCACCCTTTAAATACCACAAACATAATGTGTTGTACTTTAGGTCTTTGCTGGTCGATAGCGCAATTGCTTTCTGCTGTTCACTGACAGCAACACACCAACGCTGTGCCTGGCTAGACTTTTACTTTTTGCATCCATGGATTCACAGACAACAAGGCCAATTTTAGTCAGTATTTTAACAATGTGTGAGATGGCTGTGCAAGTCACAACTTTCTCTGTGGAACTGTCTCTGTGTCCGTGGAAACTACAAATGACACTGTGTGATCCATTCAATGAGCAGAAGATGACAGTCAGCTGCAACAGGTGTCTGTCACAAACAGATCACCTGTCTGCTGGTATTTCTGTATATTAAGAGACAATTCTATGCATGTATTTTTTCCCCCACTTCTACCTAAACAGCACCTGGAGCAAAACTTGGCAACACATATATTTTGACATACGGGGAGTGACATAGACCATAGGCTATTGAGCACTTTAGTAGTAGTAGCTGTAGTAGTAGTAGTTAAGGGGAGAGACATTTTCATGTGGCAGAACAAAGCCAACATTGGCACACATTGAATATAATCTTTATTTAACCAAGTTAGTCCCATAGAGATCGAAATCTCTTTTGCGCAGGAGACCTGGACAATCATAAAGTTTCCAATTCACCTAACCTACATGTCTTTAAATATGAGAGGAAACCAGAGCACCTGGAGAAAACCCACTCAAACACGGGGAGAACATGCAAACTCCACGTAGAAAAGCCACAGGTGGGAATCGATCCTATAACCTTCTTGCAGTGAGGCAACAGTGCTAACCACTAACCACTGCCATACATTTTTGACATACAGGGAGTGACATAGGCTATTAACCACTGTAGTTTTAGTTAAAGAGAGACACTTTTGTGCTGCATCATCAACGGCAAGTGTGCTAAAAGGATGCTGTTATACTTTTCTATTCTCTTTTTCCTTTAAATTTTTTACCTTTTCATTTTTGCAAGTAACAGTAGCATAGTAGTAGTAACAATAGCAGTTGTCTCTTCTTGAGACAGCTTTAGTTGCACCCTAACAGTTCTCTGGAATCCGGGATAGGTGGGAGGTGATAGCTTTGTTGATGAAGATGAAATTTTCATCTCAGTCTCTAAATCAAACACTGCTCTGGGGTGAGTCATCGGTTAGTACAAAATATGAGCCACAGCAAGATACACAGGGCTGAGCAACAATTTACATTATTCTTCATGTCACTGAAGCACCACAGTGTCTTAGTGGTTGGTTGCCTCACTTCCCACCTGGTCCGTTCTGTGTGGAGTTTGCATGTTGTCCCCATGTTTGCTCGAGTTCCCTCCGGGTGCTCGGGCTTCCTCCCACTACAGAATGGCTGTAACTTCGGTCTGTAATCTTCACACAGTTTGTTTAAAATCCATCTGAAATTAAATTGCATTTTTTCACACCAGCATGCAGACAGGCTCCAAAAATGCAATATCTTGAAAATAAATACTTGTCATGTAAAAGAGAGAAAATCAGATTTTATTGTAGTTTCAGTGGTATTCCTGCTTTTGCAAACTCCAGTCCCAATTCTGTTCTCTGTTGGTGTAAATATTACACTGTATACTGCCAATTTTAAAATAAATTTGCACAAAACAATAATCCTCACCATTCTATGGCAGACTGACCTTGACACAGTCAAAATGCATCATTTACCAACTAAATGACAGAACTGTTGGCTGGAAGATGGACTCTGCAACTCCAGTCAATCCACCTGTGCAAACATGAAGCCAGAATACTGCCACTGCCAACTTCATCTGTTGAAATTAAATTGTTCCAAAGGATTCTGAGGTCAACCATCAATCATTAAAACGGCAACCACAACCACTGCTAATATATGATTTAGCAAACTGCCTGACAAATCCCATTTCCCTGATATAAAAGGCAAAGTGGAGCCTTCTGATGGTTCATTGCAACAGCTTAAAGGTGTAAAAGCTGCTTCAGTATGAATTCAGCACAAGGACACAACAAAACAGTTTTCAAGTCTTTATCAGTGTAAAGTGATCTACTGTAGTAAATTTATTAAACACAGCACCAAGAGCCAGCTTCAACAACCAATGTGCAACTTGCATCTACGGCCAGCCAGTGGTGTGTCCTAAATGCACACTGAAAATTTTCCCTTTAGACAAATATGTAACAAGTTGTTCAGAGTTTACTTAAGAATTTTCCAGAAAAAAATAACTTACATGCACTGTATACAGGTCTATAGTTTTCTTGGATCCCTTCATCCATATAGTGTTTTCCCTTTTTGAAAATTTCTGAATTGACAGTGAGAGTCAGAAAAACTTCAAGTTAGAAACATTAACTGATGCAGCTGTGAGATTACCAAAGGTTGGGATATTTTATTCCCAATGACCTCAATCCTATTAAAAAATAAAAACAACAATAATGCAATCAGACATTGGAAATTTTAAAGACTCTTAGTAGGTTTCGACACTTAATAAAACAGTACTCAGTGTGCTGTTGTCAAAGTGACTTTTCAAACTGATCTGTTAAGTGGAAGTGAAAAGCCTTGGCATAAACATGCGGGGTGCATGAAGTACTATAAAATCTCCTGGTAAATGACTGTGTTGCCTTTGGACTTGTGAAAAGACTGCAAAAACACCAACAGATGACATGATACCCCAAAATATCAGACTATGGAAACTTCACTCTGCACTTCAAGCAACTTGGATTCTATGCCTCTCTACTCTTCCTCCAGACTATGGGACATTGATTTCCAAGAGAAATGCAAAATTTGACTTCATCTGAATAGAGGTCATTGAGCAACAGTCCAGTTATTTTTCTCCTTAGGCCAGGTAGGGTGATTCTGACACCATCTCTGGTTTTGGAGTGGCTTGAGATGTGGAATACAACACTTGTAGCCCATTTCCTGAACACGTCTGTGGATTGAGACTCTTGATGCACTGACTCCAGGCTCAGACCACACCTTTTGAAGCTTCTCCAAGTTCTTGAATCAACTTTTGTCATGATTTTGGCCTGAGCAGGGCGTTGAGCCCTTCCCCCACCCCCCTTTCTGTTGTTCTCTCCAGCTTTGATTTATTAGTTTATTTTCATCATGGTTTATTCTGTTATGTTTTACTTGTCCCTGTTTTCTTTGTTACTATTTACTTTGGCCTTTCATTCTGTTCTAGTTTTCTTCAGTCATTTGTGTTTTCATTTATTGTTCATTAATTAATCACTTGTTTATCTAGTTTCTGTCATTTGTTGTGTTGTATGTCTGGATTTGTTTTCTGTTATTGTTTTGTCACTGCTTTTCTTATGGTTTGTTTTACCACCTTGTTTTCTTAGGTTCCTTAAGTACCTTATTTATGCTCCATATATCCTGATCAGTTCTCATGTTCATGCCCTGTTCTTAGTTATATGCTATTCTGTCCTCACGCTCCGTGTACGTTCCCACGTCACAGAACTGCACCTGCTATTGTCTTTGTCTCACACTATGATTCTGTCCGTTCTGTTTTCTTTCACTCTCACTCTTGGCACCTGCTCATGCATCTCTATAGCTTACATCACTTCACATTGTGCACTCTTCCTTCCCATCTTGCACAGTGTTTAATCTTTGTTCACTAGCCACGCCGCCTTCCTGGATCGTTCCTCACGTGCACCCTATTGACTCCTGTCCTATTTAACCACCTCTCTGCCACCACTTCCCCGTCAGTTTGTCATCGTTGGTACACATCCTAGCTCTTGTTTTCAGTCCTGTTTTGCCTAGCCGTGTTTTTGAAATCTGCTCTGTGATTTTGACCCTACCTTTTGTCTCATCCCTGTAAACTGTGTTTGCTCGTGCCACTAACCTCTGCCTGATTATGACTGCGTTTTGCCTCGCCCCGTTTGTACCTTTGCTCCGCTGACTGACACCCTGTGTACTGAACCCGAGCTTGAATTAAAGAATTAAAGACAGTCAACTTTACTTGACAATCTTCTCAAGGCTGTGGTTATCCCTGTTTGTGAGTCTTTTCCTACCATGCTTTTCATTTTCAATCAACTTTCCATAAATATGCATTGATGAACTTCTGTGGCTTACCCACCTTGTGGAGGGTGTCACTGAGTATATTCTGGAAAATCACCATGTGGCCAGTTTTCCCCATGATTGTAGTTGTGCATACTGAACCAGATTGAGACATTCCTGGTATTTATACTGCATACATAGTGAGTTACGTCTGACTGCAGAATATTTTCAGTTTCTGAACTAGCCAACAAAAAAAATGTTTTCATTTCTCACTAGTTTTTACAAAATGTAACAGAAAAATGCCAAACATATTAGATTTACAGTGAGGAAAATAAGTATTTGAACACCCTGCAATTTTACAAGGTCTTCCACTTAGAAATCATGGAGGGGTCTGAAATTTTCATCTTAGGTGCATGTCCACTGTGAGAGACATAATCTAAAAAAAAAAAAAAAATCCGGAAATCACAATGTATAATTTTTTTTAATAATTTATTAGTATGTTACTGCTGCAAATAAGTATTTGAACACCTACCAACCAGCAAGAATTCTGGCTCTCACAGACCTGTTAATTTTTCTTTAAGAAGCCCTCTTATTCTGCACTCTTTACCTGTATTAATTGCACCTGTTTGAACTTATTACCTGTATAAAAGACACCTGTTCACACACTCAATCAATCACACTCCAACCTGTCCACCATAGCCAAGACCAAAGAGCTGTCTAAGGACACCAGGGACAAAACTGTAGACCTGCACAAGGCTGGGATGGACTACAGGACAACAGGCAAGCAGCTTGGTAGAAGACAACAACTGTTATGATTATTAGAAAGTGGAAGAAGCGCAAGATGACTGTCAATCTCCCTCGGTCTGGGATTCCATGCAAGATCTCACTTTGTGGGGTAAGGATGCTTCTGAGAAAGCTCAGAACTACACAGGAGGACCTGGTCAATGACCTGAAGAGAGCTGGGACCACAGTCACAAAGATTACATTAGTAACACATGATGCTGTCATGGTTTAAAATCCTGCAGGGCAGCAAGGTCCCCCTGCTCAAGCCAGCACATGTCCAGGCCCGTTTGAAGTTCACCAGTGACCATCTGGATGATCCAGAGGAGGCATGGGAGAAGGTCATGTGGTCAGATGAGACCAGAATAGAGCTTTTTGGAATCAACTCCACTTACCATGTTTAGAGGATGAGAACAACCCCAAGAAAACCATCCCAACTGTAAAGCATGGGGGTGGAATCATCATACTCTGGGGGTGCTCTTTTGCAAAGGGGACAGGATGACTGCATCGTATTGAAGGGAGGATGGATGGGGTCATGTATTGCGGGATTTTGGCAAACAACCTCCTTCCCTCAGTAAGAGCACTGAAGATGGGTCATGGCTGGGTCTTCCAGCATGACAATGACCCCCAAACACACAGCCAGGGCAACTAAGGAGGGGCTCCGTAAGAAGCATTTCAAGGTCCTGGACAGGCCTGGCGCCAGAAAAAAAATATTAAGGGGGCAATGAGTTTATCACAGGGGGCAGGGTCGCCCCCCCCCCCCCCCCCAAAAAAAAAGTGCGCACTGGAGGGTACCAGCCTCTGAGCGTGCGAAATGAATTGGGTGCGCTCCTAGAAAGCTTGTGTATTTAGGCTACACCATTGTAAGAGACTGAGTAAGAGTAGAGTGATGACAGTATTTTTTTAGAATAGACAAAAAGAACGTTTTCCTATAAATAATTATGATGGCTTTTAGAACTAATGAATTTAATTTTAACAATCAACCTACGAGGTTGGACACATAAGAAATTATTAATAGTGACTGACCAGTATTTCACACTTCCTCTGATCGCGCCTTTTCGTCCTGGCGCCGCACCACTGTCGCGCCTTTTTCCACTCGCACCTCACTGCAGGTGTCTTTTTCCGAGTGAAGAACACAGTTATGGGTAGTTGTTGGCGCTCTTTTTTCTTCTGGGCGAGAAGATTCTTATAAACAGACACGCAGAACACAATGCGCGTGCTCTCCCTTTGCGGTGCCGCAACAGGTGTCCCGTCATCTCGACAGAACACCGGCCTGCTTGATGAGGACGCAGACCACAATGCGCTGTTTTAAAAAAAAAAAGGCATGCAAAATTGGACTAAAAAAATCTGTGAAACTGCGAGGCACTATATTTTCCAGTATTTCTTTTCTTTCTTTTTTATTTTTGATATATATTATATATATATTTATATTTATTAAAAAAAAAAAAAAAAAAATCAGACATTGTGATTTCCGGATTTTTTTTTTTTTTTTTTTTAGATTATGTCTCTCACAGTGGACATGCACCTAAGATGAAAATTTCAGACCCCTCCATGATTTCTAAGTGGGAGAACTTGCAAAATCACAGGGTGTTCAAATACTTATTTTCCTCACTGTATACAGAAGTGCAGCTGCTTCAAAGTGCATTGTATCATCTTGGATTATTTGGTTCAAGCAAGCAACAAACGTATGTCACACTGCCTTCACTCAGATTGACTGTTGCAGTGGTCCATTGCACAGTATTTGCATAAAACAGTCTTCTAGTCCATTTTGACCCCAACTAGGGGGCAGATTAGCAATCGCTTGTGCCATCGCTGTAAAACACTCACTGGCTGAAAATGAACAGTAGCTCATCGTTTTGACTCTGTCATTCATATCTAATGTGACCAAAGGTTTAAAGTTATTAAATGAACTCTGGTGCAGCTCAAAGGATGGCACCACTTTGTCTCAGCATTCTGTTTTGATGCTTTTTCAGTCAGAAAGCAAAGCGGAAAGCATGACTCAACCAGGGAGTGAGTGTTTTGCAATGACACTGATGTCCGAACACTTCACAGAGCTCTGGTACTACACTGCTAATGACATCCTACGTCTGTAGGTTGTGATGTTACTCCCACCCCTTCCACCCCACCGTGATATTGCATCAGTGCTTTGAATGTCAAAATCAACAGACCTAACTTCCATTTGCACCTGTATCAGATTTTCCACATTGTTCCCAACTCGCTGTAAGTATGAATGCGGATGGTGTGGCAGCTGTCATTGAAATGATTCTGTACACAACGTGTGAGCAGTGAGACCCCATGGTGAGAGGTGTTGCTGCTGACAGGAGCATATGCAAGCTATTGCAACCACTTTGAGCAGTGTACTAAAGCAGAACGGAGTTCTGTCTCCTACTATACGCACCGCTGAACCTCCAGATGACAAAATGCCTCACTGGCCAACCAAATGAACACAATAAAACCGAACAGTTGACAAGAAAAAAAAAAGATTGAGGGAGAAAATGCTCAGATTTGTCATATGTTCCTGCCTTGTTAGGAAAGTGTGCATTTTCAATTGCAAAAGCTGCAAAAGTTGCACTGACAAAGTTTGTGTTGTACTATATAAAAAGCGCCAACAG
The DNA here is from genome assembly GCF_902500255.1 of Thalassophryne amazonica. Taxonomy (NCBI): domain Eukaryota; kingdom Metazoa; phylum Chordata; class Actinopteri; order Batrachoidiformes; family Batrachoididae; genus Thalassophryne; species Thalassophryne amazonica. Next base: position 95,809,538 of record NC_047110.1, on the reverse strand, counting down.
GCTGGACATGACTTGCAGACACATAGTAGAAGGGAATAACTTCAGTAGTAACAACACAGGTAGAACGTATAAGGTTAGCTCACGTGAAACAAATGACATGCACTACAAAAAATATAATTTACTTGATTAGATGCAAAAAATGTGGAATGCAGTATGTGGGAGAAAGTAGCCAAACCCTTAGGAGTAGAATGAACAACCATAGACAGACTTAAATGTGTGATTTACTTTTATACCAAGACTTTTGCTCATATGGTCATAGTGTAGATGACATAGATGTAATGCCTATAGAGGAAATATTTTTGGAAGAGGGTGAATGTCTGAGCTTAGTTTCAAAACAATTACAAAGGGAAAATACTGGTACAAGGAACTAGCCACAATTTATCTGTACAGACTTAATGACAATGTCAAAAAACTTTGTAACATTTCTAAAAAAAGATATTAAAAATATTGTAGTATGGGCATACTTAAAAAAAAAAAAAAGACGCAAGTTCAAAAAACGATCAGGTAAGTGCAATAGATGACATGCTACCACAAAGACAGGTTTAGAACTTAGATTGAGAGATCTACTGTAGTTAACAATCACAATAGCCCTGGGTTAGTACATGAACTTATCACATTTGTTTATTCGGTTTTACAATGAAAACTGGGCATCATAATAGCTTTAGCAATACAATACTTTTAGAACAAAATTACCCATTTATATTCCTCTTGGCATAAAAGATTTAGCTAGCTTTAAGTTGGGTTTACATAAAACAGAAAAACTACGAGTAATAAATCTTTCTTGAAAATTTCTTTTCACAACAACAAATGCATTTCAAATGCATTGAAATGATCATGAAACTACTATTCTACATAGCAAACCAATCCAAAAAATTAGACCAAATTTCATCAGTGATAACCCCCCGTTATTAGCCATTCATGTACTAAAACTATAGCTGGAAAAGTTTTTTTTTTTTTTTTTACTTTGAATTAGGAACTACAAACCTTAGCTGCGACTGCCACTCATCAAATTTCAAATACGAGTCAATAGGACATGTAATAACCGGTAACCTTGGAATAATTGAGAACAGTAAGCTTTGAAAATTACTTAGTAAAGGACCATCGTTTAGAGAACAAAATAATAACTGGGACACAAACCTCAGAATGGTTAAAAAAGCCATTAGGGATTACAAAAAATGTTGGGCTATAAAAGAAAAAGTAGATACTAGAACACTGCAGGAATGGGAAGGCAGAGTATTAGAAACATTTCAAATTAGGATAGACAGACTTAGGAAAAATCCATACAAAAACATGTAATGTCAGACAAAGTTTGCTTAGAATACCTAAATAACTTTCAAAGACATTTTGTTTTAGTACCAGCAGATACAGCCAGCAACAATATCCTAATAGTTTGCAAGAGCTTGGCACTAGTGATGGGACGAGCCCACAAACATATGTGTTTTATAATAGTCATGTGGAAGATATTGTAACAAAACACCAAGAATTTATAACATTAAAATTAGTACCGATATGAAACACTTACCATCCTTTTACTGGCTTCCAAAAATGCACAAAAATCCGATAGGTAGTAGATTTATAGCAGCCTCTAATACATGTATGACTAAACCATTATCCCAACTGCGAACCTCTAGCCTGAAATTAGTTACAAAACATTTTAAACAATACTGGGAAGGTATATCTCGGAACACTGGAATTAACTGTTTTTGGATCATCGATAATGCCACAGAGGTTTTAAATTTTTGATAGTTTTGATTTTTCCACTCTGTATACGAACATCCGACATGACCAAGTTATATATAGTATCAGTGAACTAGTCAGGGAAGGTTTTAAGATTAGAGGCTCTAAATACATTGCAACACAACATCGACACGTGATCCTAATGTAACTGAAGAAAACATGATTGAGCACATAGAATTCCTTGTAGACAATATCTATAGAGAGGTCGGCAACAGAATTTTCAAACAAACAATAGCGATACCTATGGGAACAGACTGTGCTCCACTTTTAGCAAACCTTTTCCTTTTTTATTATGAATATAAATTTATGAAAGAATCTTAAAACAGATAGCCAGTCAGCAAAAACCTCTAGTAATACCTTCCGTTACATTGATGACCTACTTACTTTAAATGACGTTAATTTTGAGAATGAAATTAAAAATATTTATCCATCAGAACTAGAGCTTAAATAGCAGACAGAAAACAATAAACTTTCATACTTATAGAGTTCAGCATTATAGATAGACAATTTAGAACAGCAGTTACAGGATGATTTTGACTTTCATATTGTGAAATTTCCATATGAGTAGTAACATACCTAGTAAACCTACATACGGTGTTTACATCTTCCAACTAGTCAGAATTGGTCGACTCTCTAGACACCATGAACTTACTAGTAGATTAGTTAAACAAGGGTTTCTCTATGACAAATTGGTTATTCAGTTTAAAATGTTTTTTTTTTATAGATATCAAAAGATAGTATCCAAGTTTGGGGTTTCCATTAGAAAGCATGTAGAAGATGGAATTTGTCTGCCTATATTAGCTATCCAAAAACTAGCCAGCAGGGTAAACTTTAGATAGAAAACTAACACATATGATATCTTAGCTTCTGTTTCTATAGTAACATAACTACAATTACAGCTTAGCCTACTAGCTATTATTTATCTAATAACCTGTCTAGGCTACACTTGCCTTACGTATATACCAGTTAGATGTCGTTCGGATCAGTCTTCATTTTTAGGATACTGTTTTCGTTTGATTTTATTACAAAAGTTTGCCACCAAAAGTGGTAACTAGGCCTACCACTGTCGCTGTTAGCGGACATGGAATTGATCCCTCTGCATCGAGCCAGTTATGGGCTACCCTGGCCTATGTGTTGCTGCGGCCGCAGGCCCCGAGCTCTCCTTAGCCTGGAGCTGTTACACCTCAGTATCCTTTCACTACGACACTTATATCTTGTCTCCATATACAATTCAGCACATATTACGGTTGTGAATAAATACAAATGTCTTCTTTTTTGTTCTTTTTTAAATATTATTATATTAGTGATAACATGTACAGGATGCAGGGATGAAGGAACAGGGAGTAGTGAGGTACAATTAGCTAATCCTAGTAGCTAATGTTAACTTATTGAGCCGGCCGCAGCACATTTGTCATAGCTAACAACATAGTTGGTTCTGTTTTAGTAGCTAATGTTAATGCACATTTGTTGTTATAAATATTTGTTGTTGGGTGATTCTTTAACTACGGGCACTATTGGCCTTGTAAATGTAATTTCCACCACACCATTGCCTTACAATATAAAGCGCCTTGGGGCAACTGTTTGTTGTGATTTGGCGCTATATACATGTGCTCTGATGTCACTGTTTATCTCCATAGAAACTACCCACACAATCTTTCATACAAACTGTTTAAAGGGACATTAGTGTTGTGGTGGAAATTACGGCAATAGTGTGGGACAACTACATTTTGTTTCAAAAAATCACAACAGTTGTATGACATTGAATACCCCAATTATGTTTTGAATATTTTACTGATATTTTATTCATAGATATTTTAACACATTAGAAAAAACGTTTCTTTACCATTCACTTTTATCACTGAAGATCAAAAGTCTGGGTGTGGGACAAGCACAAAACGGCAATATTTGCATATAATGATGCTGAAAAAAGGTGAAAACAATACAGTCAATACTACTAGAACAAATTTCTTAACACACTTTCATTGTAAAGATAACTATAAAAGTGTGAAATTTCCCCTTTTTTCTGTTTTTCATACAATATGATCAAAGGACATAATAAGTGCCCGTAGTCTAAGAATCACCCTGTTACGACCATTATTGTAGGGTGAAGCAACGCTATTGTGCTTTATACGCCAGTTACTGGCTTTGTTTGCTAGCAAGTGTACTTTCTCTTTCTTCCTCAATGAGCGATAAGACAGCACCAGAACTCCAGAGGTTTTCCCAAATAATCCCACCTCAAGAAAGCAAAAGCATCTGTGCAACCTAATGCAGATGGCTCTTGCTCATGATGACCTTGGCAAAACTGATCAACCACATCCTGCTCAACTGACACCATTCAGTCTTCCACATCCTACAACCTCATCACAATGGCATCCAATCACACAGCAACAGCAGATCATTGTCCTGGGAGCAGAAAGGAATGCCATGTCAGTCAAAAAGCCTTGTCTTATGGCATTCACAAATTTTGCCAGAACTGTTAATTCCAGAGCTGGAACTAAGCTGGAGAAAATACTACTCACATACAGAATTCCAAGATGGCTTACCATCTCCATCATGGCACTAACACTAACAAACCAGCCTCTGTCTTCAGTTAAAATAGGGAATTTGGCCCCTTCAGCATCAAACCAGGAATGTACAATGCCAAAACACCTGCACCATAATGCTGCATGTTGGCTGTGAGCGTTAGACAGTAAACCAGATGTTCCATTGTTTTAAATAAGAGGTTGATGCAAAAATGCCACAACTTCTGCCAGTGACCAAGGCAATCATGCAACATGATTCAACTTACCATCAGTACAGAGTCACCCAGTTTTAATTGGGTAAATGCGAATAATTAGTGGCATTCGTCTGTCTGCAATACACTGGCATCCTGTCCAGGGTGTACACCACCTCACGCCCTATAACTGCTGGGACTACATGTATGAAGCTAAATCCAGGCCAAAAGTTTTGTAATCTGAAAATAAAAAAAGATTGAAAAAATAAATTTTGAAACTGAAAATTCAATGTTTGTTCTTGAATTTTATAATCAATTAAAAAAGTATTCTCAAAATAATAAGTGTAAGATATATATTTTTCAGTTTAAATAATTTTTGATTCAGCTCTAATTTTTGATCAAATAATTTATTTTCATTCATATTTCTTTTTTTCACTTTCAGATCTTTTTTTACTTTCAGATCTTATTTTTTCAGTTTCAAACTTTTGGCCCCGTTCTGGCGTGGGAGGGCATGGCTTCGATTGAGAGGGGCATGGAATTGTGAGTGACAGGAGAGCAATCAGTCCTCACATGATGTTGCATTCATCGTTTATTTACTACGCGGCTGGCGTGTGAAAGAAAACAGAGAGAATGAAAGCTTATTATGAGGCTTTAAACCCTCGAGATAAAGCTGTTTATTGTGACTGATGTGTTGCAGTTGGTTCAGTGGATCTGTATGTTGTACCGGATAGTGAATTTAATGACGATGTAACAAAGTGGCCGGCAGTTTCACAGCGTAAACTTAATATGACCAGAACCAAGTAGACTGCCCGTAAATCCAAAGCCAAAGCCGGCAGAGCACTCCGGCTACCGGCAGTGTGAAGAAGCCTCGCCGTTACAGGCCCAGCACTGAGAGAGATCCACCGCTACCAGAAATCCACCGAGCTGCTGATCCACAAGCTGCCGACCAGGTCAGCCTCGCTGGCCTCCTGCAGAGCAGCACAGCGGAGCTCTGAAAGCGGAGGTCGGTCTTGAAGTCCTGAGTGATTTCTCTCACCAGGTGCTGGAAGGGCAGCTTGTGGATCAGCAGCTCGGTGGATTTCTGGTAGCAGCGGAGTAACAAAGTGTCGGGCCTGTAACGGTGAGGCTTTTTCACACCGCTGGTAGCCGGAGCACTCTTCCGGGCGGCTTTGGATTTCCGGGCGGTCTGCTTGGTTCTGTCCATGTTAAAGCTACCTTCAGATCTGCTGAGCCAGGTCTCTGTGTGTCACTTAGAAAGCTCGTAACACTCCACTGCAGCTTGTAAAATGAGCGACCGGCCTCATTTTCATGTGGCAATGCTGCGCTTCGTTCACTGTCTTGTGTGGATTTGGGACACATCGGTTTTTCAGGTATAGGTGTTAAACTTTACAATGTTGCTTATTTTCCAGTTTTTAAACATCAAAATGAGCAAGAGTGGTCTAGAATTACTTATAGACATCTTTAGCATCACTTTATTTACAGGTATCAAGACAACACAGTGGAGAGAAAGTGTTAAGTCATTATCTATCAAAGGACCCACGTTTCCTGAAAGCAACATCATGTGAGGACTGATTGCTCTCCTGTCACTCACAATTCCACGCCCCTCTCAATCGAAGCTACGCCCTCCAACGCCAGAACGGGACCAAAAGTTTGAAACTGAAAAAATAAGACCTGAAAGTAAAAAAAGATCTGAAAGTGAAAAAAGAAATATGAATGAAAATAAATTTGATCAAAAAATTACAGAGCTGAATCAAAAATGTATTTAAACTGAAAAATATATCTCAATCTCAATTTATTTATAAAGCACTTTAAAATGAATACCAACAACCAAAGCGCTGTACACAACAAGAACAGGCAAGTTAAAATAAATAAATAAACCACAGTTAAAAGCAGAAACACTAAAAAAAAAACAACGTGTCAAACTGCATTAAAAGCCAAAGAGAAGAAATGTGTTTTAAGACAAGATTTGAAAGCAGAGAGAGAATCAGCCTGCCTAATGTGCAAAGGAAGATCATTCCACAGTCTTGGGGCAACGACTGAAAAAGCTCGGTCACCTCTACGCTTCCTCTTTGACCTTGGGATAACCAACAGTGACAAATCAGCTGAACTGAGAGAGCGTGAAGGGACGTATAAATGGAGCAGGTCAGACAGATATAGCGGGGCAAGGCCATGAAGACATTTAAAATCAAATAAAAGAATTTTAAAATCAATTCTAAAATGAACTGGGAGCCAATGAAGTGAGGCCAAAACTGGTGTAATGTGCTCACACCTTCTAACACCAGCCAAAAGTTGAGCAGCAGCATTCTGCACCGTCTGTAGGCGAGTAAGCAGTGTCTGATTCAGCCCAGTATAAAGTGCATTGCAATAGTCCAGGTGATTAGTGATAAAAGCATGGATTAAAATCTCAAAATGATGCCATGAAAGAAATCGCTTCACCTTGGCCAGTTGTCTAAGTTGATAGAAACTAGACTTGACTACTGACCAAATCTGAACATCAAATTTAAGATCACTGTCCAGTTTTACACCCAGGTTTATTGCTGTCTGTCAGATACTGACTCATGGGACCCAGATCAACATTGATTTTGGAAGTGTCACTAGGTCGAAACAGCAACACCTCAGTCTTTTTATCATTCAGGTGTAGAAAATCTATGGACAACCATGCCTTAATGTCACCAATGCACTCTAGGAGATGGTTCGCAGAGTATGCATTTTGCTGCTTCAGTGGCAGATAAATTTGACAATCATCAGTATAAAAATGAAAAGAGATATCATGTCTCCTAAAAATTGATCCCATTGGGAGTAGATACAAAGAAAAAAGAAGCGGACCAAGTATGGAGCCTTGAGGCACCCCACATGTAAGGGGCGCTGCACAAGATTCAACAGCTCCAATACGGACACAAAAACTTCTCTCTGATATGTAGGATCTAAACCAGTCTAAAACAACACCCTTAATGCCCACCCAGTTTTCCAGGCGAGACAAGAGGATTTGATGGTCCACTGTATCGAAGGCCGCTGTTAGATCCAACAGGACCAAAACAACACAGTGACCAGAATCAGTAGCTATACAAATGTCATTAAAAACCTGCAGCAGTGCCAACTCAGTACTGTGATGGGATTTAAAACCAGACTGAAACAACTCCAGGGTGTCATGATTATTAAGAAAAGAACTCGACTGGCAGTATACAATTTTCTCCAAAATTTTAGAGAGAAAAGGAAGTTTGTAAATTGGGCCTAAAATTGGAAAGTTCAGAAGAATCTAAGCCAGATTTCTTAATAAGTGGGGTCACCACTGCATTTTTGAAACTGGTAGTACTATACAGTACCATTAACCAAACTCCCATTAATAATATTCAATACAAATGGTACCAACATGGAAAAATCCTCTTTAAGAAGACGAGGTGGCAAGGGGTCATTTGGAGAAACAGCAGGCTTCATATGACCAATAATACCTCTCAAAGACGGCAAACTGACAGACTCAAACTGGTCAAAAACAGCTGAGCATGTCACAGAGATAGAAGGGTCATAAGCAGGAGAACTAATGAGGGCCCTAATACCAGCAACCTTTTTAAGAAAAAAACCTCAAAATTCTCACACAATTCAGAGGAGCCAATTGTGGTGCGCTTAAAACAGAATTTACAATCTTAAAAAGAACACGAGGATTATGACAGTTCGAAGCAATAACATCAGAAAAGTACTTAAATTTAGCTTGATCTCATTTAACTCATGGTTTACTGTTTCTAATTTAGAAAAATACGTATACATCTTACACTTATTTTTATTTTGATAATACTTTTTAAGTGATTATAAAATTCAAGAACAAACATTGAATTTTTAGTTTCAAAATTTATTTTTTCAATTTTTTTTATTTTCAGATTACAAAACCTTAAATCACTGTAAAATTCAAAAACACTGAATTTTCAGTTTCAAAATTAATTTTTTCAATCTTTTTTTATTTTCAGATTACAAAACCTTAAATCATTATATAATTCAAGAACAAACATTGAATTTTCAGTTTCAAAATTTATTTTTTCAATCTTTTTTTATTTTCAGATTACAAAACCTTAAATCATTATAAAATTCAAGAAAAAACATTGAATTTTCAGTTTCAAAATTTATTTTTTCAATCTTTTTCATTTTCAGATTACAAAACCTTAAATCATTATAAAATTCAAGAACAAACATTGAATTTTCAGTTTCAAAATTTATTTTTTCAATCTTTTTTTATTTTCAGATTACAAAACTTTTGGCCTTGATTTAGCTTCATATACATGACCCTTGACTGGGGTAAGCGGGCTTGGGAAAGAAATGAATGAATGAACAAACAATTTCTGTCATATTACTCAGCAGAATTAGTCTACGTATAACCTTAGGAGAAAAAAAGATTTTAAGATGCCATCACTGCTAGGGATTATAGTTTCAACACAACGATGTGCAAAATGTGAAAACTTCTCCAAATCATTAGCAGTGTAAAATACTATGCCTCATGTTGTCTGTTGCAGATTACTGATATTCTGCAATGATGGGAGGTATGACCATTTTCTTTTGCTGACATTTGAACACAGCAAACATCTTCGTTATTGTACCAAACAACATCACAGGACAAGATTTTCTGTAGTAGATCAAGTCAGGTTGAGCATCTACTGCAGAAGAGTGTTCAAGACACCTAAACACCACAATGACCTTAAAGTCACCCTCCAGGACATATAGAATACCCTTTTGCTCAGTCTATGAACTAATCAATGGAAAACAATGCATAATCAGATTTGAGGGTGATTACGCTGCCCCAAAAATCAAGGTTAACTTGTTCAAATACCGACATAGCAGTAGACCATAAAGTCACAGAGGTAGATGCTGAAACACTTGAGCCTTCAAAAGGCATAAATGATATGTGCCGTGTCTGGGAATCAGAACGCTCCAGGCTGACAAAGATCCGACCTGCACAAATCTACCCAGATGAAACATGGAGACTCACCGAAAGTACTACAGAAAAGATGGGGTGGAGCTTGTGGCTGCCAACTTTGAAATATATCAAAAGTCAAAACCTTTATATCCTTAACAGACTCAAACCTTTACATCTCTAACTGAGTCTAGCGGGCTCATGCCTTCACTTTCAGCAGATTAGATTACCAAAACAGTAAATAGATTTCATCTAATTCCAAATTCAGCTGTCAGAGTACTCATGGGCAAGAAAATACCACAACTCCACATTGAGATCACGTCACTGGCTTCCTAGTCAAGGAATTCATTTTAAAATACTTCTGTTAGTTTTTAAGTCATTCCATGGTTCACCTGCTGACTAGTTACCATCCCATCAGACTTCTAAGGTCTTCAGACAGTGGTCTCCTGGTATCAACTGGTTACCATCCCATCAGACCGCTAAGGTCTTCAGACAGTGGTCTCCTGGTATCAACTGGTTACCATCCCATCAGACCTCCAAGGTCTTCAGACAGTGGTGTCCTGGTATCAACTGGTTACCATCCCATCAGACCTCTAAGGTCTTCAGACAGTGGTGTCCTGGTATCAACTGGTTACCATCCCATCAGACCTCCAAGGTCTTCAGACAGTGGTCTCCTGGTATCAACTGGTTACCATCCCATCAGACCTCTAAGGTCTTCAGACAGTGGTCTCCTGGTATCAACAGGTTACCATCCCATCAGACCTCCAAGGTCTTCAGACAGTGGTATCCCGGTATCAGCTGGTTACCATCCCATCAGACCTCCAAGGTCTTCAGACAGTGGTGTCCCGGTATCAACTGGTTACCATCCCATCAGACCTCTAAGGTCTTCAGACAGTGGTCTCCTGGTATCAATGGGTTACCATCCCATCAGACCTCCAAGGTCTTCAGACAGTGGTGTCCTAGTATCAACTGGTTAGCATCCCATCAGACCTCCAAGGTCTTCAGACAGTGGTGTCCTGGTATCAGCAGCAGGTAAAATTATATTGCGTCACTGTGGGCCTGCTCTGTGGACTGCTGTACTTAATGAAACACAATCTGCAAATACCATTTCAACTTTAAATCTGAACCCAAAAGCTGTCAGTTTTATCAAGTCTACCATCAATGTAAATGTGACAGTGTGAGTGGGTGTGTGTGTGGGGGTATGTATGAGGGTGGCAAAATCACTGAAATATTTTGTGTTAAGAATGCAGTGTATTAAATCTCACAGACCTATCTGTCCAGACGAATAAATTTATTTACTTTCAGGTATTTAAAAACAAGTAAAGTTTTTAAAGAGATTCCATAAAATAGTCAAAAATATTGATGAAGACATTTTTTACAAAGCTCAAATCATGGGGTTTCCAATCACACACACCTTTCTCTGCACAAAGCTTCTTTCCATTGCCCTTCAAATTAGGCAATTTGAGGTGGAGAATTGAAAATATGCTTAGTGGAAGCTTGTATTTAAAAACTTCTAATATTGCAAAAAAGGTTTTATGTTCACAAAGGTGGTTTTCCACGCGATTTGAAAATCATACAGTATTTTGCAGAACTGCAATGATAGCATGTTTTCACCAGTTATAGGTTGCATGACATATCGAAGGTGGCATGGTGGCTTAGCAGTTAGCGCTATTACCTCAAAGTAAGAAGGTCGCGGGGTCGTTTCCCACCTGGTCCTTTCTGTGTGGCATTTCCATGGTTTCCCAGTGTTTGTGTGGGTTAACGCTGGCTGCTACGGCTTCCTCCCACTTCTAAAAACATGAGGTTAGATGAACTAGTGTCTCTAAATTGACTATAGGTGTGAAGGTGTTTGTCTCTATGTGGCCCTGTGATAGGCTTGCGTACCTTAACTCTCACCCTATGATTGCTGGGATAGGCTCAATGTCCGCTGTGAACCCGAATTAGAATAAGCAGTTGTAGAAAATGTATGAATTATTAGTGTGGCTGTGTTCTTTTGAATTGTCTTGCTGAAAAATATGTATTTTGGTGGAACTGACCCAATGCGGTGGAAAACATTCAATGTGGTGGAAATTACATCTGTCACTCACCGAAATAGAACCAATATTGACTAAATCCAAATTAAATTTAGCTTGTTTGCTTCTGTCTTCTTTTCATCACATTTCTTGATATTTTTGACACAGAACTCACAACACCTTGTTTATTTGTTTCCATTCGCAATGATTTTCTCAGAAACTCCTGATATTAAAGTGGATTTGAGTTAATATTTTCTGGGTAAGATTGATCCGTCAGGCAGTATGGCAATGAGTGTGTTTTTTTCCCATATTGATTGATATCAGTGTTTATCATGAAGAGTATTCTGTTAATGAGTGAACCCTCAAACTAGACAGTTCATTAGTTGAACCTTATATATATATATATACTGCACATATTGTCGTAGCATTGCAGCATGCCTAGTGCTTTTATTGCGAAGGTCAGGAAGGGGTGCATTTCTGTTAATCTTTGCATTTTGCTTTATGACAGCTTCAGAGTGGAAAGCTTATGCTGTTCTGTTCACAACAAGGAGCCTCGTCTTTATTTTTCAATCCTGCTTTTTAAATTGAACCCTCAGTAAGATAACCGTTAGCGCCTCCGAGGTGTTTGTGGTGTTTAACTCACTACTATACTCCACAAACATGTCACACAACACCACACGGTTGCTAGTGTGTGAACAGTGTTTTATTTATGTTCAGAACATTCACCAGTCAGCCTCAGTCATTGTGTGGTTCCCACGTACACACCGCTAACATGGCACGCACACACTGTCTGTGTGAGTGGGTGTAAAGAACCTGCATGTTCAGAAACTATAAATCAAAGACAAAACGGACAAAAAAGGTCTACAAAATACCATCCAGGAAGAAATGACAAATGGACTGCATTTATATAGCGCTTTTCCATCTGCATCAAAGGATCAAAGCACTTTACAAGAATGCTTCACATTCACCCCGATGTCAGGGTGCTGCCATACAACACTGGGAGCAACTAGGGGATTAAGGACCTTACCCAATGGCCCGTAGTGATTTTCTGGTCAGGCTGGGATTTGAACCAAGGATTCTCTTGGTCTTAAGCCCAACACTTAACCACTAGACCATCACCTCCCCACTGACATCCACATTTTACACACTATGTTATATGTGCCGTGCACACGCTGGCAGTCACAGTTAGTGCTAATAACTGCGACACCCGTAGTTGCCACAAACGTGCCCCCACACACGCCTTTTGTTATCAGCAATTTCCTCAACTTTAGGAATGACGTCAGTTCACTTTCACAGTAGCTTTCCATGTCCATGTTCGCTTTTGACTTTGTCCATCTCCCATTTCCAGAGTTTTGTTTACTACCAGTGTCGCTGACCAAACGGTCCCCTCTAAAATTTGGTCAGCCCTGCCTTCAATGTGCAAGCATCTGAGACCGACTCTCCGCATCTGACTCTGTACACCCAAAGTGATCAAAGGGTATAATGTGATTATTAACCATCAGATGACAAAGTAAAGACTCTTATATCATTCTAAAGTCAATTTTAAGCAGAATCGAGGTGATAATCTGTGAATCTCTACTGATGCTCCGAAATGACATAGTCGCAGCAGCACATCAGACTCAGATTTGCTGCTGTGGCGCGGTGATTGGTCCCCCATCTTTTATTATGACATAATGCTGAATTTATGTAGGTTATATAGGTCATTCTAGAGACAAACTAGAAGAGGGAAAAATGGCGGCTGATCGGGAGACAGGTGGTGATTCTGCAGTGTCTCTGATTAGACAAAGCCCTGAGATTTATACCACCTCTGATGATAAAATAATTGTGGAGGATGAGTTTCTGAACTTTTTGATTGTGAAAATGAAAACAATGGCTCAGGATGAGCTAGTGCTGTTGGCTATGTGCCACTTCTCCTCCGAGTGGATAGCAAGCTCAAGAAAAGTGCTGTTTGAACTCTGTCCGAGTCAAACTCACTGCTATATTCAGCACCGAGGCGAGCAGGACATGAATAATGTTAAAAGCTGCATTTTGCTATTGAATGAGATTGCAGATAAAGCGCCTCGCTATGTTTCGCATCATCTGGATGAGTTGTCGCCTGTGTCCTTTAACAGCATTGATGTCTCGTGTCTGCTCGCTAAAACTGAGCGACTCAGTATGGACATTTCAGTCTTGAAGCAGGGGATGGAAGCGCAAGTCAAAGTTTCTGCGGAACTACATGCTGTGTCGCAGGCGCAACACTGGCGGCTGTGCGTGGTGGAGCAGCATGGACCCGGCAGCGCGCATTCGCTGCATGCTCTAAACGCTACTGAAAAGGATGATTCTGCGGGCTGGGGACATGCTCTACCGGGATCGCAGGCCGATGGGGTCAGTGTGGAAAGTTGTCAGCTCCCGGTGGAAAGTGCACCCGAGGAGAAGAGCGCTAACACTGTGCCGGCTTTTACAACAACAACAGCTTGGAGCACAGTGGCTAAGTGTGGAGGGCCGCGGCTACTAGCTGCTATGGCGTCTGAGAGATCCAAGACCTGGGTCAATCGACCAAACCAGCGGGATAAAAGAAGTGGTGTTGTTGGGACGTGCTCGGGTAATAGTATCCAGACTGTATGGACTAAATCGGTGAGTGTGTTTGCCACAAAGTTTACACCTGACCTAGATGCTGACACTCTGTCTCGCTACTTGGAGGAGAAACGTGGCCGAAAAGCTACTTGCGTAAAGATTGACTCTGTGCAAAGTCGATATACTTCATTTAAAGTGACTGCAGAGTGCAATGAAGTTAATGAAATGTATGACCCTGCTTTGTGGCCAGAAGGGGCATTTGTGCGACACTTTTACGAAATGCGTAAAACTAAGGCTAGTGCTGGTCCAGGAGTTGCTGTTTACGCACGGTGTGGCTGTCACACGTTAGATATACTGTTTATGATGAGGGTCGTGTCATATAACACTCGAGGACTGCGTCTAGGACAAACTGCAGCGGATAAAGCGCGACGTCTCGTTGTTGACCAACTGTTTGAGATCATGGATATTTTGTGTATACGAGGGCTGTCAATAAAGTATAGGTCCTTTTTATTTTTTTCAAAAACTATATGGATTTCATTCATATGTTTTTATGTCAGACATGCTTGAACCCTCGTGCGCATGCGTAAGTTTTTCCACGCCTGTCGGTGACGTCATTCGCCTGTGAGCACTCCTTGTGGGAGGAGTCGTCCAGCCCCTCGTCGGAATTCCTTTGTCTGAGAAGTTGCTGAGAGACTGGCGCTTTGTTTGATCAAAATTTTTTCTAAACCTGTGAGACACATCGAAGTGGACATGGTTCGAAAAATTAAGCTGGTTTTCGGTGAAAATTTTAACGGCTGATGAGAGATTTTGAGGTGATACTGTCGCTTTAAGGACTTCCCACGGTGCGAGACGTCGCCCAGTGGTCCCAGGCGCCGTCGTCAGCCTGTTTCAAGCTGAAAACCTCCACATTTCAGGCTCTATTGATCCAGGACGTCGTGAGAGAACAGAGAAGTTTCAGAAGAAGTCGGTTTCAGCATTTTATCCGGATATTCCACTGTTAAAGGAGATTTTTTTAATGAAAGACGTGCGGGCGGATTGCAGCATCGGCTCGCAGCCGCCGCAACACCTCCGTTGGAAGCCTTAAGGACAAGTTGGAACATGTCCAGCTGTTAAACAATTTCTCATATACTCACTCCACTGAAAGCCATCAAAAGCCGCCTGGATTTTACAAATGGTTATCAACACGGAGGTGTTTTTCCTGTGGCGTTTCAGCATTTTATCCGGATATTCCACTGTTAAAGGAGATTTTTTTAATGAAAGACGTGCGGACGGATCCGCGCATCGGGACGCAGCTGGCGCGGTGCGGCGGCACAGGAAAAACACCTCCGTGTTGATAACCATTTGTAAAATCCAGGCGGCTTTTGATGGCTTTCAGTGGAGTGAGTATATGAGAAATTGTTTAACAGCTGGACATGTTCCAACTTGTCGTTAAGGCTTCCAACAGAGGTGTTTTTCCTGTGGCGGAGCGTCGCAGCGGCTGCGAGCCGACGCTGCAATCCGTCTGCACGTCTTTGATTAAAAAAATCTCCTTTAACAGTGGAATATCCGGATAAAATGCTGAAACCGACTTCTTCTGAAACTTCTCTGTTTCAATAGAGCCTGAAACGTGGAGGTTTTCAGCTTGAAACAGGCTGACGACGGCGCCTGGGACCGCTGCGCGATGTCTCGCACCATGGGAAGTCCTTAAAGCGACAGTATCACCTCAAACAAAGCGCCAGTCTCTCAGCAACTTCTCAGACAAAGGAATTCCGACGAGGGGCTGGACGACTCCTCCCACAAGGCGTGCTCACAGGCGAATGACGTCACCGACAGGCGTGGAAAAACTCACGCATGCGCACGAGGGTTCAAGCATGTCTGACGTAAAAACATATGAATGAAATCCATATAGTTTTTGAAAAAAATAAAAAGGACCTATACTTTATTGACAGACCTCGTACAAGAGACTTTTTTGCCCACACAGGAGCTAAACAGACTTAACTCTGTACATGTGGACTTTCATGGGGCAGGAGAGTCCATGACAGACTTGAGCCAGGGAATTGTGCACGGCAGAATACCTGGTGGTGTGGCTATACTGTGGCGCAAGAAATATGACCCTGTTACCACAGTGAATAGGCTGGGTGTTGATTGGTGTATTGGAATCAAAGTTGCCATTAATAATAGTGTGTTCATAGTCCTAAATGTGTACCTGCCATATGAACGTTATGAGAATGAAGCAGAATATTTCCAAAAGCTGGCTTATATAAATTCTTTTATTGAGGAAAGTGAATGCACTTGCATTTATATTTTGGGGGATTACAATGCAGATATATCTGATGTAAAGTCCCCGTTTGGTCAGCATTTACTCCAGTTTTGTTAGAGTAATAAACTGAGCTTGTCAAGTAAAGCTCTTTCACCAGATGACAGCTACACATATGTGAGTGAGGCCTGGAACACCACATCCTGGCTGGATCACTGCATATGCACTTCAGATGCTCATGGAAGTATAGTGAAGGCTGAGATCTGGTATGGGATGGCTACTGCAGACCACATACTTATGTCCTTCACATTAAATGTACAGAGTCTGCCTGAGCTCAGTATTAAAGAGGACGATACCCTCAGTGGGAAACTTGAGTGGGCAAAATTCACAGAGTATGATCTACAGAACTATTATCATTCTACAGAGAGTAACCATCAAAAAGTTAAAATTTCAGTTGCCGTTTTAAACTGGGTAATACTGTGAGCTACATAATGCAAGTAAACCATATTGTAACAGAAGGGCCAAGCATTAGTTTGGTAGATCTGGATGGAACGAGCATGTGAGGAAGGCCCATCAGGAAGTCAGAGAGGCCTTTCGTCTCTGGGTCTCTGCTGGCAGGCCAAGGAGGGGCCCTTTATGTGAAATGAAGAAGCAAGCTGGTAGAAAATTTAAATATGCTGTGCGATTCATAAACAGGAATGAGGAAACCCTTAGTGCTAATTCTCTAGCCCAAAAGCTAATGCATAATGATGTGAGAGAGTTTTGGAAGGAAGTGCACAACATGAATGTGTGTAAAATCCCTCTACCCTCGACAACTGAAGGGGTTGCTGGACTGGATAATATTGTTGAACTCTGGAAAGGACATTGTAGTGAATTATTCAATTGTGTTAAGAGTACAGATTTTGATATTGATTTTGTACCTTGTGAAAATGTGTCTGTCACTGTTGAACAGGTTGCTGTTGCAATTAAGAAACTCACTTTGGGTAAATCATGTGGACTTGATAAGATCACTGCAGAACATTTGAAATATGCAAGCCACAGACTTCAAGTTTTGCTCTCACTATGTTTTACCGCAATGCTAATGCATGGTACATTGCCCTGTTCTATGTTGTCTGTCCTCCTTGTGCCTGTAATTAAAGATAAAACAGGCAAAATTTCCAGCATTGACAATTATAGGCCAATAGCATTAGCCAGTGTGCTCTCAAAGGTCCTTGAAATAGTACTTTTTGAGCATTTCCAGAAATATATTGGCACCACTGATGAGCAGTTTGGATTTAAAAATAATCATGGGGCTGATCTGTGTATTTTTTCTTTAAAAGAGTCTGTAAAGTACAAGAGGCAGAGCTCCACCATGTTTCTGTGCTTTCTAGATGCCTCTAAAGCCTTTGATCATGTCAACCATGGCAAACTGTATGAAAAACTAAAACAAAAGGAGGTTCCTCTCTATTTAATCAGGGCTTTGCATTTCTGGTATAAGCATCAGACTATGAGAGTCAGATGGGGAACTGGGATTTCAGATCCTTTTCCTGTGTCGAATGGAGTGAGACAAGGTGGGATTCTGTCCCCAATTCTCTTTAATTTGTATATGGACAATCTTTCTGAAAGACTAAGCCAATGTAAGTCAGGCTACATGGTGGGCGAGAGGCTTCTGAACCACCTACTCTATGCAGATGGCCTGGTAATTATGTCACCTTACTCTGCAGGTCTGCAGCAGTTATTAGGGGTCTGCTCTGTTTATGGAGCGCAATACGACATCAAGTTTAACTCCAAAAAGAGTGTGGTGATGGTGATAAGGGCCAAAGAGCATGTGAAGACTGTGTTTCATCTTGCAGGAGGTGAGCTTGAGGTTGTTGAGAGGATCAAATACCTCAGTCACATCATCAGGAGTGATCTCAGAGTGATCTCAGAGATGATGATGATGACATACAAAAGTAGTATTGCAAACTGTACGCAATGGCTAACACTTTAGCATGAAAATTTCATCGGTGCACGAACATTGTTAAGACTGCCCTCTTTAAGGCATACTGCACACTGCTCTACACTGCCCACCTGTGGTGCAGGTATAGTAAGAGTACATTTAAAAGACTGAAGGTTGCTTATAATGATGCTCTTCGCATCCTACTGAAGGAGCCTTGATGGACAAGTGCCAGCTTGTTGTTTGTGCAAAATAATGTTACCCTGAATGCTGCAATTAGAAACTTTACATATTCATTCATGAAGCGCCTTGAGGCCTCAAAGAATGAAATTATAAAGGTTTTGACAATGCCTGGATATAGCAGTGTCCAGTTTACCTCTGAGCTCTGGAGGCACTGGAGTAACTGCTTGTATGGACTATAGACTCATATCATTGTGTTGTCTGTATTGTCTGTGTGTTGTATGTATTTTTATGTATTTTTTTTATGTATTTTTATATGGACCCCTTGGTGTCTGAAATAAAGGTTGATTGATTGATTGATTGATTGATTGATATGTGGAAACAACTGTTGTACTAAAGCTTCAAATATGTGTTGCTGAAATAGATGATGACTGGAGTGCAGTTTGAAGCAGAAACGAGGTGATAATTCGTGAATCACTGCTGATGCTCCGAAATGACGTTGCTGACACTCTGAAATGATGCATATGCAGTGAAGGCAGGGCGGACTGATTTTTAGGGGGGACCGTTCAGTCTTCCACACCGGCACTAAAATAAAAAAACACAGTGTAGCAATAGTAACCTACAGAAACAGTGAAATACATTTTGTAATGTCCATGGAGAAGCCAGCTGTCTCAAACAGTGGACAAGCGCAAAAATAAATTCAATAACAACCGTCTCTGCCAACGGACCTCAACAGCCCCAAAACAAGTGTCATTTTTAGTAACCATTACACAGCCAGCAGTGAGGACAAGGAATAATAATGACATTCTTTAGGGCCACTTCACACATAGTGCGTACAACTCAGGGTGACTCACGGTGGTAGAGCTCGTATGAGTGCACCACGACACATCATACCGACAGGCAGGCATGCACAATGCCGGTGCGATGGTTTGTGCATGTGATGGTGTGTTTCTACAGCTGCTGATGCCGTGTTCCATGGGATGAGGTGCACCACATCACGCCGCTGATGTCGAGGAAAATAAAACAAAAACCAGCTGTATAATAAGTGAATATCACTGGGTTGATATAAATAATACATAAAAGGGGACGCAATACAGAACCCTGCGGTTGGTTAACCCTGGTAAAAAAAAAAGAAGAAAAAGCCACAGGATTCGAACACGCACGCTCTGATTACCGGGTGGAAACTTCACCACTGCGCTACAATCACCATCTTGTAACAGGAGCGTGAAATGGCTAAAATCAACAAGCAGATAAATGTATTTTCTAAAAAAAAAAAAAAAAGAAAAAAAGCGCTGTGATAACTAACCAAACGGTGCTTGGTACGGCATATTTCTGCTGATATGTGAGTGAAAGTGGCGTATTTGTGGCACTGTTAGCTTGTCCTGGTCCTGTGGTGCACCGCTCACAGCCCGACACGCGTGTCCTGTCAGACGTGACATTCAGATTGCTTGCTGCATGTCCAAATGAACTGATGGTCTGTTTCTCCTGCCACCGCAAAGTGATAAATGTTTTTTACATATTTCCACACAAGCATACACAAGCGCGTGTCCGTCAAAACGCAGGATGTCTGCTGCAGCTGTGATGTCCAGAACCGGAGATGTCTCAACAGCTGTGGGCAGCCAGCCACACCCCCTGTCCTGTCAGCGCACAGACCAAGATGTCACTCTGTGATCAGATGAGAGATACCTCGTCTGCGGGGGGGGAAGCCGACACTCTGGCACACCACATGTGCACTCAGCAACTTCACAGTCGTAGGGGCACTTAGACAAGTTTCACATCCACCTCGACAGTGATCGTCTGCTGACTGTTTTGGTGATGATAGTACGAATGTTAGATGTTCATGCATGTTAGCTGAAATTTGGCCGACATCTGCCGCGAGAGGGTTCAATGGGCTCCCACAGCGCACACTCTTTCAGCCGCTGGTGTGCACAAATAGTTGTAGCAACAGATGTACGAGGCATTAGAGGCAGGGACAATTTTACACGGTTTGCATACGATTCCTGCTTCATGTGCACTTTATGCGCAAATCGATCAAATTCGCTCTATATGTGAAGGGACACTTAAGCAGCTCACTGAGGATGTTAACATCTCACAAACATAATTTTGAAAACCTTGCACTCAATAGAGAGGACTTGTCATGGTCTGGCCAATATCAATGAATGAAGGAAGACCAGAAAAGCATGAACACAAAATATTCCACAATAAATTTATGAGCCATAAATAATTCTCACTGTGAACTTCCATTATGCTCTTGCTTTTTCATAAATGGGAATGAATTATTGGAGAAATAAACCAGTGGAAACTTCGACACCACCACCACAGCAAAACTACCAGAGCTTTTCTGCACTCTGTCGATCTCTGTGGACAGACACGCCTGCAGCCATAACTCACAACCCCAGAGGAGCAATCGCTTAGCCAGCAGACATTATTGCTGATCTCTGTGGAGAAGAAGTGGAGCAGTGCACATAGGCATTGCCAGAGGCTCCCGCAGGAGCAGACTGGAACAATAAGTTGTGGCAGCAGCATGGAGCAGAGGCGGAATGGTGGAGGCCAGACTTTCATAAAGCAGGAGTCTGTGGGGATTCTGACCGGCCACTGAGGCAACACAAGGGCGATCGGGCCACCTCCCCACCGGCTCGCAGATGGAACTCAGCTTCTGCGATGAAAAAGCTCCAGCTGTGTGAATCCTTCAACCTACTTCTCAAAATTTAGATTAGAAACCTAGCGAGGTCATACAAACACCTTTTGCAGTAAACACAGAGGCTGTCGTGGGCTGTTTTCCAAAAAAGGTTAAGTCAAGACAAATGGAGTTCTCTGTGTGCATAATAGTCACAGCACGAACACGCACCAGTCGCCCAAAGGCGATTTCAAGGGAAGGACTGCAGGAGAAAAGAAGGCTTTTGGAAATATTAATTCATTTACAAAAATAAAATGTTTTTGTTCTTGTTGTGGTGCAAATTAGTGACCATTTCCGACTATTCTTTTAAATATAAAAACTCCCCTAATGAATGGCACGCACCGACTTAGAAATATCCTGGCACAAGCCCTGGGAGGGTCCCAAATGTAGCCCAAAATGCCAAAAGTTGTGACTTGAAGTGACACCTATAGGTGGCGCCCTCAATTAGCCTTGAAAAATAATGCTAAATGGGAGTACTCCATCCATACATTCATATACCATAAGATCAATGAGGCTTACTGAGGGCACACAAAGATATTCAAAGGTCAAAATCCACATTTTGACTATGTCACTGTTTTGGCCCCTTTAACCCCTACCCTAAAGAGGGCCGTAATTTTCCTCCTGAGGGAATTTTTGGATAAAAAACTTAATTTTTATCCGTTTGGACAATACATCTTCCCCTCAAAAAAACTTCAGTGGCCTACTGAAACATGATATATCACCACCCATTTGAAAGTTACAGATTTCAGGTCTTAAATGACAAAAAAAATAATAATAATTGTGAGTCAAGAGACAGCAACATTCTGAAACTAAAGTGATGAGTGTTTAATGCAAAGCACATGTCAATCATGGGGTTTCTGCACCAATACTCACCGCGTAAGAGCGGCTGGCCTTTGTGGAATGGTCCACTGTGGGCCAACTGATAGTGTTTGATTTGGAAGCCAGGCACACAACCCTCGTGACGTCCATCCTCTTGGCCATCCACACAGGCCACCTACAACACAAACAAACAAGCAGTCAGAATCACAAAGCACGTGTGTAAGTCAGACAAACAAAATAAGGCTGAATATTAATTTTATTTAATTTAATTAGCTTATAATGCGCCAAATCACAGCAAAAGCCGTCTCAAGGTGCCTTACATAAAACAAGTCAACATAAAATTGAATAAATAATTAAAATGAATAAAAAATTCAAATACATAAATAAAAACAGAAGTAAAAGAATAAAACAAATAAAAATAAAAACTATCCATAAGAAAGAGAATAAAAATAGATTTTGAGTCTTGACTTAAAAATGTCCATGGACTCCGACTGCCTCACGGTCGCAGGAAGACTGTTCCACAGGGTGGGTGCACGATACGAAAAGGCTCTTTGATCTGCTGACTTCTTCTTCACCCTGGGAACACAGAGAAGTCCCGCATCCTGCGACCGCAAAGCTCAGGACGGCACGTAGAGTTCCACCAGATCAGCCAGATAAGATGGCGCCAGTCCATGAACAACCTTATAAGTCAATAACAAAACCTTAAAATCTGCTCTCACAGAGACAGGGAGCCAGTGCAAAGATGCCAAAATGGGTGTGATATGTTCAGACCTTCTGCTACGTGTCAGAAGTCTGGCGGCAGTGTTCTGAACCAGTTGAAGACCCCTAATGCTGGACTGTGGTAACCCTGAAAATAGAACATTACAATAATCTAGTCTAGAAGAAACAAGAGCATGAATCAGGGTCTCAGCATAAGCCATGGACAGGATGGGGCGGATCCTTGCTATATTTCTCAGATGAAAAAAAGCAGTCCTAGTAACATCCCTGATGTGGAGGTCAAAAGACAATGTGGGATCAAAAATTACCCCAAGGTTCCTCATTTTGTCTCTATGATGTATGACACACGAACCCAGGCTGAGCGCCAGCTGGTCAAACTGATGCCGATGTCTCGCTGGACCAAGAACCATCATTTCAGTCTTATCAAAGTTTAAAAGGAGGAAGTTACTAGACATCCAACTTCTCAATGATAGAAGACAGTCCTCCAGGGATTTTATGGGAGTGAGATTTCCCGCAGTTATTGGCATGTACAACTGAGTATTATCAGCATAACAATGAAAGGCAATCCCAAAACTCCGCAGTATATGCCCAAGGGGTGCCACATACAGGGAGAAAAGCAAGGGGCCTAAAACAGATCCCTGTGGAACCCCAAATCTCATGTCAGCAAGGTCAGAGGTAGTGCCATTATACAAGACACATTGAGAACGACTGGTCAGATATGACGTCAACCAGGCAAGGGCACTTCCAGTAATCCCCAAAAAATTCTCCAACCTACTGAGCAAAATATGATGATCCACGGTATCACACGCAGCACTGAGATCTAACAACACCAAAACCGTAGTGGTGTTTGAGTCCACTGCTCGCAGAAGATCATTCACAACTTTAGTGAGCGCTGTCTCTGCGGAGTGATATTTCCTAAAAGCAGACTGCAGCAGCTCAAAAAGATCATTCTCAGTGAGGTGGTCTATGAGCTGCCGTGAAACCACCTTTTCTAAAATTTTTGAACATAATGATAGATTTGATATCGGCCTGTAATTTTTCAATACACTAGGGTCAAGATTAGATTTCTTAAGTAATGGTTTAATCACTGCTGATTTAAAACATTTCAGAACAGATCCAGAGGTTAATGACAGATTAATAATTTCCAGCACAGTCGGCTGTGGGCCACAGGTCCTTAAAAAAAAAAAAAAAAAAAAAAAATCTCAATCATTCATCAGCAAGCCATTAGAGATTAAGGTTTTCAGGAAATGATGAGATTTCCTGTTTTTGGAACACAACACAATTTTTAATCAGACACTGTTGACATACGAGGGGTGACTAAAAGGTTTTGAGCCTGACACAGAAAAAGTAGGGTGTGGTTCTCAGTGTCTTGCATTTAGAGAAAAACAACATTTTGCTTGAGAATGTGTGAAGTTTTGACTCACTGGGTGCAAATATTTCATTGAAGTGAATAGGGGTGTATCAGATTGGCAAAATGGACAAAGCTGGTGGGTGTGCTGTGATCAGAATCTCACACACAAAAAAAGAGAATGGCTCTGAGGGAGATCCATGAGCACATGGTAGTGACATTAGGGGAGGATGCCCCAGTTTATGCTACACTTAAAGCTCATCAGCTCAGTTCAAGAGGGGCAGAACAAGCGTCCAAGCTCAAGCCTGGGTCCATCACTTAACATTAACTGCAGCTTGGATTCTATTTGACATAGAATAATGCTAATCACACTGTGCCAGTGCAGAGTCTCCTAAAGAAAACATGTCACAGTACATTCCACATTCAGACATCTGATCATTTCCAGAAACATGGAGACAACATATAATCATTAATGCAGTAGACAGTTTAAGAAAGATGATATTTAAATCTAAAAATCACAGAATGGCCTTGGGCCCTGGATGACAACCACTCAGGCAGACAAACGGTTCTAACCCATCTCTCGAAAGTAAACAAGTATCTGCTGCAGCCAAATAAAGGAACTAAAGAAGTGTAAATTATGCAGTTTTAGTTTCCAACCCAGAGCGTTAATGTCAACACCCCCCCCACAAACACACATACACAAAGGAGTTGTTGGTTAGCAACTATGAGACTACAATGTAAGTGTAACAGTTTTGATCAATACCTTTACATAAATCCAAACATTTGCACATACCATACTTATGTTTATTTTGTCAAATATTAGTGACAACAGCAAAATAATAGTCAAAGTGCAACTTTAAGGAATTTCCAATTAAGTTTAACATTTAAGTAACTTATTTGTATAGCACCAAATCACAACATAAGTCAGCCCAAGGCACTTTACAAGAAAAAGGTCTAACTTTATCAATGATTACATATTTTTCAATTGTATAAATGATTAACTTTAAAACAGTCTATAGGAAAAAACAAACTATAGTATAAATGCAGTGTGTGATTTGATACACGTTCTGCGCAGTATACAAATGTGGAAAACACACATTCCCAGTTTTAGGTGGAGGGAACCTGATGATGTCACAGCTGCTTGGTAACCCTGCAGATAATTTTCTCTTAAATGGTTTAGGATTAGGAAAAGGGTATTGGTTTAATTATTCAAAATGCCTAAAAAAAATTCTAAATTGAAATTTCAACTAAACTTCTTCTGGCCACAGCTTTTTGTACATCCATTGTCTTGCACAGTAGGAGAATTGGTCCAAGTCCAATTCTGAAATATTACACATTAAGATACCACATGAAAAACATATAGATTTGAGTTGAAGTATTGGGAATTTGCAAAGAGTTATACCAACACGCAAGAGGCAACCTAATATGGAAAGCAATGACCAGTTACCTCATCAACTGTGGAATTGCTTGTCCTGGCTTTGTCCACATTTTGGCAAATTTATTGGGCTTTCATATTAAAATATAACAAAATATAGAGCTAGGCTTTTGACTGTGTTGTGTCTGACCGAGAGATAAAGTATCAGATTCAGTACTGAGCCTTCAACCAGAAGCGGTGCACATACAAGCAGGTGGTAGAAGCCCCGCCCACAGTGCTCCACCTGCCCTAATGACTCCTGATACAGATCACCTGTTTGCAGCAAAAGATTGCTTGAGCAAAACCTCTACAGTTGATGTCAGTGGTGTTGAAGATTATTTGTTGCAATCAAACTAAATACCAGCAAAACAATGACACACCATTCTGATCCGCATATGAGCCACATTAATAATTACCAACTGTCTGCCATCACATTCAACCCCATTCAAGCAATCAGTTTCTCATTTGCACCGTCTTTGTTATTCTAAACTGCTGAAAGGTTTCTCCACCATATGAATACCACACGTGTAATCACATTTTAGAGATAACAGACACCTTCCCACCACAGGGACCAGTGTCATTCTCTCAAAGTATGCGCCACCTTAATCCCGGCCACAGGGCTCTGTTATTGTGCGGGATTAAAGGTGAGGGGCGGAGCTTGTGGCACCACACTGCAGTGCTTATTCAAAAGAATTATGTGTGAATGTAGATGTTTTACTGCTATCCATTTTCAGCAACCAAAGAGATTTGTGGTTAATTGCACTGTGCAGCATTTATTGTTGCCAGTGTTTCACCTTTTCAGCTTTCTGAAACAATGGTGACGGCGGCACAGTGTCAGGCACATTAAAACAAAAGCTCTCCCTCAGCTACTAATATGTCTACAGCAATGCGTCATAAATTGACCAATCACAAAGTTCGGTCAATCACTGAACAGCCAAAGCAGGTAGCTCAGTCGGAGAAGGGCTTGGGGTACCCAATAGTTGGACCTGGGTTTGAGTCCCAATTACACTCCCCGTCTTTTGTCCTTGGACAAGACACTTCATCTGCATTGTCCCAGTCTACTCAGCTGTACATGGGTACCAGCCTTGGATGGGGAAGTCATCTGTGTGGGACTGACATGCTGTACAGGTGGAGTAGTAACATTAGCTTCATGCTACATAATCTGGAGATAAGCACCAGTGAGGTTCAGAGCATGTGCCAGACTTACATTATTTAACAATGCAGGTCCTTGAAATTAAATATCTCTTTTGCAAGGGAAACATGACCAAGACTCACACCCTATGACTGCTGGGATAGGCTCCAACCCCCCTATTACTCTTTTTTGGAGTAAGCAGGTATAGAAAATGGATGGATGGATGGATGGATGGATGGATGGATGGATGGATGGATGGATGGATGGATGGATGGATGGATGGATGGATGGATGGATGGACATGGCCAAGAACAGTTATAGCACATATCAACAGTTATTAGGTGAGTATCCTGAGTTTACCAACATTTCCATGGATATTTTCTAGCTCCAAGCTATATAAACCTGAATGTTTATTGGATTTGAGCATTCTCTAGCTATATATTTGTCTAATGAGGGAGGGTGCAGCCCAAAGGTATTAACACCTGCATGCATATATAAAGGCATGCATAATTACTACACAGCTGCAAAGGGATGAAAAAAGAGATTCAACAGACACTGAAAAGTCAAGAATTGAAAAATGCCTTTCAGAGGGATGTAACATTCCTGAAACCGAATAATCAAACATTTTGTTGCCAATAGTCTCGACAGTCAACAGAGACTTGTGGGGAAGAAAATATACAAATTATCAAGCATCAACCCATTATCCTGCAGTGCCACCATATTCCTGTGACCTACCTGAAGAGGTGTGAGGAGTACTCAGAGACATGTTCAAGGTAAAGAAGGCTGAAACATGACCACCACTGAACAACACTCACAAACTGACATGTTTGTCAGGCCAAGGAATATCTGAACAGAGTTTTTTTAAAAAAATTTTTTATTTTGTTTTATGGACGGATAAAATGAGAGTGACTAAGTTAGATTTAGAAGTGTTTATTTCTTGCAGATGATTTTGCTGATGAACATCACTTTGAGCAGATGGGATGAGTTCATCAATGAAATCACCTGGTGGAGTTGGTGACTACAAAGAAAACCTGCACCCTCTTGGCCCTTCCGGGATTCAGTTTGACATTTATGCCCTGTACCCACTTGTTATATTTATTCTAATAATAGAAAATAAACAAGTGAAATTGGAAAATGTTTGTTTTTTTCATTTAGTTGCATAATAATTATGCACACATTCATTCATTCATGTACTTTTTATACCCACTTACTCCAATTAAGGATCATGTTTAGCTGGAGCGTATCCAAGCAGTCACAGGTGTAGCGCCATGGCCTCGCTTCTACCTCCTTCTCTCTGCTTTCTTTGTAAACGCTTAATTTTTGTTTTTTTGGGGGGCCAAGGCCCCATTGCTAAGCTAAGCTAAGCTAAGCTACCATATGGCATTCATTCATTCATTCTTTGACAAACTTAAAGTTTTAACCTGACGCTTTAAGGTACGGAGCCCTGGAAGTGTCACTGCAAAATGTTTTGCATGTGGAGAGAATGTGCACACATTTTATTATATTGTGTGCATGTTTTATTATATTGTGCACACGTTTTGTTATATTGTGCACACGTTTTGTTATATTGTGCACTCATTTTATTCTATTGTGCGCACGACTAATTATTTTGTGTGCACGTTTTATTATATTGTGCGAACATTTTAAGCATCGTTTGAGTAAAACAAAGCCACAATCTACTTAAACGTGGCCACAATTTGTAAAACGTGCATTCAATATTGTCGTGACACATGTTGGCTATTAGTCAACAAACCAGGAGACAGTGTAATACATTTCCCCATTAGAAATGGATCTGGTCAGAGTATATCATCATGGTTTGGGCGCACAAGGACATACAGAGATTTCCAGCTGCCCAGCATGGCATCATCTGGAGTTTAAGCCCATTAAAAAGGATGCTGAGGGTGAATTAAGCATCTCCCTGTCGTGACAATTTAGCTCATATTATGGAGTTAATTTTGAACGAAAGGAAAACGTGCGCTCGTTTTATTAATTCGAGGGCTCAATTAAAGGAAAACGTGCGCATGTTTTATTAATTCGAGGGCTCAATTAAAGGAAAACGTGCACACGTTTTATTAATTCGAGGGCTCAATTAAAGGAAAACATGTGCATGAATTATCCCGGCGATTAAAACGTGCGCACAAATTGTCACGGCCAGGAAAACGTGCGCATGTTTTATTAATTTGAGAGCACATTTTATTAATTCGTGGGGCCAATTAAAGGAAAATGTGTGCACAAATTATCATGGCCAGAAAAAATATCGCTTTAAGTGACCTCTCCCAGGTTCTGTATTAAGGTGCGTCAAGTCTTTTGAATTTTTAAGAGAACTTCGAGCTGAGCTTTTTAAATTAAGAGTGAATTTACAGAAAAAGCGACTTTTCCTTTTTCATTATAATTTTCAACACTCTTAAAGTTTACCTTTTTCTAAATTCACAAAGATTTCTAATCTGGTTCAAACAAAACTTTTTAAAAAGCTACTAGGAACCATTTTCAACAAACACCTTCTACCTCTAGATTCCTGCAAGCTGACAATGGAGCTGATTTCAAACCTGACTGCCAGCAGCTAACGTCAGCAAAGCCAGCCGACACAAGCCCTGGGATCACTCGGGGACACCTCTGGTTAACCCCTCCGACCCAAGTGAGCTCACGCTGCCCAGAGCAGAAATATCGACAACAGACGGAACCAACCCTCCAACAGCAGCTAACTGACCCAGTCCAGGCTCCATGAAAGAGGTTTGTTGTCAATGGATACAGGTGGCTCCCTTCTTAAACATTCATACTTGTTTAATATTTTTCTTCATAATTGGCTTCAAAATTCATCACTAAATTCCAATCAGATTTATTTCTTAAAGTTTTGAGCTTTATCTCTCTTCCTTCCAATGTCTCATGAGTGAGTAAGAAAATTGTTTCCATGAATGAACTTATTTTCAATCCCGGTCCATAAATGCCAGTAAAATGTTCATTTCTTATAGAAATTGTAAATAAATTGTAAATATCTTCTGCTGTGGTTTATTTTGTGTACAGAAGGAAACTCTTGGTCAACTGTATTGTGAGAATTCATGATTTCAGATCAGAGATTGATTAAATTAAATCAAGACTGATTAATTCATTTGAGACTGATAAATTAATGAATGTTTAAATGAAAGCACTTGTGCTATAAATAAGTGGTGCCCTGAGTAATAATTAAATAATAAAAATTAAACCCTAAATTGTTAATTATTTTGGTGACTCATCAGATGGGTCTAACCCAATCTAGTTCAATTTGGGAGTTTAACTACTTATTCACTATAAATTGCTACATGCCTATGGTTCCCCGTGTGTGAGCCGATCGCGTTTTTTTTTTGTTCCATAAATAAATGCTACATTTTTGGTGCTCCCGTGTGGAGGCATAAAGATTTAAATAAATACAGTACATTTATAATGGAGCCCCGTGTGAGCGTGATTCAGTATAAATTATTCCATACATAAACGTTATATTTTTATGGTGCCCCGTTGCGAGGCCTGAATATCTGTAAAGCAAAGTGTCTCCAATAAATAAAGATTATTCCATAAATAAACGTTACACAGGGCATTATGCAGGGTACACCCTGGACAGGATGCCAGTCTATCAGACAAACAAATTCACATCGGTATCAACACCTACGGCCTGTTTTACAGTTTCCATTTCACCTAAACCTGCATGTCTCTGGATGTGGGAGTAAGCCGGAGGGAACCCACGCAAACACAAGGGAAAACATGCAAACTCCACACAGAAAGACCCCAGGTGGGAAGCGATCCCATGACCTTCTTGCTTTGAGGCTCACTGTTAAATTGTTCAACATTCAGGTTGAGGTTTATTAATATTTTGGGTTGAATAATAGCACCGCATTTGTTCAACAATAAAATTAAACTCCTGGAATACAA
Source organism: Thalassophryne amazonica (assembly GCF_902500255.1). Lineage (NCBI taxonomy): Eukaryota > Metazoa > Chordata > Actinopteri > Batrachoidiformes > Batrachoididae > Thalassophryne > Thalassophryne amazonica. The sequence goes on along the minus strand of NC_047110.1, from coordinate 95,779,288 downwards.
CTTTTCTCGGCGCTGTGCACACACTGTTGTTTCAGATGGATCATAAACCGCATCAAACAACAGACACATCAAAATGTAATCAAACCAATCCAGCACCCGGGGACCAACTTGGTCAGGAGCAGTGAAAAGAGCATGTATTTGTCTTGAGGGTTGGAGGAAGCCGGAGCACAGAGAGGAATTCCACGCAGAAACCACGAAATCCGCGCACACAAAGGAACTGGGAATGGAACCCCATACAAGACTGCAAACTATTCCACCATGTGCTCATTAATGTGATTGAGCTGTTCAAAGCTGCTTTGTTTATTTAAGGGTTATTAAAAAAAAAAAAAACAGAGCCCAAGGGTGAATTTTATTTATTCATTTCATTGTGTTGTTTTATTTATTTTGGATATTTTTCTACATTCCAATGTCTGAATATTCTTAAGAATTAATGCTTGAAAGTGTGGATTTTCATTATGGGCAGTACAAAATAGTCTTAAAATAACAACAATATTTTTTTATCTCAATTATTTCTGGGAAGGCACCAAATGAAAGTAGTTATGGTGAGTATTATGCATAAATGAGATGAAGGAATTTGTGAATATGGCTTTACTGACACAGCACACATGATGACCAATTAAAGCAGGCTATCTGAGACTAACAAGACCATGTGTGGACTTCCCTAATGTACATGAAGTTCAAACTATTCAAATATTGAGTGGGAACTAAGCCTGTAGCTGCAATAGGTACCAACAAGTACTAGGATCTATGTCTGTGATGGAAAAGAACTTTTGGGAAAAGTGGTGGTAGGTACATCACACTCCTACCACAACAATTTCATTGGGTCAAAGCAAAAACAGCAGACATCTCCAGTTTTGACAGTTACAAAGGTGCCAGTCACTTATTTTCAAAGGCAATACTTTCTTCTGTTATTCTTTTCTATTAAAAATTTCTCTTAACTGCCAACTTCCAATCACTTGGACGAGAATGAAAATGGATAAACAACAGTAAGAACTAAAACATTTCACAGAATTATATTTAAAAAGAAAAAGTTTATGAAGCTGTTCAGCGTTTGAAGCTGCTCAATCGAACTGAAACGTCCTGAGGAAAAAGTGAAAGAACTGCAACCGAGCAATAAACTCAGTTCAAATAAAGAAAAACACCCGATGCTGCATTCTGGTAATTCAAACAACAAAATTCAAAAAACAGCCATGCAAGCTAGAATTATATTATTGTTTATTCACAACACTAAATCAATACTGTGCACCCTGCTGTGGTGTTTGTGGTGCTAAACTGATTTATAAAATAGCAGAAAGACAAAGAAGCATGAATATATTCTCTTGTCAAAGAACAAATCAAATATGGTCCAAGACTTTTTTTAACACCAAGGAAAAAAGTTATGTGTTTTATATATATATATATATATAGATAGATAGATAGATAGATAGATAGATAGATAGATAGATAGATAGATAGATAGATAGATAGATAGATAGATAGATAGATAGATAGATAGATAGATAGATAGATAGATAGATAGATAGATAGATAGATAGATAGATAGATAGATAGATAGATCACACACATACACACACGTGTTTGTCTATATATGTGGGCCCTATGATGGACTGGCGGCCTGTCCAGGGTGTACCCCACCTCTTACCCAGTGACCCCAGGGTTAGCTCCAATAAGTACAGCACTGTAGATGCAGAGAGAAAATGTTGACTGATAATGCCTGATGATACCAGGTGTGTCTGTTTCTTTTATGTCTAAAGCTGAGACCTTGAGGCCCCAAGGCCAATTGCTAGTTGATAAGTTGTTGCAGATTCAACAGCCTTAGTAGCACACACCACGGAGCAGTAGTGTAGCTTGGCAGAGCTGATTACTGACTCAACATTTGTGATGTCAGGTGACATAGCCTATATAAACTCTACCATATCTCATGGTATGTCGTGATTCAGCATCACGAAATATACATTCATCTATTGGTTTGTGATATTGTCACGAAAGGGGCAATATTTTCATGACAGGAGTACAAATTTATTCTAATACATTCTGTGACTGGAGCATGAAATTAAAAGTGATGTGGGAGAGTCTGGGGGGATTGTGGCTAGGGTTAGGGGAAGGAGTAGGGTTAGGTTATGGTTATGGTTCAGGGTACAGGTAGGTGTAGGGTTAGTAATAGTAAGATAAAAAAAAACCTGTCACGAAAATTTGAATCATTTAGTGACAGGGGCATGAAAAATTTTTTAGACTGGGTTGCATAAACTCGACGTAACTCTGCAATTGTCACTTGCTACTGGTGCATCGTCAAGACAGGTTCTACGTATTTCTTCACATGTTTACATATTTCTTCATGTCCAAGGGATCCAGAGGAGGTGGTCCATCCAGTCAAGCCTCTGCCGTTGGCCAGCGGAGGCTAGCAGAGGGGAACGGAGCGGTAATGGCGTACTAGCGGAGGTGTGGTAGAGGTAGCAGAGAGGAAATCTTACAGGCATATTAGCATGAACATCAAAGGTTTCAAGCATGCTGAAAATGTATCCAGGACTATGACGAACATCAGTGTTGCTCGACTGACGTTAACTTAGCCCCTTCGGATTTTGGCCAAACTCAGCGCTGGTCGAAGTTAATCAACTTTCCACTCTCCATTGACAAATGCCAGGCTAATCATCAGAGTGTGAATGCAACACAAACAATTTCAAATAAAAGACGATAAATTTTCTTTCCATTAAATTAATTCACTTGTAATCATTTAAATCTCAAACCAATCTTCTTCTGGGCCTGATCAGAAAAAAAACTAAATTTAAGTGTTGTACCAGTTAGATGCTGCCTGAGGAGATTTGTGTGGATGAGGAACAAGCTTTGGCAGAACTGAACACAGAACACCACAGCGGTCGCTACATTTAATGTCCCTGCAAAGTAATGAATGCACCCTGAGGACTGACAGAAGCTTTTCCTGCTGCTGACAAATATGTTAATTTAGTTCTCTGACAAGGTTTCCTGACAAGATGGGATATAATGCTTGTTGGGTCAATTAGTCTAAAATGCCAGAGGCCTCGAAGTGTGGCATATATGGATGTGCATAATAAGTGATTAATCATAGACTGCAGACAATAAACACTGGACAAACCCTCGGTGATGTTACTCATATTCTGAAAAGCAGGTTTGAAACTCAAGTGGATTGGTTTTGGATGTTGCCATCTTGGTAGTCCCTGTTGCCACCTAACTCCTGGCAACCTAGAAATGGGTAAATGGATGGAGGGTGGGCAAAATCAAGTTTCCTGGGTGGGACACTCAGAAATACATGCACCTATCCTGGAGATACCAATCTAGATTAGGCTAACAGGCTAGGTCACCTGGATTTGGTTGATACTAATGGATATATTTTGCAGACTGGGAAGTTCTTTTCATAATGTGTGGTTTTGATGTGGGTATTAATAATTATGGCCTCAATATCCATGGCTCTATCAGTATAGCTAATGTCCCCAAGCCACTGATACCTGCTACTTCGTGCTAACAGTGCTAACAGTCAAAGCAATCATGCCTTTAATTCTTCATAACGCTATGGCCTCAAATAGCATAAACTGATAATTCACCCCATGCACAATTGTCAGGAATGTGAAAACTAGAATATAGAGACCAAAACCAGTTTTAATACCAGGAAGTAAACATGTTTATTTCTTATGTACAGCTTAATATGCATAGCTTTAATATGGTGTTCTCTTGGGATTGTCTCACTTTTTTGAGGCAGTCTCAAGTGGACATTCAAGAAACTGCAGGTTTTGGCAGTTCTTGATTGGTTTCATTTTTCAGCACTGGAGGTTATCGCTTTGGGTTAAATGCAGGGAAATCTTTGAAAAAAAAACAGTCACATGGAAACACAGTGTGATAATCTAATTTGCACCATCACAATGAACGGCACATGAACAAACACCACGTATTCCCCAGAAGGGCTATAACAATATGAACATCCATTGTAAAGATCATTAAAAAGGAAACTATTACAAGTGAGGGCAGTGATTCACAGTAGGACAATGAAAACATTAACGCAAAATGCTGTTAGCGTGGCAGAATGTTATTGTGTCTAAATTGCATCAGGAAATATAGAAACCTGATGGTGGATACATTCAAAATTAATATACATTCAAAGTAGTATTTTGTCATCATTTATCAACAATGTGCATCTCTTCATGCAAAAATTCCTCTTGTCTTGCCGAACAATTAATTCGAAATTTCTCAAAAGGATGAAATGATACTTTTATTTATTTATTTTTTTTTTTACAAATGGAGATCCATATCACCACTTTATTCAGGCTTCCTGTGTGTCTGTGTCTGTGTACACACATCTGTTTTCACTTGTATGGCTTAGAGTAGTCATTAATAAAACTTGTTTAAACAGGCTGCTTCTTTCATGTGATACAGGATTTAATTGTCGGCACACAATGACTGGCGTGTTGTGAATACAAAGTTCCACATTTCAGTCTTTGAGCTTTTATAGAAAAAAGAGTTTTGCAATTAAATTGGGAAAAAGCAGTTCTGCTTTTAAAGGGATTGACACATTAAAATAACTTTCAAGGATTCTATGCAGGATTGAAGTATCTGTTGAGAAACCTAACTGCTAGTAAGTAAGTCCCTTCGGCTGCTCCCTTGTTTGCACTCGGGGTCGCCACAGCAAATCCAAGTTGGATCTGCATGTTGAATTGGGTTTTACGCCGGATGCCCTTCCTGACACAACTCCACATTACATGGAGAAATGTGGCAGGGGTGGGATTTGAACCCGGAGCCTTCTGAACTGAAACCAAGCGCATTAACCACTTGGCCACCAACTGAAAATATAATCAGTTTATCGTAACACCACTTATAATTACACAGGAAGCAACATGAGCACTGGGTAAACACTGATGTCACCAAAGGATTTTCTGAAGAGCAGCTTTGAAACTCAGTGTTCTCTGGTTGTCACCATGTTGGCAGAGCTTACTCCATCAAAGCCCCGGCCAACACTTAAGTGGGTAAAAAGTTATGGAAAATGCTAAAGGTAACTTTGATCCAGTTATTTTATGTATTTCAACATATTTTTACAGAATAGGTGGTGGATTTCCCGGCATGTCACTTGGTTCCAGGTATTAAACATTATGACCTGTTTACTGCCTCAGCAATCGTGGAATAATGTGGAACCAACATCAACAAGATACCAATACCTGCTAACTGTGCTAATGGTACAGACGTTCAACTTAAATAACCTGAAATTTCATTTAACAGAACTAATGGAGAACAAACTTCTACGATGGTTGATAAACCTCACAGCAAGCCATATTATCACAGCTATGTATAATAAAATGCTCAGAAAGGACAAACAAGCTCAGTACATAACAGCTAGCAACCACTGCTCACCACATCTACTAGCAGGGCTCTGGACGATAGACTGTACGTATACTAGACAAAGCCTACCTGACGACTTCATTCCAATTTTGTCAAACTCACTATTTCTGCAGCATAAATACCATGAATCTGTCACTCTTGTTCAGAACACGCAACCTGCTGGCTTGACAGATGTCAAGAAGACACTCATTGACACTCTCCACAAGGTGTGTAAGCCACAGAAGATCATTCTTAAAAGGGCTGCCTGTCTGCAGAGTGCTGGATCAAAGTGTATTCATCGTAAGTTGACTGGAAGAGAAAAATGTGGTGGGAAAAGGAACATAAGCAACAGGGATGGCTGCAGTCTTGAGAAGACTGTCAAGCAAACCTGATTCAAAGACTTGAAGGACCTTCATAGGGAGTGGACTAAGGCTGTAGTCAGTGCATCAAGAGACACCACGCACAGATGTGTTCAGGAAGTAGGCTACAAGTGTTGCTTTCCTTGATTCAAGCCACTCCTGAACCACAAACAATGTCAGAAGAAGAAGAGTGGAGAGGCACAGAATCCAAGTTGCTTGAAGTCCTGTGTGACGTTTCCACAGTTAGTGATGATTTGGGGTGTCATGTCATCTGCTGATGTTGATCTACTGTGTTTTATGAAAGTCAATGCAGCCATGTACCAGAACATTTTAAAGCACTTCATGCTTCCATGTACTGACAAGCTTTATGGACATGCTGATTTCATTGGCACCAGGACCTGGAACTTGTACCTGCTTTGCTGACCATGGTATTTCTATACTTGATTGGGCCTATGTGCAATACCCCATAGAATCATAAGCTATAAGAGTGAATTAATAACTCAAAATTTTCAAAAAGTGTAACAATGGTATTTATCACAAAATGTATTAATATGGCTAATCACTTATCAAATGCTTTAAAAAAGACAGCCTGTTTTACTTTTTTAAACACAATTAATATAAAAAATAAAACCAATCAATAAACTGTTATTAAGGTAGTTAAAAAATGAGTTTGTCCTTTAAGTCCAAGATTATTTATGAAAGTCCTTGAAAGCAACACACCAGCCACAGAAAATCAATAAATGTCAAGAGCCTCAAAATATGAGACGCACTCCAGTTGCACAGGAATTTCTTTAGCCTACAGACATCTTCAGTTCTGTAACAGTGAGTAATGCTGATCCCTTGGTCCAGTATAAGCAGTTAACCATTAACCCTTCCTGTACGAACCAGTCACACCGCCTGTATGAGGTCTGTCAATAAAGTATAGGTCCTTTTTATTTTTTTCAAAAACTATATGGATTTCATTCATATGTTTTTACGTCAGACATGCTTGAACCCTCGTGTGCATGCGTGAGTTTTTCCACGCCTGTCGGTGACGTCATTCGCCTGTGAGCACTCCTTGTGGGAGGAGTCATCCAGCCCCTCGTCGGAATTCCTTTGTCTGAGAAGTTGCTGAGAGACAGGCGCTTTGTTTGATTAAAATTTTTTCTAAACCTGTGAGGCACATCGAAGTGGACACGGTTCAAAAAATTAAGCTGGTTTTCGGTGAAAATTTTAACGGCTGATGAGAGATTTTGAGGTGATACTGTCGCTTTAAGGACTTCCCACAGTGCGGGACGTCGCGCAGCACTCCCAGGCGCCGTTGTCAGCCTCTTTCAAGCTGAAAACCTCCACATTTCAGGCTCTATTGATCCAGGACGCCGTGAGAGAACAGAGAAGTTTCAGAAGAAGTCGGTTTCAGCATTTTATCCGGATATTCCACTGTTAGAGATTTTTTTTAATGAAAGACGTGCGGACAGGTCAGTGCGTCGGGACGCAGCCGGCGCGGTGCGGCGGCACAGGAAAAACACCTCCTTGTTGATAACCATTTGTAAAATCCAGGCGGCTTTTGATGGCTTTCAGTGGAGTGAGTATCTGAGAAATTGTTTAACAGCTGGTCATATTCCAACTTGTCCTTAAGGCTTCCAACAGAGGTGTTTTTCCTGTGGCGGAGCGTCGCGGCGGCTGCGAGCCGATGCTGCAATCCGTCCGCACGTCTTTCATTAAAAAAATCTCCTTTTAACAGTGGAAATCCGGATAAAATGCTGAAACCGACTTCTTCTGAAACTTCTCTGTTCTCTCACGACGTCCTGGATCAATAGAGCCTGAAATGTGGAGGTTTTCAGCTTGAAACAGGCTGATGACGGCGCCTGGGAGTGCTGCGTGACGTCCTGCACCGTGGGAAGTCCTTAAAGCGACAGTATCACCTCAAAATCTCTCATCAGCCGTTAAAGTTTTCACCGAAAACCAGCTTAATTTTTCGAACCTTGTCTACTTCGATGTGCCTCACAGGTTTAGAAAAAATTTTGATCAAACAAAGCGCCTTCTCAGACAAAGGAATTCCGACGAGGGGCTGGACGACTCCTCCCACAAGGAGTGCTCACAGGCGAATGACATCATTGACAGGCGTGGAAAAACTCACACATGCGCACGAGGGTTCAAGCATGTCTGACGTAAAAACATATGAATGAAATCCATATAGTTTTTGAAAAAAATAAAAAGGACCTATACTTTATTGACAGCCCTCGTACGTCCTTCAGATAACCTGTGCTGTATCTCCAGTCCTACACACAAAAACATTTTCAAGCATAAAAGAGAGATTAAAGAGAAAAATCTTTGACAGCATAATAGACCATAACAACTGACTCTGAGAACAGATGGAGGTTGTACAACCGTTTTTGCTTGTGATCATCTTTATGAACGTAGAAGCAGGAAAACGTAAGTCCTATACACGCCCTGGGGCCCACCGGTTCTACTGCGTCTCCCCGGATATTGTAACATGAAGCAGACGAGTGTGTAGAACTAGCTCCGGACAGGAAGCCAGTCCATCTCAGGTTACTTCACCAGCCAATGCCAGTACCTATTAACAGCTGCATGGACTGACAATGCAAGCATACCGTCAGACAGGTAGCATAATCGAGAATCGAAACAAAGTCTTCATATTTGTAGCCCAACAACGTATCCCACATTTGGACTTTCATGAAGATATTCTTTATTTTAAACAATCAATTGGGTCTATTTTTATTCAGTCCTACTGTAGATCCAATAGCTCCCCACCAGATGTTGCCTCTCAGCTGCCAGCTCCTCTGTCGTCCCCATGGCTCCTACCTGCTTTCCGCTTAATCCCGACAAACCCCAGCCTCCCCTCTCTGCTCACTTATTCATATGAAGTACTTTTATTCTCTCAGCTGGTCTCATGACACAATATATACTTCATATCTAAATTATGAGACTGATGTCTTGTTAAGTTACTGTAAAATTCAAAACCATCTTTGAGGGTTTTTTAACTCCATGTTGGGGTTTACTGACAACAGTAAAATAACGATCCACAGTAAAGTCAAAGTGACACTTTGTAAGACTGAAACTGACTGTCCCATCATACAACAGTCATTTATAATCAGCCACAGCTTTGAAACAGTGATAAGACAGATTCTCACTCAAAATCGTTCAACTACCAACCAAGAAAACAAAAAGCCAAGCCAAGAAATTTGTGGAAGAAACAAACCACCTTTTGTGGAACTTTAAACCATGTTTTCTCCTGAAGGATTCCAAGGAGAAGCATTTCTGTGTTTCCACATCCTTATTTGGCCTGTTTAATGTCTCTGTGAAGGCATTGTTTCTCATCTTACTGTGACAGCACTGCAGTAGATTGCTACGAAGAACAATTACAAAGAATGATTACCGCGGTCCGGTCAACAGAAAAGAAAGAGCCCTGGGTGCACAAAAATAATATCTATTCAGCAGCCACTATTATTACATTCATGCTATGCTGGACCTGAAGCAAACTGCACATAATGTACCACTTTAATGAGATGACTTACGCTGTGCCAAAGAGATACATAAATCTGAACATGTTTATAGGAATGTGTGGACATCGAAAGAGGAGTGAAACCAACTGCAAATCGACAAATAAACATTTTAATTGAGTGCCCAAGTTCAGGATGAATTGGGTCCGGATGATTTCGAACCACTCCTTTTGGACATGTCAACTTAGGAAAAAGAAAGAATATTTTGGCTCCTCCTGCTTTGCCCAGAGTCACTACTATAGTCCCGGTATGGACCCACATATTTTTTTGGCACAGGTTTTACACTGGATGCCCTTTCTAACACAAATACAGATGTACAAGGGGGAAGGGGCATGGGTGGCCTTGAACTGGTGACCTTCATTTTAAGAGGCAAGTGCAGTAATTGATTGTCTGCCGTTATTAACTTATACATTATTAAATGCTGTGTTGTTTCTGTTTTAATGCCACCATCTGTGAGCACATGAAATTAGCTTTAGAGAGGATTATTGGAGCAATGGTAAGCACATGGGTGTCAAAGTGCCTTAGAGCAGCTTTGTTGTGATTTGGGACTATAGAAATAAACTGAATTGGCAGCACACTTTATTAGTGAATCGTGGACCATATGATCATTTGCATTAAAAGTAAATTCGCCCATCTTCTCCCTTTTGGCTTGGAATGGCCATCTTAGATCTGCATGTTGATTTGGCATGTTTTACAGTGAATACCCATCCTGACACAATGCCACTTTACATGCAGAATGGATGGTCTTGAACCAAGAACCTTCTGTTTTGGAACAAACACGCTTGAATTAAGTGCGTTAATACACAGGGAGTAACAATCCTGAAGATCCATGTGAATGCTTTATGAACATACCCCTTTGATTCTGGTCTGCTTGAGGTTTCTTCCTCAGAGGGAGTTTTTCCTTACCACTGTTGCTCTGGGGGTCGGTAAGGTTTGACCTTACTTGTGTGAAGCGCCTTGAGGCAACCTTGTTGTGATTTGGCGTAATATAAATAAATGAAAATTAAATGAAAGTGCTATATTCTATGTTGGAACAAAAAGTGAGGTCAACAGTGCCCTTAATTTAGTATGAATCTTGGCTTTGTGGCACACAGTTTAAAATGAAACATCACTGTGTATATTTTTGGGATTTTGGTCAATTGTTTCACCTCTGGTGTAGTTGTCATATACCAATAATTAAGAAGACGGTGAAGACAATACTGAAATTCAATTTGTTCCAGATTGAGTAACTTTTGCTATTATTTAGATCATAATTTTGTAAACTTTTTTCTTGAGTAATCAAATTAATAAAATTGGGGTTACACATCATAATCTAATTTAGCTTCTCTAAATGAATTAGCAATTGGAATTATTTCCTTTTGTGCTGATTCCATGTTCATTTTGTGTTTCAAACTGTAAATGTACAGTAATTATTGATAGGTTTTATCATCCAGGTTTTGTAATGTAATTAACTGCAATTAATGACAAAATAAGTGTGATTTTAGTTGTCTTTCATACTTGAAATACCACTCAAACTTAACATACTATACTATGGTCTAGGGGTGTTTTTGAGAAATTTCCACTTTATGACACTCAAAAGTAAACGTTTGTTACTGTTCCATTTTCAGATAGAAAATATGCAGTACTTTGGCTCCTGAGAACCAGGATTGGTAATCACTGGGTTAATGCATTACTTCTGTTGAAGATGTCAGGTCTGGGAGCATGCCTGTGTGTGTTCATCTCATATTGTTGTGAAGAATCCAGATGATCTGCATAGCCACAGCACTCTCAGTCGGAAAAAAATTTTCTATTTAACAGAAAATAAAGCATTACGTTTCGGGCAGATGCCCTTCGTCAGACATGAGACATGAGAGCGCTGTGGCTGTGAGGATCATTTGGATTCTTCATTGTGATATGCTGTTGATCCTGCATGCTTCTTCAGATGCTTTTGATGTGCGTGTCTCCACTGCATTTCATATTGTTGAACAGGAAATCTTCACGATTTTGGAATTGTAACATTTTCAGACAGTGGTGTGTAAAGAAACTTGCAATCATCCAAGCCTCATCACTACATCATCATGCCTTTAAACCCTGCAACGATGACAAAATCATCCTTTCCAGGTCCTTGTGTGACATTACCCTGTCTTCTGCAGATCTGTTGTCCAAACCAATTTAAGGTTTAAAGATGCATAATCTTGCAAAAAGCAATAGTGGTTAAAAAAAAAAAAATCAAATATAAGAAAGGATTTAAGCTATTTATTGCCTGGATCACAAGGAAATATTTGATATAAACATACCAGGTGTAGAAAGAAACTGACAAAGTGATGAAATAAGAACTAAGGAGGTGCACTGGTTTCAGATGGAGCAATAAATGTATACCGATTAATATTCATCCCAATTGCAGATCTGTAGATTTTTATTTGCTCTCAGTGCCATCAAGGGATTACCAATGACCAGAAAAGATCCACATATTGCCAGCACACACACACACACACACACACACACACACACACACACACACACACACACACACACACACACACACACACACACACCTTTTAGAATTAAAGTAAAATTACAGGAAAAAAGCACCTCCACAAAAGTAGAGAAATTAGGGATAGCTGAAATAAACTGTTCGATACAGTGAGTAATGTGCATTATCATATACCTATAAATGATACACCAATATGATTGGATAAAACACTAAAAAATAAATAGCAATACATCCTTGTGATATTTTTCGCGGACCGGTAATATTTTTCATACCACCCAAGTAAAACCCACAAAATGAATGTCGCCTTGGTAATCAGCAAATCCATACATATGTTGTCACGGCACGTGCGATTGTTGTTGTTTACTCAGATGACACAATGGCCACCATGGTCAATGTGTAATTTAATACACCTGTTTCTGTTCTATTCAATGACATTATCAATTGAATGTGTTTGTTGTAGATATTTTCAATGTCTTATTACAACTGTTTAGAAATGTTATATTTAATAAAATTCTGATTACAATTTACACAGCATTTATTACTATTGCCTTTAGAGTACATGTATATGATAAAATTGTTATCACTGGGTCTAAAACCATACACCCTGAGGCCAAAGGCCGAAGGGTGTATGGTTTTCTGAAGGGTGTAAAAAGCCATATTCATTGGTGAACAACTTGAAAACTGATAATATTGGTCGTGATACATCAGTATATATTTATACCATATGCTGTACCTTGATTTCTCTGTTTGTGTTCACACTTATTCCATTTTATATAACACCTGAATAGATCCTTGTTATTTGATTGGTGGTCTGTATGTCACGTGACATGGATTATTCATACATTTTGCCATTGTGTTCCAGTTACTGTGCAATTTTGGTTCTATTTAGCATGCCATTTCGATATGATATGTTTTGTGCTATTGCATGCCGTGACCACGGGCACACTCAACAGCCCTTAGCTTAAAAACAAACATGGCAAGGTTTCTTTTGGTAATAGATGACAATTTGAACAAGCTTATATTATTATTCTCAATACGCCGTAAACCGCCTGGAGGCATTTGCAGCATATGCTGGTGCATCTCGAGCTGAAGTTGAACCGCTGTTGGATGAAGAGGTCGACAAATTTCTGTCACAACTTTTCGTTGGACAGAGGAAAGCAGATGGTAGTCTGTACACGGAGGCGTCAGATATGGACTACATCATCAGGATTTGTTTTGAACTGTCTAACTGTTTCTGCAAGTTGACTGAGAACAATTTTGGATTGGATTGCACTACTATTTAAAGTTCATGTTGGACTATTTGGAACCTCTTAACCTCAAAGGACCAGTGGCACACAACAAATTGTAAGTCCCTTTTCTCTTGTTTATTAATTAATAAAATATCAAATGACAAGGATCTACACTTTTCCACATACACAATATCACCATTTCCCTCAAATATTGTTCACAAACCAGTCGAAATCTGTGATAGTGAGCACTTCTCCTTTGCTGAGATAATCCATCCCACCTCACAGGTGTGCCATATCAAGATGCTGATTAGACACCATGATTAGTGCACAAGTGTGCCTTAGACTGTCCACAATAAAAGGCCACTCTGACAGGTGCAGTTTTATCACACAGCACAATGCCACAGATGTCGCAAGATTTGAGGGAGCGTGCAATTGGCATGCTGACAGCAGGAATGTCAACCAGAGCTGTTGCTCGTGTATTGAATGTTCATGTCTCTACCATAAGCCGTCTCCAAAGGCGTTTCAGAGAATTTGGCAGTACATCCAACCAGCCTCACAACCGCAGACCACGTGTAACCACACCAGCCCAGGACCTCCACATCCAGCATGTTCACCTCCAAGATCGTCTGAGACCAGCCACTCAGACAGCAGCTGGAACAATCGGTTTGCATAACCAAAGAATTTCTGCACAAACTGTCAGAAAGCGTCTCAGGGAAGCTCATCTGCATGCTCGTTGTCCTCATCGGGGTCTCGACCTGACTCCAGTTCGTCGTCGTAACCGACTTGAGTGGGCAAATGCTCACATTCGCTGGCGTTTGGCACATTGGAGAGGTGTTCTCTTCACAGATGATGCGAAGGAGATGTGTTGCACTGCATGAGGCAAATTGTGGTCACACCAGATACTGACTGGTATCTCCCCCCCCCCAATAAAACAAAACTACACCTTTCAGAGTGGCCTTTTATTGTGGGCAGTCTAAGGCACACCTGTGCACTAATCATGGTGTCTAATCAGCATCTTGATATGGCACACCTGTGAGGTGGGATGGATTATCTCAGCAAAGGAGAAGTGCTCACTATCACAGATTTAGACTGGTTTGTGAACAATATTTGAGGGAAATGGTGATATTGTGTATGTGGAAAAAGTTTTAGATCTTTGAGTTCATCTCATACAAAATGGGAGCAAAACCAAAAGTGTTGCGTTTATATTTTTGTTGAGTATATTTTAGGCATTATATAAAACAAATAATGACTGTTTTTCCATTTGTGTAATGGAAAGAATATTTCATGAGGTGAAAGATGGAATGTTCATTTCTACTGTTCACCTCATGAAATATTCTTACCATTGCACTCACAAACATTCATTATTTGGACAATAGCCCACTGGTTTTCAATTAAAATTCATTAAGGAGCATATTTTATCACACACATTAGAATTATGCCTAAAGGGTTTTTCTGGCCAGCTTCTGTTTGTAGAAGATGCTCGTCAGCTTTCATCCATAGGGGAGAACTAATTAAAGAAAATTTCAAGGCTACAAAGGTTTAACACCTGATTCAGTTCAAGTGTGCAGGACCAGTCAGATGATTAAGGCAATGAGTTGGCAGAGCACACAGTAAATATCACCTCTGGTGGGAATCAATAAACCGCTGCAAGAATCCACACAGTACTGTATCTGAAAGAGGTGGACGGAGAGGTTCACTACACCTGATATTTGCTGAAAGAGTATGGGTTCAAAACAGTTTGAAAGTGCCAGTTATTATATTTTGAAACTGTGTGTGTGTGTGTGTGTGTGTGTGTGTGTGTGTGTGTGTGTGTGTGTGTGTGTGTGTGTGTGTGTGTGTCCACTGGTGGACAGTGTAAATCCAACCTACACAAGAAGAATCTTAAAAAACAGAATGGGAAAACAAAGGAAACAGAGATACAGTCACAAGTCCATTTTCTCCCTTTCATTTTCTTATTTTTTATTGACTGGCAACTGTTAAAAATTGATTGCAAACTAGCTAATTTATTTTTGTTATAGGCATTTGTCTGATCAATATACCGTGGTTTGTGACATTCTGTAAGAAGTGTGAATTAGTCAATATTTTTTGTCTTTAATTAACCTGCAGAGAGAACTGAGAATAAGTTCTCATTTTCAATTCTGTCATGGCCAAGATTACTGTCAAACAACGCAAACAATTTCTCAAAACACGAACACACACACACACACACACACACACACACACACACACACACACACACACACACACACACACACACACACACACACACACACACACACACACACACACACACACACACACAGTAGTACCATACCATACCAGCTTTATTTAGAAAGCAGAATAAGACAACCAGTGCTGACACAAAGTGCTCTACACTAAAAACAAAAGACAAGTTAAAATACAATAAAATGAAGATAAGAACCACTAAAATGCAACTTAAAACATGATCAAAATAAGCCTCATTTGTGTCAAAAGCCAAGAAATAAAGACAGGTTTTTAAATGAACTTTAAAAATGGTCAATGAGGGTGCCTCCCTAACACCCAGAGGCAAGCTGTTCCACAGTTTGGGAGCAATGACAGAGAAAGCCCCCATCCCCTCTGAGCTTTTTCTTCGACCTAGGCACTAGCAGGAACAGCTGGTCAGCCGACCTGAGAGACTGACTAGATGCATAAGGCAGAAGAAGCCCAGAGAGGTACGACGAGCCATACCATGGAGGGACTTAAAAACGAACTTAAGAATCTTAAAATGGACCCTAAAATGAACCAGCAACCAAGGAAGTGTGGCCAGGACAGGGGTCATATGTTCCCTGCTCCATGCCCCTGCCAGAAGCCGCGCCGCATGATTCTGGACCAACTGTAGATTAGAGAGAAGTGAAAACCACCTCTTCTGTTTTCTTTTCATTAAAACTCAGAAAATTCAGGGCATGCCAGGCTTTAATATCTCCAAAACATGCCAAGAGCCGTTTTAAAGACTGAACATCCCTCTGAGCCACCGCCAGATAAATCTGACAATCATCTGCATAGCAGTGAAATAAGATTCCATATTTCTGAAAATAGTCCCCAGAGGCAGTAAATATAAAGAAAACAACAGAGGCCCCAAAATAGAGCCCTGTGGGATGCCACATGCCAAAGGAACTACAAAAAATTCAAAGCCACAGAAAATGACCGGTCTGTCAGATAGGACCGGACCCATTCAAGCACAGTACCACCAATGCCCACCAAGTGATGTAGCCAGAATAATATAATGCTGTGGTCAACCAGGTCAAAGGCAGTTATTAGATCCAGCAAAACGAAGACAACAGAGTTAACTGTGCCACATGCCAACAATAAATAGTGCAAAAGAAATACAACCCCTGGCAAAAAATTATGGAATCACTGGCCTCGGAGGATGTTCATTCAGTTGTTTAATTTTGTAGAAAAAAGCAGATCACAGACATGACACAAAACTAAAGTTATTTCAAATGGCAACTTTCTGGCTTTAAGAAACACTATAAGAAATCAAGAAAAAAAGATTGTGGCAGTCAGTAACGGTTACTTTTTTAGACCAAGCAGAGGAAAAAAATATGGAATCACTCAATTCTGAGGAAAAAATTATGGAATCACCCTGTAAATTTTCATCCCCCCAAAAAATACATGCATCATATCAGATCTGCTCGTTAGTCTGCATCTAAAAAGGAGTGAACACACCTTGGAGAGCTGTTGCACCAAGTGGACTGACATGAATCATGGCTCCAACACGAGAGATGTCAATTGAAACAAAGGAGAGGATTATCAAACTCTTAAAAGAGAGTAAATCATCACGCAATGTTGCAAAAGATGTTGGTTGTTCACAGTCAGCTGTGTCTAAACTATGGACCAAATACAAACAACATGGGAAGGTTGTTAAAGGCAAACATACTGGTAGACCAAGGAAGACATCAAAGCGTCAAGACAGAAAACCTAAAGCAATATGTCTCAAAAATCGAAAAATGTACAACAAAACAAATGAGGAACGAATGTGAGGAAACTGGAGTCAACGTCTGTGACCGAACTGTAAGAAACCGCCTAAAGGAAATGGGATTTACATACAGAAAAGCTAAACGAAAGGCATCATTAACACCTAAACAGAAAAAAACAAGGTTACAATGGGCTAAGGAAAAGCAATTGTGGACTGTGGATGACTGGATGAAAGTCATATTCAGTGATGAATCTGCATTGGGCAAGGTGATGATGCTGGAACTTTTGTTTGGTGCCTTTCCAATGAGATTTATAAAGATGACTGCCTGAAGAGAACATGTAAATTTCCACAGTCATTGATGATATGGGGCTGCATGTCAGGTAAAGGCACTGGGGAGATGGCTGTCATTACATCATCAATAAATGCACAAGTTTATGTTGATATTTTGGACAATTGAAAGGATGTTTGGGGATGATGAAATCATTTTTCAAGATGATAATGCATCTTGCCATAGAACAAAAACTGCAAAAACATTCCTTGCAAAAAGACACATAGGGTCAATGTCATGGCATAGGGTCAATGTCAATGAGCAGATCTGATTTGATGCAGGTGTTAATTTGGGGGATGAAAATTTACAGGGTGATTCCATAATTTTTTCCTCAGAATTGAGTGATTCCATATTTTTTTCCTCTGCTTGGTCTAAAAAAGTAACCGTTACTGACTGCCACAATTTTTTTTTCTTGATTTCTTATAGTGTTTCTTAAAGCCAGAAAGTTGCCATTTGAAATGACTTTAGTTTTGTGTCATGTCTGTGATCTGCTTTTTTTCTACAAAATTAAACAACTGAATGAACATCCTCTGAGGCCGGTGATTCCATAATTTTTGCCAGGGGTTGTATCTCGCGCGTTTGGATCCAGTTGAGGAGTGAGTATCCAAATTATTATAAGCAATAAAAAGTGCAGTAAAACTATAATATCTATAGTAAATTGTGATAAACAGCAGCTGAACTGAATGAACATCCTCCGAGGCCAGTGATTCCATAATTTTTGCCAGGGGTTGTAATACCAAATATCCATTAATTTGGAAATCCATCATCATTTTGATACATCCGTAGCTCAGATTGGTACTGGAGCCCTGAGGCTGTGATGATCACAGCTCTTGATTGTTTTTTTCCTGCCCTGTTGAGCTCCACACATTAGCCAACACACCTGTTGAATACTTTTCTTGCAGATATAACTGGCCATGAAGTCATATTCATATGAAGACACAACTTAACAGTCCTGGAAATGATTTAACTATGATTCTGTTGTGTGCACTCTTGCACTCCAGGATCATTTAAACTTAAACATAATTTAAACACAGCTACAGATTTGTTAAATGTAAAAATATTTGATTCATAAAGTTTTTCACCAAGATTTTACCTTTGAAGGAGGAAATCTGAAAATGAAAAAACTCCAGGCCCGTAATTATTAAAAAAAACTTTGTAACCATCTAAAAAGTGAAAAATACTGATATTATTTTCAGGTCACATCATCCAACCCTACATAGATTTGCATATGATACATATTGTAATACTTGGGTGGATATTCCGTAACTAATGCAATTCTTAAGAAATGTGACTCCACAAGGAACTGGCTTGTACTGCTGAAATAATTTTGGAAAATGTATCACTTGAAAGAAAACCCTATGTTTGCCTAATTATTTGCATGTTATCATTATTATTAAACCTCGAATGTCCACAGATGATGTCAAGTTATTTTACAGAAATTTTAAAACTTTAATTGGTACAATGGAAATGACGATGGGTTATACATGTTAACGTGTATTAAGTCTTTACCTCTGGTTATGTCATTTAAGTGGAAAGTGCTCAAAAACACCCGCAGGACAAAAATAATTAACACTGTAAGCATGAAAAGCTGCAACAATTCAGTCAGACCTTGACATTTCATCAAACTACCATCTTGGCACCCTCATTCCACACCTCTCTTTCCTCTCAATCTCATTTTGCCTCAGTCTCCATCAAGTTAAATGTCAGTGCACACACCTGAGCGTGGGCCTGGCTGACCCAAACAGGCCTGGCTACATCCACAGATCAAGTCAAAGCCAGAAAGCCAGGGGAGAGAGAATCAATCAGGCTGAGCCTCAGCATCCGCAGCTGGCAGGTTAGCCAGGCGTGGAGCACCTGAGTGGTGAAACCATCTGGTTTCTGGCCTGGCCTGCCGAAGCCCAGCCACAACTGCTGGGCCTGTAAAACAACAGTGGAGCAGTAAACACACAGCAATGCCATAAAGCAGGAGCAGCAGAGCAAAGAGACGAGGTAGAAAAGAGCAACCTCACTGCTGGTGGGTGGTTGTTGTCACTGTGTGAATGCAACATTCAGGGATTAATAAAGGAAAAAAAAAGGAAGAGAAAGGCAGCCAAGAAACAGAAGAATAGATCAAGACAAGCAACAAAACAAAAGCAAATGTAAAGGCGTGGGGAGTCATCCTGTTGACACAAGTACATAATGTGAGAATGATACAGGGTCTCTGAGGAGAGGTTATTGATGAACTGATTGATGACTATTGGCTCATTATTGCTTACTGTTGTATTCCAACAACTCACAAGCTAACCATAATCCTCAATATCTATCAAAGCCAGAATATTTAGGATTATTGGGCAAAGTTACAAAGTTACCTGGTTTCTCAGGGAACACCTACGTCATAGAAGGAACACACCCTGAGGTCTGCCAAGAAGAACCAAGAAGAACCTGGACCTTGCTCATGGAGGACAACGCCAATCAATCAACGAAGCTAAACTACAATGTGGCACAGAATCAATCAGCCTCCAGGTTTCTGTGTGTTGAGTAGAGGCTGATGATACTGTTTGATCATTGACCATGAATGTTTAAATTTTAACCTGAATATGTGCTCTGGGTTTGGAGAATTGAATTAAACTCACTCTGGAGAACTCCTTATTGGGGCTAAAGAGTCACTGATGTTTTGAAAGAAAGCTGTAGACTTGATCATACCTGCCAACATTTGAATTAATGCGGGACGCTCATGTGTGGCCGTGTGCACCAATGGTGCAAAGTGGAACTGAGGGGGTCCGGCAGTGTGCCCGGACCCACACAACTGTGGGACTAATGGGCATCCCACACACACCCATGCGGGACGCGGGACACAGGTAAATACCGGGACTGTCCCGCCCAGTGCTCTGCTTGATTAACGAGTACATCAATAAAAACACAACTGGAAATTGTAGATGTTAGTATATTCTGGTGTTAGATGAACCATAAAAAACTGTGGTTCAAAACAATTTCATATGATGTGCAAGATCACTACTATTTTCCAGAGTATAAGTCATTGAATTTTGACTAGTTTGGGAGGCCCTGCAACTTATATGCCAGTGCCACAGTGCATCCAGAAAGTATTCACAGCACTTCACTTTTTCCACATATTATGTTACAGTCTTATTCCAAAATGGAGTAAATTCATGTTTTCCCACAACATTCTACTCAAAACAATCCATAATGACAACATGAAAAATGTTTTTTTTTCTTTGCAAATTTATTAAAAATTTCAAAAACTAAGAAATTACATGTGCATATACGTATTCACACCCTTTGTTCAATACTTTGTTGATGCACCTTTTTGGATGCAGCAATTACAGCCTAATGTTCTTGAATATGATGCCACAAGCTTGGTGCACCTATCTTTGGGCAGTTTTGCCCATTCCTCTTTGCAGCACCTCTCAAGCTCCATCAGGTTGGATGGGGAGTGTCAGCCATTTTCAGATCTCTCTAGAGCTGTTCAATCTGATTCAGGTCTGGGCTCTGGCTGGGTCACTCAAGGACATTCACAGAGTTGTCCTGAAGCCACACCTTTGATATCTTGGCTGTGTGTTTAGAGTCACTGTCTGCTGAAAGATTAACAGTCGCCCCAGTCTGAGGTCAGGAGCACTCTGGAGCACAATACACTCTGTATATTGCTGCATTCATCTTTTCCTCAATCCTGACTAGTCTCCCAGTTCCTGCTGCTGAAAAACATCCCCACAGCATGATGCTGCCACCACCATACTTCACTGTAGGGATGGTGCCTGGTTTCCTTCAAACATGATGCCAAAAGGTAAAATCTTTTTCTCATCAGACCAGAGAATTTTGTTTCTCATGGTCTGAATTTAACTAGAGAAGTTTTGTAGAGTTAACTCAGTTGAAAGGTGAAATGACTAAGTTGAAATAGCTTTTAAAAAATCCATGTAAATTGTTACATCAAATTTTCTCATCAGAGGAGGTGATGGTCTAGTGGTTAAGCATTGGACTTGAGACCAGTGGATCCTCGGTTCAAATCCCAGCCTGACCGGAAAACCACTAAGGGCCCTTGGGCAAATTCGTTAATCCCCTAGTTGCTCCCGGTGTGTAGTGAGTTCCTTTTATGGCAGCACCCTCACATCGGGGTGAATGTGAGGCATTATTTGTAAAGCGCTTTCCATCTGATGCAGATGGAAAAGCGCGATATAATTGCAGTCCATTTGAGACAGCAGTTCCTTTTTTACAGTGTGAATACTTTCTGGATGCACCGTTTAGTACCAAAATGCCACGCATTCATTGTTAATAAGAATAACTATAATGACTTTTTATATCAGACTTTCCAAAAACAAAAACAAAATAAACTAATACTAAAAGAATAAATTTTAATTTATTAATTTATATAGCACCAATTCGTGATGAGATCGCCTCAAGGTGCTTCACACAGCATAACAAACACAGAGAAAACTGAATTAAAAATTTAAAAACACAATAAAAAGACAAAACCATAAAAGAACACAAGAATTAAAAACACATCATAACACAATAAAACTAATGAGAAAACAAGAAATACAAATCAGTCTTTAAATGTGATTTAAAAGTCTCCACAGTATCCGACTGTCATATGTGTGTCGGGAGATCGTTCCACAGAGCTGGGGCACGGTAAGAGAAAGCTCTGTGACCCGCTGACTTTTAATTCACCCTGCGAATGTAGGGCCCGAGCTGGTACATAGGGGCTCACCAGGTCAGCCAGATAGGGAGGCGCAAGTCCATGAATAATTTTATAAGCTAATAACAGTACCTTAAAATTTGATCTTGCACTGACTAGAAGCCAGTGTAGAGATGCCAAAATGGGTGTAATGTGGTCAAACCTTCTGCTTTGTGTCAAACGTCTGGCAGTAGCATTGTGAACCAGATGAAGACCCCTAATACTGGACTGCGGTAAACCAGAAAATAGAGCAATACAATACTCCAATATAGAAGAGACAAATGCATAAATCAAAGTCTCAGCATCAGGATGGGACCAATAAAAAGTAAATTCATTCATTCATTCAAACCTTTATTTAACCAGGAAAAGCTCATTGAGATTAAAAATCTCTTTTCCAAGAGAGTCCTGGCCAAGACAGGCAGCAAAAGAGACAAAGTTAAAACAAACAAAAAAGACAAACAGGATAAAACAAACAAATGGCAATAATAAAAAGTACAGTACTGTTCAGAATAATAGTAGTGCTATGTAACTAAAAAGATTAATCTAGGTTCTGTATTTCTTATTGTTACATGGGAAACAAGGTACCAGTAGATTCAGTAGATTCTCACAAATCCAACAAGACCAAGCATTCATGATATCCACACTCTTAAGGCTATGAAATTGGGCTATTAGTAAAAAAAAAAGTAGAAAAGGAGGTGTTCACAATAATAGTAGCATCTGCTGTTGATGCTACAAACTCAAAACTATTATGTTCAAACTGCTTTTTTAGCAATCCTGTGAATCACTAAACTAGTATTTAGTTGTATAACCACAGTTTTTCATGATTTCTTCACATCTGCGAGGCATTAATTTTGTTGGTTTGGAACCAAGAATTTGCTCGTTTACTAGTGTGCTTGGGGTTATTGTCTTGTTGAAACACCAATTTCAAGGGCACGTCCTCTTCAGCATAAGGCAACATGACCTCTTCAAGTATTCTGACATCCATCCAAACTGATCCATGATACCTGGTATGCAATATATAGGCCCAACACCATAGTAGGAGAAACACGCCCATATCATGATGCTTGCACCACCATGCTTCACTGTCTTCACTGTGAACTGTGGCTTGAATTCAGAGTTTGGTGATCATCTCACTAACTGTCTGCGGCCCTTGGACTCAAAAAGAACAATTTTACTCTAATCAGTCCACAAAATATTCCTCAATTTCTCTTTAGGCCAGTTGATGTGTTCTTTGGCAAACTGTAACCTCTTCTGCACATGTCTTTTATTTAACAGAGGGACTTTGCGGGGGATTCTTGCAAATAAATTAGCTTCACACAGGCGTCTTCTGTCACTTACAGGTAACTCCAGACTGTCTTTGATCATCCTGGAGCTGATCAATGGGTGAGCCTTTGCCATTCTGGTTATTCCTCTATCCATTTTGATGGTTGTTTTCCATTTTCTTCCATGCATCTGTTTTTTTGGGGTTTTTTTTTTGTCCATTTTAAAACATTGGAGATCATTGTAGATGAACAGCCTATAATTTTTTTGCACCTGCGTATAAGTTTCCCCCTCTCCAATCAACTTTTTAAAGTCACACCGACTTTGTTCTTTCTCTTCAAGTGGCATTTAACAGGGGTGGCTTATACTTCAGAAAAGAGTAAGTAAAAGTACATGTGCGACAAACCGCCATATTGTATTTTGTACAAATTGACTTTGAAGGGTTTCTAGGCTACAGTGGCACAAAATGTCACCACTATTTATTGGTTGAAATGTTCTCTTTATATGTGTAAATTAGTTGGTTTCTTGGTGGGTCGAAGTGTTGGAATAAAATAGCAGAGCACAACAGTCGACTCAGTGCGCCTGACAACCGAGCCAACAGAACAATCAGGGAACACTCTAGGCTGTAATATATACATATATATATGTAAATGAGCAAGAAATTATTTGTCAAACCATTTTCATTCATAGTTCATTAAAACTGGGCTGATCCAACACTTCTCTGGCACATCAAACACTCACTACAGAAAAACACAGTATTGGAGTGAAATTGACCTGGTGTTTCATCCAAAAGCATCTGAAGAGCTCTTGGCACTGGCCACATGATGACAACTGAACTAACACGTGAGTATGAAAACAGCTCTGACTTTGAAACTTTTAGTGTACTGACTTTTTTCTTCTCCTTTTCAAGGCAAAGAGTCCCATTGTGATGCAAATCCCACATCCCTGGGGAGATGTAGAGCCGCGTGTTAAGTGAGCTGACGTAACCCTGACAGCATCATTTCCTCACTATCAATCTGCTCAAATCCCTCATCTGGTTGGCACAGTTGTCAATACCTCCACCTCACACACCTCCCACTTCAGGGCGCAGGAACAGCAAGAAAGATGTGATGTGAGGAATTGAAAAACAACAGGAGTGTCAGCTGCAGGCACCAGCTGCTATCCAGCGGAATTCATTTGAATACACTTTATTTCATCGCTGTTGGGATTTGGAATGTCAATCGGAGCACTTTCAGCTTCATCTAGATGAAATGTTCAGTCACCTTGAAAGCGGTATTTTGTCAAGTAGCCTTAGTAAATAAACTTGGGGTGGTGAAAAGACCTTCTTCTACTTATCTTTGATAGATTGTTGCGTTAAATAACAACCACAACAAAGTTATGCCAATGGAGCTCCTGGATCTGGCAGTGACAGATTAAAATGCGGCAGTAAATGTGCTCCTCAACCATTGACAGAGAGGTTGCACCTTTTGGAGTCTGAGCGGAGTTAACATTGCTGATGCTATCGCAACTTGCTCTCAAAGACTTCAAATCGCAAACATTTCAAGTCTGAATGGATCTAATCAAGAATGAGCTCCAAAATACAAACCTATCAGAAGGCTGCATCAGCTGGTGATGCATTGGGGTGAACGAGAAGAGATGAAGACTAGGGATGTCTGTGGACCTACAATCACAATGTTATCACTCAGCCTGTGCCTGATGCCATTGTTGGCCAGCTGGTGGGCTGCACAGTTATTGGGCAGGGTGGTCGTCAGAAGTGAAGGATTGAAGCGTGTTTGTTTCGCCTCATGGTTTATCTGTCCTTATCAGCTTACCTTTCTCTTCTGTGGTTGACCTCTATTCATCAAAAGTAACAGGCTGCTGATACACTCTCTTTGAGCGCTCCTCCTCCCTGCACTTGGAATTGACCACCAAAATCTTCACAGGGTCTCCTGGAGTCTTTTTCAAACTTTTGCTGTTTCTTAACTCCACATCCAACACATTTTGCCTCCGTCTCCGTTATCTCAGTGGCACAGTTACAGCCACAGTACACTTTATTGTACCACCTACACTGAGCTCAAAAAGGAGCCATAAGTTCCAAAACACCCCCCCCCCCCCCCCAAAATAAATAAATAAATAAATAAATAAATAAGAAAATGAGTTGCCATCCCACTTTCTGACACCAACACTGTGGCAATTGTATCAAGCCTGCATGTTGATTAGCCAGGTGTGCAAGATCCACGTGTGCTTTCTTTTTTGCCTGCTTGTTTGACTGATATTGACATATTTATAAACTCGAGGGCAAGCCCACTGCCCTGGAAGCAGCATGCACAATGTTTAATGCACACCATTTCTTAAGAAAATGGCAATATGTGAGTATCTGCAGAAAGCTTAGCTCCTCCGGGACAGAAAGATACCAAGCATCGCATTTTATCACTATGCAAGCCTAAAACAAATTCAAGGACAGCATAAGATCTCTGGGTGAAAGCATACCGTACTTGCTTCCTGATAGCATCATGTCAGGAAGGACCTCAAAATGAAAAAGTTTTTCTATGTTATTCTGCAGTAGACCAGCAGAAGATTTCATTTTGTTTCATCATCACAACATGCGTGTTTTCAGACCTAAGGTCTCAGGGTATGCACCGATGTGCATCATCGCTTCTACCAGACTGTGGAACCACCTCGATGCTTGGATGGCAACCATTTAGAAAACTGGTCCATCCCCACTTCTCAGAAGTACCAATCTGAGGGGCCCTCTGAGCATAAATACCATAACCATTGTGACTTAGTGAGGGGTGTTGTTTAGGGTAATCAACTTATGTGTCAAATCCATTCAGATGGTTAAAGACAGTGGTGTGAAGGTGCATTAACTTAACTATAAAAAAAACCAACCATATAAACAGGCTGTGAGGCAACGTTCAGACAGACCTTGAAACACAGATGAGAAGATACACAGAAGACTTCAGAATGCTGCTCCAAAAGAGCCTTAGAATTCTTCTACGACTCAGAACCTTAGAATTTTTCAGACACTTTCCAAGATCAAACAAAAGATTACCTGAGTATAAAACGTAGACTAAAAACCTGAGCTTACTTTAATTGAAGTTCTTACAGGCCTTTTTAACAGAGTTCTCCAAATAGTTTTTTGATTTAAAAGACAGTTTTACAAATCAAGCAGGAACAATTTTAGACTGTTAATTTTATTGTTGGTAACACTTTATTTTACAGTACCTTTAATACATAGTACCTACCACACTTAGTACAATGTATATTAATCAAATCTAGTGGGGTTTTTTTTTATGTTTTTCAGTGTTTAATTAATTTCTTTTTTAAGTGTTTATACTATTTGGAGTTTTTTTTCTGATTACATTTAATGATTGCAATGTTCAAAAACATGAATTTGCATTTGGATGGACACCATGTATATTTTGCACCAAAACAAACCAATAATTGTGCCATTTGCAAGAATTTATAGTCATTTTTGTTTTTGTTGTTTCACCTTGGTTGGCTCTCACTGCGGTATTGTATCACTTCCTGTTCCGGAGCACAGCAGTGTTTTGCTGTATCTGTTAGCTGTTTAATCTGTGCAGTTAGATTGATCTAGTTAACTAGATAACGATTTGTTTCACAGTGTAATCTTCACGTGCCTTAACTAAAGCACTCCCTCTGCTGAATCACCTCTAAATTATTTACACATTATTCACTTTGTGTGTTTTTAGGAATCCGCTAGCTTAGCGCAGCTACTAGCTCTTAGCCAATTTAGCATGGTGGCTTCTCCTGTCTCTCCCGCACTTTTCTGCTCTGGGTGTGAAATGTTTAGTTATTCCTCGGCCTCCTTTAGCAGTAATGGTACTTGTAATAAGTGTAGCTTATTCGTAGCTTTGGAGGCCAGGCTGGGCGAATTGGAGACTCGGCTCCGCACCGTGGAAAATTCTACAGCTAGCCAGGCCCCTGTAGTCAGTGCGGACCAAGGTAGCTTAGCCACCGTTAGTTTCCCTCTGGCAGATCCCAAGCAGCCGGGAAAGCAGGCCGACTGCGTGACTGTGAGGAGGAAGCGTAGCCCTAAACAGAAGCCCAGTGTACACCGCCAACCCATTCACATTTCTAACCGTTTTTCCCCACTCGACGACACACCCGCCGAGGATCAAACTCTGGTTATTGGCGACTCTGTTTTGAGAAATGTGAAGTTAGCGACACCAGCAACCATAGTCAATTGTCTTCCGGGGGCCAGAGCAGGCGACACTGAAGGAAATTTGAAACTGCTGGCTAAGACTAAGCATAAATTTGGTAAGATTGTAATTCACGTCGGCAGTAATGACACCCGGTTACGCCAATCGGAGGTCACTAAAATTAACATTGAATCGTGTGTAACTTTGCAAAAACAATGTCGGACTCTGTAGTTTTCTCTGGGCCCCTTCCCAATCGGATCGGGAGTGACATGTTTAGCTGCATGTTCTCCTTGAATTGCTGGCTGTCTGAGTGGTGTCCAAAAAATGAGGTGGGCTTCATAGATAATTGGCAAAGCTTCTGGGGAAAACCTGGTCTTGTTAGGAGAGACGGCATCATCCCACTTTGGATGGAGCAGCTCTCATTTCTAGAAATCTGGCCAATTTTCTTAAATCCTCCAAACCGTGACTATCCAGGGTTGGGACCAGGAAGCAGAGTTGTAGTCTTACACACCTCTCTGCAGCTTCTCTCCCCCTGCCATCCCCTCATTACCCCATCCCCGTAGAGACGGTGCCTGCTCCCAGACCACCAATAACCAGCAAAAATCTATTTAAGCATAAAAATTCATAAAGAAAAAATAATATAGCACCTTCAACTGCACCACAAACTAAAACAGTTAAATGTGGTCTATTAAACATTAGGTCTTTCTCTTCTAAGTCCCTGTTAGTAAATGATATAATAATTGATCAACATATTGATTTATTCTGCCTTACAGAAACCTGGTTACAGCAGGATGAATATGTTAGTTTAAATGAGTCAACACCCCCGAGTCACACTAACTGCCAGAATGCTTGTAGCATGGGCCGAGGCGGAGGATTAGCAGCAATCTTCCATTCCAGCTTATTAATTAATCAAAAACCCAGACAGAGCTTTAATTCATTTGAAAGCTTGACTCTTAGTCTTGTCCATCCAAATTGGAAGTCTCAAAAACCAGTTTTATTTGTTATTATCTATCGTCCACCTGGTCATTACTGTGAGTTTCTCTGTGAATTTTCAGACCGTTTGTCTGACTTAGTGCTTAGCTCAGATAAGATAATTATAGCGGGCGATTTTAACATCCACACAGATGCTGAGAATGACAGCCTCAACACTGCATTTAATCTATTATTAGACTCAACTGGCTTTGCTCAAAATGTAAATGAGTCCACCCACCACTTTAATCATATCTTAGATCTTGTTCTGACTTATGGTATGGAAATTGAAGACTTAACAGTATTCCCTGAAAACTCCCTTCTGTCTGATCATTTCTTAATAACATTTACATTTACTCTGATGGACTACCCAGCAGTGGGGAATAAGTTTCATTACACTAGAAGTCTTTCAGAAAGCGCTGTAACTAGGTTTAAGGATATGATTCCTTCTTTATGTTCTCTAATGCCATATACCAACACAGTGCAGAGTAGCTACCTAAACTCTGTAAGTGAGATAGAGTATCTCGTCAATAGTTTTACATCCTCATTGAAGACAACTTTGGATGCTGTAGCTCCTCTGAAAAAGAGAGCTTTAAATTAGAAGTGCCTGACTCCGTGGTATAACTCACAAACTCGCAGCTTAAAGCAGATAACCTGTAAGTTGGAGAGGAAATGGTGTCTCACTAATTTAGAAGATCTTCACTAAGCCTGGAAAAAGAGTCTGTTGCTCTATAAAAAAGCCCTCCGTAAAGCTAGGACATCTTACTACTCATCACTAATTGAAGAAAATAAGAACAACCCCAGGTTTCTTTTCAGCACTGTAGCCAGGCTGACAAAGAGTCAGAGCTCTATTGAGCCGAGTATTCCTTTAACTTTAACTAGTAATGACTTCATGACTTTCTTTGCTAATCAAATTTTAACTATTAGAGAAAGAAATTACTCATAACCATCCCAAAGACGTATCGTTATCTTCGGCTGCTTTCAGTGATGCCGGTATTTGGTTAAACTCTTTCTCTCCGATTGTTCTGTCTGAGTTATTTTCATTAGTTACTTCCTCCAAACCATCAACATGTCTATTAGACCCCATTCCTACCAGGCTGCTCAAGGAAGCCCTACCATTATTTAATGGTTCGATCTTAAATATGATCAATCTATCTTTATTAGTTGGCTATGTACCATAGGCTTTTAAGGTGGCAGTAATTAAACCATCACTTGACCCAGCTATCTTAGCTAATTATAGGCCAATCTCCAACCTTCCTTTTCTCTCAAAAATTCTTGAAAGGGTAGTTGTAAAACAGCTAACTGATCATCTGCAGAGGAATGGTCTATTTGAAGAGTTTCAGTCAGGTTTTAGAATTCATCATAGTACAGAAACAGCATTAGTGAAGGTTACAAATGATCTTCTTATGGCCTCAGACAGTGGACTCATCTCTGTGCTTGTTTTGTTAGACCTCAGTGCTGCTTTTGATACTGTTGACCATAAAAAGTTTATTACAGAGATTAGAGCATGCCATAGGTATTAAAGGCACTGCGCTGCGGTGGTTTGAATCATATTTATCTAATAGATTACAATTTGTTCATGTAAATGGGGAATCTTCTTCACAGACTAAGGTTAATTATGGAGTTCCACAAGGTTCTGTGCTAGGACCAATTTTATTCACTTTATACATGCTTCCCTTAGGCAGTATTATTAGACGGCATTGCTTAAATTTTCATTGTTACGCAGATGATACCCAGCTTTATCTATCCATGAAGCCAGAGGACACACACCAATTAGCTAAACTGCAGGATTGTCTTACAGACATAAGGACATGGATGACCTCTAATTTCCTGCTTTTAAACTCAGATAAAACTGAAGTTATTGTACTTGGCCCCACAAATCTTAGAAACATGGTGTCTAACCAGATCCTTACTCTGGATGGCATTACCCTGACCTCTAGTAATACTGTGAGAAATCTTGGAGTCATTTTTGATCAGGATATGTCATTCAATGCGCATATTAAACAAATATGTAGGACTGCTTTTTTGCATTTGCGCAATATCTCTAAAATTAGAAAGGTCTTGTCTCAGAGTGATGCTGAAAAACTAATTCATGCATTTATTTCCTCTAGGCTGGACTATTGTAATTCATTATTATCAGGTTGTCCTAAAAGTTCCCTGAAAAGCCTTCAGTTAATTCAAAATGCTGCAGCTAGAGTGCTGGCAGGGACTAGAAGGAGAGAGCATATGTCACCCATATTGGCCTCTCTTCATTGGCTTCCTGTTAATTCTAGAATAGAATTTAAAATTCTTCTTCTTACTTATAAGGTTTTGAATAATCAGGTCCCATCTTATCTTAGGGACCTCTTAGTACCATATCACCCCAATAGAGCGCTTCGCTCTCAGACTGCAGGCTTACTTGTAGTTCCTAGGGTTTGTAAGAGTAGAATGGGAGGCAGAGCCTTCAGCTTTCAGGCTCCTCTCCTGTGGAACCAGCTCCCAATTCAGATCAGGGAGACAGACACCCTCTCTACTTTTAAGATTAGGCTTAAAACTTTCCTTTTTGCTAAAGCTTATAGTTAGGGCTGGATCAGGTGACCCTGAGCCATCCCTTAGTTATGCTGCTATAGACTTAGACTGCTGGGGGTTCCCATGATGCACTGAGTGTTTCTTTCTCTTTTTGCTCTGTATGCACCACTCTGCATTTAATCATTAGCGATTGATCTCTGCTCCCCTCCACAGCATGTCTTTTTCCTGGTTCTCTCCCTCAGCCCCAACCAGTCCCAGCAGAAGACTGCCCCTCCCTGAGCCTGGTTCTGCTGGAGGTTTCTTTCTGTTAAAAGGGAGTTTTTCCTTCCCACTGTTGCCAAGTGCTTGCTCACAGTGGGTCGTTTTGACCGTTGGGGTTTTTCCGTAATTATTGTATGGCCTTGCCTTACAATATAAGGCGCCTTGGGGCAACTGTTTGTTGTGATTTGGCGCTATATAAATAAAATTGATTGAAATTGATTGATTGACCTTGAAAGTGCATTTGGTGAAATACCTCCAATTCAACATGAAGGTCTAGCTCCGATCTACTGTGGTGGCCCTGAGTGAAAACAAGGGAGAATCTGAAGGGAACTTGATAAATAAATGATATAAAGAACCGGCTCATTTTGTTCCTGAAATAACAATTTTGAAAAATGTATAAGTTAAAATATCCAGTTTGCCCCCTAAATATTGTATCATGTTTACCCACGCGCAATCTCCATGTAATATGGAGTTGTGTCAGGAAGGGTATGCGGTGTAAAACTTGTGCCAAATCAACAAGCTGATCAACATTGCATCTGCTGTGGCAACACAAAGTGAAAACAAGGGATCAGCTGAAAGGACTTACTGTCCATCATAGTTATTAGTTTATGTTTTCACCCCTGTTTGTTTGTTTGTTTGTGAACATCCTGGAGCCAATTTTTCATATATCATTATTTTTTTTTATTTTTTTTTTTTACTGAAGATTCATATCCTGATAGGCAAGAACTAATTCCATTTTCAAGATCATAGGTCAAAGGGCAAAGTCAGGAAAAAACTTCATAATAACTCAAAAAAGATCAAATTTCTTTCATATTTGAATGTATTATGTAGGATGGTATCCTTTATCAACTGACAAAGTTTGATCCAGATTACAGATTTTGCGGCCGTTTAAATTTAACATTGAAAACCCCATTTGTTGAATAGTTTACATTATATCTTAATCAAACGTGTCCCAGTCACTGTCATATTTGAAAGTGAGGTGCAGACTGGCACTCACTATCACCTGACAAAGTTTGATCTGGATCTGATCCCGATTGTGGATTTTGTGGACATTTGAATTTAATATTGAAAAGACCATTTGGTGTACATTTTTCATTATATCTCTATCTAAAGTGCCTCAATAACTCTCATTTGTGACAGTGAGTTGCAAGAGGTGCAAACTGGCACTCTCAATGAATAGACTAAGTTTGATCCACATCTGATCTGTATTGCGGATTTAGCGGATATTTGACTTTCAACATTGAAAAGCCCTTTTGATCTATATTTTGTATTATATATTAGCTTATGAGCTGAATGCTTAAATTCAAGTTTATTTATTTTTTAATTAGTAAATGTTTCCTTTAGTATACATTCAAGAGTAATAAGCCTTTTTGGGAATATGTCGTTTTCAAAATAAACTGCTGAAAAACTCCATAGGTCATAAAGACTTACTCAACACACAAAAACCGGTTTCATTGTATTGCACTATGAAATGCTGTCACCGCAGATGGGGACTATGTTTGAATATGACCCCTGCCTTTTAAAAAGCAAACTGTCATATCAAGGAGTCATTCTGCAGTTTCTCCCCCCTCTTCAACGGTGTTGTGTTGGACATGATGAGTGAATGCCACGGGGTACATTCAGACATCACCAGCATCTGTGCAGTGCATCCAGAGCCATTAATAAAACAAACAAACTGACACTACAAAAGGCTTTATACAATATACAAATAAATGCTCCTCATTATATTTTCACATGTATCTATTTGATCTGACTTCTGTCTCTATTCTCTCCCTCGCCATTCCTCTGTTCTATTTTCCGCGCTTTCATTTTGTTCCTGTTTCTCACTGACGCTATTCTTTGCTGAAGCCTCTTTGCATGTTCCATTGTCGCCTTCTTCCAGTGATGATGGGGACAGCAACATGTTCACATCGCCATATACACACAAACACCACGAGCTTTGTCATTTTGTCATTCAAAGCACTGCAGAGACCCTTCAACCCGCATTTTTATTTGAACTTTATGAGGATTTTTGACAAAAGATATACTGCTTCTGTGTTATGCTGCATTGCCTATAAAAAAGTTCTCACCCCTTGGCCATCTACATGTTTTTCTTCTTTTATGTGAATCTGAGCATAAATGAGTCACCAAATACCCACTGGAGTTTAATTAAATCAAACATCAAGAAAAGTGTGTGTGTGTGTGGGGGGGGGGGGGGGGGGGGGGGGGGGGGGGGGGTACTGTCATAATTTTTTTTTTATGAGTTGAGTGTGATCTTGCCAGGGCCCCTCTAAGCCTCTAGAAAAGGCCACGGGTCTGCCCATGCATCACCGGTGTGCAACAGATACATGGC
This sequence comes from Thalassophryne amazonica, assembly GCF_902500255.1. Taxonomy (NCBI): domain Eukaryota; kingdom Metazoa; phylum Chordata; class Actinopteri; order Batrachoidiformes; family Batrachoididae; genus Thalassophryne; species Thalassophryne amazonica. The sequence continues at coordinate 95,745,984 of NC_047110.1, read as the reverse complement.
TATTTTGAAGAGGTGAGGAAGGAACAGTTCTCTCCCAGGGTGGTTGCAAACCGGGGAACCAAGGTGGTTCCGTAGTGTGGAGGATGTGGTGATGTGCATCATTGCATTTAATTATTTCTTCACAATGACCCCTATCCTCTGGAGATGATCTAGAACAAACTGGAAGGGTTATATTTCCCAGATGGTTTGGGAAGGCCGAAGGATTCCCCAGGAAGAGTTAGAGGACTTGGTCAAGGATAGGGAACTGTGACGCAGACCCAGTGAAGTAAGAGAAAATGAATGAATTAATGAATGAATTAAAAACAAAAAAGACAAATGCGATCATCTATAAGGCAAATCATCTATGTAGGTCAAAGGCAGATAAACGGTAGATGTCACCTATGTCATAAACACAATGTTAATACATGATAAAGGATTACATCAAACATTTACTTTTGTCTTGTTTTTCATGCCAAATGAATGCAAACAATCTGGCATAATTCATATTAAATAAAACCCAAGAAGTAAAACGACATGTCATGCTTGGCAGAACATATATTGAAGAGAGTGTTGTGAAGATGTAGGAACACGGACCCACAACAGGGGGCGTTAAATGAACGGGCAATGGATAAGCCAAACAGTAACAATTTAATGTTGTGAAGTGCACAACAGAATACAGACAAATACAGTTTTGGTACTAGAAACAATTATATGTTGAGTGACGTGTGGGCAGGCTTGAGGATAGGAGACGTCCGTCCAGAACCGAGCCGGATCCCACACGGCCTTCACCGCCAACGGATCTGAAGAACACCGGAGCCGCCAAGTCCTGGATCCCCAGGTGGCCACCGTCTCCAGCTGTCAGACCTGGTACTGCTGGCAGAGAACAGAAACAGTATAGATGAGTGTGAGTTCGCACACTCAGTAATCCCACAGTCTGTGTTCTTTTGGGAGGGAGCACCTCCACCTCCAATCACACACTCGTGCAGCTCCTGTCTAATCACTTATTTGGTTGGGGTGTGAAGCGAAGCCGTTGCTGATCACACCAAACGCCAATCCCACAGATAAGGCAACACCACAGGAAAACGGCTGCAAATAAGTTCAGAGTATTACTCAATGTTTTAGTTCAGCAGAGAAAATTACCTCTTCTGGTAGCTGATTTCTCGGCGGGGAGGTGGAGTTGCAGTCCGGCCTTTATGGTGGTGGTGGTGATGTGATGTGGATGAGTGACAGCTGGTGCTGATGACTAGTGACAGCTGTCACTCCCGGTTGCCCTCTCGTGCTTGAAGCCCGCACTTCAAGCAGGGCGCCATCTGGTGGTGGTGGGCCAGCAGTACCTCCTCTTCAGCAGCCCACACAACAGAGAGTTGCAATTAAAATCCATTAGGGATTTAAGAACACATTCCCCTTTTCAGCTTTCAAAGAAAACTACTACACGTAATTAGCTCAACATAGTATTTCCTTTTTAATGAGAAATTCAAAGACTTCAGGCCTAATAAGATGATTTTGGGCTTTTACAAAGTCACTTTAAACTATTTCCAAGGTAACATGTTTGAATAGGATTCTTTTGTTGAGACATCAGAGAGGAGCTCCTAACCTGATTTGGTGAGGTATAGGAAAGTACATTTTTGAAATCAGCCATTACTCCCATTCGATTCTGGCAAAGTACACTATAAATGTGGAATCATGTTCCACACTGCTTCCCAGGTGTGGGCTGAAGCTCAGCTCTGTGTTGCAGAATTTGGTAGATTAGTGTCAGGCAAGAAACGTCAGTCATCTCCAATGTCCTTGGAGGGCACAAAACAGTATGTGCACACTTTCATGCTGATCACTACTGTCACGTGACTCCAGTGAGCAAATACAGGTACTGACACATGGCAGCATTATTACACATTTTTCCAATTTGTCAGGGGGCAGAATAATCAATAGTACTGAAACATAGACAGTCCTTAGAGGGTCCTGAGAAAACCAGATTATGCTCAAATTCAAACAGATCCCAGTTAAATTAATTTAGCATGTCCAGTTCAAATGTGGTGAAAAATCAGATCAATTTTGTTCAAGTTAAAATGTGCACAAGAAAGTGTGACTGATGCACATACGTACACACGCACATACACACACACACACTAACGGACTCCCTTCTGGCTTTATGGCCAAAAGGGTATAATAAATTTTAAAAATTGTGTTTTTGTCAATTGTATTTATTATATCAAAGAATGCAGTGTATGAAAGAAGGAAACAACACTACAAAGATCATTATTATTATTATTATTATTATTATTTCAAAGAAAGAAAATTTGATTACCACCCCAAAGCAGAAAAAGTTGTGATGGCATGGAAAATACAAATCAACAAATAAATAAAGAAAGAATGATTGATTGATTCTGCTATTTACATTGCTTTTTATTTCGCTACAGACATTTGGAACACATTCTAAAAAAAAAGTTTGGATGCTAAAGCATTTAACACTTTGTAATGCCATTCATTCTCACAACATTTACAAGACATTTTTGACATTGAGAATAGGAGACCGTAATTTAGTTTGAACCCTCCGTGATGTCGCAGGATTTGAGAATTTACGGGAACCTCCATTTAATATATACACAGCATAACTACACACAGATAAATGGTGTACGGTTTTGTTTTTGGCTGCAATCACTGAAGCAGTCGCAAAAAATATTTCTTTTTCCGTTTCCGGTGGATGAAAAAAAGGTAAGGTGGTGGGAGACGCCGTGTCGGTAAGTGTTACTCTACACAGCTAACCAGAGTAGCTACATTCTCTCGCCTGCAAAACCGTCTCGACGTTTGTGCTCCGAGTCATCAACAAACCACAACATATGTCCACTTTCCCACTGCATCATCACTTTTTCTTTGTATTTTCACTTTGTTTGCGTGTAATTTGTCCAAAAACCCATTGAGAATGCCATGGTTTGTACCCAGGAAGTAGAGAAACTACGTCATATGCGTCATATTTTACGCCTTTAGTGCCTGCCCTCAAACGAGACTGCGATTCCAAGCGAGGAGGCTGACTTAACTGGATTGCTTCATATAAATTTTGCTTTGTGAGTTTTTTATTTGGTGGTGGGTGAGTTAGCTCTTATTATATTTAATGTGAATGGACAGGGAACACTCAGAACCACTCAGGAATCAAACTCACCAAGTCCAGTTAGTGAACAACGTGCTCTTTTACATGCACTACAGTCACATCTCTTTGCCATATTAATTTGTCATTTTAATAAAAATTGACATGTCTGTTCATTTATATGATGCATTAACCACTGCTTATTAAAATGTTCCTTCTTTTTGGAGGGGGGCTATCAGCTTTTATGGTGTTACAGCAATTTTGCTGCTTTGCTTTATAAATTTTTGTGCACTGCTGAGTGCTAATTTCATCAGAGGAGACAATACTTAAAATTATACTATGCCAGTGTTCTAAAACACTAAGATGAAATTAACATGCATTATTGTTGATGAAAAAAAGAGAGTAAAATGTTTTGCATTAAATAACTATAACACAATGCTAAAATACCCTCAGCCATATGAGCTTAAAAATATAACAGCATAAAAATAGGAAACACAATGTGACCATTTCACTTTTTAAAATGGGTCAAGGTTAGCCATCTTTTAACTTGTCCAAGGTCTGAGGAGAATGGTTCCTGTGAATTTGAAGACCCTAGTAGTAATAGGACTGGAGTTATACACGACAGACAGACAGTCAGACAGATGGACAGATGGACGGAGTCTTCACAATACTCGATGGCCATATTTTGGCATTGGGTAAATACTAAAATAACATCTCTCTCCATTTTCGTCAACCAGCTTACACTTTGAAAATGTTTCCAAAATGTGTCACATTCAGCAGAGTTCACACTGACACCATCCTGACGCAAAATCATCAAGGCTGGATGCAACATATAATATAACGCAATGCAAACATATACTCGCCCATATGAGCATAAAGTCTCACAGTGTTCAAGTACCTGATCAGCTCTCCAAGGCTCCGATTAAAGTTAGTGTACATAGATTTTTGAACAGCAGCAAACGCTACATCCATTCAATATCAATTTGTATTTAAGACTAATATATAAGAAATGACATGAATGTAAAAAAAAACAATAAAATGTAAAGTAAGCATTATATTTTAATTAAACTGGCTCAAGTTGTGGTTCTTATAATAGATAAAACAAGTATTGAATTATTTATTTTATTTTATTCTGGGGCCCAGGGTCATGTGACTGCCTCAGACAGGAGAGCTGCATCACGAATCATCCGTCGGCACCGTTTCCCATCACAGCTGCCTCCCTGAGGAATGCTCTCTGCCTCGATCTGTCTTCCTGATCAGTCTCTAACTAGAGGTTGTGCAGGAAAGCAGAGGTCTCTTTATCAAATAATGCTCATGCTTTTCACACAGTGCGGACAAATATTGTTACACCACCACATCTATCGACCCCTCCTCAGTGACAAATGTAAGAATTTGGTCGCTTTTTTACACTGTATCTCTCCCTTTCATGTGCAAATATGGAACACACTCATGGCTTCACTAGCTTTGCAACATCTGCAATAAATAAATATTTGGATTATTTGTTAACCGGCTAAAGGTAGTTTGTGCTGCAGTTATAGCAGCAGAATAGAGGTGATGCTTCAGCTGCTGCTGTCCCTATCTTTGAAATAAAGGACATACTGTCATGTAAAGCTCATGGAACCTGCTGTTGCAACATTCCATCCACAAGCATGACAAGCACAACTATACCATCATTAGAATTTGTATCAAGATGATGCAAACTGGAATGGAATGTGGATCTTTTTTGGTGATGTACTGTAAGGTTCAACTTTCCCAACATCACAGTTAGCCTATATGCAAGCACTATGAGTGCAGAATGAGGTCAGAATCTCTGAATCTTTCCCAGAGAAAACTGGCATTCCTCACGGATGTGTTCTGGCCACTACACTGTTCAATACTTGTGTGGACTGGGTGCTGGGTATGGTTGTGGAAATCAGCAGTTTAGGCGTCTTTGCTGATGAGGAAAATTTGGTTGACAATGCCTTCAAGGATGATGCTGTGATCTTTGCAGAATGAGTGGATACTCTGATTGCAGAACTTGAAAAGCTGAGTAAGGAATTGGAATGTCTGGATTTGGGATCATCCTTGATCAAGAAGACATTTCCAGGCTTTCAGTGACTTCATGGACTTGTCCTTCAGAATTACAGTGCACTTGTAAGCAGCATTGAAATGGCAGAGAAACTCATTTATTTCAGCAGTGAGATTCATTCTCTTGTTCACTTGTGGAAAGATCTCATGGAGGCGTTAGGCCACTGGACAAAGGTGTTTGGCAATGTCAACATCACCGCAGTAGAATGGACCAAGGCTTTAAAGTCATGCTTATTGTGTGGCTGTGACTCTTGTGTTATGTGTCGGACGCAGCTCGGAGAACCGACCAGCGTTTGAAGGACCCAGTATGAAATAAGCAGAGCACGGTACAAAGGCTAACTGAATTTAATACATAACAGTGATAATATAACAAAAAACGGTGCGGCCTGGCGTGGTGCGCTCCCAGCAGCGCTAACGGTCCGGAGCCAGAAGTTGTTTCGGACCCAAGGACCCCACCGACACCCCCCAGGTGGCCGCAACAACCGAGTCTGTGAAAGAAGGAACCATTATGTGAGTCCACACTCTACACACAGAACACTTAAAGGTGTACAAACAGCAAACACTTCCTGGCTTGATTACTGATCAGCTTCCCAACCTGCAGGCATGGAACATCCAGTTCACAAAACTCCACCGCAGTGAAAGCTGATACATGACTAACATACAGCTCAATACAATAAGGTGTGAGGGACACCACATTTACTGACTGTATAACTGTTAGTCACACAATCTAACGTACCTCAGGAAGTGTGCTGACGAGCGTGAGACCTCACCCCCTCCTCTTTCACAGACTGTGCATCAAACCTGGACGTTCTCAGCATCCGCTGCTGATGAGATGGCTCCCAAGACGACGATCTCACCCGTCTGGTCACAAGGTCGAGTCTCTGGCAAATACACACTGTGCACTCCAGTCTTAAATGCCAACATGTTCCAATCCATCCAGATGCACCACAGCTGTGAGTCCTGACGAGTCGCAGGTGATCAGGGTGAGGTCCTGACAGCCTCAGCAACACAGCCACTCAGTCCCAAACGCACGCCACCTGGGAGGAAAACCAAAAAACAGAAACAAACCGGCAGCCAGGCCCCCCCAGCCATATAACAGTACCCCACCCTCACGGGAAGCCTCCCGGCGACCACACACACCTGGCCCAGGAGAAACACCCCCCTCCAGGGACCATGGCTGGAAACCGCGTCTGCGTTCATCCTCCAACAGACTGGTTGAACTGGCTGCATCTTTGCCCTTGTTTCTGACAGTCTCTTAGCACAGGTGTGGCCAGGAGTTCTTACACCTGTGCGGTCAGCCTTTATCCAAACATGTGTAATTAGTCATAAAACAAAACACAAACAACCAAAACACCCCCCCCTCCCCAGGGGACCGTCCCATCAAACCCCAGGGAAGGGGAGAAAGGAAAAACAACCCAAACCCAAGCCTACAAACAAAAATACTAAGACACCCCCCCCCAGAGGACCGTTCCATCAAACCCCAGGGAAGGGGAGAAAAGAAAAACAACCCAAACTTGAGCTCAAACAAAAATGCCAAAATACCCCCCCTCCTCCCCCCAAACGACACGTAGGGACCAACACCCCCCAGAGGGCCTCCCGCCAGCTCCAGGAGTAATAACCACGGCCGAGGTCCCTCTGGGATCCAACGTCACCCACGGGGACTACCAGCGCCTCCCAGAGGACCACTCGTCAACCTCAGGAGACGCCTCCCCTCATGACCAATGGACCCAGCCCCGGCCGTCCACGGCTAGATGGACCCAACGCCCTTTCCCCCCCAGAGGACACCACAGTCAAACCCTGAGGGCGGAAACTGGGGGGGGAAAACAAAAAGATACCCCAAACCCCCCCCCCTCCCCTCCCGGGTGCAGAGGCTACCTGGGAAACGCCCAGCACAACCTAACTGCACCCCTCCAGCAATGCCGACACTACGGCACACCCAGCTGGAGTCAGAGGAGAAGAGAGGGCATAACAAAAAATAAAGAGAAAAAACAACCCAAGTACCACCCCATCACCCCCCAGGGGACCGTTCCATCTAACCCTGGGGATGTGAAACAAAAAGAAATAAAAGAAAAAACAAACAGACCAACACACAGTTGTTTGGGTCCTTTTTTTTGTTTTTTTTTCAGACAGGCTGCAGGGTCACAACCCCAGACAAATAGTGGACAACAAAAAATAAAATCCCACACAAAAACCAACTCAAAAAACACCCACACAAAATGAACTAACACAAAACAAATCAGTGAGTTATACCGTCAAGCTCAACCAAATGGAACACACCTGTTCCTACTCAAGAGCTTGACGGTAACGTGATTCAGTCACCACAAGGGGGAGCCAGAGTGCAAAAATGAAAAAACCCCTTTGGCGACAGAAAAAACAAACGAGCTGCTTTTATGTGCGCAGCTGAGTGCAACACACAACCAAAATGTGCTCAACTAAATAACGCCGGAGCTGATACAACAGACGCAGTAGTTACCTTTGTCCGGGGAAACGGGGCTACGACTGTAACACAGGAAGCCCAGCGACCCGTGCTAACAGAGCTCCGCCGTGCGCGTGAACCCATTACAAACGCACTCTTGCAGCTCCCGTTTACACCTCTTATCCGGTCGGAGTGTGACGCGAAGCCGTCGCCAGTCACACTCCACCACGACCCACGGATAAGGCACAACACAGGAACACGGCTGCAAGAGAGCACAAATCAGTATCCAGTAATGGGTTCTCAAACACGCACCTTCCGGGCGGAGAGCCCCGCAACTGATCCGGATAACCACTGAACGTCTGCTGCCGCCTTCCCGGCGCGTTACCGTCTCTGCTACCGCTGGGTCCGTGATGTTTGGCCAGAGACTACTGTTATGTGTCGGACGCAGCTCGGAGAACCGACCAGCGTTTGAAGGACCCAGTATGAAATAAGCAGAGCACGGTACAAAGGCTAACTGAATTTAATACATAACAGTGATAATATAACAAAAAACGGTGCGGCCTGGCGTGGTGCGCTCCCAGCAGCGCTAACGGTCCGGAGCCAGAAGTTGTTTCGGACCCCGCCGACACCCCCCAGGTGGCCGCAACAACCGAGTCTGTGAAAGAAGGAACCATTATGTGAGTCCACACTCTACACACAGAACACTTAAAGGTGTACAAACAGCAAACACTTCCTGGCTTGATTACTGATCAGCTTCCCAACCTGCAGGCATGGAACATCCAGTTCACAAAACTGCACCGCAGTGAAAGCTGATACATGACTAACATACAGCTCAATACAATAAGGTGTGAGGGACACCACATTTACTGACTGTATAACTGTTAGTCACAAAATCTAACGTACCTCAGGAAGTGTGCTGACGAGCGTGAGACCTCACCCCCTCCTCTTTCACAGACTGTGCATCAAACCTGGACGTTCTCAGCATCCGCTGCTGATGAGATGGCTCCCAAGACGACGATCTCACCCGTCTGGTCACAAGGTCAAGTCTCTGGCAAATACACACTGTGCACTCCAGTCTTAAATGCCAACATGTTCCAATCCATCCAGATGCACCACAGCTGTGAGTCCTGACGAGTCGCAGGTGATCAGGGTGAGGTCCTGACAGCCTCAGCAACACAGCCACTCAGTCCCAAACGCACACCACCTGGGAGGAAAACCAAAAAACAGAAACAAACCGGCAGCCAGGCCCCCCCAGCCATATAACATCTTGGACACTAACCAGTGACCTAAGGCAATGACTGGACATTTGGTGCCGGACTCTTTAGAGTGGTTCCCCAGACTCAAATGAACAGTAGTTTATGATGTCTCAGATGAGCAGCACCACTTGCATTGTGTCAGATACAATATGTTGGTGACATCATGCATTGTTTTGGACATGATCCAACACATAGATGCCTCAATGTTGAGGGCTACATCGGCTGAAGAAGTCTAATGGCCCGGTCACACGGCACACAGCGATGGCTGAACAAAGGAAAAAAGTCACAAATCGTCGAGAAAAAGTGGACAAATGAGCCTGCACTTCTCCCATCACCGAAAAGCCTCTGAGTCCAGAGCACATAAAAGAATGAAACAAAACCAAAACTAACAAAAGAAAAAATGAACCGAACGATGACCTTGATGCTTTAAACAAAATCAAAACAAAACATTCATGATGACGTGACTTGACAATGGGTATCAGACTGAGCACCAGCCTGTGATCATTTCTGCAGCTAACATGCGCAGAAATGACCTGCAGATGTGAGAGCTGGTTGTCTTGACAACAGGTTTGTCTCCACAAAAACAACGTGTGCGTAAGTAGTGAAAGTAGTTGATAAAACATTCTTGCCGCTGCTGTTTCTGTATGACAATGTTGCTTTTCATCCCACACATGGAAATGTCACATTCAGTTCGTTGGATCTTTAGTTATTGATCGGTTCAGATATCATCAATGTTTGTGCAAGATGTCAGACTTGGAAGAGTGGACGAAGTTGGAAGATAGTCAAATGGAATGCTGATGGTAAGGGAACCAGGCAAACAATGAGGAGCTGTCAAGACAGAAAGCAAAACAGAATATGGACAGATTGAAGTTGTTGTCAGGATTTGTTCACATTTTTCAATAGTTTGAAAATTCTGACAAAGCGCCAGCTACAGGATCGAAGCTGGACGACGGTTAAACGATGTCTCCAAAAGTCAACATAAGTACAGATTTCTTGTTTCGCTTTGGTTTCGGTGTCCTTCATTAGTGCCATTTGACCGGGACTTAAGGGAATGCCCAAGTGTCACCTTGATGCATCACATAGATGGTTACTATCAAGAACCAGTGATGCAGCAGTTGTCTGCTTGGGTGTTTGCCATCTAGGACCCAAAGTATTTCCATGGTGTTCTGGACAGAGCAATGCAGGGCACCGGCACATGCTTGCAGACTTGACCTGACCTTACTCTGGTAACTTATTCATCAAATATGAAATTACGAGCCAACAGGCAGCACATAAATGTGAGCAGACCAGTAAAGTGCATGTCGTGAAATTTATTAGGAGGCATTGTTTCTAGGCACAAAAAGAACAACTCTTAACTATCTCCAACACACACTGGAGGAATCACTCTCCAAAATCGAATATATCTTACATATTTTCGTACAAAAAGACAGATAGAATGTTGGCTCAAATCACCCATGTGCCTCCAGGAAAACTGGAGCTGAAATTTAACATTTTCTTTTTCCGAAAATGCCTATCTGTACCACTCCATGTAGCTGGAAAACTGGTGATGCAACAGACAAAGGTTGCATGAGGCATGAGGTAGCGTAATCAATCACAGCCAAAGAAGCCTATAACTCCTTCAGAGTTATCTGAGTGTCTTGGTGGCTTTGCTCACAGATCTACGACTTGCAGTCACTCACTTTTTGAGGACGACCAGCTCCAGACGGAGTTACCATATGGAACCAAAATGTCTGTACATTTTAAAGATTGATATTAATAAAGTACAAGATGTATTCAGTAAAGTACAAATGTATTGATCCCCTGACATATCTTAAGAAAACTGTCTATAAAAGTGAAGATTTGTTTCAAAAATGATCCTTATATTTCTTATGGCCTCTAAAAATGGATACACCATGTGTACAAATGGCAATAATCCTTAAATGTGAATTGGAATATGTCTGTTAAACCGCTTGAATTAAAGCTGTTGTTGACTAATTTAGCATCCAATTTTAGTCATATCTCTGTTTTCTCAAATTCATTCGCAATTAATGAGCAAATTTTGATGAGGGGCAGTGAAAACAAGTACAAGTGTTTCACTGATGTTTGGCAATGTATCAACACCAATGTAAAATATATGAGTGAAACATGAACACAGTGCAACAATCAAATATTCATTGGTCTAATTAACATTTGGTAATTGTATCCTTCATTTATTAATTAGATATGAAATTTTAACTGGAACAAACAAATCAGTGCTAAGCCACAAGCAATGGCAGAATACAGTGCATCCGGAAAGTATTCACAGTGTGCAACCTTTTCCACATTTTATGGTATGTTACAGCCTTATTCCAAAATTCTTATTTTCCTCTCAAATTCTACACACAACACACCAAAATGACAAAACATGAAAAATTTATTCTTTTTTTTTTTTTTGCAAATGTATTTAAAATAAAAAACAAAGAAATCACGTGTACATAAGTATTCACACTCTTTTCTCCTCTCAAGCTCCATCAGGTTGGATGAGGAGTGTTGGTGCACAGCCATTGTCAGATCTCCCCAGAGATGTTCAATCGAATTCAGGTCTGGGCTCTGGCTGGGCCACTCAAGGACATTCACAGAGTTGTCCTGAAGCCACTCCTTTGATATCTTGGCTGTGTGCTTAGGGTCATTGTCCTGCTGAAAGATGAACAGAGCCTGCTCTGGAGCAGGTTTTCATCCAGGATGTCTCTGTACATTGCTGCATTCATCTTTCCCTCAATCCTGACTAGTCTCCCAGTTCCTGCTGCTGAAAAACATCCCCACAGCATGATGCTGCCACCACCATGCTTCACTGTAGGGATGGTGCCTGGTTTCCTCCAAACATGACGCCTGGCATTCACACCAAAGAGTTCAATCTTTGTCTCATCAGACCAGAGAATTTTGTTTCTCATGATCTGAGAGTCCTTCAGCTGCCTTTTGGCAAACTGCAGGTGGGCTGCCATGTGCCTTTTACTAAGGAGTGGCTTATGTCTGGCCACTCTACCATACAGGCCTGATTGATGAATTGTTGCAGAGATGGTTGTCCTTCTGGAAGGTTCTCCTCTCTCCACATAAGAACGCTGGAGCTCTGACAGAGTAACCATCAGGTTCTTGGTCACTTCCCTGTTTAAGGCCCCCCCAGTTGCTCAGTTTAGATGGGTGGCCAGCTCTAGGAAGAGTCCTGGTGGATCTGACCTTCTTCCATTTATAGATGATGGAGGCCACTGTCCTCATTGGGACCTTCAAAGCAGCAGAAATGTTTCTGTACCCTTCCCCAGATTTGTGCTTTGAGAAAATCCTGTCTCAGAGGTCTACAGACAGTTCCTTTGACTTCATGCTTGGTTTGTGCTCTGACATGCACTGTCAACTGTGGGACCTGAGATGTAGACAGGTGTGTGTGCCTTTCCAAATCATGTTCAATCAACTGAATTTACCTAAGGTGGACTCCAATTAAGCCACTTGAAACATCTCAAGGATGATTAGTGGAAACAGGATGCACTTGAGCTCAATTTTGAGCTTCCTGGCCAAAGCTGGGAATACTTACGTGCATGTGATTTCTTAGTTTTAATAAATTTGCAAAAATCTAAAAAAAAAAAAAAAAAAAAAAAAAATGTTTTTCACATAGTCATTATGGGGTAGTCCCTCCATGCTGCTACATCTCTCCGCTGGCTTGGGAACGCCTTGTGGTTCCCCCGGAGGAGCTGGGGGAGGTGTGTGTGGATCGGGAGGTCTGGGCGGCTTTGCTTGAGCTGCTGCCCCCGCGACCTGACTCCGGATAAAGCGGAAGAAAATGGATGGATGGATGGCATTATGGGGTACTGCATTAAGAATTTTGAAGAAAAAAGAATTTCATCAATTTTGGAAATAAGGCTGTAAAATCATTATGTAGAAAAAGTGAAGGGCTGTGAATACTTTCTGGAATCACTGTAACTAATAAATAAGAAATAGCCCCTTCGGCTCGTCCCTTGTTTTCACTTGGGGTCACCACAGCAGATCCAAGGTGCAGCTACACGCAACTAATAAATAAGCATCTGCATGATCTGCATGCAACTAATAAATAAGAAATAAATATGGTTTTCTCAGAGTCACAGTATGCAAGTGCCTGTCAGTATCAGTGTGCATCTAAATGTGCTCCAACACTTCATTTCAGTCTTTTCAGTTTATTAAATTTCCTTTCCACTTGCTTGTTGGGTTGACGGCCAAATGAAAGTCTATAGGAGGTCATGAATTGATCTGATGCCAAGTTTTAATTTGATCATCAAACCTTCCCTCAGAATACAGCTCTGTGCATTCTGGACCACCTGGCATAGTTCTTCATGTGTTTTGATGTACTTTTATTGAATAATGTACAAATAATTTATGCCCAGTGCGGGTGTTTCATTCACCTGTCTTCACAATAGCAGTAACAAACAAAAAATTGGTAAGCCTACAACCACCATAGCCTTTGTATTCCAAGTTTAACTTCCATCTACTTTTGTCTTATTTCCTCTGAGTACTTTGAAGCAAAGATCCCCACAAAGCACTCTTTTGAATCTTAATGCATGCTTATTTAAAGTTGAGCTTTTGTGGTGTCTGAAAAAGCTGTAGCTTTATTTGGTAAAAATAAGAAAGACTGAACCATCTACAAATTAAAGCGTTCACTCAGATCATCTGTGCTAAAAAGCTAAGCTAACGTTAGCCGATCAATAAACCTTCACAGCAGTGCAGAAACGTCACGTTTTACTTTTATTTTATCCTCACCTCCATAAAGCTGCAGAACTAACCTCCGTTGGGCAAACTGGGACTTCGCATATATCCAAAAAGTGGGAGATTTTGGACTGAGTGGGTCTGCTCCATCCCCCTGGCTGCCTGCCTCAGTCTGCCCAGGAATGATGCCTGAAGGCCGGCTTCTCCCTGCGGGTCGGCCCGCTGTCGCAGTTTGATCGATATCCCACCAAGTCGTCAGACCTCCTTCGCTCGGCGTCACTCCGAAAAGTAGCTGAAAAAAAGTTTCTCCCAGGAGGGTGATGGGAGAATCGTTCTACTGCTGTTTTTTAAAGGTTTTTTGTGGTTCAGGTGACCCAGATTCAAGATGGCGATCGCTTAACTTTTTTCAGGTTGTGGAAACAGCCAGAGTGTGACGTGGCCACAATCTCTGCCCCCTTGCCGCTTCCGAAGCGACGCGTCTGACGTCACGACGCGTTGGGAAGCATTACATCCGAGGGGGCGTCACCCCAAAACGCCCCCTCGTGGCGCTGGGTTCGCTAGTGTATACTAATGTATATCTTAATATCTAAAAAAAGAAGAGTAGAGCCACTTAGGTGCCTGGTCTGGAGAACCAGGGATGGTAGGTTGAAAAGCTTTTGTATCCCATGGGAACTCTCCCTACCCACCTAAGCGGCTCAAGAATATGGACAGCATGTATATAAGTGATATTTACACAATCAGGGTAGTAAACAACATATACAAGAAAAATAGTTACTGCATAATAATATAGGAGTTAGCTTAGAAAACCTAAATATTCATACAGGATGATACATGTAATTCTCCACCCTGAGAGATAAATACTTTGACTTATTTCTTACTGTCATCCAATGGTAAGTGATTGTGTGTGTGTGTGTGTGTGTGTGTGTGTGTGTGTGTGTGTGTGTGTGTGTGTGTGTGTGTGTGTGTGTGTGTGTGTGTGTGTGTGTGAGTGTGTGATAGAGAAAGAAAGAAAGAGAGAAAGAGAGAGAGAGAGAGAGAGAGAGAGAGAGAGAGAAAATTAGTAAGGTTCTTATCTTCGGCTTCAAATATACACTCAGTTGTCAGTTTATTAGGTACACCCAGTGTAATCTAATGCAGTCCTTATTCCAAAATGGTGTAAATCATTTTTTAACCCTCAAAATTCTACCCAAAACACTCCAAAATGAGAACACATAAAAAATGTATTCATTTATTTATTTATTTTTATTTTTGCAAATTTATTGATAAAAAGAGAAATAACATGTACATAAGTATTCACACCATTTTCTCCTCTCAATCTCCATCAGGTTGGATGGGGAGTGTTGGTGCACAGCCATTTTCAGATCTCTCCAGAGATGTTCAATCAGATTCAGGTCTAGGCTCTGGCTGGGCCACTCAAGGACATTCACAGAGTCATCCTGAAGGCATTCCTTTGATATCTTGGCTGTGTGTTTGGGTTCACTGTCCTGCTGAAAGATGAAACATGAGGTCAAGAGCACTCTGGAGCAGGTTTTCATCCAGGATGTTTCTGTACATTGCTGCATTCATCTTTCCCTCAACCCTGACTAGTCTCCCAGTTCCTGCTGCTGAAAAACATTCCCACAGCATGATGCTGCCACCACCACTCTTCACTGTAGGGATGGTACCTGGTTTCCTCCAAACAAGATGCCTGGCATTCACACCAAAGAGTGCAATCTCTGTCTCATCAGACCAGAGAATTTTGTTTCTCATGGTCTAACAGTCCTTCACGTGCCTTTTGGCAATCTCCAGGTGGGCTGCCATGTGCCTTTTGCTAAGGAGTGCCTTCCATGTGGCCTCTCTACCATACGTTGCCGCAGAGATGGTTGTCCTTCTGGAAAGTTCTCCTCTCTTCACAGAGGAATGACAGAGTGACCATCAGGTTCTTGGTCACCTCCTTGAAGAAAGCCCTTCTTCCCCGATCGCTCATTTTAGACGTGCAGCCAGCTCTATTTAGAGTCCTGGAGGATCTTCTTCCATTTATGGATGATAAAGGCCACCGTCCTTATTGGGATCTTCAAAGCAGCAGAAATGTTTCTGTACCCATCCCCAGATTTGTGCCTCAAGACAGTTCTGTCTCGGAGGTCCACAGACAATTCCTTTGACTTTCATGTTTGGTTTGTGCTCTGACATGCACTGTCAACTGTGAGACTTTATATGACGACAGGTGTGTGCCTTTCCAAACTATGTCCAGTCAACAGAATTTACACCATGTGGATCCCAATTAAGCCGTAGAAACATCTCAAGGATGATCAGTGGAAACAAGATGCACCTGAGCTCAATTTTGAGCTTCGTGGCAAAGGCTGTGAATACTTACGTACAGGTGATTTCTTATTTATTTATTTATTTTTTTATAAATTTGCAAAAATCTAAAAAAAAAAAAAAAAAAAAAATCACATTCATTAAGGGGTATTGTGTGTAGAATTTTGAGGAAAAAAAGAATTTCTTCCATGTTGGAAAAAAGTCGGGGTGCACTCTCAGCCCCCATCGACAGGCTGACACCCCGCTGAAACAACCAGATCATTTCCAACGTGAAAGCTTTGTTGATCTGGGACCTCATCTGACTTTCACAAAAAGGCAGAAGATGTGGACATCAGCACTTTTTCGGAACATTCCACCGTTACAGGAGATTTTTTCATGGAAAGAAAAGCAGAGGGACGCGCCATGGAGCCATTCATTACGCAGGACAAAACCACCTCGGTGTTGGTCTCACAGGACAGCTTTCAGGTGGATTTCAGACGGATTCCGGTTGCTTTCCAGTCGTGTGAATATCCGATTGTGATTGTGCATGAGCTGGACATGCCAGAACATGTCCCGTGAGGCTTCATCACGGCGTTGCTTTGCACCGAGCGGCTGCACCGCGATGCGCAGAACTCCTCCGCACGTCTTTCTTAATGTGCCGGAAAAGTGCTGATGTCCACGTCTTTTCACAATTCCTGTGCTAGTCATACCGGATCAAGACAGCGTCCAGTTTAAAAATGAACGGCACATTTCACTGTTGCAGGAGTTTTTGTCATGGAAAGAGAAGCGGCTCCACCGCGCGTCGCAAAAATTGATGCAGCAAAGCTCCAAATCGTTCAGACATTTATTTGCAATAAAAATCCGCCGAAAGGGTGAACCACACCTCACTCAAAGCCTGCTCACAGGCGAATGACGCAACCGACAGGCATGAAAAAACTCACGCATGCGCAGGAGGGTTCAAGCTTGTCTGACGCAATCACACGTGATTCAAATCCATATGGCTTTTTAAAAAAATAATAAGGTCGGATACTTTTCTAATAGACCTCGTAAATTATATTATTATATTATATATTATTATTATTATTGTTGTTGTAAGAGATTCACATGCTGCAGGTTTTCTTCTATATTTTGCATTGGACTGCAAATTTTAAAAAGTACATGAGGAATGTGGTCAGTGCTCTCGCCTGCAATAGAGAGTTGAGTGTTGACAAAGTGTTCTCTAGATTCACTGCCAAAAGGTTCAGAGGTGGCACTTTCTAAATGTTTCTCATTTTTAATGAATAGTCCATAAGTGTTTGACTGAGCGATAACTCATGAGCTTTTTAGAACCCATCCTTTGCCAATGTCAGCCATATGCCAAAAAAATATATAACTGCTGCAATGAATGGTAGATTTCTCAAGACTGAGCTCCAATCAGAGAATCATGCCGCATACTTATCTTACAAATTTTTATATTAACAAAGTATGATTAATGCGCAACAATTAAAATATTCATGTTCTATAATACACTCTATTAGTCTGTGGCCCTACTAGCAGGAAATGTTCCCTGTTGAAACCCCACCTCTGCCACTTTTCATCATGTAATGTGGAGTTGCATCAGGAAGGGCATCTGGCGTAAAACTTGTGCCAAATCAACATGCAGATCTGCTGCGGTTACCCCAAGTGAAAACGAGGGAGCAGCCGAAGGGACTTACTTGGCTGACGTGGTGTCTTTGACTACTGGTGGACAGGATTAAAGAAAATGCAAACTGTGTTTTGGTATATCATATGGGCTCATGCTAACTATGAATGACGGTAGGCACTGTGGATATGGTTATTATCAACTGCAGTTAGAATGACCACATAAACCAATAACTCTATACAATAATATCGCTATACAGGAAAGAAGTGCTTCTTTGAAGAGATAATGGTTTTACTCACCTCGGTTTGTTATAAGGATTTCTTAAAAAAATCAATTTCTGCAAAACCTGATTAGGAAATTGGCCATGCCCTGGTAGACAATCTAATAACATTTTGTTCTGTTCTGACAAAAGTGGATGAACCCGGAAAAAAAAAAAAAATCAAAATTTGCCATGTTAATACCACAGGTGTCTTCAAAACACAGAAAAGGTTCAGTTTATTCTTGCATAAATTCAATAACCTTTCCAGCGTGAAAGAGTGAGAATGAGAATGTGTTATTTTTAACAATGGACATGTCAAGTTTGGTGCTGCACATTGTTGCATGTACTGTAGTACAATATCACAATGGGTGCTGGTTTGCAACCACCCAGGGAGACATCTGGTCCACATCGGTCACTGGATCATGCACAGAGAAGTGCGTCACATTAAGATAACACTTTATCCATCCCATTAAAGTGGATTAATAAAGTGGGGTGTCACACCTGACATTACTACACAATACAAGAGATAATCCTCATCTTAGTCTAAGTAACTGTTCATTTGACACAGTTATTCCAGTTGTGCCCAAGGATTCCCCAGAGGAACAGAGTATCAAATCTATCACCTACATGTGAAATACCAATAAAGCTGTCGAAACATCTCAAAGATGATCAGTGGAAACAGGATGCACCTGAGCTCAATTTTGAGCTTCATGGCAACGGGTGTAAATACTTATGTACATGTGGTTTCTTAGCTTTATATTTTTAATAAATTTGCAAATATATATATATATATATATATATATATATATATATATATATATAAAGATTTTTTACATTGTCATTATGGGATACTGTGTGTGGAATTTTGAGGACAAAAATGAATTTCATCCATTTTGGAATAAGGCTGCAACATAAAATGTGGAAAAAGAGAAGCGTTGTGAATACTTTTCGGATGCACAGTACAGTCATTGCTTTATATCAATGGTTACGTCACTGTGCATATTAATAAACAGTTTTTATGACATGAAAAAATATAAGACCTCATATAGAATAATGACAAAAAGGTTGGGTACACGGTATAATTCAATTCACTTCTAAAGGACAGTCTTCCTAGTCCAGGTTTGTCTGTGGTGATGTAGCCACATTTTGTTCAGAAAGCACTGTTTTACAGTACGTCATATCTCACCTTCTGCTGAACGTGGTTTCAGTTAAAGTTAACATGCATACTTTATTTACGCCACAATGCTGGAAGAGAAATCGTTACATGTTCAATTACATGTGAAAAAGTTCTTATTATTGTAAAGATGGGTTGTTTTGGGGGGGCAGGGCTGGGTCATAGTATGCATTCTGAGACCCCCTTCTGGGTGATTGTTTTGCACATTTGAGAATAATGAGTAATTATAGTAACCCTGAAAAAACTGAAGGACGGCAGGGCAATACAACGTGCCATACAGACATCTGATAGCAAGGTTGTATTAAGGGACAGATTTAATGGCATTTAAATTTGAGGGGGAAAAAACTACAGAATTAACTGCAATTTCTGTAGAATTGTCAAAAAAAAAAAATCATTAGATTTAATGATAATAAAAACAATTATTTGCTGCTTGATGAAACTCTGTTTTATTGAGAAGAAGCACACCTGTAAGTACAGGTCCCCACCCCGTGCTGCCTGCAGCTGTGAGCATTTTGAAATATTTGTTTGGAAGCAGTTGGCAATGTAATGATGCCTAATTTAGCACAGCATGTGCTGTCTTCCTTTTGACATGAACTCAAAACCAGTGTTTAGGAAAAGGGGATTGCAAAAGTTTTGAAACCTTTCAGAACAGTGTTTCAGCTTTTTCATCATTAATTTGCAGTACAGATGAAAAGTTTTGGCATCATCAAAGTCAGAATCATCTAATTTTGGTACGTGATCCCAAGAAGTATCCACACACCACATTTGGCATCTCGATGTTGTATGGCATCTGAAACAAGGCGTACAACTAGTTAAATGATGGACAGGGTGCAATCCTATCATCCTCAGGAGGATCCAGTGGGGGAATAATAACCATAATCAACACAATTATAATGCACTATGAATACAATAGTCACATCACAGGCAGTGTATCATGACATTCAGAGTGGAACAACAGCATTTCAATGCCTCATTTTCTCTCTGTAGAGCCATAAATGTCACTGCAGTCTTTGCTCCTTTTATACACTAGTAAATATTGAATATGTGTGATATACTACAATGCTGTTGCAAGGAAAAGATTGTTGGAAAGTAGTAAATGTTTCCTCAGTCTACTTCCACACTGCTGACCTTCCTGGTGTCTCTGGCCCTGAGATGTTAATGCCCACGTCTGGATGGCTGCCACACCGCAGCCGACACTCTAATGGATTGATAAAAGCACAGAATCAATCATGATATAAACCTGCACCAGAGCTTGTTAAACTCTAAGGAAAGTTCCTCTAGCCTAATGCCCCTAATGTTCAGCCATTTGCTGCCTGATGGACAGCTTGTACTTGTAACCAGACCAGAACCAATTCAGGTGATGGTCCTGAGGTATGTTGTCGATCGGAGGAGTGGAGGAACTTTGTTCAGCTGCTTTGAAACTTTAAGGCAACTGTTCGGTTTCCAGTGTGGCTCCATGCTGTCTTTTTGTTTGTTTTGCATTTTAAAGCTTAACCAACAGTTTCTGCCAAACTGCTTCACAGCTCAAATCTGCATAGACATAGTTCATGTAAAAAGAACATATTCAGATGGAATTACTACACACAAGACCAATTTTAATACTGTATGGCAAATCAGTTCTCAAAAACTGTATGACTGTGCAAGAACAAGTCTAGTGAGGGAAGCCACCAAGATAACTGTGAGAACTCTGGATGCGTTATAATAGTAGTGCAGCTTTGGTCTGTCAGACCAACACTCACTTGCAGACCTTCTTGGTGGAGTGGCACACTGAAGGATTTTCACAAAAGAAAAATCAAATCAAGGTTCAATCTCCTATGTCCCTTTTGACAGACTGTAGCTGAAAATTCATCTTTTTTTAAATAGTCGGTATCACCACTTAAATATATATAAAGGCTTGGCTGTTGTTAGTCAGTATAAACCTAATATGATTAGTGTGATTTCCATGCTGGGCGTTTGACCATGGACATGATTTTTTTTTTCCCTTTGCCAACTACAAAAGAAATATAGAGAACAGCAGAAGCCAACTCTACATCGCCTTCATCGACCTCACAAAAGCTTTTGACCTGGTGAGCAGGAAGGAGCTCTTCAACATCCTTTTGACAATCGGATGCCCACCAAAACTATACAGCATAATCATGTCTTTCCACAACGACATGAAGGATTCCATCCAGCAGGAGGGCAACATGTCTGAGTCATGCCTTTGGGTCCTCATCTGAAGGAGTATACTTACATACCAGATCCGATAGACGACTGTTCAACTTTGCAAGAACAACGGTGAAGACCAAGGTGTGTAAGGCCTTCATAAAGGTCATGCTATTCGCTGACGACACTGCAATCGTCTCACACACTGAGCCACAGCTCCAATGACTCATGGATGTTTTCTCCCAAGCCTGCAGAGATTTAGACACCAACATGTAGACACCTCACGTGCCATCTCCATCGACAGTAATGTCCTAGATGTAGTCCTAGGTTCACCTATCTTGGGTCCACCATCAGCGACAATCTATCTCTAGATGTCAAAATCAATCCATGCATCAGGAAGCCAACAACAATGCAAAGCTGGCTTATGACCCGTGTCGGGGGGAATGCCAAACTGACAATGACAACAAAGATGGCAGTGTACAACGCTTGCATCATCTGTACACTCCTGTATGGTCACGAGGCATGGACAACACATGCCAAGCAAGAACAGAAGCTAAAAGCTTTCACCTACACTGCTTCTGCCTTGGCATCAAATGGGGTGAAAAGGTGCCAAATATCCAAGTCCTTGAATGTACAGGCCTTCCCTCTATGCTTACTCTGCTGAGACAATGCAGGCTACACTGGCTATGTACAGTGAATGGATGATGGACGAATATCAAAAGACATCATGTACAGTGAGCTTGTTCTGGGAAGAGAGCTGTTGGCCATCCCCAGCTATGTACAAGGATGTCTGTAAGCATGACCTGAAGGCTGTGGACATCAACACCGAGAGCTGGGAGGACTTAGCAGCCGACCGCAGCAGATGGTGCAGCACACTCCTGAGGCATCTCAAGGCAGAAGAGGTTAGAATTCGTACTCTAGCCGAAGAAAAGAGAGCTAGGCGAAAGGAGCCTTCCTGCCAGATCAACCCCGTGACCACCCACACCTGTTCCAGAAGTGGAAAGAACTGCCACTCTCGTATTGGACCGAGGAGGCTGGGGGGGGGGGGGGGGGGTGTAGTGTAATATATAGTGTGGGTTAACAGAAATTGCCATGGTAACCAGGGGGAAAAAAAATGCAGAAAATTAGCTTTTGAGATCATTGAAATAGAATCCAGATAGTATTGCTGCAAATGATAGTGTCAAATAGGTTTTTATTAGGGAAATGATAGGTAGTAGCGGACCTGCATGCTGATTTGGCACACATTTTACAACGGATGCCTTTCCTGATACAAATCCATATTACACTGAGAATTCGAAGGGGTGGGTTTGAATTAGAACCCTTCCACACTGGAAACAAGCGCACTTAACAGCTTGGCCACCAAGCCTGCCTGGAAACGGTATACAGAAAAAGTAAAATATCACAGGTCAGGACAAATGATGGCTCATTTGAGAGCAAGAGAGGAGCATAATCAAGAGGTAGTATTAGTGGTTTTGGCTTTTTTTTCTTGCAAGATAAAATAAAGGGATATTGGAAGCTGTTATTGGTCAGTTTTAAGGGGGCATTGTTATTATAATACTGGCTGTCAGCATCTGTCTGTGGTTGAGAAACAACATAAACTGACCTCGTAGGTGTTCATTTGCAATGATTTTTGGTAGAATTATATGTCTCTTTATAAACAGACATATATACAACATTATGAAGCCAAGCAGGTGAGTGGGCACCGAGCACAGCACACAGTCCTGACCAAGTTGTGATTTGATGCTTTGTTTCACTTTTATTTGCACCTGCTGTCCTCATGACCCGTTTGTCTCTCCTGGGTTGTCTATCTGAAGTCTTTGCTACAGCATAGACACGAATATGAATTAGAAATGAAAAAGAACTGGAACAGCAGAGAAGCAGCGTGGATGTTTTGTAATTGGAAATGTGCTGCAGAGCTGGAAGAACACTCACTGGAGTCTCTCTTCAGGTTCCCAACATAGCCAAGAGGCAAATAGAGTGATGCAAGTGTAAATCTCCCTGTTTAAACAGAACTAACTCTGCTGCAGTTAAGAAAACACTATCTTTATGCTTCCTTTCTTCATTTACCCATCAAATAAAAGTGGAATACTCTTGGCTCAGTTTGTGATTTTTAGACAGCTCACCAGTGTTCTGGAATCAGAAGTGTGACCTGCATGACATCATTGCCAAGTGTGATGTATAATGTACACTCAAGAAATAGGAATAGCTCAATCAAACTACAGATGGAAATGTTTAGCGTTTCGTCTTGGTTGATCTTCTCAAACCTCGCTGTTACCCCAATTCACCTACATTTCAATGGTACTGTATTTGTTGCAGTATGTTAGCTGTTGTTTCCCTCAGTGGCAGGATGCACACATAACACGACAACAAAATAGTGGCTCAACAACTACCTCCAGGTCTCAGGACATGCCTGGAAGCATGCATTGGTGTGAATATCGCAGTATGCACCACCCTACGGAACATTGAGTTCTGGAATGCAACAACCCAGGCAGAAAAGTGGTCCATCCCCACTTGGAGAAAGAAACCATCTACCTGGTGCTTGCTCCAGCAGCTAAAGCATCTGCATACTGGATAATGACCAGACAAACAGGCTATATGGACAAAATATCATAGCTGAAGTTCCGTCATAATGCAGGTGATGGTCCACATCTGATCCTCCATAAAGAACCATTTGTTTTATAAATATAAATACAGGTCAGTTGAGGTCAAGTATTGGATCATGCACTAATGCCATATATGTCAACTGTATCTATCACACTGTCCTGGTTGGCAACCCCTAACCCCCACCACCTGAATATAGCCAACTATCTGCCACAGCTAAGTAGGTCTCCTCTTGGCCGTTTCCAGTTGGTGAGACACCTGCACAGTAGATCACGATCTTGGAAGTGCACTACATGGTCATAATGCTGTTCCTGATGCTCTATCACAATGCAAAGAGTATGCTACATTTGACTCTCCCTAAGTAACCATTCATTTGACAAAACCATTCCAGCTGTACACAACAATGCTTTACAGAGGCAAAAAGACATCCCATCGTTGCCTGAGGACAATGCTTAGCATACACATTTATCAATTTCAATTCAATTTGTTTTATTTTTACAGTAACAAGTCACAACAAGCTGCCTCAAGACATTTCAAACGAGGAAGGTCTAACCTTACCAAACCCTAGAGCAAGCACACATGTGACAGTGGTAAGGAAAAACTCCCTCTGATGATATTGAGAAAGAAACCTCAAGCAGACCAGACTCAGGGGTGACCCACTACTTAGGCCATTTTAACAGTTACAAGGTCTTTATAAAGTTTTTACCAAGTGTGCAGTGTGCTGTGTCAGCTTCAGCCAGGGCATCTCGTGGCCCTGTGGTGTACAGCCATCAGCCTCATATGGCATCTTCAGTGCCTCAAACAGAGAGAAAAAGAGCAGAATCAGTTGTTCAGAAAAATTACACCAAAGGTATGAGTTCAAGAGCAGTAAATGAACAGGGAAGCAGAGAGATTACTAAGGTGATTGCCGGCAGCTAGCCCTAAGCTTCACTAACAGACCCAGAGTATAGATGAAGTGAGGCCAAGACCTGTTCCATTGCTAATGACATGATTTAAAGGGATAGGAAGCATACTTCCTTAATATGCCAGTATGCTAGTCATTTGAGAGGGAGAATAGATGCATCTTAAGTCTGGACTTTGCACGATAAGAGAAGGCTCTCTGGCCCGCAGACTTTTTATTCACCCTAAGCATACAAATTAGCCCTGCACTCTGAGAACGCAGAGCCTGGGCCGGTACGTAAGGCTTAATTGGGTCAGCTAAGCAGGGAGGTGCTGGTCCATGAATAATTTTATAGGTTAATAACAGAACCTTAAAATGTGACCTCACACAGACAGGAGGCCAGTGAAAAGATGCCAAAAATGGTGTAATGTGGTCAAACTTTACACTTATTGTCAAAACTCTGGCAGCAGAATTTTGAACCAATTAGCGACCCCTAATGCTGGACTACAGTAAACCGGAGAATACAACATTGCAGTAGTCCAATCTAGAAGAGACAAATGCGTAGATCAGACTCTCTGCCTCAGCCATAGACAGGATGGGGCAAATTTTCATTGTTTCAAAAGTGGAAGAAAGCAGTCATCATGATATCTCTAATGTGTAGGGCAAAGGACAATGTGGGATCAACAATCACCCCGAGGTTCCTCACTTTGTCAGTGTGATGTATGACACATGAACTTAAGTTAACCATTAGCTGGTTAAACTGATGTCGATGTCTCGCTGAACCAAGGACCATCATTTCGGCCTTGTCTGAGTTTAAAAGTAAGAAATTGCTGGACATCCAGTTTTTCAATGGACATCTACAAACCATGCAGTTAGACAGGGAGCACCAGGATCCTTAAGCCTTGGACCTTTGTTTTCCTGCAAATGTATTATTATTGCCAAACACCACTGTCCAGTGACCTTATGACTCCATAAGATCTTTCCAGGTGTCTCTTGACTTTAATAAAAGTCACTGAAGGCCTGGATTTTAGTCTTGATCCAGGACCACAGCAAACCCAGACGCTATGATATCTGATTCAGCTCAGGCATCAAATACACCATCTGCAAACTCAAAGGCAGTGAACTTTTCCTCAGAGGCAAAGACAGAATGTCCCTCAGAGCAGCCCAGTCAACCCAGTGAAATGCTTTTTGAAAGTCAACAAAGGCTAACAAGCAGCACTGATATTTAAGATCGTGTTCGGTGAGTATTAGCAGATCTGGGATGCAATCAGTGGTTGACTACTTGGGCATCAAGTGAGATTGTAAGTTGGTGAGACTAAATACTCTTTTAACAATGACCCCTGGAAATACCACAGAAAGCAGTGTAATACCCCTGTAGTTATTGCAATCAATGTGTCACCCTTCACCATCTAGAGAGTGACAGCAAGTCTTTTCTTCCACTCTGTTAGGATGATACTCATCTCCCAAATGGAAAGACTGCAGCATCTCCACCTGCCTGGAGGAGTTTGGTTACTGACACCACAGTTCCCTATAGCCCTCAGCTGTTTCGCCACCTTTGCTTTCAGTGGTTTGCAGCTGACTGACAACCACCAGTAGAACGCCGGTGTAGTCTATAAACAGTAATGGACTCTATTTATATAGCGCCTTTTCCATCTGAAACAGATGCTCATAGCACTTTATAATGATGCCTCACACACACACACAAACACACACACATACATACGATCATGCACACAGCATTGTCAGGATGCTTCCAAGCAAGGTGTTCAACTGCACACTGAGAGCAACTTGGGGATTAAGGATGTTGCTGAAGGACACCTTAGTGATATACACACACATACTATATGCTCTGCATTTTGTTCAGCACTTCAGTGTACCTGTAAATTTATATTTTCACAGCAGTAAACCAAACACAAAGAACCTTATTTCTATTTTCCAGCATAGATGCACAGAATTTGCATAATTCAATTCATTTATATGGCTCAAAATCACAGGATGCTCCAGAGACAGCAGCACAAAACACACAAAAGCTTCATATAAAACACCAATTTAACTACAAAATAAAAGAAAGAGTTTCAGACAATGTGAAACAAACAAACACGGAGTATCTTACTATTTAAACAATTCCAATAACAACAAAAGCCACAGCGCAAGGACATCATTACTCCTTGTCAATCTATAATGAATGTCCAGCACACAAAGAACAGCAACTAATTTAAAGTTGAAGCAAGCAAGTGATTTTAAATAAATGAACAGAGTCACACTGTATTACCATAAACTGTTACTTCATGTTTTAAAAAAGGTAGACAAATAAGTCTCACAAAACTGTGCGGGGGAAAAAAATAATCCCCTTTTCTCTACCACAAGACCCACCTTTCCACAAAATTTAATTAAAATCTGTTCAAACAAAAGAAAGCTGCTGAGAGAAACAACAATAAAAATACAGTATAAGCTCATTGGTGGAGATTTAAAAAGCTATATTATTTTAGAAAGAAAATGAATCAGACTACCAGTGGTGAGTTTGTTCTAAATCGTACTTTTAAAATGAGTCAGGCTTTGTTGTTAGCTGCAGATTATTTTTTTTCTTTTTTGATTAGTGCAATTAATTAAGTGATTTATTTACAAGTTATTAGTTAACATACTCAAAAACTTTCTTTTAAAAGTCTCCCAATATGCTTGACCAAGCAGATTCCATTAATTCACACAGTCATTGCTCCTCAATGAGCCTTCATCAATATGAGAGGGGAAAAAGCCTCATTCATTAGTCTTTGTCTTCTGGATGGTGTGGGATCACTTCCTTCGCTCGTTATGATCACTCAGATGGTTACTGTATGTCTGCCAGCTCTTGCCGTTCCCGATAAAAATGTCAATGCCTCGGAATTCTCTCTCTCGACAGCAGAGTGCGAGTGTTTGACCACACGTCTGGTCCTCATTATAGTCACTCAGCATTACATCAGCTGGCCACGATCCAGCTCGTCAGCTCTGTTCTAGATGATATGACACAAAGCAGATTTGAGGTCAAAGCACGCTAAAATACTAAGAGTTTGTAAATGTGCTGTAGCAAGCAAGCATGAGTCACTGAGCGTGTGCACAGGGTGAGCCACACTCAGTCACCCAATGCATCACCACTTACAGATTGTTGACCGGCGGCACATTGAAGGCACATTATATACGTTTTTATATTAGATTTAAATAGAGGGGCACTTACAGAGTGTACACCTCCTATAAGGCTGAACAATCCAGGAATTCTGCAATGGGATTGCCCAAACATCATTTGCATATGCAGTCATTGTTAAATTAACATGGCACATCACTTTACTGATGGGCGTTTCTTAAAAAAAAAAAAAAAAAAAAAAAAAACTTTGCTGCTATGACTGCATATGCTAATGCTAACTGATAATGCTTATTCTTATGCCATATTAAAGGTACAATAAGTTCCCTCCTCAACCTTCCTTCTTGCCCTTGTTTTGCTGGACATCGGATGGAGCCCCCCCCCCCCCCCCCCACACACACACACACACATGTGAGAAAAGGTTGTTGATTATATATTGATTTTCATCCAAATACATTCTTGATGAGAGTTGGTTTTTTTTTTTAGATTCTTGACATGGTTTCTGAAGGAAATTCTGGAAAGTCAATGGTGTCTGCCATCTTGAATGAAATGGATTTGAAATAGCAACAATATATAGGGATCACTGCTGACTCTTTATAAACGTGATGCAAAAAACAATGTTTAGGGCCCCTTCATACATAGTGCGAATATGTTCAATTCAGGGCAACTCCCGCCGGAACACACTGCGTATGACCACAGTGCGAAACATTGTGCCGACAGGCAGGCGTGCATGATGCCGGTGCGACGGTTCGTGCACGCGGGAACACAGTGCCAGTAGCTGCGCAATGTGGTTACACATCGCACAGCTGCTGTGAAGAAAAATATATAAAAAAAATATGTTGCAATGGTTTTGTGCATGCGGGAACATAACTACAGCGCGAGCTGCTGTGAAAATGAAAAAAAAAAAATACATGTCACCCACAGGATTTGAACCCGCGCTTTCCAAAGCTCTGATTGCCAGTCAGAAATTTTACCACTGAGCTACCATCGCTGGCTTGTGAAAGGTATGGGAAACGGCCTGATATCAGGAAGGACATGGACACATTTAAAAAAACATAAAACCACACACCATATAAAAACATCGCATTATGTTGACTCTCAAGCAGGCAATACAAATATGATCCATCTGTTCCTCTGTAGATGACCCATGGTCACAGATGTACAGTCATGAAATGACATGAATGAGATGCAGTTCGCTCATCCCATCATGTCCACATCTGCTGGCACGTGTCCTGCCTGACACTCGTGTTTTGTGGATGGCGCGCCACAGGACTGACACCACATCATGTGGAACAGAGCTCACATTGGTGACGTGACAATCAGATTGCCAGCTGCAGGTTATGATCTGATGGTCCGTTTCAACCTGGGGGCAGCCTTTCAATGGGCTGCAGCGTGCGTGCTACAGCCCATCACCACAGCGATATATGTTTTTATTTATGGCCATGTGATGACAGCAAGCAGATACATGCACGTCACAGTGGACAGTTGTTAGTCCATGTCTGTCCAAACACAGGACATGTTGTCCAGCTGGGATGTCCAGATCCACATATCTCCACAGCTGCTGTTCATGGGGTACTTAGACAAATTTCACTGCCAGCATGACAATGATTGTCTGCTGACTGTTGTCATTTTAATATTACGAATGGCCACACATTTTCGAAGTGCCATGCGAGCGGTGTTAGATGTTCATGTGTGTCACCTGGAATTTGGCCGACACGTGCCGCGAGAGGGTTCAATGGGCTCTCACAGCGCACACTCTGTCTTTCAGCTGCTAATGTATGCAAACAGTTGTAGCAACAGGTGTACAAGGCATTGGAAGCAGCTGCGATTCTACACGTTTTGCATACAATTCCTGCTTCATGACCAAATTCGCACTATGTGTGAAGGGGCCCTTAGTAATGAACTAAACATTCACCCTATGTAAACAAGGGACAGAGAAGCTTGCTTAATACACACAGAAGAGCATGATGGCTGCTAAATTAATATTTAAAGAT
The DNA here is from genome assembly GCF_902500255.1 of Thalassophryne amazonica. Classification (NCBI taxonomy): domain Eukaryota; kingdom Metazoa; phylum Chordata; class Actinopteri; order Batrachoidiformes; family Batrachoididae; genus Thalassophryne; species Thalassophryne amazonica. Next base: position 95,716,444 of record NC_047110.1, on the reverse strand, counting down.
TGTGTATTAGGCAAAATGCCCTTCTGTGTTATCAAACCACCCTGTCAGTTCATCTTGCCTGTTGATCCTGGGTTTGGACCCTGGTATGAATGATCTCTGTATACTAAATCTCTGTGTTTTTGGATAACTCTTCTGCTTTGATGACACAGTTACCTGTTGGATTAACTCCCCGTGTTCCTGACCTCTGCCTGATTATGCAACCACCCCACTCCTCTGTCACACCAAGGACAATCTTTGTCAATGGACTGTTATTGTGTATCATCCACAGATGGCTGGTATTGATTACAGTAAACCATCCTTTTAATTTTGTTGTGGTTCTCTGCGATGGGGTCACCAGTTGTGTCATCACAACGACACTATACTGATGCCGCTTGTCTAGAGTAAATAATGATACACATCAAACCCAGAAATCCACTTAATCCAGAGAATGTTCCTTTCTGGTCAGAGATGTTTGGGAGACAGGTTTGAAATATTGTTAAGACTGCAGCTGAATGGACATCAAGAAAGAATAGATGAAGACTTTCATCTTTGTGTTATCCAGCAGTGCTTTAAGCTCTTGTACCGTGAAATTTACTTGGCAGAAAACACTGAGGAGGAGGCACAGCTTTGCTCGACAAAAATAACTGGTGCTAAAATATTTCTGTGTGAAGGATTTACATCCAAACATTCATCTTTTGCGTCAGAGTGGACAACTGTTTGCACAGATGTCTGTATGCATGCCATCATTTTAAAGACTTTCAGCTTTCTAACCATTACAATTCCTGCAGCTGACGATTTGTGCTGGAGCACTGCTGCAGAATCCAAATGCTTGCCTCAGTATAATGAGAACATAATCTGACCACAACTCAGTTCACAATCTGTGCGTGTGTCCGCTTGGTTATGAGCTCTAATAGCAGCCGTTTATAGGTCTGCGCTCCATTCTCTAAAATGCAATGAGGCAATTTTACTGTATCGTTTATAAATCATCTAAGCACACATTATGTTACAGAGGTTTGAATATACTGTATACTTCAATAGCAATATAAAACTACGTGTCCTGCCAGTGATTACAGAGATTGTGCAAGCTTCTTTGCACAGCCACTGCTGGGGGCAGCTACGTTTGACATCATTACAGCAGGTTACGGCACACTTTAAACCAGCACTGGAGCTCATTATTTCAGAGTAACACTTTAAGCCTATCGGTGGCCGGAAAAGCAGAGTGGCTTTTTACGGTGTAAGCCACTTTCCTCTCGGACTGGGACTCGCATCGCGATGTGTTGATTAAAACTGGCTGTTGCAGCTGTGTCCTTGTGTCAGCACCACTGCAAACTCCAGATGCCATTTGGCGGGGGACAGTGGCTCTCCGGCTCCCAGACGTCTCTATTAGATAGTGTTTGTGCATGCGCAGCTTTATTATACTGATTTAATACAACAATGCCCCCAATATCCCATTCTGTTTCCTCTCCTTTCACTTTTTATTTATACCACTCCGCCTGCTCGCCTGTCTCGGTTCCCATTTTTTTCCTCTCGCCGCTCTCCATACTGACTCACACCCTGACAGAACCTGCAGCACAATAGATATTAAACCTGATTTATGGTCGAGCAATAGAACAGTGTCTGACCCATGGAAATGTTGTCACACTAACGAGCAATACCGCACCCGTTACACCCGCCATCTCCTGTGTTTGCCCTCTCTCCATCTCTCCTCTGACATGGCCACAATGACAAAACTCCACTCCATAACATCTGATAGCTCCTCAATTTGCTCCCTGGAATTGGTTACATTCTGTCATCAAAATGACACCAGAGCGGCATGGAATGAGGGCCAGAGTGTGAGCTGCTAAAAAGCACACCATCAGAACAAGATCAATATTCACCAGAGTTCTGTGACCATATTAAACGTTTTCAGCAATGTTGGAGCCAAAAGTACCCCGCAGATACTCCGGTGATGCTTCGTAAAACCACCCTTAAAGTAGACCTGCATTGAAATAAATGTGGTCAGATCTCAGAAAGAAATAGCTGATATGTGTTTGTAAGACCCTTATGAATGCAGTAAAGTAAATCTGTAAGCCCAAATTTGTAATTCAGTGGAGAAATCTTCATTTAAAAATGACAAATTTGAAGCTAAAATTTGGCCCTCGGCGAAAACTGTTTGTACATCCGGGTCATTGCAGTGACGTCCAGCAGAAGACGGAGCACTCCTGCCTTCAGTCCGATCCCGCATTGAAATTGATTTTATCTGTTAGTAATGTTACTGTTATACACGTCCTGGTTTCAGCATCCAAACGTAAGCTGCAATGAATGTGAGATACAGCTCTGCATGCTCAGATCAGCGGCGACATCGACAGTGGGCGACATTCCCCGACGCCTCGCTCTCTGCCTCCGCTGCGCTTACTGAGTCTGCGTGCTCGGTAAACGTTGAAACGGGACACTCACATCGCCCCGGTGTCTGCTGTGCAGCCGGCACCACGTCCCTGTCTACTGAATGGAGGTGCAGCCAACCTGGCAAAAGTCCAGAGACTACGCTCGCTGTTTTGATGCGAAGCGACCGGTGACACCTGTTGCTGCAAGGACAGACTTTCCACAGCACAGCGTGTCTCGGTAATCGAAGCCGCAGAGCTCCATGGCCACTGAGAGAGGTTTATATCTTTTTAATGACTTGGATTCTTTGCGGGTCCCGCCTCCGTACCCCGCGGCGGTAACACCGGAGGCGAAAGACAGTAGATTTTCAATGCGACACCACTCAATCAAAGGGGCGTATGAAAAAGTCCCCCAAAATAATTTTCAAGCACAAATTAAAAAAATGTGTACTCACCAAACGTGCTGCAAGACAATATGAAGTTTTAAAAAAAGTAGATCCTTCCGTATAAAACCAGAAAAAGGTACAGATGCAAACTGACGAAAATCCACAAATTACAGTTGGCGCGCGCAATGCATGCTGGGATAGGGTCTTTTCCCTGATGTCCCGGCAGCATCCCGGATGTGATGACAGTTTTGCAGAGGGCTAAATGTTAGCTGTAAATTTGTCATTTTTAAATTAAGATTTCTCAGTTGAATGACAGATCTGGGCTTGCAGATTTACTTTACTACATTCAGAAGGATCTTATGTGTAAATATAAGTCATTTTTTGGTCCAAAGATCTGACTGCATTTATTTCAATGCAGGTCTACTTTAAAGGACAACAGCAAACCAAGAATGCAGCATGTGTCACTTGTAGTTTCCACCTGACACAGTCCTGGTTTTAAAGCCGAGCACTCAAGCTGTACAACGTGCAAGTGAGTGCCAAATCATGCCAAGTCTGGGAGCATGCACTGGTGCTGTATGTACAATGGAAGCACCATGGATCCTTGATAGCAAAAACCCAGCGAGACAACCAGTTTATCCCTATATCTTTAAAATAACCATCTATCTGTTGCAGCCAGGTGAAACATGGGCATCCTCTTGGCCTTCTCTAGCCGCTGTCGTCCTCAATACTCAGGCACATGCATGGTGGATCATGCACACAGACCCGTGCCACATGGCCACAATGTCAAAGCTGACGCTCCCTCACTATGCATGTGATATGCCTCATCTTAGTCTCCCTAAATAACTGCTCATTTGACACAAAGTTATTCCAGTGGTACCCAAGGATCCTCTGAAGTGACCTAACAGCAAAAACATCCAGTCATTACTGTAGCTCACTGGTTAGCACTGAAGTCTCACAACCATACAGTATGACAGGAAGCACACAGACCCTAAAGACTTGGACCACTGTTCTCTTGCAGAGATACTTGCATCACCAAACAAGTCTGACTGTTTGACCTAAAAATGAGGTGTGGTCAGGTACTGTCCTGGTGCATTACATCATCTGGCAGCAGAATGCTGTTATGACATAAACCAATAGAGTACAGTGTATCTGTTGTATTTCAAATCAAATCAGATCAATTTTATTTATATAGCACCAAATCACAACAAACAGTTGCCCCAAGGCACTTTATATTGTAAGGCAAGGCCATACAATAATTATGGAAAAACCCCAACGGTCAAAACGACCCCCTGTGAGCAAGCACTTGGCGACAGTGGGAAGGAAAAACTCCCTTTTAACAGGAAGTATTTAAAGAATGCAACGCTCAGACTTACTTTACACAAGGGGGTTGACAAAGCACATTGACCCTGCTTATACGCACAACAAAACTGAACTAAAAGTAAAAAGCACATGAAACTTGATGGATACTGGGATCGATTCCCAGACACACTACCTGTGTTTGTGTCCTTAGATAAAGCATTTCATCTGCATTGTCCCAGTCCTCTCAACTGTAAATGGGCATCCACCTTACCTGAAGAAGTAACGTACCTCAGACTGGCATCCCATTCTGGGGGAGTGACGGACTCGGCTTCAGATAGGGAATCACCCTTTGCACTCATATTCTGCACCTGCTAAATTAACAAACAAGTCTGACATGCTCCAAATGGTTTTTGAGCTATGTGAGGTGCTATAGATCATCAAGAAAGGGACCTAAAAGGAAAGGATTGGGGTGCTCGATATATTTTATGTACACATTTAGCAAAGAATGCACTCTAAAAGTATGCACTGTCCATTCAACTATCAAAATCTACACAAGCTTTTTACACAGCCTTCTTCAAACATTTAAATTTGCTTTTGCTGTATGTACAATGTGTCACAGCACCCAAGGGGAAAATATACTTATTGTGAAAATCACCACAATGAAGTGACGAAGTACCATCTTTAAAACCAGATGTGTATATTTGTCTAAAAAAATACTTTTTACAGAATTAAACAGGGAATTATAATATCTTAATGGAAACCCCCATTTTCCCTGAATGTTTAATCCATAGCTGAGGAGAAATACAGACACAATGTCTTATTATTTTATTAACTAGTGTCTCATGATTTAAATAGTACAGCTGTTTTAGTGGAAAATTATCATGCAATAAGACACCCACATGATCTCAGCAGCCTTCACAATATACAGTCCACTCATCACAATGCACTGTGCGCTGCCTTTGTATCTCCGAGGTTACAACTCTGAATGAGAACCTTCATTCATTACAATAATTAGTGGCAATATGTCAAACTGATTGTGGTCAGTCATAGCTCACTTCACATTACTGTGGAACAGATTAACAGCTTCAGTGACGCTGGAGTGCAGCAGATATTTTCTGTGTGTGTGTGTGTGTGTGTGTGTGTGTGTGTGTGTGTGTGTGTGTGTGTGTGTGTGTGTGTGTGTGTGTGTGTGTGTGTGTGTGTGTGTGTGTGCATTTGACTTGTCACATCCAAATTCTCGGGGACAGTTTCTGCGCTCCCTCTCGCTCGTAAAGGTGCTCTGATGTTGTTGGATTTCAAAAGCTGCACTCCCTAATCGAACAAGAAGCGCCTTCACGCGGGCCGGCTGGAGATAAATGAATTGCGTGCAGGACAGCAGTCGAGGTTCAACTGGGGTCAAGCACCATTCTGCCAGACAGCCCAGGAGAGCACGTTACCTGTCACAACACAGACACCCTGAGAGAAGAACGATTTGGTGAGAGGGAGGGCGGCAGCGGAAAGGAAGAACCTCAAAAAGCAGAGAAAGAACTCAGAGAGCTTCGCACTCTCCATAACATATGACACAATGGACAGTGACTGTTATGTCACTGTCCGTGGTGCTGATCAGGCTTTTAATGCATTTTAAAGGAACACAGTTTATTTTGATTGCTTTCAACCACAACATATAAAAGCTGCAAACACCAGCATTCATGTTTAAATGTAAAACTACAAACAGAACTGTGAGCTCTCCTCAGCAGTATCACGAGCTCTCCTCAGCAGTATCACGCGCAGCCTCAATCACGGCAGCATGTCAAGAAGTGAAAGCGAAATGTTGGCTCGATGTCTCGGGGGTTCCTGGAGGGACAGGATGGTAGTGGAACCCCTACCAAGGCCACATATGGGTTCAAGACCACTTGTAAGACAGGTGATGTGAGGGCGGTGTAGGGGGATACTGCTACTTGCTACTTTTGACAAGCGCGTTATTGAAGGGTGGGACGTAATTAACAAACATGCCACTGCGTACAGAATATGGAGCATTTTTAAAAAGCTCCCATGGTTGAAATGCGGACTGCAATTAAAGGGTTCCTATGGCAGTGGACGGGAGCTCTGAATGGCGGGATAGAGGGATAAAGTGACTTTTGATACTGACCACTAGTGGCTATTGTGAGCCTCATATTAACTGTAGCCAATCACGTCTGTTTCTACCTCCATGTATGTGCATGTGCCTGCTGAGTGAGGAGTACAGTCCATCTCCATGCGTCTACACTTTGATATGATGAGGACAGAAGAAAGGGGACAAGGCAAATTAGACATTGAAGTCTCCAATTTATGTCAATGTTCTTCTTAATAAGAATAAAACAGCAGGTATTAGTGATGGAACAGCGATTTCACTCCTCTAAATGTCAGAGGAGAAAATGGCTAATAAAAGAAGAATAAAGTTGGATTTTAAGCCCCTGGGGGACATAAATGGAAGAAAATGTTGAACTGTGAATCCTTTACATTTTCCCAGTGGAGGCTTTTCTGTTCCTTTTCATTTAGTTTCAAACTACCTTAAAGATGAATTATGGGAATTTATCAGAGGCGTGCATATCTCCTTTGACATGTATCCAGGTACATGAGAATTCCTGATTACTGAACTCATTCTGTCTTTTGGAAAGTTCTGCTGCTTGATTCCATGGAAGTGTATTGCTGTTGTTGAACTGCCTAAGTTTTAGATTACTCTTCTGTGTTTTTCCCCCTCAGACAGGCTGAGGCTATTTTTGGACTGATTACTGTGCACCTGAAGCAGCCACTCTGTTTTAAGTAAGACTGAGCTCATCAGGTCTCAGGAGCTAAGTGGGATACGTCCCGAGTAGTACTTGGAAGGGAGAACTCTTGAGAAGACCAGGTAAATGGTAAATGGACTGCATTTATATAGCGCTTTTCCATCCGCATCAGATGCTCAAAGCGCTTTACAAATAATGCCTCACATTCACCCCGATGTCAGGGTGCTGCCATACAAGGTGTTCACTACACACCGGGAGCAATAGGGGATTAAAGACCTTGCCCAAGGGCCCTTAGCAATTTTCCAGTCAGGCTGGGTTTTGAACCAAGGATCTTCTGGTCTCAAGCCCAACACCTTAACCACTAGTCCAGGGGTGGGCAATCATGTGCCATGAAGGGCCGAAGCACTGCAGGTTTTCCTTGCAACCAATCACCTCAGCAGGTGGGTTGCTGATGAGCTTCTCCCTTGAACATAAACAATCAATCAATCAATCAATTTTTTTATATAGCGCCAAATCACAACAAACAGTTGCCCCAAGGCGCTTTATATTGTAAGGCAAGGCCATACAATAATGAAGATGTAGACATAGCAGCAAAACAAGATTAACACAACTGATTTATAATGTGAGTATTGAAACGTCGATAAGTTCATAGCACATTTACATCAATTCAGGGTTCATGTATTGATATCATTGTATCTTTTACTTTACAAGAGAATATCGATTTGTATCATCAGTTGTTACATCCCTGGGATTTACAGATTCTCTGCTTTAGGCTGCTTACAAATGACAAGAGCAATCCAAATTTCTGATGTCTGCCAGTTCGGATCTGGATCCGGATCACCTCCAAATTTCAGTGGAATCCATGCACTAATATTTACCTGTGCAGTAGTTTTGATGTAATCCTGTTAACAATCAGACAGTACAGGAAGTCCAGTACAGGAAGTCACTGAAAGTCTGGATCTTAGTCTTGATCTAGGACAAATGCAAATCCAGACACTCCAACTGGACAATGCAGATTAAAAGTCTTGACAGGGATGGCAGGATATCAGATTTATAAATTCGATACAGTAAAAATACAGTGGTCCCTCGCTTTTAGTCCAATTTTGCATGCTTTTTTTTTTTTTTTTTAAACAGCGCATTGTGTTCCGAGTCCTCATCAAGCAAGCCGGTCGCGGCACCGCGAAGGGAGCGCACACGCATTGTGTTCTGCGTGTCTGTTTACAAGAATCTTCTCGCCCAGAAGAAAAAAGAGTGCCAACAACTACCCATAACTGTTCTTCACTCGGAAAAAGACACCTGCACCGAGGTGTCACTCAGTGGAAAAAGATGCAACAGCGGAGTGGCGCCAGGACGAAGAGGCACGATCAGAGGAACTGTCACTATTAATCATTTCTTATGTATCCAACCTTGTAGGTTGATCGTTAAAATTAAATTTGTTAGTTCTAAAAGCCATCATAATTATTTATAGGAAAACGTTCTATTTTTATTTCTCAAACAAATGTTCGGGCCTGAAAACAGGTTGATCTTATTTTTCTACTAAGGTTTGAACTTTGAGAGTATTTACACACGAGAGAAAAGTGAGAAAATGTTTCTGCCTGTTTGAGAATAGTGTATAAAGTGTGTCGTGAGGGGTTTTACAGCCTTAAAACGTCTATAATAATTGTAAAAAAAATAACGCTGACTACTTTGCGGATTTCACCTGTTGCAGGTTATTTTTAGAATGTAACTCCCGTGATAAACGAGGGACCACTGTACTGGAACATTCACTATCTCTACTGGCAGACACTCTGGTACCTTTTCCCTGTCTTAAAAATACAAATCTGTTCATGTTTTAATCTGGATGTACTTTGCTAACTCTGCTTTCTCATAAATCATCAACAAAACTGTGAAACAAGTCATTTTCTTTCCTAAAGAAAAGTATACATAACCCACAGTATGACTCCTGCAATAGAGGATTTGGATCAAATGCTGTTGTTACTTTTATTGTATGACATACAATCCAGTCATTTTGGCAACTGTCTGAGTCAGAATCCAAAATATCAGATTGGTGTGCCCATTGTTGAAGTAATCACATGGTAATTCCTGCTTACTTTTCAATGAATAGATAATGAAGAGAACGATAAGTTTTCCAAATATCTGCTGTAAAATATATACTGCATCTGTCTCTGCTTTAGTTTCAAAACTGCACACATGTACATACAGATGTACAGATCAGTCACCATTCTTCTGGCAGCATTTTAGAACATCATGCTACTCACTTCCTCTGTTTGACCAAATTAGACAGAAACTCTGCAAGTGCATAATTCTTTATAGTCAGTAAAACTATCACAAAACACCACAGAAGATTTTTTTTAAAGGCCAAACACGTCAGACACAAATATTCCCTCTAAACCTTCCTTTCTAAACTTTTTCCTTCACTATCATTGACCATGTGCAATCCCCAAAAAGCCAGAAATGACACAAACTCACTGGCTGCATAATGCACCATCACACAGCCAGATGTGTACTCCAAAACCCATCAAAGACCTTCAACCAACATGACTACTAACACCAAAATTACACATATTTTGCTATAAAGTACCACACAAACATTCCAAAACTACACTGAAAAAAGAGAAATGTTGGACCAACTTAATAGATTTAAATGATAACACTCAAATGAATTAAGTTGATCCAAATTAACTTAAGTAAAATTTATGCTGACTTGTTAAATTAAAGGGGACATTTGGCATTTAAAAACCTGGGCTCTATATTTACAGATTTGCGGGTCATCTTTTCCTGATGATGCATTCCTGATTTCAAACATAGACACCATCACGGGCTAACCGGCTAATTAATGTACTAGCATGAGGCAAGCTAAAAGAGCTCAGTAATCATCTACTTGCCACCACACTCTAAAAAACTTAATGTTGAATTCACTTTATCTGGTTATATCAACTGATTCCACAAAACAGTGTTTAAATTGGAAAAGCAAACTGTAAGGCCTTGCTCTCACTGCCTCTGATGCACTTACCGAGTCTGCGGGCTCGGTAAACACGGCAGTGGGCCACTCGCACTGCTCCCCTGTCTGCTGTGTGGAGCTGCGGCCAACTCCTATTTACCTCACTACCGCCCTGATTTACTAAGATTCAATTCAATTCAATTCAATTTTATTTATATAGCGCCAAATCACAACAAACAGTTGCCCCAAGGCGCTTTATATTGTAAGGCAAGGCCATACAATAATTACGTAAAAACCCCAAAGGTCAAAACGACCCCCTGTGAGCAAGCACTTGGCGACAGTGGGAAGGAAAAACTCCCTTTTAACAGGAAGAAACCTCCAGCAGAACCAGGCTCAGGGAGGGGCAGTCTTCTGCTGGGACTGGTTGGGGCTGAGGGAGAGAACCAGGAAAAAGACATGCTGTGGAGGGGAGCAGAGATCAATCACTAATGATTAAACGCAGAGTGGTGCATACAGAGCAAAAAGAGAAAGAAACACTCAGTGCATTATGGGAATCCCCCAGCAGTCTAAGTCTATAGCAGCATAACTAAGGGATGGCTCAGGGTCACCTGATCCAGCCCTAACTATAACTTTTAGCAAAAAGGAAAATTTTAAGCCTAATCTTAAAAGTAGAGAGGGTGTCTGTCTCCCTGATCCGAATTGGGAGCTGGTTCCACAGGAGAGGAGCCTGAAAGCTGAAGGCTCTGCCTCCCATTCTACTCTTACAAACCCTAGGAACTACAAGTAAGCCTGCAGTCTGAGAGCGAAGCGCTCTATTGGGGTGATATGGTACTATGAGGTCCCTAAGAAGGGACCTGATTATTCAAAACCTTATAAGTAAGAAGAAGAATTTTAAATTCTATTCTAGAATTAACAGGAAGCCAATGAAGAGAGGCCAATATGGGTGACATATGCTCTCTCCTTCTAGTCCCCGTCAGTACTCTAGCTGCAGCATTTTGAATTAACTGAAGGCTTTTCAGGGAACTTTTAGGACAACCTGATAATAATGAATTACAATAGTCCAGCCTAGAGGAAATAAATGCATGAATTAGTTTTTCAGCATCACTCTGAGACAAGACCTTTCTAATTTTAGAGATATTGCGTAAATGCAAAAAGCAGTCTTACATATTTGTTTAATATGCGCATTGAATGACATATCCTGATCAAAAATGACTCCAAGATTTCTCACAGTATTACTAGAGGTCAGGGTAATGCCATCCAGAGTAAGGATCTGGTTAGACACCATGTTTCTAAGATTTGTGGGGCCAAGTACAATAACTTCAGTTAGAAAGCAGGAAATTAGAGGTCATCCATGTCCTTATGTCTGTAAGACAATCCTGCAGTTTAGCTAATTGGTGTGTGTCCTCTGGCTTCATGGATAGATAAAGCTGGGTATCATCTGCGTAACAATGAAAATTTAAGCAATGCCGTCTAATAATACTGCCTAAGGGAAGCATGTATAAAGTGAATAAAATTGGTCCTAGCACAGAACCTTGTGGAACTCCATAATTAACCTTAGTCTGTGAAGAAGATTCCCCATTTACATGAACAAATTGTAATCTATTAGATAAATATGATTCAAACCACCGCAGCGCAGTGCCTTTAATACCTATGGCATGCTCTAATCTCTGTAATAAAATTTTATGGTCAACAGTATCAAAAGCAGCACTGAGGTCTAACAGAACAAGCACAGAGATGAGTCCACTGTCTGAGGTCATAAGAAGATCATTTGTAACCTTCACTAATGCTGTTTCTGTACTATGATGAATTCTAAAACCCGACTGAAACTCTTCAAATAGACCATTCCTCTGCAGATGATCAGTTAGCTGTTTTACAACTACCTTTCAAGAATTTCTGAGAGAAATGGAAGGTTGGAGATTGGCCTATAATTAGCTAAGATAGCTGGGTCAAGTGATGGCTTTTGAAGTAATGGTTTAATTACTGCCACCTTAAAAGCCTGTGGTACATAGCCAACTAATAAAGATAGATTGATCATATTTAAGCTCGAAGCATTAAATAATGGTAGGGCTTCCTTGAGCAGCCTGGTAGGAATGGGGTCCAATAGACATGTTGATGGTTTGGATGAAGTAACTAATGAAAATAACTCAGACAGCACAATCTGAGAGAAAGAGTCTAACCAAATACCGGCATCACTGAAAGCAGCCAAAGATAACGATACGTCTTTGGGATGGTTATGAGTCATTTTTTCTCTAATAGTTAAAATTTTATTAGCAAAGAAAGTCATGAAGTCATTACTAGTTAAAGTCAGGCACTTCTGATTTAAAGCTCTCTTTTTCAGAGGAGCTACAGCATCCAAAGTTGTCTTCAATGAGGATGTAAAACTATTGACGAGATACTCTATCTCACTTACAGAGTTTAGGTAGCTACTCTGCACTGTGTTGGTATATGGCATTAGGGAACATAAAGAAGGAAACATATCCTTATCTGGTCTTAGTCCTGATCTTAGGACTAAGACCAGATAAGGAGTACTTCAGACATTTAATTATTGTTCCATGTGTAATATTTTAGCAAACTGGTGAAAATTATACTGTTTTAAATACATATATAGCATACAGTACAAGTATACAAATAGCTGTGTGAACGGTGCTCTGTGCATTCCACTGGCAGAATGTGGCATAATTATTCACCAGTTTTCAATAGCCATCATATGAGCATGCTCACATGCTGTGTGCCCTGTGTGCATAGTAGGGTGCATCAAATTTGAATGGGAAATTTTAATTTCAAAATATCAATTTGACTGGCATTCCATGTTGTTCCAATTAACATAAAACTGACTTTTGCAAAGTTTGGAGGAATTTCATTGAGGATTCCGACATCCATCACTGCTGCACAAAACTCAGGGTAAGGCCACGTGAACATGTCCCATTGACCTCCATTCATTTTGTCTATAGGACAAATGAATGGAGAATTTTTAAAGTTGAATACTGAAAAATGCCCAAATTGCCCAAAGGGCAAACAAACAACTTTTACTTTGATAACCCTATAGAACATGTTCCTGTATAAAAGTTCACTCTACTCAACATTAGACTAAAAATTGCACATTTTTTGAAATTACACAAACGTTCATGTGTTAGGTGGCACCCCTAACTCTCAATGGAATTCCTCAAAACTTTGCAAAAGTCAGTTTTATATTAATTGGAACAAAATGCAATGCCAGCCAAACTGATATTTTGAAATATTCAAATTTGATGCACCCTAGTGGACAGCTATGATGTCTGTCACACACACTCTGATATGTGTCACTTGTATGTGTCTCTGGTTTACCTGTTATCCATGGATATGTTTATTCTTAAAGAAACAAGCACAAAGTAAAGTTAAATATGCTGATACGATTTTTTTTATTATTATTATTATTCTATGTGGTCTCTGTGCTGGAATTGCTGGATTCTGGAATAGCATTCTGTCAAGTGCAATAGGTTAACTCTAAGGTTTCAGACTCACAATATACAGACGCTATCAGCTCTCACTAAATTTCCTTTTGAATTTGATCAATCATATTGCATGTTCAGCCCTGCGACAGACTGGTGTCCTGTCCTGGGTGTACCCTGCCTTGCACTCTATGACTGCTGGGATAGGCTCCAGCCCCCCGCAACCCTTAATTGGACTAAGCGGTAGAAGATGGATGGATGGATATTGCATGTTCAAATCTCAGCTATTTGCACAGTCCCTCTCAGAATTTTGTGCACTCAGGTGGACTAATCTCAAATTGCATATTCATGAAGACAATTTTGCACACTTGAACTATGCAATCCTCAGAGCACTCTGTTAGTAAACCAGCATGCAAGACTCTTTTTTTGTAAGTGCTATGGTGTTTTAACACTTGCAAATCTTCAGTACATCATATATATAACATGTATATATGTATAAATGTAAAGATTTTTTGAACTTACCAAGTATACAGTTAGCTGCTTACCATGAACTAGTTATCCTCCCTTGATGCTGCTCTCCAGTGAGTGACCACAAGTCAACTTCTGTCGAGAGGCTGTGTTTTATAGAACGAGCCCCTCAAATGTCAGAGATCCCCTTTTATCTAAACAAGCTTAATTAATTTTACTGTTCCCAGCTGAAGTAATTTCTTTTGATTGAAGTGTATGCTTACAGCAGTCAGGCACCAAAATGTGCTTGTTAGCATTTAAGGTGCTCTTACATACAGGCTGCCTTCATTCACACAAGTGAGCAGTCTAAAAAATGTATTTACAGGGATTCCTGAAATAACATATTTAAGAAAGTGATGTGGTTCACAGACAGGGTAACAGCATCTGCATGCCAGTGGCAAATTTTTGTCATTTCAGGGTCATTTCTTTTAGTTTACACCCAGATTGAGTTCATCTTGAAGCTGTAGCAATTTACAGTGATACACGACATACTGTAAGAATGAGTTATGTACCGATATGTATTCACAAAAATAGTTTCTTGTAACAAGTGAATGTGAGAAGAGTAAGATCTGTGTGGCAAACAGTAAACAGAGGAGAGATAGACAACAGTCTGCAATGCTTAACCTTTGTTAAGCAGGTGATTAGAGACTCTGCAAGGCTTATGACAAATGTGGGTGTGGAATTCATTGGCTTAGAGGGAAAATTAGTGCAGAAAATCCACTATGGTGATAGTGCAGTTTATGTGGGAGGGAGGGAAATTCGTCAAGTTGAGACTGTGGCCTGTTTCCATAGACGTGCCCATAAAAATCATAGAGGGATATGCTTTGCAAACGTAATACCCAGAATTACACTGGATGACACTGAAATTGAGGATGGCCTGTTGGCTGTTCCAGCAATATCAAATATTTTGTGTCTGCTACCTACAACACGTGTGGAATGTATCAAAACTAAGCCTACTTCCAGGCATCTTATACATGCTACTCTGGAACTACTGCTAAATCCAAACAGTCCAACTATCAACCCCACTGAGGTCCTCAACCTGGGCCTCATTAACATAAGATTACTGTCCTCAAAATCATTGCTGATTAATGATCTAATTATGGATCATCACTTAGATCTGATTGGGTTATGTGAAACCTGGCTTAAACCTACAGCTGTCCTCCCCTTAAATGAGGCCTGCCCACTGGCATGCACATTTAGTCACGTCCCTCGTGATGCGAAGCACGGTGGGGGTGTTGCTCGTATTCATAAATCTAGGATTAGTTTATCAGCTGTTGGGGGTCACAAATATAACTCATTTGAACATCTGATTCTCTACTCTGCCCACGATGCTATGTATTGCCAAGACCAGAAGAATAAAAATTAGATGTATTACTTTGTCTCTGTATTTAGGCCCCTTGGCCCATATTCTGAATTCTTAGATGAATTTGCTGAGTTCATATCTAACTTGTTGACTAGTGCAGATAACATTCAGATTATTGGTGACTTCAAGATTCGTATAAATAAGCCATCTGATCCCCTCTGCAAATCATTTATGGAAATTGTGGATGCATTAGGATTTCAGCAATGCATTCAATGCACATCAGTGGAAATACCCTGGATTTGGTTCTCGCACTTGGTATTGCTGTGCCAAATACTGACATCATGCCTCTTGCATCCATGGTCTCTGATCACTCACTTATTCGGTTTACAGTTTCGCTACCGTGTTTAGTGGAACAACAACCTTATTTACCACTGCGGCAATGCATCAACTCCTCAACTAGACTGAATTTGAAGGTAGTCTGCCTGATATCATAGATTCACATTTGAAAAATGCCCAATCACTAGACAGCCTTGTGGATAGTTATACTGAGCGCTCAAAACTACACTCGACATGACTGCACCACCTATATTAAAACCACCCCCCCCCCCCCCCAAAAAAAAACAAAAAAAAAACACAGTCACCTTGGTTCAATGATTACTTCCATGACCTCAAGCATAAAGCTCGAGGTCTGGAACAGAAATGGCGTAGTTCAAAATTAGAAGTATTCCACCTCGCGTGGTGTGATGCTATCTTAGACTATAAGCATTCACTACTGGCTATTAAGCAGACCTATTACTCTGATTCAATCAACAAAAACAAGCATAACTCAAAGTTCTTGTTTGACACGGTGGCAGCACTTATTCATGGACAACCACATGTTAGTCTCTCTCCTGTTACAGCACAAGATTTCTTGGATTACTTCGAGAAGAAAATAGACGACATTAGTTTAAACATATCCCCGCATGCCTTAACCCAGCCATGGCACCCTGCTATTGAGGTGGGTGCCATCATTGAGGTATTACCTAGATTTACAGAATTTGATAGTATCTCATTAGCTGTGCTGACGAAACTCGTAACGTCTACAAAAAGCACAACCTGCTCATTTGAGCCTATACCAACAAAACTGTTTAAGGACCTGCGGCCCACTCTTGGGCCAACTGTGCTGGAATTTATTGATTTCTTATTGATCTCAACCTCTGGATCTGTTCCTAAATGTTGCAAATCTGCAGTGATTAAACCATTACTTATGAAATCTAATCTTGATCCTAGTGTATTGAAAAACTATAAACTGATAAAAATAAAATCTTTCATTTTGCTCTAAAATTCACTTTGGTTGAGATGAAAGTCAGAGAATTAGCAGATTTCTAGATGTGGTGCATTGTGCCATTTCTTTGCATTACCACATTGCCCAGACAGGTTTGACCACCAACAGGCTCCATGAAAATAACTGTCTACAAGAATTAACAGTTGACCCTAACTGCTAACACATGATTGTAGATGTTAACAGCGGCTCCCGTTGCGCAATATATACACAGCATAACTTCACATGGACAACTGGTGTACGGTTTTGTTTTCAGCTGCAGTCGCGAAAAGTGCAGGTTTTTTTTTTCAGTTCACAGTAGAGAAAGGAAGATGAGGCAAATGTGAGAGGTTGTGTCGGTAAGTGTTAGCCTACACAGCTAGCCAGAGTAGCTACAGTCTCTCGCCTACACAACCACCTCGACACATTTGAGCTCCGGGTCATAAACAAACCGCAAAACATGTCCACTTCCCACCGTATCATTACTTTTTCTTTGGATTTTCACTTTGTTTGTATGTAATTTGCCCAAAAACTCAGAGAAAGTGCTGTGTTTCTGTCCCCGGAAGTAGAGAAATTATGTCTTATATGTCATATTTGACCTGTTTAGTGCCCACCCTCAAATGAGACTGTGGTGCCCAATTCCTGGAACGCTTTGATCTCTACTTCAAAAGGGGGTTGTGGCTTTCTACTTCAAGCAACATGCACAGAAATGCCATTTTTTCAAGACACCAGAAAATGGGTTTTGTGAAGACACATTACTGTACGTCAGTATTCATAAAGTGTATTTACCTAAAAGCTTACATATGGGTTTTTAAGATCCATATGACCTGTTACTTTTCTGGAAGGGCAGATAATGTGACCCCTTTAAAACTAGGTTTTAGATTATGGTAAAGTACGAGTATGTCATGAGCTGGGATCATATTTCAGTCACTACAAGATATGTACATATACGTGTATTGTGCAGTTCTGTCAACAATAGGACAGTGCATGCAAGAGAATAATAACAGAAAATAAATTACAATAATGGGTCAGGTCAGGCCTGGGAGAATGCACTGGCATGTCCTTGGCCTTTTTCATTTTGTGGGGTCCTCAACACTGAGGCACCTATATGTTGGATCAGGCCCAGAAAAGTGTACCACATGGCCAAAATGTTATTATCGATGTTCCCTCACAATACAAGTGATGCTCCTGTTCTGAGTCTCCTTACATGACTTCATTTAATACAAAATCATTCCAGTGGTACCCAAGGATCCACCAGACAGACGAGTTCCAAAGTCATCCAATCATTGCATTAGGTTACTAGTTAGTGTCCAAGTCTCACAGCTACACAGTTAGACAGGAAGCACCAGGACCCAAAAGACAAGGACCTTCTTTCTCCTGGAAAAGTATCAGTACCTCCAAACACCACTGCCTGGTGACCTCATGATTCCACAAAGTCCTCTGAAGCGTCTCTTGATCTCAAAGATCAGACAAGAACATGAATCAGGGAGGATTAAGTCAATAGCTCCACTGTGACTTTCACTGCATACAGATACAATATTGATGGCCGAGTGCAGGAAATCATTGAAAGTCTGACTTTTAACCTTGATCTAGGACAATCACACACCTACAGATTCCAACTCCTCACTCATCAAGAATAATGAGAAAACTTGTCAACCTGCATTGTACAAAGTGCACCAAGATGCATCCACCTCAACAAGCAGGCAGTCAGAAGAAGTGTACACATGGTTGGACTGCGTTAATGTGACTACACTCACATCATGTGTTTCATGACAAGGCTGAGGTATTTATGTTAAAGGCTCAGAGAAGCATCCAGGGAACCAATGTAAGCCAAAGTAAAGTCCTCTAAAGAGAGCTAAACAAAGGCGTGATGTTGACAAAAGAGATACCAGATGAGGAGAAAAAGAATTAAAAGATAAAGACACAAGCATAAGGTAAGATGTAGCGTCCATCCAAATTTTAATATCAGAAGCATTGGTTTTACAGTAGGTACATGAAAGATGGGCAGACTCAATCAGATAGTGTCATGAGCTGACACATGATAACGCCATGCTCTGTTCCACCTGACGTAAATAAGCGGGATATAAGAAAGAGATTTGAGTTTTAAAATCATATCTTGATCATTGCAGACAGTACTAATTTGATTTTCACTTTTTTTTTTTGTTCATTTTCTCTCTGACTCATGCTTTAACCTCAAACAAGTGTCTGCTACACAATGAAGGCCAACTCCATGTGAGCATCTGCACCTGCTTACGCATACATCCTTCGTCCTACTGCCTAGTTCTGGTTTATCAATTTGGTAAACATCATAGCTATTACCAAAAAAAAAAAGAAAAAAAAAAAAAGAACAGAAACAAGAGCAATCAGAGATTTCTGACATCCACCAATCTTAATCCAGATCACCTCCAAAATTCAGTGGAGTCTTTCATGGCATAATATCTATCTGTTGTGCAAATTTGGTGAGACTCTGAAGTAGTTTTGATGTAATCCTTCAAAGGGTACATAAAATGAAATCCTGAGTCAGAATCCGGATCTGGATCTTCTCCAGAATTCAGTGGAGTCTTCCATGGCCTAATATCTTCTCTGTGGTGCAAATTTGGTGAGACTCTGAAGTAGTTTTGATGTAATCCTTCAAAGGCTACATAAGGTGAAATCCTGAGCCAGAATCTGGATCTGGATCATCTCCAAAATTCAGTGGAGTCTTCCATGGCCTAATATCTATCTGTGGTGCAAATTTGGTGAGACTCTGAAGTAGTTTTGATGTAATCCTTCAAAGGCTACATAAAATTAAATCCTGAGCCAGAATCAGGATCTGGATCACCTCCAAAATTCAGTGGAGTCTTCCATGGCCTAATATCTATCTGTGGTGCAAATGTGGTGAGACTCCGAAGTAGTTTTGACTTAA
This sequence comes from Thalassophryne amazonica, assembly GCF_902500255.1. Classification (NCBI taxonomy): domain Eukaryota; kingdom Metazoa; phylum Chordata; class Actinopteri; order Batrachoidiformes; family Batrachoididae; genus Thalassophryne; species Thalassophryne amazonica. The sequence continues at coordinate 95,697,292 of NC_047110.1, read as the reverse complement.
TCTTCAAAGGCTACATAAAGTGAAATCCTGAGTCAAAATCCGGATCCGGATCACCTCTAAAATTTAATGGAGCTTCCATGGACTAATATCTATCTGTGGTGAAAAGTTCGTCAACATCCCTGCAGTAGTTTTGAAGTAATCCTGCTAACAGACAGACAAATAAATAAACGCCAGTGATTTTATTACGTCCTTGGCAGACATAATAAATAAATAAACCTTTCCAGGAATATTGAACAGGGTACACATTATTAAGCACAATCAGGTCCACAGGTATTTGGACAGCGAGGCAAGATTTATCATTTTGCTATAATAAGCAGAATTCTTTTAAGAAACTTGTAAGTAAGTGACACATCATGTTACAGAGAAAACCAAGCGCTGCATTCTTCCAAACCTACACATACATCACTGCAAGTGATGCACCATCCTGACACATGACTGCTGTACTGTCCTGTTGTGCTAGTTACTTAAAAGCATCCTGTCAGGATGTTGGACATATCTGGTGCCAGGGATCTGTTGGCTGACCAGCATTTAGTTCCAAATCACAAAATCTCAGTGACATTGCAAAGGTGTTGAATCAGCGAAGCTAGGCTGCAGGTTTGAGGTTTCTGGGCTGACGTCGTTGAAGTGTTCTCCAGGAATTGCAAGAAATCTTTGTTGCCATTTGGGAGATGTTCTTCCTGCAAAATGGAACAAAGGATGGTTGTCCAGGTCTGGAAAGGAAAAGATGATCAGCTGTATGACAGCATGTACCAGGGGTACATGCTGTTGGTATGTGTCCACTCTTGGAGTGGACAAGGTACTTGCAAGGGTCATTCCCCACAGGATCCACTGTCAGCTACTAGATGCTGGTTAACAGCTCTCTTGCAATTACTTTGAATTGGGCCAGCTAACATATCAATATTTGTTTTGATCAGATGAATTATTGTGTCCACAATCAATTTTTGGCTAAAAATGGCTCCAAATTTATAAATTAATAGGGCTTCTGAAGTCTGGCTAACGAACAAACACGTTCCAAGTACTAGCGTTCGGGTATGTACAGCTTATCCTATTGTGTTCCACACCAAGTTTTGGTTTGAAAATAAATGTTTCTACTTTCTGTCACCTTTTCCCCTCACATCCCAAAATTGAGATCAACTGGGTTTGACGACAACCAGGTCTTAACATATGCGGATACTTTTAAGTTGATCAGTCACTATGCTGTACAGCAACTGTCCAGAAGGTGAGGGAAAGACAGATGGATGGACAAAAGTGACAACATTCATACAGCTTTGGGGACTGACGGGTAAAAATGTGTTACTCCACTTAGTGCAAATGCTTAGTTTGACCTGAAATGCAATGCAAAGCGAACAAGATATGTGTGTGCATGTGATGAGAAAGGTACTCTCTGCCAATCTGGGTCAGGTCTTTGTTTTCCATTAGTCAGACGTATGGACTCTAGAGTGATCTGTGAGGGCATTTACAGGTGGTGATAAATATACACAGCCACTAAAACAAAGCTGACTGACAATTCAGGGACATTACACACCAACACCTCTGTTGAATAATCAGTCCTCGGTTCCATTCTGCACGCCAGAATTTGCTAGATGTGGCCTCTATGAGAAAATTTCCAGCATGAAGGTTCCTGCATTTAAATTGACACAATGTTGAAAGAAATGATGACTGATGGCTTTGTAACACTCATGTAGGAAGTCTGTGATGTCAACCCAATACCTGTTTCTGGATGACTGAATCTCTGAAAGTCATCAAGGTGTTGTGTGAGCCGCTGAAGAGGAGGTACTGCTGGCCCACCACCACCAGAGGGCACCCTGCCTGGAGTGCGGGCTCCAGGCACCAGAGGGCGCTGCCGCCTCACAGGAGCAGCCGGGGTGACAGCTGACACTCATCACCTGTGACAGCTGTCACCACTCATCTGATCTGCATCGGTATATCAGCAAGACATCATCTCCACCTCTTTGCCGAGATATCGTTCTACCTGAAAGGTAATATTCTCAGCCTGACGGCTTGATAGAAAGCCCTTTTTGTGATTTTTGTGAGTGATAACAGACTTTTTCTCCAACGAGAGGTGGAGGTAGCTTCCCTGCCGTGCAGATTGCTGGGTGCAGACGCACCCACATTTAATTGTGTTTTTGTTCCTCGCCAGCAGTACCAGGTCCGACACGCGGAGGCAGTGGCCACCTGGGAGTTCGGGACTTGGCGGCTCCAGTATTCCCGGGGTCTGGTGGCGGAGGAAATCGTGTGGTTCCGGTTCTGCTTTGGACAGGCGTCTCCTATCTTCGAGCCTGCCCACACGACACCTTGTAATTTGACCTTTGATCTATTGTGTAATCTGTTGTGTTTGTTGTGCACGTTCGCAACAGTAAAGTGTTGTTATTTGACCTATTCCATTGTCCGTTCATTTGCGCCCCCTGTTGTGGGTCCGTGTACTTACACTTTCCCAACAGGATATCTCGGCCAACGTCATGGATCCCGAGGGGCGTCAACCGGCTGTTGAACGGCCAATGGAAGAACAGGGCGCACAGGCGCCCGCAGGAGGAATGATCGGTGAGTTGCAGCGGATCCTCACCGTTTTCACGGCTCGGTTGGATTTAATGACCGAGCAGAACGTCCTCCTTAACCGCAGGGTGGAGGCTCTCGCCGCGCAGGTGGAGGCGCGCCCTCAGGGCGCTGCTGCGGCTCTCCCTCCTGTCGACCCTGTGCGTAACAGTGACGTTCCACTGGTCGTTCAACGACCCCTCCCACCTTCCCCGGAAGCATACATAAGCCCTCCAGAGCCATACGGAGGTTGTGTGGAGACGTGCGCGGACTTCCTTATGCAGTGTTCGCACAACGTCCTGTCATGTACGCGACTGATTCTAGCAAGATAGCTTATGTAATTAATCTGCTTCGCGGCAAGGCACGCGCTTGGGCTACAGCACTTTGGGAGCAAAATTCACGGCTCCTTCTGACATATGATGGGTTTGTGAGGGAGTTCAGAACAGTGTTCGATCACCCAAATAGAGGAGAGACCGCTTCAGCCGTGCTGCTGTCAATGAGACAGGGGCGCCGGAGCGCAGCTGCTTATGCAGTCGACTTCCGCATCGCGGATGCGAGGTCCGGCTGGACTAACACTGCCCTCCGCGCCGCCTTCGTAAACGGACTGTCGTTGGTTCTGAAGGAGCTCCTGGTGGCTAAGGACGAACCGCGGGATTTAGACGGGCTTATTGATCTCGTTATACGATTAGACAATCGGTTAGAGGAACGCCGTCGGGAGCGAGGCGAAGGACGTGACCGGATACGCGCCGCCCCTCTCCCTTCCGGGTTCGAAAAGGGGCCGCCCTCCCCACGCTCCACAGCCACAGCGCTTTGTGGGGCAACAGCTCCCCCTGTTGATGTTGTTAGGGAGACGCACAGGGCCAAAATGGGGAGGCTGATCCGTGGAGAGTGTTTTCTCTGCAGCTCAACAGAGCACACACAGAGAGACTGCCCCAAACGGCCAAAACGACAACACTCGCCCTTAGAGACTGGGCTAAGGGGGGGTCAAGACATTCAAGTGAGACACACACAAATTGCCACACGACTCCCAGTCACAATCCTGAGCGGGGATTTAACCCTTCAAGCCCGAGCACTGTTGGACACGGGGTCAGAAGGGAATCTGCTAGACAGCAGATGGGCAAAGGAGGTAGGGCTCCCTCTGGTGGCGCTTCCTACGCCATTGCAGGTGCGGGCACTAGATGGCACCCTCCTCCCTTTACTCACACACAAGACACCACCAGTAACTCTGGTGGTGTCTGGAAACCACCGGGAGGAGATTGAGTTTTTTGTAACTCCTGCCACCTCCCACGTGATTTTGGGCATCCCATGGATGTTAAAGCACAATCCCCGGATCGATTGGCCGTCTGGGGTGGTGGTTCAGTGGAGCGAAACCTGCCATCGGGTGTGTTTAGGATCCTCGGTTCCTCCCGGTTCCCAGGCTAAGGAGGAGGTCAAAGTCCCGCCCAATCTGACGGCAGTGCCGGTTGAGTACCACGATCTTGCTGACGTCTTCAGTAAGGATCTGGCACTCACCCTTCCCCCGCACCGTCCGTACGATTGTGCCATTGATTTGGTTCCAGGCGCTGAGTTCCCGTCCAGCAGGCTGTACAACCTCTCACGACCTGAGCGCGAATCAATGGAGACCTACATCCGGGACTCATTAGCTGCCGGGCTGATCCGGAACTCCACCTCCCCGATGGGGGCAGGTTTCTTTTTTGTGGGCAAGAAAGATGGCGGACTTCGTCCATGTATTGATTACAGGGGGCTGAATGAGATTACGGTTCGCAACCGATACCCGTTGCCATTATTAGATTCCGTGTTCACCCCCCTGCATGGAGCCAAAATCTTTACTAAACTGGATCTTAGAAATGCGTATCACCTGGTTCGGATCTGGAATGGAGACGAATGGAAGACGGCATTCAACACCCCATTAGGTCACTTTGAGTACCTGGTCATGCCGTTCGGCCTCACCAACGCCCCCGCGACGTTCCAAGCATTAGTTAATGATGTCTTGCGGGATTTCCTGCACCGATTCATCTTCGTATATCTAGACGATATACTCATCTTTTCTCCGGATCCTGAGACTCATGTCCGGCATGTACGTCAGGTCCTGCAGCGGTTGTTGGAGAACCGGCTGTTTGTGAAGGGCGAGAAGTGTGAGTTCCACCGCACCTCTTTGTCCTTCCTGGGGTTTATCATCTCCCCCAACTCCGTCGCTCCTGATCCGGCCAAGGTTGCGGCGGTGAGAGACTGGCCCCAACCCACAAGCCGTAGGAAGCTGCAACAGTTCCTCGGCTTTGCTAATTTCTACAGGAGGTTCATTAAGGGCTACAGTCAGGTAATTAGCCCCCTGACAGCCCTGACCTCACCAAAAGTTCCCTTCACCTGGTCAGATCGTTGCGATGCCGCGTTCAAGGAGTTGAAACGGCGCTTCTCGTCTGCACCCGTTCTGGTGCAGCCCGATCCTAGTCGCCAGTTAGTGGTTGAAGTGGACGCCTCGGACTCAGGGATAGGAGCTGTGCTTTCCCAGAGCGGGAAGACTGATAAGGTCCTTCACCCGTGTGCCTATTTTTCCCGCAGGTTGACCCCGGCCGAACGGAACTATGACGTCGGCAATCGAGAACTCCTTGCGGTGAAAGAGGCTCTTGAAGAGTGGAGACATCTGTTGGAGGGAACGTCCGTGCCATTCACGGTTTTCACTGACCACCGGAACCTGGAGTATATCAGGACCGCCAAGCGGCTGAATCCCAGGCAAGCCCGCTGGTCACTGTTCTTCGGCCGTTTTGACTTCCGGATCACCTACCGTCCTGGGACCAAGAACCAGAGATCGGATGCCTTGTCCCGGGTACATGAAGATGAAGTCAAAACGGAGTTGTCGGATCCACCGGAACCCATCATCCCGGAGTCCACTATCGTGGCCGCCCTCACCTGGGACGTAGAGAGAACCATCCGGGAGGCCCTGGCACGAAGCCCGGACCCCGGAACTGGGCCGAAGAACAGACTTTACGTCCCACCAGAAGCTAGGGCTGCAGTCCTGGACTTCTGTCACGGCTCTAAGCTCTCCTGTCATCCAGGGGTGCGAAGAACCGTGGCAGTTGTCCGGCAGCGCTTCTGGTGGGCGTCCCTAGAGGCCGACGTCCGGGATTATATCCAGGCCTGCACCACCTGCGCCAGGGGCAAGGCTGACCATCGTAGGGCCTCGGGTCTGCTCCAGCCGCTGCCCGTGCCCCATCGCCCCTGGTCCCACATCGGCCTGGATTTTGTCACGGGTCTCCCGCCGTCCCAGGGCAACACCACCATCTTCACGATAGTGGACCGATTCTCCAAGGCGGCCCACTTCGTGGCCCTCCCGAAGCTCCCGACGGCCCAGGAGACAGCGGACCTCCTGGTTCACCACGTCGTCCGGCTGCATGGGATCAATCAATCAATCAATCAATTTTTTTCTATAGCGCCAAATCACAACAAACAGTTGCCCCAAGGCGCTTTATATTGTAAGGCAAGGCCATACAATAATTATGTAAAACCCCAACGGTCAAAACAACCCCCTGTGAGCAAGCACTTGGCTACAGTGGGAAGGAAAAACTCCCTTTTAACAGGAAGAAACCTCCAGCAGAACCAGGCTCAGGGAGGGGCAGTCTTCTGCTGGGACTGGTTGGGGCTGAGGGAGAGAACCAGGAAAAAGACATGCTGTGGAGGGGAGCAGAGATCGATCACTAATGATTAAATGCAGAGTGGTGCATACAGAGCAAAAAGAGAAAGAAACAGTGCATCATGGGAACCCCCCAGCAGTCTACATCTATAGCAGCATAACTAAGGGATGGTTCAGGGTCACCTGATCCAGCCCTAACTATAAGCTTTAGCAAAAAGGAAAGTTTTAAGCCTAATCTTAAAAGTAGAGATCCCAACAGACATTGTCTCAGATCGCGGTCCCCAGTTCTCCTCGCACGTCTGGAGGAGCTTCTGCCGGGAACTGGGGGCCACGGTGAGTCTCTCATCCGGGTACCATCCCCAGACCAACGGGCAAGCAGAACGGGCCAATCAGGAGATGGAGCAGGCCCTGCGTTGCGTGACAGCCGCGCACCCGGCGGCCTGGAGTACCCATCTGGCCTGGATCGAGTATGCCCATAACAGCCAGGTGTCGTCAGCCACCGGCCTCTCCCCTTTCGAGGTATGTCTGGGGTACCAACCGCCTTTGTTTCCAGTGGTTGAGGGAAAGGTCGGTGTGCCCTCGGTCCAGGCCCACCTACGGAAGTGCCGTCGGGTGTGGCGTGCCGCCCGTTCTGCCTTGCTGAAGGCCCGGATGAGGTCAAAGGCCCATGCAGACCGTCGGCGGACCCCGGCCCCTGCGTATCGGCCAGGGCAGGAGGTGTGGTTGTCGACAAAGGACATCCCCCTCAAAGTGGACTCCCCCAAGTTACAGGACCGTTACATCGGTCCCTTCAAAATCCAGAAGGTCATCAGTCCAGCCGCAGTGAGGCTTCAGCTGCCGGCCTCACTGCGGATCCATCCTGTATTTCACGTGTCCCGAATCAAACCACATCACACCTCACCCCTCTGTACTCCGGGTCCGGCACCGCCTCCTGCCCGGATCATCGATGGCGAGCCGGCTTGGACTGTGCGCCGGCTTTTGGATGTCCGTAGGATGGGCCGGGGCTTCCAGTATTTGGTGGACTGGGAGGGGTACTGACCTGAAGAACGCTCCTGGGTGAAGAGGAGCTTCATTCTGGACCCGGCCCTCCTGGCCGATTTCTACCGCCGCCACCCGGACAAGCCTGGTCGGGCGCCAGGAGGCGCCCGTTGAGGGGGGGGTCCTGTTGTGTGGGCCGCTGAAGAGGAGGTACTGCTGGCCCACCACCACCACAGGTCCGACACGCGGAGGCAGTGGCCACCTGGGAGTTCGGGACTTGGCGGCTCCAGTATTCCCGGGGTCTGGTGGCGGAGGAAATCGTGTGGTTCCGGTTCTGCTTTGGACAGGCGTCTCCTATCTTCGAGCCTGCCCACACGACACCTTGTAATTTGACCTTTGATCTATTGTGTAATCTGTTGTGTTTGTTGTGCACGTTCGCAACAGTAAAGTGTTGTTATTTGACCTATTCCATTGTCCGTTCATTTGCGCCCCCTGTTGTGGGTCCGTGTACTTACACTTTCCCAACACAAGGTAAATGTAAATACAGTGAAATCTCTTTAATTGATCTTCTCTGCTTCACTGATCTTGCCTAGTACATATAGACCTCATTAATCTGATTCTACTGGTCGGTTCGAACAACAAGGGAAAAATAAATGCCAAAATTCAGCATCAGACTTCTCGGTAGGCTACAAAGTAGGATTATGGGGCACTGTTTTGCTCTTGTGGGTATATTAAAGGAATGCATGTTTAATTTACAGGATAATCCAGTTTCAACAGTGCTGTTCTGATGGATTGCTGGCACAGTGACTTAGCAGCACTGTTGAGTATGAATGTTCTCTCCATTTTTGCGTAGGTTCCTTCCGTGTGCTCCAACTTCCTCCCATTTCCAAAGACATGAAGGTGAGGTGAATTGGTGATTCTAAATTGGCGATAGGTGCGAGTGAGGGTGTGAATGTGTTTGTCTGTCTATATGTGAATGTGCATGGGATGCCCAGGGTGCCCAGGGTGTACCATGCCTTTCACCCTATGACTGCTTGCATAGGACTCATCTCCCTTATGACCCTTAATTGAATAAGCAGGTAGAGAAAATGAAAATGTATGAATGTTCTGCTGGTTTGTCTGCCTGTATGTTGGCAGGATCAACTCTCAAAGGTCTTAGCCTATATTGAAAGAACCTCTTTGATCCATCTGGATAAATCCATTCAACTTTGCGACTAATCATCATGAATATTACCTTCATCAATCAATTATTCTCATGTTTCCGTATGAATAAGATATGTATGAAAGGATAACAATTAAATTGAATGGAGAGGCAAGTCTTAGGTCAAGGAAAATTGTATTAAATTTTAAGGACATTCAGATGCTGATCTTGATTCCTTTAATCTTGACACTGCCTTTGATTGTTTTTGTTGTCTATGATTTTGATTCCTTTCATTCTTGAATCAGGATCAAAGGAATCAGTGATGAACAACCAGCAATCTGTATCAAGTGGATGACTTTTGATCTTGATTTTGATCTTAATTACAGGGTCATACCAGTCAACAGTCAGGATTAAAGATGATCAAAGGTCAGCAATCAGTATTAAAGCTCAAGCACAAAACTCAATGATCAGCATCAACAATCAAGCTCAAAGCTTAGCAATTAGGATCTAAATTTAGTGCTCAAGATCAAAGATAAGTCATCCAGATCAAATATGGGACGAGGATGAAAGCTGAGTGATAAGCATCAGGATGCAGATGGCATTCCCTCTCTGCAGCAAGCCATTTTTTTTTTTTACTTGATGTCATCACATGACACCATTGACTTTCAAGTAATGGCACAATTGTTAGTTCCAGTGGAGAAGACGTCTGCGCCGAAAATCACGGTCAAGTATCTCATGCACTTCCTGAGTATGGTCATTAAATATTTTAGATGATGACCTCTGATTTCACCTTGACCTTAGACCTGTGATGTTAAGAGGATGGTCCACTGAGTTTATCCACCAAATCTGACTAAAATTGCTTTGTGTTTTGAAGATATCTCAGCAGACATACAGACAACCAACCAACGAACCAAACAAACAAACAGGCAGACATACAGACATGAGTATTACAATTCCCTCTTTCTGCTTCATGGCAAGGCTAATAAAATACATGGGTACCTTTTAAAATTTGGCAGACAGCAGAATATCTGACAGTGCATATTTTCTGGGTAGTTACTAATCGTGCAGCTGGTGTAGTGAAAAGTGCTGAAAGTTTCAAAAAGACTTTGGACAGACTGGGAAAGCCTTTGAAGGTGTCATAAATCAGAATAAAAATGCATTTTTATCTGCTCAGTGTTGAGAAATTGGAAGAAATGAGAGAAGTGATATGTGTTTAGCATTCACAAGGTGAAACATGCAGCAATAAATGAGGGACAGATGCAGCAACGGAAAACAAAGCCTGAAACGAAGAGCAGGAGCAGCAGAGAGGAGGTGAAACTTGTTTATCGGTTAGAGAGTGCGTCAGTATGTGCGCTCCAGTGGGTCAACACGCATTGTTGACAGAAATCATAATTATTCCACAGCGTTGCACTGCAGTCCAAGACATATGAACAAATACAGCAGGAAAAAATTAATCAAGTGGTGTAATAAAGTATAATCAGAGGTTATGGTGTTGGATTGATAGGGTCCTTGTACATACAGGTGGTTTTAGTTCTGGTTACCATATTTTCCAGAGTATAAGTCAGGATTTTTTTTAATAGTTTGAGAGCTCCTGCAATTTAAACTCCAGTGATACTTACATACCTATCAGGCTGGATGGACAGGAATTGCTGGAGACAAATACATGGCTCAAACAAACAGCTCTGGTTTTCAGAAGGCTTTACACACAAGGAGGCAGGCAGGACTTTGGAATGCAGGAACAGGGCTGGAATGAAGGCACAAGGCACAACAAACTGGCAAGGAACTAACACACCCAGTGAGCTTATATAACCCCAGGTGATAATCAGTAAATCAGAAACAGGTGTGCATAGAAAGCACCAGAACAAGGGTGTGGTCAGAGAGAGATAAACACCCATCACCAAGGACCAAGAGAAAGACAAGAGAAGCAGAGACAGACAGACCCAAGTAGAAAAACCCAGCAAGAGAATAAACAAACAAAAACCAATGAAATATAACAAATAACAAACAGAACAAAAGACAGAATTAAAAACAGGTAACCAAATAAAACTCAAACCCTGAATAACATGGACTGGGTGTTGGGTCAGGATGTGCAGCATGTTAAGCACCTTTCTTAGCGAGGAATGGTTCACTACACTTGACGTCTCAGAAGATGCTGTGATCTTTGTGTAATGAATGAAGGCCCTGATTGCAGTACTGAAGTGAGGAATCGGAGTGTCAGGGTTTGCAACTAACTTCAGTCCAGACTAAGATCCAGACTCAGTAGTGATATTCATGTCTCTGAGAGGTCAGCGTTTGAGACTGAGTGATTGCTAGGAAGACGTGGAGTCATGAGGCTGCTGGGTAGAGGTGTTTAGCGATGCTATCTTCGCAGGGAATGCAAGTCCAGGTCTTGACAGTCCTACTGTATGGTTAGGAGCCTGTCTTGACGATGCATAGCACACAATCTAATATGCATCGCAGACGTGCAATTGGGTTATGTTCAACTTGCCTTTGTTATTTTACACTGCATGCAATCATGGAGTTAGTGGTTTTACATGTGGCTACTGTATGGCAGGTTGAGTATGGACTGGTGGTGAGAGCCTTGAATGTTTCTGGAGTGGTTCTGTAGTGTGATGAATGCAGCGATGCGTGACACCAAAGCCTGCACTCAGACCTGACTTGGTGTAAAACAGGTGCTGCAGCATGTACAGTACTTTTTTCATTCTGTGCTGATGTTTGAATAATGTATCGACCTAGTAACACAGGAAAAGAAAAAGTACAAGCCACACACACACACACACACACACACACACATACACACACAAAACGTACTTCACATCAGTGGGCAAAAATAATTTGAAACAACTTGATACATGGTGCTGTTTCTGACAAGTGCACTTGAGAAGGGTTCTGCTGAAATGAGAGTGAAATGTAGAACAGCATCGTTTTCAGAACAGGCTGAATGAAAGAGCCTTCGTTCCTGAGATAAGAGGCTGAACTTTGTCAAAAATCAAGCACATTCAAAGCCCTACTGAGAGAATGACAACTGCTACCTCATCACCTGGGGAAGAATCATCACTGCAAGACAGACAGCAAGAAAGAAGAGGAGGAGATAGAGGACCACGAGGGAGAGAGAGAAGAGCAGGAGGAGGAGGAGGGAGCTGACAAGTTGGAGCATCATCCAGAAGGTCTGAAAGCAGTGACCATCACTGAACTGATTCCACACGCAAATGTGCTGCACCAACAAGCTGCATGTGCATCCCATCATGCATCAGGACAATACCTCATCAATGAGGCTCTGTCAGTTTTTCTTGGAAATTTTACAGGCCGCAAATATCGCAGGCTGAAGCATCTGGCGTAACGTTGGAACCAGAGCTGCTTCAAGCTAATGCCATGGAGAAGCACAAAACACACCATCCTGAAATTCACCAAAAATGTATTGTTTTCTATTAAAGGCCACAACCTGCCCACAACATCCAACATCCAAAAATTACAACACGTTCATGTTTAATGTAATTTATTTAGTTTACATAATGCCAAATTACAAAAAAGCTACCTTAAGGTGCTTCACACAAGTAAGGTCTAACCTTACCAACCCCTAGAGCAATCACACAGGTGAAAGAGTGGTAAGGGAAAAACTCCCTCTGATGATACTGAGGAAGAAACCTCAAGCAGACCAGACTCAAAGGGGTGACCCTCTGCTTAGCCCATTCTTAGGTGTTTCCTTAGGAGACAGCAGATGGGGGAGTTATAATAAGAATGGGGAACAAATAAGACAAATAAGATTTTCTTATTTTATGGTTGTCTGAGATCCCTTTAATTCTGTGCTTTAATTATTACAAGTCTGGCAGAATGCGCTGATACAACACTTTTGTCGGGGGAGGTGATGGCCAGTGCAGGGGTATTCAACTCATTTCAGAAAGGGCCGAGAGGGTGCAGATTTTCTTTGCAACCACCCACTCCACCAGGTGATTTCACAGATTAAATGATCGCATCTGCTCAAAGTAATGTTAATCAATGAAATCGCCTGGTGGAGAAGTGACTGGAGAGAAAACCTGCACCCTCTTGGCCCTTCCTGGAATACTTTGGACACCACTGGTCTAGTGGATCCTTGATTCAAGCTTGAAAATCACTAAGGGCACTTGGGCAAGGTCCTTAATCCCCACGTTGCTTCCATTGTGTAGTGAGCGACTTGTATGGCAGCACTTTGACATCGGTGTGTGAATGGGTGAATGTGAGGCATCAATGTAAAGTGCTTTGAGTTTCTGATTCAGATGAAAAAGCACTATATAAATGCAGACCATTTATATCTCTGATTTTTTTTTTTATACATTTTTTTTTTTCAAATGGAACTGATTTATTTATACCTAAACCTTTGTCACTCTAATGGGTATTAAAAAAAGTATTTTAAAAATCAAATTATCTCATGGAGACAATACTCATTTGAATTTATCACAACAGGAAAAAGAACACGATGAAAATTCTGCCACTCAAACTACTTGAAAATAAACAGGTCCAACATTACACCTTAAACAAGCAATAAAGAAAATGAACAGCTGGCTGGTGTTTTTTGTTGTGCGATGTGTCAGTTAATCACACACTGCAGGTCCTCGCTGAAGACCGCCTTACTTGTCTTGATGTGACAGTCGTCAATTACATTCAGCCAGACTTTCTAAGCCTCTATGGCTTCCAGGAAACAAGCTCATAATTCACTTTTTCAGCCCGATTGTTCTTTCCAACATTCTACACAATATATAACATCACAAATTCAAAAGCTGCCATTTCCAGACTGTATCATGTCTGCCAGCACGTTTCAGACATCAACCCAGACATGATAGGAGAGGAATGAAGGAAGACTGGTGGTCAGAAAGTGGAGCTGCACCTCACATTTTCATTATTTATTACATAATAACTGCTCAAAATAAAGAAAAAGTATAATAGTTTCATGAAGTGAAATTTCACTATAAGATCTGAATACTGTTCTTTCTTTGGTTGTTTTCATTTTTCCAGATTCCAAAATGTCTACCATTTTATGCCTGATGCTCTTCCAGATGCAACTCCAGATGTACATACAGAATGAAGCACAAGAGGTCTTGAACTGGAAACCTCCTGTTCGGGAAGTAAGCACACTAGTTGTATATTGTTATGAGCATAGTATACAGGGTGACCTAAAAAACAGAACCCATAAAAATTGCAATAAATCCTAAAAAGGTCCAGCAAATATCATGAAATCTGCTGCAGTTAAACTTCAGTCTGTGTACGATCATTCCTCAAATTTTCAGTTATCTTGGTCGCTTTGAATAAAAGTCATGCTCTTTCAAAATTATACTACAAATGGTATGATCTGTTGGCGAAATAGGCCTCCAGGCAAAATGTCTTTTCTTTGGTTGACCAAGACATGTTGGGGAAGAGGATTCCAGCAGATTTCAAGATAGTTGCTGGACCAATTTTTGTTTTTTTGGGTCACCCTGTACATTTTTCAGTAATTTTATTCTACAAAATTATAATCTTTTACAAGGTCATATGTTTTAAGGTGTATTTTTTTTTATTACACATTGTTGGAAAATACATGGGATTTTTTTGTTTGTTTGTTTGTTTTGACATACACAGGATATCTGCTACACAGAAGTAGGATGTAAGTCCGATATAGGTCCCAAATCCCATTCATTGTGGATTCCAGAGCTCAAAGTGGATGAGACTTTAGGACTCCCACTGGACAGGATCCCAGTCCAGTGCAGTTTACTTCCCCAGCAAAGACTGGTATCCACAGCTGGGTGGAATGAGACAATGCTAATGTAGCATCTTGCCCAAGGAGACAGACGGCTAGTATGACTGGAAATTGAATCCAGGTTGCAATATTGATAGTCTAATTCCTTATCCCACTCAATGACAGGTTAACCCTCTGGGGTCCGAGGGCATTTTTTGGACAGTTCACTTGCCTGCCATAAATGTTTTATTATTGCTGTTAACAGCTCACCCTGCATCCCACAATCAACTTTTATGTCTCTTTGTTTTCAGGACAACCTGTGCTTTCAGAATATATATGTTTTTGTTGTGTTTTATAAGTGCAATAAAGGTTTACAATCAAAAATAGGCAAGCAAGAATTAAAGCAAAAACTAATTTTCCACACACATTTATTCAAAACACACAGAAAACTATAATAAACAACTGTTTTGACACTTTATGAAGGTAATTTGAGGTCGTGTGTGGAAGACTATACAACAAAAAGGTTCAAACAATAAACACAAATGCACATTTTGAACCATATATACAAAACGGTCTATGCGTTTTGTTGTCCATTGATATGGTAAACAGTGCTTTACACACAGAAAGCAACAGAGTTATCCAGTAACATTCACATGCAAACTAGTGGAGCAATCCTGATAGTTACACACGCTTTGTTTGACCACGTGAGATTGTCATCAGAGGCTCTCCGTCTGCTCCTCTGCTTTCACTTTCTCTGTGCGTAACGGCGCAGGGTGCCCTGAGTATGTACTAATAGTATGTACTCATTGGAGCACCCAGGAGGCTATTCAAACAGGCCAACTAGTAACATATCACTCCTGAAAATGATCTTTGGCTTTTCACTTGGAAAACCATGTGACGGTGAACCATTTCCGACTGGACACTCACATTGCGCACGTCATCACACAGCTTCTATGAAGAGTACAAAGATGGCCAATGGCTGGCTCGAATGTCCGCGGAGTTAAATTTTCAGCAATAAAAAAAAAGTAAGGTTCTATCTAATATCATTAAAAAGTCATTTATAATTTAGTAAAGCTTGGTCTTAGCCATCGTATACGACGCCCAGAGGGTTAATCTCCAAGTTGCTTCCACTTTTCCACTTTGACTTTTCTAATTGTCCACCTTGGCTGGGGAAGGGTGGGAGGGGTTGTCTGGGGCCTGTTCCAGCTAACACTGGGAAAGGGATGGGGTTCATCCTGGACAGGTTGCCAGTCTATGACAGGGCTGACACATACAGACAAACACATTCACACCCCCAGTCATACCTACAGTCAATTTAGAGTCACCAGTTCATCGAACCTGCATGTCTTTCGAAGTGAGAGGAAGCCGGAGCATGCAGACAGACCCCAGGTGAACACAGTGAGAACATGCAAACCACACACAGAAAGGACCAGGTCAGAAAGTGAACCTGAGACCTTCATACAGTGCTAAGTCACCACACTGCCACAAGAGCATTTTCAAGAATTATAATAGTGCATTCCACTTGCATTAAAACCACAATGTATTGCCCCATTTTGCCAACATTAAGTAAAAAGAAACAAACAATAATGATGAACTAGTGTAGTTAAATGTTCCCGCAAAGGCTGGGCACAAAGCATAGTTGTGTGCCTGCTATTCTACTGACAAGACATTTCATTCAAGAAATTGGCATAAACACAAACTGTCATCTGTAGCAGGGAATTGGATCTGTCATACTCTCAATAGAGTAGGATTGGAAATATAATACAGAAATCACTCAAAATCCTTGAAATTACACACACGGGCATTTAGGCATGCAATGAGGCGGAGACACATTCATTTACACAGAATCTTTACCAGAAGAATTTCTATTTTGAAAACAGTCGGAAAAAGAAACTGGAACCAAATTCAGCTTGAAGACAGCCAATTTTATTTTTGCACTGCAGTAAAACCCCCCTCTTCTCAATAATTTTTACCATTCATTATATTACAACATCTGTACAGTGGGGAAAATAAGTATTTGATCCACTGTCACTTTTGCAAGATTTTCCACCTACTAAGAATGGAGAGGTCTGTAATTTTTATTGTAGGTACTCTTCAACTGTGAGAGACAGAATCTAAAAACAAAATCAACAAAATCACATTGTAAGATTTTTAAATAATTCATTTGCATTTTATTACATGAAATAAGTATTTGATCCACAAGAAAAACAGACCTTAACATTTGGTACAGAATCATTTGTTTGCCATTACAGAGGTCAGACGTTTCCTGTAGTTCTTGACCAAGTTTTAACACACTGTAGCAGTGATTTTGGTCCACTCCTCCATACAGATCTTCTCCAGATCTTTCAGGTTTGGAATTTCAGCTCCCTCCAAAGATTTTCTATTGAGTTCAGGTTTGGAGACTGGCCAGGCCACTCCAGGACCTTGAAATATTTCTTACTGAGCCGCTCCTTAGTTGCCCTGGCTGTGTGTTTGGGGTCATTGTCATGCTGGAAGACCCAGCCACGACCCATCTTCAATGCTCTTACTGAGGGAAGGAGGTTGTTTGCCAAAATCTCACAATACATGACCCATCCATCCTCTCTTCAGTACGGTGCAGTCGTCCTGTCCCCTTTGCAAAAAAGCACCCCCAAAGTATGATGTTTCCACCCCCATGCTTCACGGTTTGGATGGTGTTCTTGTTGTTCTCATCCTCCAAACACAGCGAGTGGAGTTGACACCAAAAAGCTCTATTTTGGTCTCATCTGACCACATGACCTTCTCCCATGCCTCCTCTGGATCATCCAGATGGTCACTGGTGAACTTCAAACAAGCCTGGACATGTGCGGGCTTGAGCAGGAGGACCTTGCATGCCCTGCAGGATTTTAAAATTGGAGCTGCCTCCAATGCCTCGTACACCTGTTGCTACAACTATATGCGCACACCAGCGGCTGAAAGACAGAGTGTGCCCTGTGACAGCCCTTCAAATGACTCTGGGCATTGCCATCAACAGCCACAGCTGTTGAGATCTCTGGTTCTGGACGTCACAGCTGGGGAACACATACCGTGTTTGAAAAGACATGAACTTATAACTGTCCACTGTGACATGCGTGTGTCTGCTTGCTGTCCTCACACAGACATACATAAACACATATATCCCTGTTGCGACGGGCTGCAGCGAGGAAGCACATAGCGCGCACACTGACAGGCTGCCCCAGGTGAAACGGACGGTCAGATCATAACACGCAGCGGGCGATCTGAATGTCATGTCACCCAAGTAAGCTCTGTTCCACATGACACGGTGTCTGTCCTGCGGTGTTCTGTCCACAGGACACGCGTGTCAGGCTGGACACACACACGGGGCCAGCTGGACACACCAGGCCATTAGATGTGTACATGATAAGAGCACACTGCATCATTCATGTCATTACATGAATGTACGTCTGTGACCATGGGTCATCTGCAGAGGAACAGAGTGTTCATACTTCAAAGGAGGAAAGATAAACTATAACAGAACTCAGAGCGCAGACCTGCAGCTCAGCACAAGAACAAATACGAGTATATCGTATCGTATCGTATATACTAGAAGAGAAGTCAGAGTGCACAGTGTGTCTGCAGCCAAACTCTGCACTTTGATTTCTCTGTGCAGAGAACCTGCAGACTGTGTTCTCACCTCCTCTCTGCCCCCCTGCTGCGCACACCTGATGCAGATATTCCTGCGTCGTCATGACGCCACAGGAAGCAACTCGAAGCAGGTCCGGTGTGGTTTCAGGGAAGAGCAGCAGCAGTGGCAGAGAGTTTTTTTTTTTCATGTGCGCGCGCAAATGAATCATCACAGCAACTCGCTCCGTGTGTGAGAGTCATAAAACGCAGGGAAGATGAAGACAACACACTGGAAATTTTTTTTTTTTTTATTCCTTTATTGGTTCATTTGACTGGTGCTTATAGTTGATAAAAGTTGGACAAAGTTACTTGCACCAGTGCAAGTGCAGTATAAAATTACGTGCACCGCTCGAATAATATGTGCACAAACTAACACATGCACGTACTATTTCGAGCCCTGCTGAGGGAATCTTCCCAAGGGATCAATAAAGTTCTATCTAATCTAATTTACAGATCACCCCTATGCATATATTGGATTTGTATTAGTTAATATCAAGTTACAACAAGGACTTGCACAAGGATTCATGCTACATAGCACCAGTGGTGGGCACAGTTCTGATAATCCGATAACAGATAATTATCGAAGATAATGTTTTCATTATCGGATTATCTTTTTAGATAACTTTAAAAACCATTATCGGACCAATTATCTTCCAATTAACTTTTGTCCGATAACTTTTAGACAGATAAACAAAGCTTAACAGCGACAAGCATTTCTAAAATTAAAAATCAGTTCAGCATCTACCTGCTAAAAGTTTTGTAACAGATGTACAGTTACACTCTCTGCAAACAGAAGAGAGCTGCTTGTATGAAAAGCATCTCTATCCTCTGCAGACAAAGGAGAAATGATTATATATATATATATATATATATATATATATATATATATATATATATATATATATATATATATATATATATATATATATACGAGGGCTGTCCATAAAGTATAGGTCCTTTTTATTTTTTCAAAAACTATATGGATTTCATTCATATGTTTTTACGTCAGACATGCTTGAACCCTCGTGCGCATGCGTGAGTTTTTCCACGCCTGTCGGTGATGTCATTCACCTGTGAGCACTCCTTGTGGGAGGAGTCGTCCAGCCCCTTGTCGGAATTCCTTTGTCTGAGAAGTTGCTGAGAGACTGGCGCTTTGTTTGATCAAAATTTTTTCTAAACCTGTGAGACACATTGAAGTGGACACGGTTCGAAAAATTAAGCTGGTTTTCGGTGAAAATTTTAACGGCTGATGAGAGATTTTGAGGTGATACTGTCACTTTAAGGACTTCCCACGGAGCGAGACGTCGTGCAGCGGTCCCAGGCGCCGTCGTCAGCCTGTTTCAAGCTGAAAACCTCCACATTTCAGGCTCTATTGATCCAGGATGTCGTGAGAGAACAGAGAAGTTTCAGAAGAAGTCGGTTTCAGCATTTTATCCAGATATTCCATTGTTAAAGGAGATTTTTTTAATGAAAGACGTGCGGACGGGTCCGCGCGTCGGGACGTAGCTGGCGCGGTGCGGCGGCACAGGAAAAACACTTCCGTGTTGATAACCATTTGTAAAATCCAGGCGGCTTTTGATGGCTTTTCAGTGGAGTGAGTATATGAGAAATTGTTTAACAGCTGGACATGTTCCAAATTGTCCTTAAGGCTTCCAACGGAGGTGTTTTTCCTGTGGCGGAGTGTCGTGGCGGCTGCGAGCCGACGCTGCAATCCGCCCGCACGTCTTTCATTAAAAAAATCTCCTTTAACAGTGGAATATCCGGATAAAATGCTGAAACCGACTTCTTCTGAAACTTCTCTGTTCTCTCACGACGTCCTGGATCAATAGATCCTGAAATGTAGAGGTTTTCAGCTTGAAACAGGCTGACGACAGCGCCTGGGAGTGCTGCACGACGTCTCGCTCCGTGGGAAGTCCTTAAAGCAACAGTATCACCTCAAAATCTCTCATCAGCCGTTAAAACTTTCACCGAAAACCAGCTTAATTTTTCGAACCGTGTCCACTTCGATGTGTCTCACAGGTTTAGAAAAAATTTTGATCAAACAAAGCGCCAGTCTCTCAGCAACTTCTCAGACAAAGGAATACCGACGAGGGGCTGGACGACTCCTCCCACAAGGAGTGCTCACAGGCGAATGACGTCACCGACAGGTGTGGAAAAACTCACGCATGCGCACAAGGGTTCAAGCATGTCTGACGTAAAAACATATGAATGAAATCCATATAGTTTTTGAAAAAAATAAAAAGGACCTATACCTTATGGACAGCCCTCGTGTGTGTGTGTGTGTGTGTGTGTGTGTGTGTGTGTGTGTGTGTATGTATATATATATATAAACATTTCTTTTAACACCATACCGACGTGCTGGCAATATCACCTAAGTAATCCAGCATACATTTTTAACTTATGGTTCAAATTTTACCAAATTAATTTTGGACAAGTTATTTAAAATTACTGTCATGTCTGAAGTTTTATAAAGTGAAAATATCAGATATGTTTTAGTTTTAAAGTAATGTGCTAATTTTTAAGGTTTGTGAGCACATGCTGAGCCCAGCAGTGCATTATGGGTAGGATGATGTAATCTCACGTTCACGACAGGACAAATGCATTTCAGACACTCTGTTCAGGCTCCACGGACAACAGCATTAAACTCTAGTGCCTAAAACTATCTTGAATATATTCTCTGGGTTTATAGACGTTGTTATTGTATTTGCGTTTGTTAAATTGCACGCATTTTAAATGTAGCAGACAGGGATTATCTGGAATTTTGTTTTCAAGGCCTCTACTGCCATCTACTGGCCAGTAGTATTCATGGCAGTATTCGTCCTAAGTACTAAGTGTCTGGGAACCAGTAGATGGCAGTGTTGTATTTGTTTTGACCCCGGTTATATCAGATGATTGTCAAATCAACTTTTTGGCTTTGCAAATGGCTTTTTTTTTTTTTTTTTTTTACAAATGAAGTTTAAAAACAAAACAACAGTAAAAAAATAATAATACTAACATTACAAGACAGCTCTGCAGTGTTTGCACAGACACAGTGCGAGCGATTGGATGCTTGTAGTTTTTCAGCAGGAGGATAACCTCACGATGGCCGACCAGAATATAATATCAAACAGGTTTGAGTTTCATTTGACCATAAGATCGCGATCAGGAGGTGGTCGTGAGATGTTAAAGCTTGTACACTACACGATGCAGGACGCGCGATTAACCTGAAACTCGGTCCAAAAATTCCTGCATGAAAAATCATCTCGCACAGTGTAAAGCACGTTTTACAACATCATAAAACGTGCGCACATTCTCTCCACATGCAAAACATTTTGCGATGACACTTCTAGGGCTCCGTAAAAATGCCTGTTTTTACAAATAAAAAAATGAACACAAACACACGACAGACGTCACATTAACATGTTGGTTTACATAATGAATGACTGAACCAATCAGTGTTTAGCAGAGACACTTTTACCCAGAATCCTAGGATTTTGCTTGCCTCTACTGGTGGTTGGCTCTCACTGCGGTATTGTATCACTTCCTGTTCCGGAGCACAGCGGTGTTTTTCTGTATCTGTTAGCTGTTTAATCTGCGCAGTTAGATTGATCTAGTTATCTAGATTACGATTTGTTTCCCAGTGTAATCTTTACGTGCCTTAACTAAAGCACTCATTCTGCTGAATCACCTCTAAATTATTTACACATTATTCACTTTGCGTGTTTTTAGGAATCCGCTAGCTTAGCGTAGCTATTAGCTCTTAGCCGATTTAGCATGGCGGCTTCTCCTGTCTCTCCCGCACTTTTCTGCTCTGGGTGTGAAATGTTTAGTTATTCCTCGGCCTCCTTTAGCAGTAATGGTACTTGTAATAAGTGTAGCTTATTCGTAGCTTTGGAGGCCAGGCTGGGCGAATTGGAGACTCGGCTCCGCACCGTGGAAAATTCTACAGCTAGCCAGGCCCCTGTAGTCGGTGCGGACCAAGGTAGCTTAGCCGCCGTTAGTTCCCCCCTGGCAGATCCCGAGCAGCCGGGAAAGCAGGCTGACTGGGTGACTGTGAGGAGGAAGCGTAGCCCTAAACAGAAGCCCCGTGTACACCGCCAACCCGTTCACATTTCTAA
Organism: Thalassophryne amazonica; assembly: GCF_902500255.1. NCBI lineage: Eukaryota > Metazoa > Chordata > Actinopteri > Batrachoidiformes > Batrachoididae > Thalassophryne > Thalassophryne amazonica. The sequence goes on along the minus strand of NC_047110.1, from coordinate 95,675,588 downwards.
CCATTTTTCCCCACTCGACGACACACCCGCCGAGGATCAAACTCTGGTTATTGGCGACTCTGTTTTGAGAAATGTGAAGTTAGCGACACCAGCAACCATAGTCAATTGTCTTCCGGGGGCCAGAGCAGGCGACATTGAAGGAAATTTGAAACTGCTGGTTAAGGCTAAGCGTAAATTTGGTAAGATTGTAATTCACGTCGGCAGTAATGACACCCGGTTACGCCAATCGGAGGTCACTAAAATTAACATTAAATCGGTGTGTAACTTTGCAAAAACAATGTCGGACTCTGTAGTTTTCTCTGGGCCCCTCCCCAATCAGACCGGGAGTGACATGTTTAGCCGCATGTTCTCCTTGAATTGCTGGCTGTCTGAGTGGTGTCCAAAAAATGAGGTGGGCTTCATAGATAATTGGCAAAGCTTCTGGGGAAAACCTGGTCTTGTTAGGAGAGACGGCATCCATCCCACTTTGGATGGAGCAGCTCTCATTTCTAGAAATCTGTCCAATTTTCTTAAATCCTCCAAACCGTGACTATCCAGGGTTGGGACCAGGAAGCAGAGTTGTAGTCTTACACACCTCTCTGCAGCTTCTCTCCCCCTGCCATCCCCTCATTACCCCATCCCTGTAGAGACGGTGCCTGCTCCCAGACTACCAATAACCAGCAAAAATCTATTTAAGCATAAAAATTCAAAAAGAAAAAATAATATAGCACCTTCAACTGCACCACAGACTAAAACAGTTAAATGTGGTCTATTAAACATTAGGTCTCTCTCTTCTAAGTCCCTGTTGGTAAATGATATAATAATTGATCAACATATTGATTTATTCTGCCTAACAGAAACCTGGTTACAGCAGGATGAATATGTTAGTTTAAATGAGTCAACACCCCCGAGTCACACTAACTGTCAGAATGCTCGTAGCACGGGCCGGGGCGGTGGATTAGCAGCAATCTTCCATTCCAGCTTATTAATTAATCAAAAACCCAGACAGAGCTTTAATTCATTTGAAAGCTTGTCTCTTAGTCTTGTCCATCCAAATTGGAAGTCCCAAAAACCAGTTTTATTTGTTATTATCTATCGTCCACCTGGTCGTTACTGTGAGTTTCTCTGTGAATTTTCAGACCTTTTGTCTGACTTAGTGCTTAGCTCAGATAAGATAATTATAGTGGGCGATTTTAACATCCACACAGATGCTGAGAATGACAGCCTCAACACTGCATTTAATCTATTATTAGACTCTATTGGCTTTGCTCAAAAAGTAAATGAGTCCACCCACCACTTTAATCATATCTTAGATCTTGTTCTGACTTATGGTATGGAAATAGAAGACTTAACAGTATTCCCTGAAAACTCCCTTCTGTCTGATCATTTTTTAATAACATTTACATTTACTCTGATGGACTACCCAGCAGTAGGGAATAAGTTTCATTACACTAGAAGTCTTTCAGAAAGCGCTGTAACTAGGTTTAAGGATATGATTCCTTCTTTATGTTCTCTAATGCCATATAACAACACAGTGCAGAGTAGCTACCTAAACTCTGTAAGGGAGATAGAGTATCTCGTCAATAGTTTTACATCCTCATTGAAGACAACTTTGGATGCTGTAGCTCCTCTGAAAAAGAGAGCTTTAAATCAGAAGTGTCTGACTCCATGGTATAACTCTCAAACTCGTAGCTTAAAGCAGATAACCCGTAAGTTGGAGAGGAAATGGCGTCTCACTAATTTAGAAGATCTTCACTTAGCCTGGAAAAAGAGTCTGTTGCTCTATAAAAAAGCCCTCCGTAAAGCTAGGACATCTTTCTACTCATCACTAATTGAAGAAAATAAGAACAACCCCAGGTTTCTTTTCAGCACTGTAGCCAGGCTGACAAAGAGTCAGAGCTCTATTGAGCTGAGTATTCCATTATCTTTAACTAGTAATGAGTTCATGACTTTCTTTGCTAACAAAATTTTAACTATTAGAGAAAAAATTACTCATAACCATCCCAAAGACGTATCGTTATCTTTGGCTGCTTTCAGTGATGCCGGTATTTGGTTAGACTCTTTCTCTCCGATTGTTCTGTCTGAGTTATTTTCATTAGTTACTTCATCCAAACCATCAACATGTTTATTAGACCCCATTCCTACCAGGCTGCTCAAGGAAGCCCTACCATTATTTAATGCTTCGATCTTAAATATGATCAATCTATCTTTGTTAGTTGGCTATGTACCACAGGCTTTTAAGGTGGCAGTAATTAAACCATTACTTAAAAAGCCATCACTTGACCCAGCTATCTTAGCTAATTATAGGCCAATCTCCAACCTTCCTTTTCTCTCAAAAATTCTTGAAAGGGTAGTTGTAAAACAGCTAACTGATCATCTGCAGAGGAATGGTCTATTTGAAGAGTTTCAGTCAGGTTTTAGAATTCATCATAGTACAGAAACAGCATTAGTGAAGGTTACAAATGATCTTCTTATGGCCTCGGACAGTGGACTCATCTCTGTGCTTGTTCTGTTAGACCTCAGTGCTGCTTTTGATACTGTTGACCATAAAATTTTATTACAGAGATTAGAGCATGCCATAGGTATTAAAGGCACTGCGCTGCGGTGGTTTGAATCATATTTGTCTAATAGATTACAATTTGTTCATGTAAATGGGGAATCTTCTTCACAGACTAAAGTTAATTATGGAGTTCCACAGGGTTCTGTGCTAGGACCAATTTTATTCACTTTATATATGCTTCCCTTAGGCAGTATTATTAGACGGTATTGCTTAAATTTTCATTGTTACGCAGATGATACCCAGCTTTATCTATCCATGAAGCCAGAGGACACACACCAATTAGCTAAACTGCAGGATTGTCTTACAGACATAAAGACATGGATGACCTCTAATTTCCTGCTTTTAAACTCAGATAAAACTGAAGTTATTGTACTTGGCCCCACAAATCTTAGAAACATGGTGTCTAACCAGATCCTTACTCTGGATGGCATTACCCTGACCTCTAGTAATACTGTGAGAAATCTTGGAGTCATTTTTGATCAGGATATGTCATTCAAAGCGCATATTAAACAAATATGTAGGACTGCTTTTTTGCATTTACGCAATATCTCTAAAATCAGAAAGGTCTTGTCTCAGAGTGATGCTGAAAAACTAATTCATGCATTTATTTCCTCTAGGCTGGACTATTGTAATTCATTATTATCAGGTTGTCCTAAAAGTTCCCTAAAAAGCCTTCAGTTAATTCAAAATGCTGCAGCTAGAGTGCTGACGGGGACTAGAAGGAGAGAGCATATCTCACCCATATTGGCCTCTCTTCATTGGCTTCCTGTTAATTCTAGAATAGAATTTAAAATTCTTCTTCTTACTTATAAGGTTTTGAATAATCAGGTCCCATCTTATCTTAGGGACCTCGTAGTACCATATCACCCCAATAGAGCGCTTCGCTCTCAGACTGCAGGCTTACTTGTAGTTCCTAGGGTTTGTAAGAGTAGAATGGGAGGCAGAGCCTTCAGCTTTCAGGCTCCTCTCCTGTGGAACCAGCTCCCAATTCAGATCAGGGAGACAGACACCCTCTCTACTTTTAAGATTAGGCTTAAAACTTTCCTTTTTGCTAAAGCTTATAGTTAGGGCTGGATCAGGTGACCCTGAACCATCCCTTAGTTATGCTGCTATAGACGTAGACTGCTGGGGGGTTCCCATGATGCACTGTTTCTTTCTCTTTTTGCTCTGTATGCACCACTCTGCATTTAATCATTAGTGATCGATCTCTGCTCCCCTCCACAGCATGTCTTTTTCCTGGTTCTCTCCCTCAGCCCCAACCAGTCCCAGCAGAAGACTGCCCCTCCCTGAGCCTGGTTCTGCTGGAGGTTTCTTCCTGTTAAAAGGGAGTTTTTCCTTCCCACTGTAGCCAAGTGCTTGCTCACAGGGGGTCGTTTTGACCGTTGGGGTTTTACATCATTATTGTATGGCCTTGCCTTACAATATAAAGCGCCTTGGGGCAACTGTTTGTTGTGATTTGGCGCTATATAAAAAAAAAATTGATTGATTGATTGATTGATTGAATCCTTTGCGATTTGTCTGTGTTTGTTACTAAACCTCAGAATTAGTGCATTATTCAACATTAAAAGATATATGTTATATTTTAACTTTGTACAAATGACAGAATTTACATTAATGGAGTTATTCTATCGGTATTAATGTTATTTAGAAATCAAAACCATAAGTCAGCATGACTTTATTTTTCAAGACCTCCTCCTGACCGGAGTGTTGTAATTGATAGAGAGCTGGCTTTAGGGCTGCTCTCAGGGTGCATCTTTGTTGGGAGCTCTGTAGTAAACCAGAGCTTCCAGGAGGGGCAGAATGTTCAAAGACAAAAGTGTGGTCTCAGTGTGTGGGTCTGTTTTTACTTTTAATATTAGTAGAAGTTATTGTGGCATTAAAACTTAAATCAGTTTTACTAATAGTTGCAAATGTTCCAGAGACAATGTTGGAATTTATCTGTTATTGGTTATCTGTAGCTTCCGATACATTTTTGGGTGGTTTATTGTTTTATCTTTATCAAAGATAACTTTTCAGTTATCTGATTATCTGTTATCAAAGTTAATTTTTTGGTTATCTGTGCCCACCACTGCATAGCGCTAAAAGTGGTTCCCTTGTGATTAGGAGCCAAAGAATAATTTTTCATGCTTTTCAAGCACAATTTTGCTTTGTCTGTATGCAGCTGTCTGAACAAGTCCAGTGGGTTGTAACAAAAGGTTCCAGGATATTCAGCTGCTACTTCAGAGGTCAAAATTTCGTTCTTCCCTCTACAAATGTGCTCTGCATGTACAGAGAAAATGTGATGTTTCCATTCAGCTGTGTGCAGCATGATGTCATTTGCATATAAAGTTGAGGACGTTGACTTCCCAACACCCCCCTCACACATACACCCTCTTCACTTCATCTGCATTGAACTATAATTGTATTTTTAATTGGTTGTGATTTTGCATGTCAATGCGCCTGAGAATTTTGCTTCTTATTTGGCATTTTCAGTTTAATGAAGAGAAATATTATACACTGGGAACCCCTTGGTGGCAGGTCAGGTGTTGTTAAACCTAAAAATTAATGTATTTGTCATCTTGGATAAGAGCATCGCGTAAAGACTTAAAATGGTCTGTGTGCGTCTCACCAAACATTGAAAGAAAACCTGCTGAGCTTCTGGAGATTTACTCAGTTGCTCCAGCATCGCCTCACTGCCAGCTTGTGCGTGTTATATATAGTATGTTACAGTAATTCAAGTTGGCATGTTGTGCACTTTGCATGGGGACTAGTCATGTTAAATCTCAGGGAATGTGTGAGATTGTGTTAAAACCTTTGTTTACCTGCAGGGCAACACTGCTAGGTTTTTTTCTCTCGTCCTCTTTTTTTTTTTTTTTTTTTTTGCTTTTCAGGCTAGCTCACACTGTGCTGCTGCCAGAAGATTTTGAAACAATGAAAGTTGGTGAGAAATGTGAAACTAAGTTCAGCTACGATATGTCTCCTTGTGGAGCCTGATCACATGATACTGCAGCGGTATATTTGAGCAAGACTTAACATTGTGTTGTCTGCAGATCCTGAAATATGGAAATACATTCTGCAATATTGAATTATATCAGAGGTACTTCTGCGGTCAGTGAACTTAATGAGCTTGCATAGTTCTGATTTAGGAGCATGCTTTAAATCCTGATGCAACTGCCACATCAATAAATGTAGGAAGTTTTACCAAGAACATTCAGATTTCAAAGCATTCATTCAGACCCATCTAATCAATAGCAGTTGTCATCATCAATAGAAAGCAGCTGGTCCCCCATTCAGCCATCAACTCACAAACAATAGGAAACATGCATGTTCTTTAAAAAAAAAAGGATTCAAAGGATTCAAAAGGATTCAAAAGAATTTTATTGTCATATGCACAGAAGAACATGTTCCCTGCACAATGAAATGTGTCTACTGCATTTAACCCATCCTAATTGCCAGTAGGAGCAGAAGTCGCCATTAGGCGCCTGGGGACCAGCTCCAGATGTACATCCCTGCCTTGGTCAACAGCAGGGCTGAGCAAACCAAGACCGACCCATAACAAACGACACACACATAACACACAACACACATAGGCCGGCCCGGTACATAAACATATATTGAAAAGCAAAACACGAGGGAAAAGGAGAAAAAAAAAACCCTCATAGCCGCTGCGTTACACAGCAGCAATGAGGAAAAAAATCCCCATCAGCACAGAAAAACAATAATCACACAGACAAAACAAAGACGCAGGACGACAACCGAGATTTGAAGGTCCAGTTTATCAGAACACTCCGGAGGCAGCCTATTTGGCGCCGTCAACGGCCTTGTCCGACAATCCTGGAGGGGGAGGGGCTCAGCCCTGAGCAGTCCACTGTCCACACTCAACGTCAGAGCTGGAGAAGCTGAGGGGAGGGGGGATGACCAGGGAGCAAGGCTTAAGTGTTGATCTTCTGAGGAGGTTTTTTATCACAGCGACCTTGAAGTGCAGCTGTGTTGGGGAGGCCAAATGAATAACCAGATTAGCAGACGCCTGAAAGATTCCACAGTTCTGAGAACAGAGTGGCTCTCAATGCATCTGAATGTAGAATGTGGTCTTCACAGACGGTCAAAGCGGGTTTCCAGAGCTGCAATCCTACCCGAGATGTTTTCCAGCATGCGGTTAACACCCGCCGACTGCGCAGCCACTGCCTTCCCAATCGAATCAATCATGTAGGGCAGCCTGGAAGGCCCAATCAAAGCTGCTTCCACTTTCTTGATTTTCCGGTAAACCAGCACCATGCCCGCTCCACACAGCAGAAAGCCGGTCACCACCAAGCCGAATATATACACATCTTTGATGTCCTCCACAGAAAGCATGTAAAGGCACATGACCTGCCATCTCCTCCACGAGTCCATCACGTAACCCATCACATGCGTCCCGGCAATGTCTTGTAGAAAAAATAGTGTCAATTGCGTTCAGAGACCACTTTAACAGATCCATTTTTCTCGTTTTCCAGAAGAGCAAAGCTGCAGCCTCACAGACAACACGCCACAGAAGCAGGAAAGATAAGGAGGGAGGGAGAAGAGAAAAGTGCGTCCGTCTCGGCCGAGTGCAAGCTGGCAAAAAAAAAAAAAATGTCAGTTCTTAGTTACCTGTCTGCTGCTTGCATTCGCTGACCGGGGCGCTACCCTCCTCCACTCCACCACCACCAGTCGGTACCTGTCTGACACCTGGAAGTAGGCTCTGCCCTGCTTTTTTCTGATAGAAGACCTATGTACCACTACACTTCGTTGTGATGGGGACCTCCACAAAAGTCTGTTCTAACATTCTGTACATTATCACTACAGAATAAATCCCTAACTGGCAGAACTACTGTGGGTCCTGATTGGCAACATCACAGCCATCCTTATATCTGAAAATAAATCACAAAAAAGTTCATTACTATCTGCTGGAGTTAACCTGTAAATGAGCGTCCCCTTAAGGCCAGTTTTTACTTCTGCACTGCTGAACATAAGTATGACACAAAGAAGAGAATTATGGGTTATCAAGTGATGTAGAGGCCTTTTGACGTGTGCCCCGCAAACTCATAACAGTGCTCCTCTCTGCTGCAGCCATTAATCAAGACAAAGTAAAAGGGGAAAGTTGTGGAGTTTGATGATTACATTAAAAAAAAAAAAAATCAAGAAATGTGGATGAACGCCATCACACAGACAACCAAGGAAATAGCTTTGCTTTGATAAATATTATGATTATCTCCTGCTGTTACACCAAACCACCTGGCCTCTGCTCTTACCCATGTCCAGATGACTGACAGTAACAAGAGGTGATAGTATTTATTAACAGAAATCAATACCCATGTCCAGTGTATTGGTGGGTGTGGTTGAGGGTGCCTAACTGGTGACCTGAAGTCCTTAGGCTTATGTCTGGGAGTTTCTGGGTGCGGGCTCTTGGTGTGTTGTTGAGTGGCTCTGTTGTTGCCTTGTGGACCTCAAGGGTGGTGGGATTAGGGTGGAGGACATGCTGGGGGAAGAGTACATGCCCCCTGGGTGTCTGGTATGGCTGTGTGCCCAGTGTCTGTGGCTGAGAAATGCCGTCGAATGCCGTTGTTGGTTCCTGTGCTTTGGCCTGAGCCTCAGGGTGCATGGCAATGTTGCCTGTTCACGCCCCTGTAGGTAGATTCAGATGGGGCATTGGCCAGTCCTCTGTGTGAGGTTTGTATCATGGAGATTGCGGCAGGGGGTTAGGAAGCAGTGTCATATATCTCACAGTCACACAGTTGGTCTGCTCCCGCATGTGGGGTCAATGGTGTGGCTGATGTGTGTTTCCTGGGGTTAGACTTTGCCTGGTGGTGTGCAGTGGCTGTGGAGGCACGCCTGTACTACCTACCCCTTATATTTATTTATATTGGAACTCATCGCATCCTGTAGACTTTTCTATGACTACTGTTAGCATGTATACAGCGCACCCCCCAATAGTCCATGAGTCATCAATTTTGACCTAATTTGTATCACTTAAAGGGAAGAAACGACACTTAGAATCCAGCCTCAGTGTATCATGGCCTACACAAAAATGTAAGATAGCCATCCCAGGGTAGTGGTAGCCAGGTAGGGGTCAATGAAGAATTACACAGATGTCAGACTTTAAAAATGCTCCAGTCATGTTGAAAACTGTCACACTACGTGTCTGATCATAACGATTCCAAAAAGATATACTTTGGATGATCTATGATGGAATGTTGTGGAGTTATGGTATCAAAACAGCAAAAATGGTGACAAAGGTCAGTTTCAGTTTGTACAGGGGTCAAAACTTAAAGTTGCGCCAATTTCAGTAAAAAATGATGCAAATTATTGGTTGAAATAAAAGGACTGACTAATTTTGACTGTGTTGAATGTTTGATCTCCAAAGTAAAGGTCAAACAAGGTCAACATCCATTGGACTCTATTACATGTGACATATGCTACACTGTAACATGAAAACTAAGCATGACAGATGGTGCAAACTATTCCTTATTAGAACCCTATTGACCCAAATAATAATTTGCATCATTTTTTTTACTGCAATTGGAGCAACATTAAATTCTGACCCCTGTACAAACTGAAACTGACCTGTGTCACCATTTTTGCTTTTTTTACCCCATAACTCCAGTACATTCCGTCATAGATACTCCCAAACTATACCTTTTTGGAATTGTTATGATCAGACAAATAATGTGATATATTTTTCAACATGATTGGAGCATTTTTAAAGTTTGACCTCTGTGTAATTCTTCATTGATCCCTACCTGGCTACAGCTACCACCCTGGGATGGCTATCATACATTTTTGTGTAGGCCATGATACACTGAGGCTGGATTCTAAGTGTCATTTCTTCCCCTTAAGTGGTACCGAAAACCTGCTTGGCCCATGGACTACAAGTAAAAACCAAGCTTTAGCCTGGTCCGTCAGCTGGAGTCTGAGCACCTGTGTGTTCAGTTTGACTCACAAAAACCTGATCTGAAGCTTTAATTCTCGGTGAACAAAAAAAAAATAACACCATAAAAAAGCAAACTTCTTGTTACCAGCTGTTTCTCTGTTGAAAAAAATGGTCATGCTTGTCAAAAAAAAAAAATCAACAGACAGGACTGCTCTCTGTGATTGTACTAATTTGTGTCAGAGCTGCATATGAGTGCAAAGGTTCTGTTTGTTGTGAACATGGAGTCAGATCCAGACAGATATTACAGATATTGGCGCTGTGAAGCTGGACTACCTGTATCGTGGTCCAGAGCAGATGGCCACAGATCCATTCAGCCAAGGCCTTAATAGAGCCACAGCTGCTGGCAGACAAAGTGAATCTCCATCCATATGCACTTCCTCGCAAAACACAGTGCTGCTCCGTTTGCTCTGCTGTGGGAGTGTGACACAGTTCACAAAGCTATGACTCAGAGCGTTGATTCTTCTCACATTTGAAGCAGTCCACACAGAGCAATTTGTCCGGATTTAACAAAGGATGACAGTGTGGCAGCGTGTCCACGTCTCCTTCCCATATTCTGCCACAAATGTTGTGTGGGCCGCTGAAGAGGAGGTACTGCTGGCCCACCACCACCAGAGGGCACCCTGCCTGGAGTGCGGGCTCCAGGCACCAGAGGGCGCTGCCATCTCACAGGAGCAGCCGGGGTGACAGCTGTCACCTGCAACAGCTGTTACCAATCTTCTGATCCGCAGCGGTATATCTGCAAGACGTCATCTCCACTTCTCTGCCGAGATATCGCTCTACCAAGGAGGTAACGAATCCAGCCAAACAGATTATCTTTTGACCGTTAAATACTTTTTGCCTTTACACAGAAAGAGAAAAGAACAGCAGGAGACTGTATTTTGGATAAGTACTCACATTCCTGCACTACAGTGTTTTTCCTGACGAGAGGTGGAGGTGGTTTTCCACCTTACGTGTTGCTGGGTGCAGGCGCACCCACATCTGACTGTTTCTGTTCCTCGCCAGCAGTACCGGATCCGACAAGCGGAGGCAGTGGCCACCTGGGAGTTCGGGACTTGGCGGCTCCAGTATTCCCGGGGTTCGGTGGCGGAGGAAATCGTGTGGTTCCGGTTCTGCTTTGGACAGACGTCTCCTATCTTCCAGCCTGCCCACATGACACCTTTGTGATTCGGCTTATTGTCTGTTATTATAATCGGTTGTGTTTGTTGTGCTTGTTTCACAACAGTAAAAGTGTTATTTGACTTCCTCCATTGTCCGTTCATTTGCGCCCCCTGTTGTGGGTCCGTGTTCCTACACTTTCCCAACAACAAAACTGGTGTAAAAACAGAGGTGGGTATACAATGCAAGAAACATTTCACTTCATCACAACCTGTCCATGTGGCATAGTCTACCTGGGAGAACTACAACTGTGATGATGAATCACCGGTGTTGCCAAACAAATGGTCCCCCCCTAAAAATCGGTCCCCCCCTGCCTTCACTGCACATGCTTTCGGAAAGTCAGCAATTATCACCTTGTTTCTGCTTCAAACTGCACTCCAGTCATCATCTATCTCAGCGACAGATATCTGAAGCTTTTGTACAACAAGCATTTCCACATAAATTCAGCATTATTTCATAAGAAAAAACTAGGACCAATCAGAGATCATAGCAGCACATCTGAGTGACGTGCTGCTGTGCATGTGTCATTCGTCAGTAGTGATTCACCGATTATTGCCTCATTTTTGCTAAAAACTCACTTTAGAATGATTCAAGAGGTTTTACTTTGTCATCTGATGGTTTATAATCACATTATTCTTTTTGATCGCTTTGGGTGTAGAGAGTCAGACTCAGAGTCAGACTAAGAGAGTCAGACTCAGACGCATTGCTGTGCTATCCTGTCTTTTATTGTGAAATAATGCTAAATTTGTGTGGAAACGATTGTTGTACAAAAGCTTCAGATATCTCTTGCTGAGGTAGATGATGACTGGAGTGCAGTTTTAAGCAGAAATGAGGCGATAATCGATGAATTGCTCCCGATGCTCCAAAATGACACATGCGCAGTGAAGGCAGGAAGACTGATTTTTAGAGGGGAACCAGCACCATTACTGAATTCATTAATATTAAGTAATTATATTCCATTTTCTATTTTATTGGTACCAAATTGGTAATGGTAGCTTTGTATACTTTGTTTAGCCTTGGAAAGGCACAACATCTGACTCGATGTGGGGAGTGCGGCCTCATTGCACGGGGGGGGGGGGCACGACAAGGCTAAATACAAACAATATACTTTGTGTCATGGGCACAATTTGGTGGGGGATAGGGGGGACATGTCTCCCCAACCTTTTCAACCAGGGGGGACAGAATATGGTATGTCCCCCCCCACCTTCTGACATATATGTGTGTACTTGAAACATGCTATGTCAGTCTTATGTGCAAAACCATGTCAGAATAGTATCTTTGTTTCTGCAAGTTTGTATTTTTAGCAGCATTGACTTGTTTACAACACCTATTTCTTGTTTGTCACATTCAGAATTTTCTGGGACTACATTTGCCCAGATTTGAAACCAAAAATAGTTGCCTCTAGGGACCAGTGTCTACACATAAGTATCAATGGACCATATGCTAATTTACTAAATTCTGAAAGTTAGAAAAGGAAATCAGAAAAGCTATCTGGGACCTCAGAAAGCCCATCTGCGATTATTGCTTGATCTCCAAAATCAGTCTATCCAAGCGAAATTATGTTCAGTATGAGTGTTGTCATTAGTGCCACATTGAAAATTAAATTCATGATAAGTAATTTATCCTAAACTTATGACCTGTTGTTTTTTCAAACTTATGCAAAAACAAATCTTGAGAAAAAAAAAATACAGTATGCGATAGTTAATAATTATTAAGAGCCTGTTTTTTCATATTTATGAATACATTTTACCACACTGCAGTTGTTGTTTTAATGAAAACTCAACCTATCATTCTTTTTGAGTTCTACACATGTGGTACCTTATTTACACCAGGATGTTAATAAAATCAATGCTGGCTATTCTCAGAATAAAGTACTTATATCCACAGTTTCAAATTGCATAAGTCAAATGGTGTCCACTTTATGGTCTTCTCAAAACATTAAAATTACTGTTCTGGATGCTCAGAATGCATCTGAGCTTATCTAGAAACCGTTGGCTTCTGGGGGCCTAAAGCGGCCCCCAGACCCCCGGCCTATGGGCTTCGGCCCTGCAGTCCTCACACTTTGTCCCCCCAATTTCTAGTTCTAAATTGCGCCCTTGCTTTGTGTTGGACAGCTAGCAAACCATGGCAAATGTCAGCGGACCTCCAGGGAAACGTAAGGGCAACAATGACACCGCAACAGACAATATTAAAGCAAAGTCAAGAAAATGTGATGATTCATATCTCGCCCTTGGCTTCACCTGGGTGGGTAATAAAGAGAGACCACAGTGTGTGCTATGCCTCAAAGTGCTAGCTTCGGACAGCATGAAGCCAAACAAGCTAAAGCGCCACTTAGAGACCTTACATCCTGCACACACACAGAAGCCTGTGGAGTTCTTCAGGCAGAAACTTCTCAGCTATCGTGCACAACTGAATACATTTACAAACGCAGCTGTTTCTACATCAAATGCGCAACTTGCCTCTTATAAAGTGGCCTACAGAGTTGCAAAATGTAAAAAAAAAACACACACCATCGCTGAGGAATTAATATTACCTGCAGCTATTGATATGGTTTCCACCATGATTGATGAAACAAATGCCAATAAACTAAAGACTATCCCTATATCAAAAAATACCACTGCAAGGCACATTGATGACATGTCAAAAGATATGGAGGAGCAGCTCAATGACAAGTTATGAGGCAACCGTTTTGCTCTGCAGGTGGACGAAGCCACGGATAGCAACAAGGACTGTTTATTAATAACATATGTCAGATTCATCGATAGTGAGGATTTGAGGGAGGATTTGCTTTTCTGTAAACCTGTAAAAAACAGGGCCACTGCGGATGAGTTGTTTAACATCACTGACACTTACTTGAAAGATGCCAATTTAAAATGGGAGGACTGTGTGGGAATCTGCACAGACGGTGCTCAAGCAATGGCTGGGAGACAGGGAGGGCTGCAGGCGCTCATCAAGCATGTCTCCCTGGATGTGCAGTGGATACACTGCATGATACACAGAGAGGCGCTCGCTTCCAAACAGCTGAGTCCTGAGCTGAATGATGTTATGACCGACGTTATTGCCATGGTAAACTTCATCAAAACATGAACTGCCAAAGCCTGGATTTTCTCTGCCTTGTGTGAGGAGATGGGGTCCAACCAATCAATCAATCAATCAATCAATTCAATCAATTTTATTTATATAGCGCCAAATCACAACAAACAGTTGCCCCAAGGCGCTTTATATTGTAAGGCAAGGCCATACAATAATTACGTAAAAACCCCAATGGTCAAAACGACCCCCTGTGAGCAAGCACTTGGCGACAGTGGGAAGGAAAAACTCCCTTTTAACAGGAAGAAACCTCCAGCAGAACCAGGCTCAGGGAGGGGCAGTCTTCTGCTGGGACTGGTTGGGGCTGAGGGAGAGAACCAGGAAAAAGACATGCTGTGGAGGGGAGCAGAGATCAATCACTAATGATTAAATGCAGAGTGGTGCATACAGAGCAAAAAGAGAAAGAAACACTCAGTGCATTATGGGAACCCCCCAGCAGTCTAAGTCTATAGCAGCATAACTAAGGGATGGTTCAGGGTCACCTGATCCAGCCCTAACTATAGGCTTTAGCAAAAAGGAAAGTTTTAAGCCTAATCTTAAAAGTAGAGAGGGTGTCTGTCTCCCTGATCTGAATTGGGAGCTGGTTCCACAGGAGAGGAGCCTGAAAGCTGAAGGCTCTGCCTCCCATTCTACTCTTACAAACCCTAGGAACTACAAGTAAGCCTGCAGTCTGAGAGCGAAGCGCTCTATTGGGGTGATATGGTACTATGAGGTCCCTAAGATAAGAAGGGACCTGATTATTCAAAACCTTATAAGTAAGAAGAAGAATTTTAAATTCTATTCTAGAATTAACAGGAAGCCAATGAAGAGAGGCCAATATGGGTGAGATATGCTCTCTCCTTCTAGTCCCCGTCAGTACACTAGCTGCAGCATTTTGAATTAACTGAAGGCTTTTCAGGGAACTTTTAGGACAACCTGATAATAATGAATTACAATAGTCCAGCCTAGAGGAAATAAATGCATGAATTAGTTTTTTCAGCATCACTCTGAGACAAGACCTTTCTAATTTTAGAGATATTGCGTAAATGCAAAAAGCAGTCTTACATATTTGTTTAATATACGCTTTGAATGACATATCCTGATCAAAAACACTTCAAACACTTAATGAACTTAATCTGCAGATGCAGGGCTCTAAGACACACCTCCCACAGCTGGCAGATAAATTCACATCATTCACAAGAAAATTAGGGATGTGGGAGCAACGAGTTACAGGGGGGAATATAGACTCATTTGAAAGCTTGAAGTCATTCATTGATTCGAACCAGCTGCAGAACACAGTGATCCCATGCATGAAAAATCACATCTCTGCCCTTAAAACACATTTCCAAAAGTATCTTCCAGTGCAAGATTCATCAAAATATGACGATCAGAGACCCCTTCAGTGCAACTCCAGCTGATGACTTCAGCACAGCAGAGGAAGAGCAGTTCATTGATGTCACCTCAGATTCAAGGATGCGACTGGAGTTCAAGTCCAAGACATTGTCTGCATTTTGGGTTGGAGTGGAGAAGGAGCACCCACTGCTGGGCAGGAGAGCCTTGACCACACTCCTCCCTTTTGCCACATCCTACCTGTGTGAGGTTTTTCTGCTGTTGCCTCCATCAAGACAAAGTACAATTCAAAACTGGACATTGAAAATGAACTGAGGGTGGCTGTCTCACAGCTGCACCCAAGATTGGGGAAGATCTGTGACACAAAACAAGCCCACTGTAGCCACTGACCTATTGCAGGGCTGGAAGAAAACATATTCAAAATGTTCAATGTTTTAATCACAGGGAATTGTTTATCCTCAGACATTCAGAATAAAAAAAAACAAAAAAAAAAAACAGTTACAATCTGTGGTTGTTATTATTTCTACAAAAGTTCAAAGTTTCATTGAGGTTTATTCTATAAAAAATAGCAGTTTGTGACTTAGTGTGTTTGTCATACATTTACATGTTGATGTGTACGGTCAGGGGTTGGGGGGGCCTGAGACAATTTTGACTGGCCAAAGGGGGGCCTGGCAGAAAAAGCTTGTGAACCACTGAATTACTGGATTAGTAAAAAAAACTAAAAAACATTGTATCCAAAAGGGTCAACGATGGATCAATCGTAGACCATATGCCTTGTTTTTGCCACTAAACAGCATTAATGGTATTTCATGCAATTACTATAATAGAAGGTGTGTGCGCAGGCATGAATGTGTTTGTTTGGAGGCAGTGCCAACATGGCACCGTTGTGTCTGGCTGGTCATCTGCTGCTCCGGGTGCTCCAGGAGTACAGGGTTCGGGGTCCTTTGCTAAGGGCTATCCGGTCCCTGTACAACCGCAGCAGGAGCTTGGTTCGCATTCCTGGTATTAAGTTAAACCTGTTTCCAGTGCACATTGGCCTCTGCCAGGGCTTCCCTTTGTCACCGGTTCTGTTCATTACCTTTATGGACAGAATTTCTAGGCGCAGTCAGGGTGTAGAGGGGGTCCGGTTTGGGAACCACAGAATCTCATCTCTGCTGTTTGCGGACGATGTGGTTCTGTTAGCTTCATCAAATCAGGACCTTCAGCGTGCACTGGGGCAGTTTGCAGCTGAGTGTGAAGAGTCCAGGATGAAAATCAGCACCATCAAATCTGAGGCCATGGTTCTCGACCGGAAAAAGTTGCTTTGCCCTCTTCAGGTCGGTGGAGTGTCCTTGCCTCAAGTGAATTTGTTTAAGTATTTTGGGGTCTCGTTCACGAGCGAAGGATGGATGGAGCGTGAAATCGACAGACGGATCGGTGCAGCATCTGCAGTGATGCAGTCGCTGTATCGGACCGTTGTGGTGAAGAGAGAGCTGAGCAGGGGGGCAAAGCTCTCAATTTACCGATCAATCTATGTTCCGACCCTCACCTATGGTCATGAGATTTGGCTCTTGACCAAAAGAATGAGATCACAAGTACAAGCGGCCGAGATGAGTTTCCTCTGCAGGGTGACTGGGCGCTCCCTTAGAGATAGGGTGAGGAGCTCGGTCACTTTTCCGGATGCCTCCTGGACGCCTCACTGGAAGGGTGTTCCGGGCACGTCCCACTGGGAGGAGGCCCCGGGGAAGACCCAGGACACTCTGGAGGGACTACGGCTCTCGGCTGGCTTGGGAACGCTTGGGAGGTTTTCTTTATTAGGTGTTGGGGTCACAAATATAATTCGATTTAGCATCTGACTCTCCATTATGCCCACGATTGCTAAGTACTGTCATGGTCATAAACCTGGAGCTCAGCTATGTTATTTTGTCACTGTTTATAGGCCCCCTAGCCCATACTCTGATTTCTTAGATGAATTTGGTGTGTTCATCTCTAGTTTGTCAACTAGTGCATTTAACATTTTGATTACTGATGACTTTAACATTCATATAAATAAGCCCTCTGATCCCCTTAGCAAATCATTTTGCAAATTGTGGATGCATTAGGATCCCAGCAATGTATTCAGGACCAAACACATATTAGTGGAAATACCCTGGATCTGGTTCTTGCACGTGGGTTTGCTGTCATGAATATCAATATCTTGCCTCTCGCATCTATAGTCTCAGAACAATCACTTATCAGGTTTACATTTATGCTGCCATGTTTAGTGGAACAACAATCTTGTCTACTACTGCGGCGTTGTATTAAACCCTCAACTATGACTGAACTTGAGGCTAGACTACTTGATATTTTAGCTTTGAATCGGGAGAATACTAAATCAGTAGACGCCTTGTGGATAGTCTAAATTTAGCGCTTAAAACTACACTTGATAAGATTGCACCTCCTCTTTTGGGCCACGCCCTCCCAAGGCACAGTCACATTGGTTCAATGGTTACTTGCATGACCTCAGGCAGAAGGCTAAAGGTTTGGAATGGAAATGGTGTAGTTCCAAATTAGAGGTGTTCTGCCTTGTGCGGTGGGATGCTATTTTAGATTATAGGCATGCACTACTGGCCACAAAGCGGCCCTATTATCTGATTTGATCAGTAAAAACAAGCATAACTCAAAGTTCTTGTTTGACATGGTAGCATTTCTTATTCATGGGCTGTTAGTCGTTCTCCCTTTTCAGCGCAGGATTTCTTGGATTATTTTGAGAAGAAAATAGAAGATATTAGGCTGAGCATATCTCAGCACGCCTCATCCCAGCCATTAAACCCTGCTATGGAGGTGGGTGCTACCACTGAGGTGTTACCAAGATTTACAGAATTTAATAGTATTTCATTAGGCGTGCTGACGAAACTCGTGGCGTCTACAAAAAGCACAACCTGTTTATTTGATCCCATACCAACAAAACTGTTTAAGGACCTGTGGTCCACTCTTGGGCTGACTGTGCTGGAAGTGATCAATCTGTCATTAACCTCTGGATCTGTTCCGAAATGTTTTAAATCTGCAGTGATTAAACCATTACTTAAGAAATATATCTTTACCCTAGTGTATTGAAAAATTACAGGCCGATATCAAATCTATCATTCTGTTCCAAAATTTTAAACGAGGTGGTTTCACGGCAGCTCGGAGACCACCTCACTGAGAATGATCTTTTTGAGCTGCTGCAGTCTGCTTTTAGGAAATATCACTCCACACAGACAGTGCTCACTAAAGTAGTGAATGATCTTCTGCGAGCAATGGACTCAGACACCACTACGGTTTTGGTGTTGTTAGATTTCAGTGCTGCGTGTGATACCGTGGATCAACATATTTTGCTTGATAGGTTGGAGAATCTTTTTGGGAATACTGGAAGTGCCCTTGCGTGGTTGACGTCATATCTGTTTAGTTGTTTTCAATGTGTCTTGTATCATGGTATACTTCTGACCTTGGTGACATGAAATTTGGGGTTTCACAGGTATCTGTTTTAGGCCCCTTGCTTTTCTCCCTGTATGTAGCACCCCCTTGGCGTATACTGTGGAGTTTTGGAATTGCCTTTCATTGTTACACTGATGATACTCAGTTGTACATGCCGATAACTGTGGGAAATCTCACTCCCTTAAAATCCCTGGAGGACTGTCTTCTATCAGTGAGAAGTTGGATGTCTAGTAACTTCCTACTTTTAAACTTTGATAAGACTGAAATGATGGTTCTTGGTCCAGCAAGACATCGCCATCAGTTTGAACAACTGGTGCTCTGCCTGGGTTCGTGTGTCATACATCATACGGACAAAATGAGGAACCTTGGGGTAATTTTTGATCCCACGTTGTACTTTGACCTCCACATCAGGGATGTTACTAGGACTGCTTTTTTCCATCGAGGATCCACCCCATCCTGTCTATGGCTGATGCTGAGACCCTGATTCATGCTTTTGTTTCTTCTTGACTAGATTATTGTAATGTTGTATTTTCAGGGTTACCACAGTCCAGCATTAGGGGTCTTCAATTGGTTCAGAACGCTGCCGCCAGACTTTTGACACGTAGCAGAAGGTCTGAACATATCACACCCATTTTGGCATCTTTGCACAGGCTCCCTGTATCTGTAAGAGCAGATTTTAAGGTTTTGTTATTGACTTATAAAGTTGTTCATGGACTGGCGCCATCTTATCTGGTTGATCTGGTGGAACTTTACGTGCCGTCCCAGCTTTGCGGTCGCAGGGTGTGGGACTTCTCTGTGTTCCCAGGGTGACGAAGAAGTCAGCAGGTCAAAGAGCCTTTTCTCATCGTGCACCCACCCTGTGGAACAGTCTTCCTGCGACCGTGAGACAGTCAGAGTCCGTGGACATTTTTAAGTCAAGACTGAAAACCCATTTTTATTGTCTTTCTTATGAATAGTTTTTATTTTTAATCTGTTTTATTCTTTTATTTCTGTTTTAATTATGTATTTGATTTTTTTAAATTAATTTTTAATTATTTATTTAAATTTTATGTTGAATTGTTCCATATAAGGTGCCTTGAAACAGCTTTTGCTGTGATTTGCGCATTATAAGCTGATTAAATTGAATTGAATTGAAATTGTTTGCCTCTATGTGGCCCTGCGACAGACTGGTATCCTGTCCAGGGTGTACCCTGCCTCGCTATGACTATGACTGCTGGGAGAGGCTCCAAACCCCCTGTGACCCTTAATTGGAGTAAGCGAGTATAGACAACGGATGGATGAATTTAGTCTTCTGTATATACTCAGTCTGATTATTTAATTAAAAACATCATCTAGCTGTTATCTGAACAAACATTTGAATTGGGCTGCTGGAATGAGATCCAGAATGTCCACGATTATGCCAGAGAAATGCCATGTTGGAATTTTTCTTAAGGTTTATCTGGAATACAGAGGAAGGTAGAGTTAAGTGAAAGGAAGGATGAAGGGATGAACAGATGTGGACAGTTTGATAAAGAAAAAATAAATGAAAATGAGACATGACTGATGTTGAACTCGATGGGGGGCAATAATGGGCCAAGATGGTGCTTACCAATCACCTAAGGTGGTTTTACTAATGAGCTCCTCCCCGCAACTTAACCCTCTGGGGTCCGAGGGCATTTTTTGGACAGTTCACTTGCCTGGCATAAATGTTTTATTATTGCTGTTAACAGCTCTCCCTGCATCCCATAATCAAGTTTTATGTCTCTTTTTATTCAGGACAACCTGTACTTTCATAATATATATGCTATAGTTGTGTTTTATAAGTGTAATAAAGGTTTACAATCAGAAACAAGAAAGGAAAAAGTAAAGTGGAAATTAATTTTCCACACACATTTATTCAAAACACACAGCAAACTATAATAAACAACTGTTTGACACTTTATAAAGGTAATTTGAGGTCTTGTGTGAAAGACTACAACACAAAGGTTCAAACAATAAACACAAATGCACATTTTGAACAATATATACAAAATGGTCTATGCGTTTTGTTTGTCTTCATCTCAAAGCAATTTCTGACTGCTATTACACAAAGGTCACATCACAAATTTCTACTTCTACTGTATTTTGGAGTGTCCTGTGCTGCTCCTAAAGCAGCTTTCATTCACACTTTGACCCACTTTAGATCCTTACAGTCTGAGGAGCGGCCCCTTCCTCTCGCTCCATTGATATGGTAAACAAGTGCTTTATGCCGAGAAAGCAACAGAGTTGTCCAGTAACATTCACATGCAAACTAGAGGAGCAATCCTGATAGTTACACACTCTTTGTTTGAGCACGTGAGATTGTCATCAGAGGCTGTCCGTCTGCTCCATCTGCTTTCACTGATCGCTGTGCGTAATGGCGCAGGGCGCATTGGAGCACCCAGGGGGCTATTCAAATGGGCCAACTAGTAACATCACTCTTGAAAATGATCTTTGGCTTTTCACGTGAGGTAAATCTGCCCTACGACTGGATTTTGGAAAACCATGTGACGGTGAACCAATTCTGATTGGACACTCACATTGCGCACGTCATCACACAGCTTCTATGAGGAGTACAAAGATGGTCGATGGCTGGCTCAAAAGTCCACGGAGTTAACGTTTTAGCAAAAAAAGTAAGTTTCTATCTCATATCATTAAAAAGTTATTTATAAAAATTTAGTAAAGCTTGGTCTCAGCCATTGTATATGACGGCGTCGGCCCCAGAGGGTTAAAGTCCTGATCATCTGTGAAACCACCCGCTGAGGTAACTGGAAGCAAAGAAAACCTGCTCTCTCTTAGTCCTTCAAATGATAACACTATTACGTCATTTCAGTTCCACGACAAGTGCTGCTGGGTTTTGGGTGATGGTCAAAGAAATTTTAACAACCAGAAATATCTTTTTTTTCCCCTAAGTTCTCTATGTTTTATGTTTTTCCTTTCTGAAGGTCACACTTGCTTCATGTTTTGTCCTCTATTTCCTCTGAGTATTTAGTTTTTTTTTTCAGTCTTCCAGTTTAGAGACATAGATGTAGGAAGACAGCAAGGGTTTGATCCATAAAATTTTCACATTTTAACACATCAAAACAACAGGACTTAAAGAATCATGTGCCTGCAGTGTGGCAGCAAAAGGTTCAAACCTCTGGCTAACCCTGACAAGGACGAGGTGGGCGGATAAAATGAACGGCTGAGCTGCAGCCGATAGGAAAATCCCCACAGTTCTATGTTAGGTATATGAAGTGTGACTGCAATTACCACTATGCTGACAGAGAGGGCGACTGAATTTGCCACGCAGATGTTGAGAGGATGAAAATACCAACGATTGCAAAATGATGGCTGGAGAAGAGATGTGTTGATTAATACGTAAAAAATAAAAAATAAAAAAAAAAACCTTGAGAATTATGAAGCAGGTCAGCTGAAGGAAGGCACCAACTGGAGAGACACTGTTCACTCACACAGGTGATCAGACAATAAACCCTAATCAACTGACAAATTAGGGGGCCTGACATCTGACACCAGAACATGCGCACAATCAGAAAAAAAAGTGCTGCAAGAGATCAACAAGAGAAACTTATTAGAAATTAAGTGCTGAACTGTCAGTGTCATTTTAAGCATGACAAAGGCAGCTGTGTGGTTTATAAGGTTTGATTTAAAATACAAGAACATCAAGTGCCATTCCTACTGCTTCCACCATTATGCCACAATAAACTAATGCAGCACTCGGTGTGCACAAGCTGAGTCAATTCCACCTACATACTGACTGCACAGAAGTTACAAAAAGTACACACAAAAATGTATCAAAATTAAAAAAAAAAAAAAAAATGGGACAAATGCATTAATGCAGTGGTTCTTGAAGTGCAGGCTGCAAAGGTACTGGAATGTGGCGGTATCCAGCTGGTAGTCCATGAAGGTACTGCAAATGGGCCAAGAGATTTGTGATTAAAGGTTGTGGATGGGACCAAAATGATTTACAGATTTCAAAGTGGGCTCCAGTGCTTTTTAGTTTGGGAAGGGCTGCAATAATGTATTGCTCAAGTGCTCAGTACCTATAATATTTTATACCCAGAATCATCACTTTTATATCCAATTTGCTACTAGACCCCTTAGCATTAACGGTAAATATCCATCAACAATTCTGCTTGGGACTCCGGTGAGGGCAGTCGCATCTCCTCCTCTCTCCATCTCTGCTCCTCTATCTCTGCTCCAACCTTCAAAGTCCCTACTTCACCAGACTGAGAATTCTTCAAACTATAATGGATTAACCATTGAATTGATCAACTGGTCTCTGAATGCTATTGAACCATTTTTTCAACAAGGAAATGAGGGCTGGGGGACCCTGCATGCCCAGATGGCACCTACCCTGCGGGCTATGGCGTGTCGCATGCTTGGCACCACTCTCTGTGGAGGACGTTGAAGATTTATTTATATTTGGTTTTATCGTAGGAGGGCTGGTACTTATTGGTTTATGTGCTGCCCTGACCTACCGGAGAATTGGCAAAATGGCTGCCACCAGAACCACGACCCCTCACCTGTCCGTCATGATTAATGAGTTAGGCAAGGTGATACATACTCAGACTGCGTTAACCCTTGAACTCAGACGTAAGTTGGATAACATCTCAGAGCAAATGCATGCATTGCAAAGGAAGATGTCGGAGACCAGGGAATAATCAAAAATTGGATTTGGTTGTTCATGAGAGCTGCAAATGTGTTTTCACTGCTCAAGCATAAACATGGCAGGCTTATCAGCCTCTGAAGATCAAAATGCACCATTGTTTTCCTCTAGAAGAATTTCTACAGCCTTGGTGAACCATTCGGCTGCCTACTTATCTTTTGCAACTCCAGCACACATGGAAAGAAACTGACATAAACTTAACTCATCTGCCACTCACACGTGGACAGTGACTGATATGCATGCTCCCACCCCCTTACCCTTTCTTTGTGTTCCTGTCTCCATCCCCCACCCCATCTCATCCACTGCTCACACCACTCCCTTCCCCCTCTAGGGCGCAGCACAGCTTTAGCTGCAGCAGCTCCCCATTCCCCCCATGCTAGCTGCATGACCATGTGTTGCTGCAGCCCCCCCACACTCACATTTCCTCAATTCAGATGACAGACTGTTTTAAAGTTTAGCTGTTGTGTGTTGGGGGGTTTGGCTGGACATTTTGACCTGCGTCAGCACATAAGCGTACATTAGCGTACATAAACAATCAAATGTATATGTGCGGTTGTTTGAATGAAATGAATGAATGAAAACTGTTTATTTCGAACATTTGATACAACAACAATTACAAGATAGATCAGTAAAGACAGCAACAAAAAAGTTCCTACTGTGTACCCAACATGTCCGAAAAGGGGTAGGGTGAAGCATCAGCTTATTTAGCCCTACCCCTTCTTCCCCACAACCAGTAATACCCTTTGCCACATATACACATAGATTCCTACACACCTAAACCGATATCAATATATATATATATATATATATATATATATATATATATATATATACACACATCAACATACATACACATATACATACACATATATACACATATACATATATATACACACATACATATATATACACAAACATAAATATACACCTACACATACCTACTTACATACAAAATACTACCGAAGCAAAAAACAAAAACACCCTAACCCTCATTACCCTTCCTCCTCCCTATACCTAGAAAAAAACATATTTTTGTACCGCTGTTTGAACTGGTTCATGCTTGGACATTGCTTGAGCCCCACTCCCAATCTGTTCCACATCCTCACCCCACAGACAGAAATACAGAAACCTTTTAATGTTGTTTGTGCCCACTGATGCTTTAAATTAAATTTCCCCCTCAGACTGTAATCCCCTGATCTGTTAAAAAACATATTTTTAATATTTGCTGGAAGTAAATTGTTTATTGCTTTATACACAATTTGTACTGTTTGAAAATGAACCAAGTCTGTGAATTTTAAGAATTTGGATTGTAAAAATAGTGGATTTGTATGATCTCTATAGCCAGTATTATGAATAATTCTTATAGCTCTTTTCTGCATTACTGATAGTGATTGTGTTGTACCTTTATAAGTATTACCCCATACCTCTGCACAGTACTGTAAATATGGTAAAACCAGTGAGCAGTAAAGAATGCGGAGTGAGTTGTGGTCCAGAATATGTTTCGCTTTGTTTAGAACTGAAATGCTTCTTGACAGTTTACTTTGTATATGTTTTATATGAGTCTTCCAGTTTATCTTATCATCTATTATCACCCCCAGAAACTTATTTTCATGTACCCTTTCAATATCTACCCCCTCGACTTGTAACTGAACCTGTATGTCTGTATTACAATAGCCAAATAACATGTATTTTGTTTTACTTAAGTTTAATGATAATTTGTTTCTGTCAAACCATATTTTCAATTTTCCCATTTCTATACTGATCCTCCTCAGTAACTCCTGCAAATCCCCCCCTGAACAAAAAATGCTTGTGTCATCTGCAAATAATACTAATTTTAATATTTTGGAAACATTGACAATATCATTTATATAAATTAGAAACAGTTTTGGACCCAATACTGACCCCTGTGGGACGCCACAAGCATTGTCCAAGCATGATGATGTATATTCCCCCAACTTCACAAACTGTTTTCTGTTACTTAAGTAGCTTCTCACCCAGTGCAACACCAACCCCCTAATCCCATACTGTTCAAGTTTATTGATTAATATGTCATGATTGATTGTATCAAAAGCCTTTTTAAGGTCTATAAATATTCCAACTGAATGTAATTTGTGGTCTATGGCGTTTGTAATCTCCTCAACTGATTCTATTAATGCAAGTGATGTTGAACTATGTGCTCTGAATCCATTTTGACTATCAGTAAGTAATTTATGTTTATTTATGAATTTGTCTAATCTATTATTGAATAACTTTTCTAATAATTTGGAAAATTGTGGAAGCAAAGAAACAGGTCTATAATTTGTGAAGTGGTGTCTATCCCCAGTCTTATACAGCGGCACAACCTTAGCTATTTTCATTTGATTGGGAAATTTACCGGTTTGAAATGATAAGTTACAGATGTATGTTAATGGTTCTACAATCCATTCAATGACCTGTTTTACCACCACCATATCAATTTCATTTAAATCGGTAGATGTTTTATATTTACAATTATTCACAATGTCTATAATTTCTTTTCCATCCACTGCTGTGAGGAACATTGAACAGGGATTTCTTTCTATGAGATTATTATCCCAATCCTCAGGTTGGGAATCGGGAATTTTTTCTGCCAAGCTTGGTCCAATATTTACAAAAAAATTATTAAAACCGTTGACTACCTCATCCTTATTTTCCTTCTTGACATTATTATCAATGAAATACTGAGGGTAACTCTGTTTTTTATTACCATTTTTGATAATGCTATTTAATATATCCCATATTCCTTTAATATTGTTTTTGTTATTATATAATATGTTACTATAATATTCCTTCCTACATACCCGTATAATATTAGTTAATCTATTTTTGTATTTCTTATATCTATTTTCTGCCTCTTTAGTCTTTAGTTTTATGAATTCTCTATACAGTGTATTTTTCTTATTACATGCATTTCGTAACCCTTTCGTCATCCATGGTCGAGCTTGGATTTTTTGTTTTCTGTGGTCTTGTTTAATTGGACAATTTTTATCATATAATGATGTAAATATTTGTAAAAAAAGTTTCATATGCACTATCAACATCACTTTCACTGTATACCTTTTCCCAGTTTTGCTCCTGTAAATCCTTCTTTAGTGTGTTCATGTTTTCCTCTGTCCGCACTCGCCTGTATTTTATTTTCTCCTCTGGCTGATTCCGCCGATGGTTTCTATTATAAACGATGAAAACTGGTAGATGATCACTAATGTCATTGATTAATAATCCACTCACAGTGTTATTCTCAATATCATTGCTGAATATATTATCAATTAAGGTAGCACTATGGGATGTAATTCTGCTTGGCCTGGTGATTTTTGGATATAAACTCATACTGTACATTATACTGATAAATTCATCTGTTATTTTATGCTTATTTGGATTGAGCAGATCAATATTTAAGTCACCACAAATGAACACAGTTTTTTTGATTAGTTTTTGAGAACATTTTTCCCATACAGTCAGTGAATGTTTCAATACTAGATCCTGGTGCTCTATATATACAGCTGACTAATACATTTTTGCTTTTTTCTTCACATATTTCAATAGTTATACATTCTAATAAGTTATCAATCACAGTTGTCATATTGTCTACTATTTTATAATCCATGTTCTTATCCACATACACAGCCACTCCTCCTCCACTCTTATTCTTTCTGTTTACACAATTAAATTCATATCCATCCAGTTCAAAATCCATTCCTTTATCTTCATTGATCCATGTTTCTGATATATCAATTATGTTAAATATTTTTTTTAAACTGACTTAAATATTCTTTAATGTTGTTAAAGTTTGCATATAGACTTCTGCTGTTGAAATGGATTATTGATAATTTGTTATCCGTTCTAATGATCCGATTAAACTGTTCATCTGTATAATAGCAACAACTGTCATTGATATTTGAGAAGAAATTATTGTCCGGGTCTATATCGTGCTCCACGTCCAGTACATTGTGGTCTGTGTATTTAAATGTTCTCAGTTCTACTTTTCCATGATCAGCAATCCTTTGAGTTATATCCTTCTTGTCTCCAGATGTAGATGAATAGGTAGTAGATGAATAGGTTCCTCTGGTCTGTGTCATGGTGTTGTGATGTGTTTGTGTCCTCATACCTTATTGGTCATATTTGTCCAGATCCTCGATGTTCCTGATTACCATAACCTTCGCTTGTTCTGGTGTTCCATTCAATTTGATAAATGTTTTGCAGTTGGATGTCCATGTCTGTTGAATTTTTCCCTGCTTTTTTAAGAAACGAGCTTTCCTGGCGATGTCTGCGTTTCTTTTGGTCAGATGTTCATTGATGAATACGTTTGTTCCTTTGAGTTTCCGTCCCTGTTTTAACAATGCCATTTTATGTTTTCTGTTGACAAACCTCATTATAACTGCTCGCTTGTCTCCATCCTCTCTCCTGGGCAGGGGGTGGCACGCTTCAATGTTATTACAGTCCATTTGAATACCTTTAGATTGCAGGAAGTCAGCCACCTGTTGTTCCACTGAGCTGGCCTCCTGCTCGTTGGCCTCCCCTCCGCTGTCTTCTGACACCGCCCGTGCGTAGGATCGAGGTTTAATATGAATTCCTGTAATAATAACATCGTTCATCCTTGTGTACTGTTCCAACTCCGCAACACGGTTCTCCAGGTACACCAGACGCCGGTCTTTCTCGGCATTCTGGATCCGGAGAGCCTTCACTTCTTCCACCAGCTCCATAATGGATTTCTGCTGCATTTTAACCACAGAGATTTCCTCAGACAAAAAGTCCAGGGACTTCTTGATATCGTCTCCCTCCTCCGCCGTCAGTGCCTTCTTCGGACCCATGGTCAGATAACTCCGCGCTGGCGCCTCGGGCCTCGGTAAAGCCGCGCCGGTGGAACTGCGCTGATGCCTCGGGCTTCAGGTGGAGCCGCGCCGGTGGAACTGCGCTGACGCCTCGGGCTTCAGGTGGAGCCGCGCCGGTGGATGTGCACTGGCGCCTCGGGCTTCAGGTGGAGCCGCGCCGGTGGATGTGCGCTGACACCTCGGGAGACAGTCCAGGGTCCGGTTTGGATTGTCAGTTTGGGCGTAATGTTCAGCTCTGACACTCACCAATTAGAAGAAAGTGGGACCAGAGTCATTTTTTTCAAACGGTGTTCAGACTGGGTAGGCACATGATGTCCCGGATCAACACAGCGTTCAGTTTAGAAATGATCTGGTCGATCCAGTCTGTCGATGGCCGCTCGGTGCGCCGCACCTTTTTTTTCTGATGTGCATTATTATGTTCAACTAGTAATAATTGTGGCTTAATTGCTATATATTTGTTTGAGGTAACTGGGTGTGAAATGAATTGCCCTTTTAGGGATCAATAAAGTTGTCTGAAGATCTGAAGACCAGGTAGAGATATTGCTCCATTTCAAGGACCTGTAATACAAGCTGCTGGGGGACACGACAATGAACCTGTTGGTGACAGTAGCACAAGAGAAGTAATCCTTGGTCCACATGCAAGATACGCATCATTATAATATCCAATTTCCCCACCACATTATACAAAAAACAGCTCACATCTCTGAGTAATCCCCCTGACAGATTAACCATGAAAAATAAAATCACAACCTCCTTGGCAGAGAAAATAAAGAGGAATCTTTATCACAGCAGGAAAAGAGAACACAAAGAAATGGAGCTGTGTTTCCAAAAGGGAGGTAAAGTCAAGTATGGACACGTGTAAGGGACGGGGTCGGTGTGATGATGACAAAGAGGCAGTCATGTGCCTCGACACACTTAGAAGAAGGGACACAGAAACCAGCAGGATGTTTGAAGTCATTCCAGTATATTTGATGGATTCCACTATCATATTTTGTTTTTCATTTTCAAAATCAAGTATTTCATTTATGAACAATTTACAATTAACCCTGTAATATTGCAAAGAAAGGGATGCATGATTAATAAGGGTCATGTTCTTTGAGGAAGGCGGGCGGGACCAACCCATCTTTAAACACTCAACATGTTGAATCATAAAGCAAATGAGCTTGAAGCAAATGGCAGTGGGCATGTCACCACCAATATCAGAGAATGGAGAGTTAAAAATGCAATGCCTGGACAGATGACTGTGTGTTCACCTGTAGGAGGCATCTGCTAGTTCTTGACTGGTTAAACACATCGCTTTTGGGTAGCAAAAGGGAAAAAATGACAAGTCAGTTGGCACCAAGTGGTTGGACACAAATGCAGGAATCAGGTATCAGCTTGAGGGTGTTTAATGTCAGGACTTGCATGAGTCTGTACATAAAAAGACAGTCCAAAAACAGCAACAGTAACCAAAGCATTCGGCAGAGACAAGATCCAAAAAACAGGCAGACAGGTCGATACACAGTCAAGCAAAAACAGGACTGTGAAAACTCTGAAGACAAACACTCAAAAGAGGCACAAGGCACAACAATATCACAAGTAAGAAAAGAAAGAGGAGTGGCTATTATAGAGGATGTGATCAGGAGGAAATGCATCACAGGTGTGTGAGGAAGGTTCCAGAAAGGGGGCGTGGCAAGCAAGAAGTGAGGACCAGAGGGAAACGCCCAATACCGAGCACTCCACACCAACCAACCAACCAACAACCAATCATCAAAAACCACAAACAATAAACCCCACAGACCCAAATCATGACCAAAAATAATGGAAAACATGTAGGATAGTTGTTCTCCAGGGTTACACTTGGGTTAAGTGGTTTAAAAGATTACAGAAGCAGACAAAAGAGGGTGACAGGATCAGATCCTGGACCAGCAGGGTCCATCTGAGTTGGGAAAATGGGGATGACATTTTTCCATCAGCCTCTGTACCACCACTGAGGTGCTCCAGAATAAGGCTCTTAAACCCCAAATGTAAGGCCCCATTCAGACTGCAGTTTGCAATCAAATTTAAACCAGATTCAATGTGGACTGGTTTCTAGCCAGATAGTGTTCAGACTTGTTTTTAAAATTTGGCTCAACCTATTAAATTGCACCAAAATCTGACCCAACCCACTTTTTTTTAAGTTGTGCTGCGCTTTTGGAGGAGCGCTCTGTCGGTTCTTCACTGAATTAAAAGTAACCCACCGGCACTGTCACCGTACTTTATATCATCAGAACTTTTTAAAAGATCAGCTGTGGTGACCCCAAGTGAAAATGGGAGAATTTGAAAGAACTTTCTGTGGACTGGAGAAGAGATGTACAAATGAAAGGTTCAGATGCAAAACGCAGTCACTCCATTTTTTTGAATACAGAAAAATGCAGTTTAAAATGGGAATTTAAAGGAAAGGTAGAGATATTGCTCCATTTCAAGAACCTGTAATAAAGGCTGCTGTGGGACACGACAATGAATTTCTTTAATGCTTTGCAAACTGATAGTTACCTAAAGCCCAGCTCACAACCGATTATACGTATGTGTTTTGGACATGCACGAGCCACAGCGTTTGGTAGCTTGCTGCCACACTGCAGGAATCCAAGGAAAACTTTCGGAAATGTATGGTCAAAGCAGCTGTCAAGTACAGGCTGCACTCCTGTACTGCACAAATCCTGGGGAAAATCGCCTTGTTAGCCAGTGCAAAGTGTCATGTCTGATGCACGTGATCAGTGCATGTGCGTGTGACTTGCAATTAACCAGTTTCAGGCCAGGAATACAGGCCACACTTGTGACTCGCATGTGGTTACCACGGTAGCTCGTACCCCTCCTCATCTTCTATCGTCTGCCTACCGACGGCCAACACCCACAGTCATTGCAGATGTATGGTGACAGCCATCTTCTTCTTTTAGAAAATGCTACACACTACACAGTCTCCCCAAAATATACAACGGTGAACATGTGCAAGTGATGCACAAGTCTCAAGCACAGTTTTGCATAATTTTTCCCCATAAACTGCCCGTAGTAGCACATACAGCGGGTTGTGATTTAGGCATAAGCGGCCAAGTGCGTGGTGGCCTATTCTAAAAATTTGTGATTTTGGATATACTAGATTTTGCAAATAAACCATTCAAATATGGGTAGTTTTTAAACGGCGTCAGTCATTCAGTAAGTCTTATATTTTTGTGATATTGTTATCTTTGCAGGAGGTTGTAGTCTTTAGAGTCCCGGTGCTTCCTGTCTTGCTGTATGATTGAGAGACTTGGACCCTAACCAGTGGCCTAAGGTGGATGGATGTCTTTGGTACTCTGTCTTTTCGAAGTCTCTTGAGTTACCACTAGAATGACTTTATGTCAAACAAGCAGTCACCTCAGGTCAGAGGTATCACTTACATTGTGAGGAAACAATATTTTTCTGATGTGGTGCATTTCTCAGTGCATGATCCAGCACACAGGCGCCTTAGTATTAATGACATGAATGGCGGGAGAAGGCCAAGGGAATGCTCCCATTTCACCTGACTGCAGCACACTGATCACAGTCTTCCAGAGGTGGATAAGTTGTGTGCCTGGGAGGTTGATATTTTGGAAATGAGACAGTTCCTTCATGTGGTAGATATGACGCCATGCAGCACCATTGCATACTCAAAAACTTGACTCCTGCCCATTGGTGCAGATGTTTACCACCAGATTCTACTGCATGAAGAGGATGAGAAACTATGAATTCCCCTGGATAGGACGCTAGAGTCAGTACCAGTTACAGCTGGGGGGACAGACAATACAGACAAAGTGTCTTGCCAATGACAGACATGTGTCATGACTGGGAACCAAACCCAAGTTCACAGGTGGTGATGATGGTCAAGTAGTTAAAGCAGTGGCTTGTAACCAGAGGATTCTTGGTTCAAACCCCTGTCAAACCAGCAAATCACACAGGGACCTTGAGCAAGGTCCTTAAACCCCAAGTTACTCCTGGTGTGTAGTGAGCACCTTAGATGGGAGCGTCCTGACTTCGGTGTGTGAATGGGTGATTGTGAGGCATCACTGCACTGCTGTGACCATAAAAGCACTAAATAAATGTAGTCCATTTACCATTTTACATATTGGTAGTCCAATTCCAAGCACACTGATCTACCTGCTCAGTCATAGAATGTGTGAGAAAACAAATACTCAATACCAATTTAAAAACCAATAGAGTAACTGTCACAGTAATTTACAGTAGAGTTCAGAATAATAGTAGTGCTATGTGACTAAAAAGATTAATAATAGTAGTGTGGCATTCAGTCAGTGAGTTCGTCAGTTTTGTGGAACAAACAGGTGTGAATCAGGTGTCCCCTATTTAAGGATGAAGCCAGCACCTGTTGAACATGCTTTTCTCTTTGAAAGCCTGAGGAAAATGGGACGTTCAAGACATTGTTCAAAAGAATAGTGTAGTTTGATTAAAGAAGTTGATTGGAGAGGGGAAAACTTATACACAGGTGCAAAAAAATATAGGCTGTTCATCTACAATGATCTCCAATGCTGTAAAATGGACAAAAAACCAGAGACGCGTGGAAGAAAACAGAAAACAACCATCAAAATGGATAGAAGAATAACCAGAATGGCAAAGGCTCACCCACTGATGAGCTCCAGGATGATCAAAGACAGTCTGGAGTTATCTGTAAGTGCTACTTTATTTGCAAGAATCCCCACAAAGTCCCTCTGTTAAATGAAAGACATGTGCAGAAGAGGTTACAATTTGCCAAAGAACACATCAACTGGCCTAAAGAGAAATGGAGGAATTTGTGAGACGACCCCCAAACTCTGAATTCAAGCCACAGTTCACAGTGAAGACAGTGAAGCACGGTGGTGCAAGCATCACGATATGGGCATGTTTCTCCTACTATGGTGTTGGGCCTATATATCGCATACCAGGTATCATGGATCAGTTTGGATATGTCAAAATACTTGAAGAGGTCATGTTGCCTTATGCTGAAGAGGACATGCCCTTGAAATGGGTGTTTCAACAAGACAATGACCCCAAGCACACTAGTAAACGAGCAAAATCTTGGTTCCAAACCAACAAAATTAATGCCTCGCAGATCTGAAGAAATCATGAAAAACTGTGGTTATACAACTAAATACTAGTTAATGATTCACAGGATTGCTAAAAAAGCAGTTTGAACATAAAAGTTTTGAGTTTGTAGCGTCAACAGCAGATGCTACTATTATTGTGAACACCCCCTTTTCTACTTTTTTTTTACTAATAGCCCAATTTCATAGCCTTAAGAGTGTGCATATCATGAATGCTTGGTCTTGTTGGATTTGTGAGAATCTACTGGTACCTTGTTTCCCATCTAACAATAAGAAATATACTTAAAATCTGGATTAATCTTTTTAGTCACATAGCACAACTATAATTCTGAACACTACTGTACATGTAAGTTGAAGAATGGCACGAGCCAACGCACCAACTCAACTACAAATGCATATATAACCACCAACCACAGCGCAGAAAATCTATTTTCCTGTTGAAGAAAGCAACAAAAAACAAGAAAGCAATCAAGAAATGATAAAACAATTATGACCTGTCAAACACTCCACTGAATAAATAAATGCATCAAACATAAAGGGGACACCGAAGCACAAAGTGGGACAGTCAGAGCTCCCTGTCAATCTCTTATCTGTCACACGTTCAAGTTATTCTCACAAAATCAGCTGCACAGCAGGACCGTGCAGCTCCACACTGCTGTGACAGTATTAATTACCAACCTCTCTGACAGAAAGACATACATCAACTCCACGCCTCTTCGTCAAAAGCAGCCAAAGAGAGCCGTCATCCAAACAATACAAATCACAACAGCAGTCCGATTGAGCCTGCACACATCACTCGGGTCTCAGTGTGACAGGACAAAATTTATGGTGATTAATACTGCACGTCAAACGTGACTGCCTGTCATCAAAATAAAATAAGTGAAAGTCTTCAGGTGAGTTTACTCAAACTTTCTCGGAGGGGTTTTAAGGCTGGGTTTGGAGTTGGACAAGTTCACAGGTGACCTTTTATTGGTGTAATCCCCAGTGGTTAGACATGTGAGGACATAGCATTTCATCAAATTATCTGGCGGACTGCAGGCAACCAATCCTCTAAACAACCTCTTGGGAATGTTTACCCTCTGATCAAGGTCTCTCACCGGGGAAGCTTCAGAGCATATCTGGCTGACTGAGTTAAAAATAGATAGGGCTAAATGAATTATGAATTATGAATGGCTCCCTTCCAAAATTTGAAAATGTAATACTTTCATATTAATATGGATTTCCGAGCCATCAGAGAAAGTGACAAACCTTGCAAACTTGGATGGAAAACCGACATATTTGCATGTGTACAAGAAAACCATCAGCTTAAAACTTCCTCACATTTACTCGATAAAAACTGAACGGACAACTTTGCTACTGCATTTCTGGAGCCAGATTTAATACGTAATTTAAAATGTCCCATCTGACATTTGACAAAATAAGTAAATAAATAAATAATCTAACTGAACCATCAAATGACACCTGTGGAGAAAAAAGAAAAGAGAAAAAAGAAAAAAAAAAGAAAATATTTGTGGTGTCCTTTAAGTCTTTTGTTGTCCAAAATCAACACGACTCCAAAACCTCAATTCAATTTATTTCCTTTATATAGTACCAAATCACAACAAAGCTGCCTCAAGGTGCTTCACACAACCTTACCAACCCCTAGAACAAGCACACAGGTGACAGTGGTAAGGAAAAACTCCCTCTGATGATTTGAGGAAGCAACCTCAAGCAGACCAGACTCAAAGGGGTGACCCTCTGCTTGCGCCATGCTACAGATACAATTGACAATACGAATATAGAGGAAATTTTGGGAGTCCATGATGGTGTCCAGGACAGGAGGCCTGCAGAAGATACCCACTCCCACTTCTGGATGGAGCCGCACCTCAAACAGACAGAAAAAAATAGAATCAGGTAGCAGAAAGGTGACAAATAAGGTATAATTTGTCAGCAATAAGCAACAACTAAAACAGAAGAAATACTAAGGTGATCGCCGGCCACCAGCCCTAAGCTTCACTAAAAGACCCAGACTTTAGATAAAGTTGAGGCCAAGACCGCTCTGTTTAGTAATGAAATTAATTTAAAAGAGTAGGAAGCATAGTGCCATAATACTATGCTTGTATGCTAGCCATACGAAGGGAAAAATAAGTGCGTCTTAAGTTTGGGCTTGAAAGTCTCTTCAGAATCTGACTGTTTTAATGATGCAGGGAGATCATTCCATAAAGCAGGTGCATGATAAGAGAAAGCTCTGTGACCCACAGACATTGTATTCACCCTAGGGACACAAAGAAGTCCTGCACCCTGAGAACGCCCTAAGGCCCCTGTCACACTGGGGAGAGGATTAATTGCGTATGAATTGAGTATACAAAGTACGTGCGTTCATTGTTGTTTGCAACAAAAATGTCCCAGTATGAATTACAGATATATTAATAATATATAGCAAATATATGATCACTCACGGTTATATAACGCATGTAGTGAGGAAACTGATCCGACACATTGAGATTATCACGGCAGTATTACGGGTGTATTATGAATGTATCGCGCACGTGTTGTGCGTGCATGGCATCTGCATTGCGGCCATAAAATAAGCTCACTCGCGCCGTCGGCATCATTAGTCACATCAACAATACAGACTCTGGAGCATTTGCTGGACTTTACAAGTTGATCACAGAGTTAATGTTCTTGTTGTCATGCGAGGGTTAACTGTTCATGAGTTTGGGGAGCGGGAGGGGGGAAGCCACGGGTCACGGGTGTGAGACGGTGTTCTTTTTTTTTTTTTGAGAGTGTCACAGAAAACAGACTTCAGCGTGAGTTGTGGCTAAACAGCAACTCTTCCTTTTGTTGGTGTTAAATAAAAGTCCTGGAGGAGACGCGATTGCAGCAGCTACGTCTTTGTGGATTTACACAGCCGGACCGGCGCTGACTGGCAGGTATGTCGCTTTCTGCCACATATAGTACTTTGGGTTTACGTGACGTGTTTGTTATGCATTCACAGATTGTCCGCAAATCAGCTACAAAGCAGATGTAATAAAAACACTTTATTCGTGGCCAATCTGTATGCAGTCGCTACAACATATTTTAGTTTGTGATGTGGACGTGATAGGCACGATATATATCTGTTTTACACACTGTCCCAGTCCGCTGTCAAGCCGCAAATCCCCATCAGTTGCGATATCAGCGGTTAATGGCAGATATACAGCGCATAGAGTGAGTATGTATTGTATATGAATTGAGTATGTATTGAGTATGTATGGAGTATGTAAGGCGGATGTCATCCGCAGCCAAATTTTGTGCAGCTCAAAAATCATGGCAATGGAAAAACGTGCCTCTGCAGATAATTGCGGACGTGTGCGGGTGTCAGCCGACTCATACAAGCATGTTTCACGCGCATTGTGGATGTTAGGCAAATATGAACCACTTTTATGCGCAATCCATACGCAAATCCTCCTAAACGCCAGTGGGACAGGGCCCTAACATGCCTCCTTGAGCTGAAGCTGCAGCACAACATTCCTTAAACAGCAGAAAACTTTATATCTACTCAATTATGCTGCCATTGTGAACAATAGCTATCAAACAAGAACCACTTATACTGAGAAGTTTGTAAATGGCTTGTAAAAAATCAAAACTTCCTGCATTTTGAGTTTGCTCAATCAAACTGCTTTACATTGATGCCTCACATTCACACACTGATGTCAGGGTGCTGTCATACAAGGTGCTCCCAACACACTGGGAGCAACCTGGGATTGAGGACCTTGCCCAAGGGGTCTTAGTGATTTTCCGGCCTGACAGGGGTTTGAACTGAGGATCCTCTGGCCTCAAGCCCACCGCTTAACCATTAGTCCATCACCAAACCACAAAAATAAATAAATAAGTAAATCTTTATAATTGGCCAAAACCTGTAGTTTTTGCCATGTGAAAGTAATGTTCTGTCATCCTGTTTTCAGTAATTGATTGTGTTATTTATGACTCTGAGAAAGTTTTTATTTGAAAATCCAATTGTGGAAATCAGTATGAACATATGTATGAACAGTGTCGGGCTTGGATAGCAAAATCACAGATGAGGGGCTAAGTTAGTCTATACCAGTCAGCTTGTGTGGACAGTAACTCAAAAACGATAAATACTACTATCTTGCAACTTGTGAAATGAAAAGAACACATATTACATCTGATGATCTTTGATGCTTAAGATCAATTGAAACAGCATCTATGATTTGGCCTATTGGAAGGTAATTGGAGGTGTTTGCCTTCGTGAGCATCAGTTAATTTATGGATGGTTAGTAGATGCTGGATAAATTTTCAAAATTAATAAACAATTATGGTTAAAACTCAAATGTAGTTTGTCTGCCATCTAGACAGCGGATATCCCACATGCTTGTTGCTGGGCTGAGCATTCTGCCAAACTATGAAATATTCATTAGAAACAAACTAAAACTGGGATTAAACAATAGATAGAACTAGGATGTGGAGTAGGTGCCAAACCTTTTCACTAGTTCTATAAGCTAGTGTAGAACAGGTGGTATAAGTGGTGTAAAGAGCTGGGCTACCAATATGCAGATCTAGGCTCCATTCCCGCTCACATTACATGCCTGTGTCCTTGTACAAGACACTTCATCTGCATTGTTCCACTCATTTGTGTCCCATCCAGGGGGAGTTGAAGACTCTTATCTGCTTCATGCTGCAGAATCCAGGGATAAAGGTGCTGTCACACTATGACGGACTGAGTAAACCGATTAGTAACGGATTGAAATAATTTGTCCAGTGGCAAATATTGCTTAATCAGTCTTTCTCCAGTGGATTTGGGCCTCTGATGGACGGATAACATCATATTGTCATTTCCACTGGCAACACAAAGAGCTGCACACAGCAGAACAATTTCTCCACTTTCACGACATATATGCATGTAGGGGAGAACCGGATTTGAGCGAAATTCTCCAAGGTCTGAATGCAAATGTGGCTAGAATCCAGCTACCTCTGGGATCGTGACGTCATACTTACTCACTATATTCTGGCTTGACAGCATCCTATCCACTATGCCGCCACTCAGTGTGGCTGCAATGGCAAGGACAGCAAACAACCTTCTTTCCCTGCACAGCATTCATGCTAAGAATCTGCCAGGTGCACCCTGAAGTCCAGATGAAAACGCACACAGCCGCACTGTCTTTTACTTCAATTTAAGTCTGACCATGGCTAAGGGCCCCTTCACACATAGTGCAAAGTTTGGTCAAAGTGCGCACAAAGCAGGAATTGTATACAAAGCGTGTAGAATCGTACCTGCCTCTAATGCCTCGTACACCTGTTGCTACAACTATTTGCACACACCAGCGGCTGAAAGACAGAGTGTGCGCTGTGCAAACCCATCGAACCCTCTCATGGCAGGTGTCGGCAAAATTCCAGGTGACACGCATGAACATCTAACATGGCTTGCATGGCACTTAGAAAATGTTTGGCCAGTCGCACTCTTGGTACAAAAAGAGACTGCAGACAAACACTTTTGTACTTACAGTGACATTTGTCTAAGTTCCCCATGAGTGTGACTTTGCAAACACACACACTGACACGTGGGTGTGTGCGCTCCACTGACAGGAGGTGTGGCTTCTGACAGAAGCAGCTGTGGGGATCTGTCATTCTGGACATTCCAGCTGGACAGGACCTACTGTGTTTGGACAGACATGGACTAATAACTGTCCACTGTGAGGTGTCTGACTGCTGTATTTATGTGGACATTAAAAAAATATATATCGCCATGGTGACAAGCTGCAGCAAGCGCACTTACGCACAGAGCGAACATTGACAGCCTGACAGGATGAAACAGAACGTCAGATCAGAACGCGCAGCGGGCGATCTGACCATCACGTCACCCTTATGAGCTCTGTTCCACATGACGCAGTGTCTGTGCTGCTGCGCGCCGTCCACAAGACACACGTGTCGGGCAGAACACGCACGCGAGGTGACTGGACGCACTAGACCAGTAGATGTGGACATGATCAGAGCACATGGCTTCTCATTCATGTCATTTCATGACTGTATGTTTGCAACCATGGGCCATCTACAGAGGACAGACGGATCATATTTGTATTGCTCGCTTGATAAATCCGGTGTTTTTATATGGTGTTTGATTTAAATTTTTTTTTTATAATACTTCCATCTCCTTCCTGATATGAGGCAGATTCCCGCAGCTTTCAAAGGACAGCTCTGTAGCTCAGTGGTAAAGTTTCTGACTGACAACCAGAGGTTTTGGAAGGCGCGGGTTCAAGTCCCATAGGATTTTTTTTTTCTTCTTTTTTTATTTATTCCACATAAGTGGCGTGACGTGGTCCCACAGGTACCAGCTGCTTTTTTATTTTTTATTTATTCCACATAAGTGGCACAATGTGGTCCCACAGGTACTGGCTGATTTTTATTTTTGTTTATTCCACATAAGCAGCATGATGAGGTGCACCTTGCACTGTTCATACTTGAAAGACAAAATCACATGCAAAAACTCTCTCACCGGGATTGTGCCCCCCTTCCTGTCGGCGCAGTGTTTCGTGGTGTGCTAATTCAAACTGTTTCGCACTGTTTCGCCGTATTTGACCAAACTTAGACCCAACTAGGAGAGTCAAGAATGAGAAGTATCACTTGCATTCTGAGGGAGCATCAGCTACGACATTTCTCTGTGCACGATCCAGCATGCAGGTATCTGATTGTTGAGAACCCCCATAGCTGGAGAAGGCCAAGGGGACATCCATGTTTCACCATGGCTGTAGCAGATAGGTGGTTATTTTAGAGATGTGGGAATGAATAGGTTGTCTGTCTGGGCGGTTGCCATCCAGGACCCAAAGCAGTTCCATGGTGTTCTGGATGCGGCAAGGTGCAACATCAGTACATACTTCTAGAATTTAACTTGACTAAATGAACAGCCATGCTGCATATTGCTGCATCAGGAACTGTCTTCTCTTCCCTGGTGCTGAATTCACACCCCGAACTGGAGCTTTGGCCAATCAGAAGCGACAGAATAGAAACACATGAGTGACATGCAACCACCAGGAAAACTCTTCATCTCAGATCCACTTAAAGTTTTGAGCACACACCAAACTTTCCAACAGACTCACCTGACATCAGCTGAAAAGGAACAAACACATTTAACAAATGAGAAAAGAACTTGTACGGAGCAAAAAACGAACATGAATAAATATCAAAATTTCATGTATGTTACTCATATGTTTCCTCACTCTGTTACAGTGGGACAGACACTTTTAAGTTTCATCACCAACAGGCCTCGGGTTTATATAACGAAGGACTTACCCCTTCTTCTACAAATGAGTGTTGCCAACTCAAAACACTGCCCTGGAACAATTCAAAACTTATTTTGAACATTGGTTCAGAATCCCTATCAAAAAGAAAACATCATGAGCCTTAAAATGTGATCAACTGAAAAAAACAAAGGCTGAAACATTTTGAATCTTTTCAATTGATTTGGTGTTGAAATATTAAAACATAAGTGAATGAAGTGGGATCACACTGTTTTTGAATTTCATATTTAAAGGCAAAAGTCAGCACAGGGTCGGTACGTGCATGATCACGTACAAATATCTCTGACTGTGTGTGTGCGTGTGCATCCAAGAGCTGTTCCACTGCAAGTTGGAGCTATTCCCACGCAGGGACGGCTGAAGTTGATCTTGTTAACTTGCCCTTCACTGAAACAACCAATTACATATAGACATAGAATTACTGCCTTCACAGCACAGTGAGGGCGTGAACAAGGGAAGGAAATAAAGATGGGGGGATGGTTGTGGCATCAAAAGGACTATGTCACAAACAAAACAAATATAAAGCCAAGGACGTCCAGGGAAAGAAGGCAGAAAGCAAAGTGGAGATAGAAGATGCTTTTGAGCCTTCTACAAGTAGTTTACTTGAAGAGTAAGCTGATTTCCTCTTACGTACTGTACAGTAGTAGACTCGCTGACAGTAAAAATCTTTCTGAAAAGCCATTTGTTACCACAATCCCTAATAAAGGAATTAATGTTATGTTAATGACTTTTCAGCCTATTACTGCAGTGCTGATAGATCCATCTGTACTTGAAAATGTCTTTTCCTCTAGAACCCTGCCGCATGGTTATTTGTGTCAGAGTCTTTGTCAGGTAATTTATGGGAGGACATTAAGCCGTTAATACATTGTGATACAAAAAAAAAGCTGACAGTTTAATGGCATTGCGTAGATGAGCAAACTTGCCATCAATAATGCTGTATAATGAAGCCTGTTGAAGGACTATTGGGATTTGAAAACAGTGACGGCATGTACAAGAGCCTACATTTATAAGTTGTGTGTGTACTTGTGCAGATACAAGTATGTGGATAAGTGGGTGTACAATGACTTAGCAGTGGACAAACAGAAGGAGGAATTTGTAGTATAGTATAGAACAGAATAGAATAGAAGAGAATAGAATAGAAAGGCCCTTATTGTCATTGCACCAGAACATTGAAATTGTGAAAGATACAGCTGTGCACGGTGCAAATTAAGGTACAACCCATTGAAAAAGTAAATACAAACACGGAAATACAAAATACACACCATAACCACATACAACCCAGACTTTCAGGAAACTGATGTCGATACTGCATTCAATGTGATCACTGTTCAAACAGGAATTACGAGGTTCTGAGTTCAAAGTTCTGATGGCTCAGGGAAGCAGCTCATGGTACTTCTGGTACGAGGTCTCTTCGGAGGATCTTTGGAGACCATTGGAATGACTTTATGTCAAACGAATGGTGACATCAGCAACACAACTTTGGCAATATTAGTGGAATTTGGGCATGTGTGTACTGTACATGTGTGTAGCCACATCCAACACACTACGGAAACAACTAGATCCTGCATGGCAACCAACAAGGCAGTCAAGTGGTGTGTCCCCACCTTCCAAAAGTAGGTATCTTTTGCAACAAAATGATACATGGCCATCACTTCGGCGTTCTCTAGTAACTCCACACTGAAGCATCTGCATGCTGGATAGTGCCCAGAGAAGCACGTCTCATGACCAAAATGTTGTAGCTGGCATTGCACTACAATGCAAGAGACATGCTACCTCTGAGTCTGCCATTCATTTGACATAAAGTCATTGCAAAAATGCCCAAGGATCCTCTGAGGGTCAGTAACTGTCATCCAAGTCTTACAAACATACAGTAAGAAGGGAAGCACCAGAACCTTAATGACCTGGACCTGCATTTTCTGTTAAATGTTTCAACATTGCTAAGCATCTCTGTCTCAGGACCTAATGACCCCATAAATCCTTTCCAGGTGTCTCTCAAACTCCAAGACCATGGTTTAACACTTTCACCTCATAGAGAAAACCTTCTGATGGCTGAATCCAGGCAACCATTAAAAGCCTGGATCTTAGTCTTGATTGAGGACAATCACAAACTCAGATACTCCGAATCGAAGTACTACAATTAGGGCAACAATGATTCCACAAAGGTCACAACATTCCCCGGAAAGTAAAAGTCAGCAAACTAAAGGCATCTAAGATGTTGGACTACAGAGCTTTATCCACCACCCAGTCAGTGCAAGCCCTTATTAAGAGAGTAAGAGTCAGAAAACATCTGTAATGAATGCCAGAATGAGTACAATTAAACTTTGCCCAGCAATTTACTGAATGATAACCATCAAAATTAAAAATAATGCAGGGACTGCTTGAAATTATTTTATTTCTGGATCATCACCTTGAACACAGGGGCCCCTCAGGGATGTGTGCAGAGCCCCCTCTTCTTCACCTAGGAATGCCCAGTACAACTCCCTGCCGATGAAAGATCAGATTTATGATAATATTCTTCTTAAAATCCACATTAGGTCGAGTCAGAGGTGCAAACAGGATTAATAAATTCATTCTGCTGAGCACGTTTTGGAGGTGGCTCATGTTTTGGCTTGTTTTAGGCTTGTTTCTCTCAAGAGATCTGGCAACTCTGACCTTGATTCACTGTCTGGCAGTGATTCTACACAGCTGAACACAATAAGCAGTGTTTGCACAACGTGATGGTGTCCTTGTTGCCAACCTAGTGGCTCCTGTTAGACACGGTGCTTGTGCGTAGGGTGGAGGATGCAATGTGGAGCAAGCAGAGAGAATCTCAGCTCATGTTTTGCTCTCCTGTTGGAGCTGCTGTTTTGTAGGTGAAAAGAACACAGCCCAGGGCAGCAAAAAATGAAGAGTTGTCATACCAAATATTAGGAAAAGGGTGAGCTGTACACTGAAGTGGCAGAGGAGGAGGACAGCAGTGGAGGGAGAAAGACAGTGATGAGAGGAAGCATAATGAGGAGATGAGGAGGCGTTACATGAAAACATCGCGAAGGCAGTGATTCCAGTCAGGAAAGTGTTTATTGTAACAGTCATCCATCCCGTCTCTATCCTCCCCTTTTTTTCCCTCTCACTCTAACCTCTTCAGTGAGAAACTTTTACTTTTCTCTTCATATAAAATCTATATGCTTTTATTGATTTTAGTCCCATTGCAGAGGAGCCGTGGAAACTGTGCTGTGTGGTGAGAAGGCCACATGGTTACTGTAATGCAGAATAATACTTTTTTATTGTTAATCATCTTATCATGCTCAGGATTGACCGAGCTGACTACTTGTTTAAAAAATGCTAATTAGCAGGTATTGGTTGCTTGGTGCCATTAGGTCCACTAATGGTACCACAGTTACTAAGGTAATATACTGATTATTCTTTTTATATCTGCCCCAAAAATGACCAATATCACACAATTCAGCCAATCAGGGTGCCTGGAACTGCAATGAGAAGTGTGAACATTCCCGGAAACCTCTGTGCTTACCCATAACACCCTGCTCTGCCATTGATCAATGAGACAGGTGTCAAGAAACAGCTGTCAACCAACCTGTACCCCCCCCCCCCCCAAAATAAAAAGAAAAGAAAAAGATCTAGGTGGAGCCTATTCCAGTGATTACTGGGTGATAGTGGGGGGGTGTTAATAGGGTCTTAAAAAGGAACCGTTTGATCCATGTGTCATGCTTAGTTCTCACGTTACGGGGTAACATACGAGGTCTATTAGAAAAGTATCTGACCTTACTATTTTTTTAAAAAACCATATGGATTTGAATGTGAATGTGTGATTACATCAGCCAAGCTTGAACCCTCGTGGGCATGCGAGAGTTTTTTCACGCCTGTCGGTGACGTCATTCGCCTGTGAGCACGCCTTGTGGGAGGAGTGGTCCAGCCCCCTCGTCGGAATTCCTTTGTCTGAGAAGTTGCTGAGAGACTGGTGCTGTGCTTCATCAAAATTTTTTCCAAAACTGTGAGGCACATCCGAGTGGACACCGTTTGACAAATTAAGCTGGTTTTCGGTGAAAATTTTAACGGCTGATGAGAGATTTTGGATTGTTTCTATCGCTGTAAGGACTTCCCACGGAGCGGGACGTCGCACAGCGCTCCGAGGTGACGTCGTCATCCTGTTTCAAGCTGAAAACCTCCAAATTTAAGCCTCTGTTGACCCAGGACATCGTGAGAGAACAGAGAACTTTCAGAAGAGG
The DNA here is from genome assembly GCF_902500255.1 of Thalassophryne amazonica. NCBI lineage: Eukaryota > Metazoa > Chordata > Actinopteri > Batrachoidiformes > Batrachoididae > Thalassophryne > Thalassophryne amazonica. The sequence continues at coordinate 95,631,036 of NC_047110.1, read as the reverse complement.
TCGGAATCAGCAGTTTATCCGGACATTCCACTGTTAAAGGAGATTTTTTTAATGAAAGACGTGCGGACGGATTAGCGCGTCGGCTCGCGCCCGCCACAGGATAAACACTTCCGTTGGAAGCCTTAAGGACAAATTGGAACATGCCCTACTGTTAAACAATTTCTCAGATACTCACTCAACTGAAAGCCACCAAAGGCCACCTGGATTTTACAAATGGTTATCAACACGGAGGTGTTTTTCCTGTGGCGGGCGCGCCGCACCGGCTGCGAGTATTTGTGCCAAATTTAGTGCTTGTATCACCATTTTAAGGATTGTTTCAATTATCTGCTGCACTATTAAGAGTCACCATTTCACCAAACCTGTATGTTTTTAGAATTTGGAGGACATCAGAGCACGAGGGGGGAATCCAAGCAAGCACAGAGAAAGCATGCAAACTCCACAGAGAAAGGACCAGGTCAGAGGTGAACTTAGGACCTTCTCACTGTGAGGCAACAGTGCTAACCACTAAGCCACTGTGCTGTTTGGAAAAATTACTTACTTGTAATAATTATTCATAGTTGGGTTCTTAAAACATCCAGTTGTTAATCTTTAATTCTGGCATTTACAACTATGAATAAGAAAAAAAAGAAAGAGGTCAGGCAGGATTAAGCAGGATAAAACCTTGCTTCGTAAACTGTTTCTTATTCGAATTGCTGAACATATTATTGACAAATCAAAACGTCTAACGATATAAAACATATCACAGAGCTGAGAACTACGCAGTGGCTCCCTGAACCAAACCTACCCAGTGATCATTCAGGCAGCTTGGAATAAATTGAGCCAAGCAGCAGAAGGCTAAGACGGATTATAGCTGGTGTACTAAACCATCTCAATGTTGTCACATTACTACGGAGGACGAAGGCTCATGCTGATTTGTTCCAAGTGGGTAGAGACAGTGGAGCTTGAAATATGCACTAACCAAACAGAGATGGAACTTCTCTGAAATTTTCTGAATGTGGAGTTTAGCGCTACACCAGTGGTCTCCAAACTATTCCAGAAATGACCGAGAGGGTGCAGGTTTTCCTTGCAGGCACTGACTCCAGCAGGTGATTTCACTGATGAACTCATCCCACCTGTTCAAAGTCATGTTAATCAGTGAAATCACCTGCTGGAGTCAGTGCCTGCAAGGAAAACCTGCACCCTCTTGGCTATTTTTGGAATAGTTTGGACACCACTGTGCTACACAGTAAATTCACCAGGGCAAAACTAACACTGTCAGTGTTAAATTAAAATTGCCAGTATACATATGGTCCCACTCTGGTCAGATTGGGGCCATATGTTCACTGTCAGGGTTAACTTAACACTGGTGATTTTACTGTGTATGTATAAGGATTTTTTTCCTGACATGGTGAATTTGATGGTGTATAGGCCATATTAAGCACCAAGCAACAGAGTTTGGTCATTTATCTATTTTTGTGCACCTTTTTTTTATTTTAATCGGAAAAAAGTTTCCTACCATGAATTTCTCAATCTATTTTTCCTGTATTTGTTCATAGAATTTTTCAAGGAGTGGCCGATCCGTGTGGCAAGTATAATCCAAACTTGTGCGGGGGAAGGTCTATGAGATTTCCAACATTATAGCTTCAGATGGTATTGTAATTTGCCAACTCCAATCATTATATTTTACTGTTTTGCAAGGAAGCACAGCCACCAGACCTAAAATAGCAAGATTTACAGCTGTGCAACCATTGAGATGGATTCTTTATGCCCAGAGTGGGGATCTAAAGGATGATGGACAAATATATTAGAGAGTGAAATAAATATGAAGAACCCTAAAGCTTACATTTATGTATAAGTATTCCAATATAAAGTCAATGAGGTCATAAATAACCCCACTCAGTCATATTAATTGCTAAAATAGCTTAAGCCTGGTTCACACGACAGGATTTTAAAATTATCTTTAGGTTTCCAAAACCTGAGAGACCACACACGTGAAGATAAAAAAATCATAGATCTAACAGTTTTGGTCGTACAGTGTGTGGTGTTCAGCCACATGGTAAGGACAACATCACCACACACCAACAGATTTCACACACGAACATTCCCAGCTCAGACAGGAAATCTCGCAAAATCTCTCAAGATTAAATGTGACATCAGAGTAAACAAACGGAGATACTTTGTGGACTGTTTACAACAGAGGAAAAAACAATACAAAAAGAAAAAGGAAAGGCGTTCTTTAAAGAAGTGGAGACAGCGTGACCACCGGACTTTCTGGTAAGTCAGAAAAGCTTTTTTGATTTTATTTTCCGCTCCGTCCGTCCGTCACCTCGCTTTATGATCGGCTGCACATCACATTCAGCAGGCTGCGTGCTCATTTTTGTCGGAAGACACAACACACGCTGCAATATCGGGCCACAAAAATCCAACATGTTGAATATCCACGATTTGCGATCGGCGCGTCCCTGACGTCCTTCCGAGCAGATCAGAGCGCTCTGAACACACCACACACGGCAGGAATATCTGCTAAGATTATTTTTAGCGTTACCACAATTGTCGGGGCGTCCTTAAGATTGTCGGAAGGGGAAGATCATGTCCGATATCGGCCTGATTATCCTGCCGTGTGAACCAGGTCTTAGTCGCTTGAGTGTTAAAGAGCATAAGCAGCCATACCAACTACATTCATGACAGTTAGCAACCGCGCTTGGTATCAAGCACATACAGTATGCCAACACTAACCACCAACATGTGAACACACACAGTATTTCAAGGTTAACCACTAACTCATGGCCATGTTTAGAGATTTCATTCATGCCTCAATGTTTATACCAAACAACAAGATGAATTTCAGGAAACACGTAAATGCTTTCTTTTTTATGCATTGCAGTGGTTACAGGATGTAGGACTCCTGCTTGAACTGTAAATAATAATACGTATATGTCGCGGACAAGACGAACAAAGCTTTTCAGCATCTCATCATGTCATTTAGGTCCTTCTGTCAGGACCTGCCCCAGCCTGGCGTTCATGTCTGGGTTTTCCCCTTATTTGGTCTAGGCTTCCACTGAGGGTTTTATAGTTTTAGTTTTCATATTATTATATGTGGTCATGTGTAAGTCTTGGTTTGGTTCTGTTCGTTTCTGAACTTTGTGTAATGCTTCTGTTACCGGTTTTATTCCACGCATCATTTATTTATGGTTTAGTCATTCATTGTATTACCTAGTCCCTGGTTTTGATTTGTTCATCATTTATTTCCTATTTTGTCAATAGTTTGTTTTGTCATGTTTAGTGTATTCACTTCCTGTGTCACGTCCTCTCTTTTTAGTTATCACTGGTCTGTCACTCCTCAACTTGCCACCTTAGTTTTAGTTTTGCCCCTCTGTTTTGTTTGTGTTTATTATGGTTAATCAAGCACGTCACATTTGCACCGTTGGTTTTTCTGTCATGTTGCTTTTGCCTTACTGCACTCTCTTGCACTTACCTTTGTCTTCCCTGGTCACGCCCCCTTCCAGCACTCTCTGCACACCTGTTCCTCATTTCACACTCTGATTCTTCCACTAGTATTTAAGCCCTCACAGTCTCACAGTCCCTCGCCAGATTGTTGCATGTTGCACTTTCCAGCGTCACGCCTTTGTCCTGTTTTGCCTTTGTCCTTCCACCTCGTCTTATCCCTGAACTCTGTTCGTTTTTTGACTTTGCCTCTGCCTCAGCCCTGTGAACTCCTGTTGCCGTGTATTTGGAACTGTGCTTGTTTTTTGGACTCCACCTCAGCTTGCTACCTGCCTGTACCTCCACTACGTTGATTGATTTCCTGTGTACCGAACCAATTGCCAGTTTACCAGATAAAGTTACTTTTTCCTTACTCCAACACCTGTGTCTGTGAGTCTGCATTTGCCTCCTACAACTTTCAGGGTCAAGCCACCACGAACCATGACACCTTCAGACTTTTTTTTTAGCAAATGCTTTGGTGGAGCATGAGCATGGCTAAAACCTTTCAGCTATTATGTTACAAAGATTAAAAAAGAAAATAAGATCATAAAATCAAACCTTCACTGTGTCTTGTGAAAGAATAACTGCGATGACCTCTCCAAGATGGCAGCCGCATTTCTTGCAGCTCAGCAACCAATGCGGCGTTTACTCCTCTTTATGTACCTTTACCGTCGGTTTGTGGCTTTGTATGACTTTTTATGACAATGTCGTCCGTCGGTTTGTGGCCTTTTCTCCACAGGGGTTGAATTTTTGTGCCATTTCCAGTTTGTGCCTCCGTCTACCATAGAGCGAGCTTTGCGCTGCGCTGCTTGTATTATTTTCATTCAAAAAAATTAAGGCGCAGCTTTGATTGCAGGTAATTTGTTCCTAATACACTGCAGAGACATTCAGGTGACAAGGTTATGCATTGGATTGACTTTTTTTTGTGTGCAAGTATCAGATCGAGACGTGATATCAGCAGTTAATATTAAGGACTTTCTAGAGGGAAACAAAAATCCATTCGATTTCAATGCCTGCATGCATACATGATCAGAACATGACAAATGAAAAACTGAAAAAAACTCTATGTTGCCATGTTTATTTTCAAGATACAGAGAACCATCATGAACACGCAATTCAAAAGAAAATGTTAACATGTAATCAAAAGTTGCATGTTCTGCAGAACACTAAGAAAAATGAATGACAGATTAGAAAACAATTGTTTTTTTATAGTCTCCACTAGCTGCATGTTGTCGTCGTTCATTCGGCTGTTCCCGGTTTTGTTCGGGGTCGCCATAGCGAATACAGCCAGATCCGCATTGGTAATTGGCACAAGTTTTACGCCGGATGCCCTTCCTGACGCAACTCCAGTTTTACCTGGAGAAACACACACAGCCGCTGGTGTTCCAAAGAGGTCTCCCATCCAAGTACTAACCACTGATCTGACGGGATCAGGCTGGCACAGAGCAGAATGGCTGCCTCCACTAGCTGCATGAATATTCAAATTTCTTTTTACCCGCAAACTCGGAAATTATGTCGTGTAGCAAGTAAACTCCAATTTAACTGGCAGATATCTTCAGACATATTTAATATTTCATTGAGTCAGGCTGTTGTCTCCACATGCCTCAAGGCCACCACCATCATCCCAGTTCCAAAGAACTCCTTACCCTCTGGCTTCAGTGACTACCGTCAAGGCTGTCAGAGGACTCAACTCCTTCCCTGCTCTTCCCTCATTTCCTGTGCTGCTCCCCTCACACACAAACTCTTAATCCTGACCCCCCACCCCCCGTCAGAGACTTCTTGACACCCACCTCATAAACACTGAACATGTCCCCAAGGACTGCTTATGCATTACAGGGCTCAATTTGCAAAAGACATATTGCTACCACCAGGTACCTCACTGACCACATTCTATCATATTTATATTTCTTTTATATTCTACTGTTGGGGTTTTTTTTTTTTATCTCTATTGTCTGGAAGACCAAGAGCAACGCAATTTCAATCCTCAATATGTCTGTGTATGCAGTGCAGAATTGACAAATAGTTGACTTGATATAGGCTACATCACATGACATCTCAAACAGTGGTTTGACAATTAACTCTACCAAGCTATGCTACTGCTCTACAAAGTGTGTGACCAATGCACCAGTCTTCTGATAGGGAAAGCTGAACTACGTCCAATAGTAAGTCAGTGGACTGACCCCAAACGTTGCCCTCTGCTGAGCTATGTCAACCTGTGTGTTGAAGACAACAAACCCAGACCCCTGGAGCGAGCCGTCTCTAGTGTTTCACAGAGATTTTTGAGAAACTGCTTCATCAGCCTGCATCAGTCACTTCACCTCATAGTGTGAATTGGCACAAATGGATTTATGTCTTCTGTGGAAAGCCTTTGAATGAGTTTGATCAAGATCGGGAGCAAAAAAAAAAAAAATGATTGGGACATCCTTAGTAAATATTATAGCATGTGTGTAATGAATGTTATTTGTGTACAGCTATGTTGGTTCTTGTTGGTGTTCATAGTGTATGAACAGTTTATTGTTGACTTAAAATGCAGATTCCTGACTGTACATAGGACCAGAGTGAATGACATTCACCGGTTTGCCATGTGCTTAAATAAAAACGGTACCCTCTGAGTGCTGTGGTGTACGGGGCACAGGAATCACTGGCTGAACAGCCTGCACATATTGGCCAAGATCACTTTGCTATCGTCTGTGCACACCAGAACCCATTCTCATGGAGTTACGGTGCACTGTGCATACTGCTACAGACTTCAGTTCAGCTAATTTATTCAAATTCAAACAACTTTACTGATCCCTAAAAGGGCAATTCATCTGCTGTTCACCAGCACAATCACACAACCACACACAGTGTGTATCAGAAACAGCACACAGATTAAAACAACAAACAAAGGTCAGTAGGCTCATGAATCTGACAGCATCACCATGAACTGAGCGGACAGCACATGATCAGGTTGGCTGAGAACAGTGCTGTATAGTAACAAAGTAAAAATACTTCACGACTGTACTTAAGTACGTTTTGGGAGACTTTGTACTTTACTTGAGTTTTTTAAATTCAGCTTACTTTCACTTTTACGTCACTACATTTCCGACCTTAATTGAATAGTTGTACTTCTACTCTACACACACACACACACACACACACACACACACACACACACACACACACACGAAAAAAGTCGTGTTTTCACCCAGAGACACCACTGATTACTAGTGACAGCAATGAAGTCAGGCTGATTTGTCATGAGCAGGGTCGGACTGGGAACAAATTTCGGCCCTGGCATTTTTCCTCTGGACCAGCCCACTATTGGCCCAACGAATCCACCCCCAAACACGCACACCCACCCGTCCATACCGAACCCCCAATGAACAAATACTATACACCTAAACACCATGAACACACACCTAAACACACTTTCACTGTCATTTCACCTTGATCATATTACAAAACGTGGACACGGCGCTATGAGGGGGCGTCCTGATAACATTAAAGGCAATTACATATTTTGACGAAATTACAAGTTTAAATGACTATATATAAAACATCATGAGGTTTATGTCACAGAAATCCTACTTTACAATCACACTGCAGTGATTGTTAAATTATTTCCTTTTGCATTTATAATAAACACTTGTATTTATTTAGTGTTTGTTTTTCTGGTTGAAATAAGATATAAATAATCTACCAGACTTCAAAAAATATACAAGTTTCCATGTTATTTTATTTGTCTAAAAATAAATGTCTGAAGTTCCTTATGTTAAACAAGAAATTATCTAATCTGAAATAACAGGTGGTTTTAATACAGATGAAAGGTTTCTAAAGAACCATTTATTGATTTATTTACCTGTTTTAATTGCAAGTGTTCTAAACTTTTTTTAACAGTAATCAGAAATTTTGAGGTAACAACAACAAAAAAACATTTCCAATGATTTTTCTTCAGAAAACTGCTCTATAAATGAGCAGTCCTGTCACACGTTAATGTTTTGTACAGATCAGTGGTTTCTGCACCAATCGGATTGGTCCAATCCATTTTGTAGAGATCAGTGGTTTCTGCCACGAGTCTTTGTGTTTTGGCCCGACGCGTCGTTCCTACTGGACAATGCAAAGGTACGTCACAGCTCAGAGTGTCGAAAGTTGGCGCATCTCATCTCGACAGAACACCGGCTGTGTGGTATGCAGGAGATCACTTGACCGAACGTCTATACGTTCAAATAATAATTTAAAAAAATACTGTCATCACTCTTCACTCTTAGTCAGTCTCTTACAACGGTGCAGCGTAAATACACGAGCTTTCCAGGAGCGCACGTCTCCTCCGGTGCGCACTATTTTTTTTTGGGGGGGGGGCGACCCCGCCCCCTGTGATTAATTCATCGCCCCCTTAATATTTTTTTTTTCTGGCGCCGGGTCTGACAAAACGGAAGCAAATGCACACAAGCGGAAAAAAGTTTTTGTGTCTCCAAAGTGTGTGTGTGTGTGTGTGTGTGTGTGTGTGTGTGTGTGTGTGAGAGTGAGAGAGTGTGAGAGAGAGAGAGAGAGAGAGAGAGAGAGAGAGAGAGAGAGAGAGAGAGAGAGGTAATGTGTAACCACTGCTAGGATTCACACAGCAGCAAATTAAGGAGCTGAAGTCCATGGCTGTTGCATTTAAAGATTAACAAAAGTAAAGCACAGTTAATTAAGATGAAAGAAACGATTCCAACCTTGTATCAGTAGAAGAGCGGAGAGAAGTCCAGGCGCCGAGGACTCAAGCCATTCACAGGGGTGGGAGCGGCCGCCTGCTCTTCCTGCAATCTGATTGGCCACCCTGTATGCTTCTCCATTGTCATTGGCTGTTGGTCATGTCAATCATTGTGCTCGATGTAAGTCTCCATTGTGTGATCAAACGGAAACAAAACTGAAACCTAGAATAAGACTGCGCCGTGTATGAAACACTACAGAACTTTTATTTTGACACAAATGCAGGAAGTGGCTCTGCAACTACGCTGATTAAATGCTGTAGCTTCACTGATCACGGACTTTCTTCGTGTTGACAGCAGTGCGTAGTTCGAGACACTGTATATTTCCATAATCTCTATAAATATGGGAGGGCCGGCCCACGCACGTCTAAACGTGCAGCGGCCCACCGGGCAAATGCCCAAAATCACAGATTATCAGTCCAAGCCTGGTCATGAGGCATGTCCGGTAGGCTTTTTTGCAGTTGCGCACTTGGGGGGTGTTTGTCAGGAAAATGATCATTTCTCTGCATTGATTACAGACCTGCAGCGGGTCTGTAATCAACTTGTCTGCAGCGCGGCTTTGCTTTGAACCTTGAACCAATCAAAGCAGTGATTCGCAGGTTGAAGCAGTGCTTCGATCTATGATTCGTGGATTTTATTTTGCTTTATCCTAATTTTTTTCCCGCTAAAACCCTGAAGAGCATATGTCTGTGAGTAATATTTAATATTTTTTATGTTAAACTGACCTATTATGGTCTTCTGAAACAGTTGATAGATTTCATAACTTAAAAACGGGACCGATGCTAACACGTTAGCATGTCTATGGCGTTTTCAATGTTAAAGGTAGCATTAAGCTGTTCGCATCAGAACGTTTGTGTTAATTTGTGTTCGTTGTCATAAAAGAGTTTTTTTTTATTTATTTTAATTCATATATTATAGCAACAACAATAATAGTCTACATAATAGACAATAATAGTCAATAATAATAGACTAATATTGTTACAACACAATTTTAGAGAACAAGACAAAAAGAACCTAATGAAACAAAACACAACAGAAAAGATAAAACCATGTAACATTCATTCATCTTCAACCACTTAGTCCAATTAAGGGTTGCGGGGGGCTGGAGCCTATCCCAGCAGTCATAGGGCATGAGGCGGGGTACCCCCAGGACAGGACGCCAGTCTGTCACAGGGCCACAAACAGACAAACAAACACAGACACACCCGCACACACACCTACGGACAATTTAAAGATTCCAGTCCACCTAACCCGCATGTCTTTGGATGTGGGAGGAAACCAGAGCACCCGGAGGAAACCCAAGCACACACGGGGAGAACATGCAAACTCCACGACCTTCTCGCTGTGAGGCAACAGTGCTAACCACTAAGCCACCGTGCCACCCCCATGTAACAATGAAAATAAAAAAATACATACAGAAATAAATAACTGTTTCATGTGAACACCTAGTGAGTTGCCTACTCTCGTTAAGGTTTTGAAACCTTGTTTCTGAAGTGTTTTTGTGTGATGTGCACAATTTTCAGTATTTTGACTAATACTACTCATTTACAAGCCTAGATAAACTTTTATAAAAAAAAAAAAAAATCAGTCTGTTTTTGATTATTAACATTTACTTGTACTTTTACTTTCAATACTTGAGTACATTTAGTTGTACATTACTTGTTATACTTAAGTACAATAAATACTAGATACTTTAAGACTTTTACTTGAGTAGCATTTCAATCAGTTACTTGAACTTCTACCAAAGTCATTTTTTTAATGGATATCTGTACTTTTACTTAAGTGTGATTTTCCGGTACTTTATCCAACACTGGCTGAGAATACATTTAGCTTTCATTTTCACCTCATTCTCCCAAAACGAATGCAAGTCTCTTTGCATGAACTCATTTATTTTAGAGCAAAGCTTGACAATACCATTCAGGCTGGTTTTGTCCTTAATAGACAATCTGTTGAACCAAGAAATGCAGGAGAATGTTAACAGACTTTCAATAAATGAACAATAAAAGTTACTTAAAATCCTCACACTGACATTGAAAGAGCTCAGCTTCCTCATCAGATGGATTCTCTGTTGTCCAAGTTTGACAATAGACTCAGTGTTGATGTCAAACTTGAGTTGAGAGTCAAACACTGTTCCAAGGTATAAGACTCAACCCTCTGGACCTCTACACCATGTATGACACTAGCTTTGTGTTCCGTGTTGGTATGCCTGAAATCAATGAACATTTCTTGAGATTTGGACACATTCAGGTCAAGGAAATTATCATCACACCAATGAACAAACTCAGATAGTGCAGGACCACGATCAGACTCTGAGCCATAATAAAGATAGGAGAACAGTGTCTTGAGAAAACTTAGCAAGAAATCTGTTCTCCTGAGAAGTCCTGCAGCTATCAGTGTACATGCTAAACAACAGAGGGCTTAGCACACATCCCTGAGGTGAACCTGTGTTTGACACAATTGTAGAGGACGTATTTCCATTTACAAACACCTGTTGGACCCTCTCAGTGAGGAAGTTTAAAATCAGCAGGAGAAGCTGATCAGGGAGATTAAAATTAGATGACAGCCTCTCAATCAAACTGTGAGGCTGCATCTTATTAAAAGCTGATGAAAAATCAGCGAATAAAAGTATCGCATGAGATCGTGGTTTATCCAGGTGCTTGTACACAGTGTCCATTATGAAAATTTTCGCATCCTCCTCACCTTTCTTTGGCTGGCAAGCAAACTGCAAAGGATCCAGTTTACCATTTACAAAAGATACAGTAATATTTTCATAATTTTCTCAAAGTTTTTCATTACTAGTGATGTCAGTGTCACCGGTCTGAATTCCTTAAGCTCTCTGGAGTTTTTATATTTAGGAATCGGAATGATGGTGGATGTTTTTCACAATGTAGGAATCTGGCCCAGGTCAGCACTCATTTGGAAAAGTCAAATTCTAAGCTGATCAGCACAGTGGTTTAAATGACATTTCAGTGACTGGAGAATGATAAGACTGTCCTCAAACCATTTGTACCATTTAATGGCCTTCTCATGGTCATGCATTTTTGCAGGGAAACCATTATTGCCTTCCATGCAAAAGACACATTTGTAGGATAAACATATTGATGCATCAAAACAAAAAGTGCCATATGAAAAATGAAGTTATTTGCAATTGTAGTAAACTTGGTGTGAAACAGAAGACATATTGTGCAACTCATAATGATGGAGAAACTGGGTGTAACTACTTAACTTCAAAATATAGAGAGCTGCATCCATGTATATTATAGTTGTCCCCTGCCATGAAATAAGGAGGGACATTGAAATGGAATCCGTCCATCATGTTTTGAGGGCTCTAGAATTCCTCCTCACCCCTTGTATAGATAGTACACAAAAATCCCGCAAAATCTCGGAGAGGCTGCCGCACTGCGATATCTCAGTAACATTGAGAACTGCATTGAGACGCTCTGATCGGGCTGCACTTTAACTGTGGCACACGGACAACAGCATTAACATCACAACATAAAACTATTTTTATATTGTGCCTAAAACTCTCATGAATATACAGTATTCTCTGGGTTTATAGATGTTGTTATTGCATTTGTTTTATGTAAACATGCGAGAATCACAGGTTGTCTCTCCGTTATTTTCAATGGGAGCTGCTGTGAGCTACGCTCGCTTCCTGTTCATGTCGCTCTGGGGGAAAGTGAAGTTTGTTCTTTAACATCTTTATTATTGTGCTTTACAACACTGTTTGTCCTCTTTGTTCCAGACTAATATATATGTCTGAAATTCAGTTTCTGTTTATTAAATTCCATGCAGATTAAACGTAGCAGACACGGATTCTTTGTTATAATTGTTTTAGCAAGTTTTCAGGGTATCATGCAGCAGTCTCTTATTAACGTGACGAAAAGCATAAAAAAATTACATTTTTGTAGTATAATATTCATTTACAATTGTCATCATGTGGATTCTCTATGTTGTTTTGACTGCAGCCCCTGGACAGGCGGGGGACCTCAGATGAGTATTGGAATGTTTTATTACAAAAACTGTGAACAATTCATCAAATACTTATTGTATAAGATGAAGGGTGGTTGTTAAAAAAATTCTTGCGACACATCACATTTACAAATATCCATTAAAATCACATAAACTGCATGTATAAAATGTGCAGCATTTTAGATCCGTGAGAGAGATGAATAATGTCATTCTAAAAGTACAGCTCTCTATTGCAAAATCTAAAAAAAAAAAAAAAACTTGAACAAACTTACACAAGAAATCTGACTAGAGGATGGAGTATTTTTAGTATCTTTTGTAATATAACACATTTCTTTGTAAAACTGGCTCATCCAATAGTTGGTTTTCTGGTGCTGGCTTTGTCTAAACATCTTCTCATTCATCAGGTTTGGAGGTGACACGGATCTATATGAGGGCCCTGGAATAAATGGCCATCCGCCCTGCTATCGACAGGCTCCACTCAATTGGCTCGAATGCTCTGCTGGCCCTGACTTTTCCTTCTCGGTCTAACAAACAAATTCATTTATTCTAATTTCTTCATGTCTCCATTTGCATCTGTGAACTCGAGCATCAGCTCCAGCCTCTTGCGTGTCTGTGTTTTGAGTAGGGTGGCATCCATTAATTAAGAACTTAATCAGAGCCAATTAATGTAATAATGCTCAGCATGTTTAACAAAATTGCTATATACACATTTCAAAGCAAGGTATCTAATATTTAACTCAAATAGTTTGGAAAATCGTAGGCAATTAGTTGCTGCCATATTAAGTGAATATCGATGGATAACAATGTGCCCATAATGAGGCTGAGTGGCACAATTATTCTGTCAGCGCAGCTGCAAGCGATGATAAGTGCCGCCTGTGTGGTATCCACTGACAATGAGGTAAAAGCGACATAGGTGCTTGACCAATTGGGCAGATAGTGACAAAAACAGCAGCTACCATAAGCTCCGAACATACAATCGATGTTACATTACTGGCAGCTACACAGACATAAATCACCTTTCACGCCACCTCATCATGTCTCACCATTTCCTTTATTCCACCTGTCTTCTATATGTGATCGCATATGAGGCGCCATTTTTCAGACAAAATTCACACAAGAAGGTGAAGAATTTCTCATCCTCACACCTTTGTAACAAGATGAGATCCTTTCAGTCTGAAAGCATCTGGAGAAAATAATTTTCCTCCATCTTGCCAGTCTGCCATACAGCAAAAACAGCATCTATGTCCTGGGCAAATAATTATGGTAACACACGTGGAAGAAATTCACCCAGCTTTGTAATTTGCAAAAAAAGACAAAAAAAAAATCACAGAAATGACACAAAAATATATTTGTTCAATAGCTAAACATTCCGGCATTTTGACAAATATCTCAAAGAAAGCATCCAAACCACCGCAGTGCAATCATTCTGTGACATTGTTGACATCAGACGTCTGATATGTGCGTTAGCTCAAGGAGAATTCCATGATGAAAACTGTGTTTTAATATCTCATGGGTAATTCTTCAGAATCAGACTTACAATAAGAGCAAACCTTTAATGGTAAGATAAAATACAGCCAGATTTGGGTGTCACTGTAATTCCGTTACCATAGGACTTCAATTGAATACACCACAAAGACAAGATATTTAATGTTCAAAGTTATAAACTTTGTTGTTTTTGTGCAAATATATGCTCATCTTGAAATTGATGCCTGCAACACATTTCAAAAAAGTTGGGGCGGGGCAACAGAAGACTGGGAAAGTTGATGAATGCTCAAAGAACACCTAATTGGAAACAGGTGAGTGTCATGATTGTTATATGGCTGGGGGGGCCTGGCTGCCTTTTTGTTTCTGTCCTTTGCTTCTCCTTCCAGGTGGTTTGCATTTGGAACTGAGTGGCTGTGTTGCTGAGTTTATCAGGACCTCACCCTGATCACCTGAGGCTGATCACCTGCGGCTCATCAGGACTCACAGCTGTGGTGCATCTGCATGGATTGGAACATGGTGGCATTTAAGACTGGAGTGCACAGTGTGTATTTGCCAGAGACTCGACCTTGTGACCAGACGGGTGAGATCGTCGTCTCGGGAGCCATCTCATCATCAATGGATGCAGAGAACGTCCAGGTTTGATGCACGGTCTGTGAAAGAGGAGGGGGTGAGGTCTCACGCTCGTCAGCACACTTCCTGAGGTACGTTAGATTTTGTGACTAACATTTATACAGTCAGTAAATGTGGTGTCCCTCACACCTTTATTATATTGAGCTGTATGTTAGTCATGTATCGACTTCCACTGCAGTGGAGTTTTGTGAACTGGATGTTCCATGCCTGCAGGTTGGGAAGTTGATTAGTAATCAAGCCAGGAAGTGTTTGCTGTTTGTACACCTTTAAGTGTTCTCTCTGTGTGTAGAGTGTGGACTCACATAATGGTTCCTTCTTTCACAGACTCGGTTTGTTGCGGCCACCTGGGGGGTGTCGGCGGGGTCCTTGAGTCCGAACAGCTTCTGGCTCCGGACCGTTAGCGCTGCTGGGAGCGCACCACGCCAGACCGCACTTTCTTTTGTATTTTTATGTATCACTGTTATGTATTAAATTCAGTTAGCCTTTGTACCATGCTCTGCTTATTTCATACTGGGTCCTTCAAACGCTGGTCGGTTCTCCGAGCTGCGTCCAACACATAACAATGATTGGGTATAAAAGGAGCATCCCCAAAAGGCTCAGCCATTCACAAGCAAAGATGAGGTGAGGATCACCACTTTGTGAACAACTGCATGAAAAAAATAGTCCAACAATTTAAGAACAATGTTTCTCAGTATTCAATTGCAAGGAATTTAGAGATTCCATCATCTACAGTCCATAATATAATCAGAAGATTCAGAGAATCTGGCGAACTTTCCACATGTAAGCGGCAAGGCCAAAAACCAACACTGAATCCGGGTGACCTTTGATCCCTCAGGCGGCACTGCATTAAAAACCGACATAATTGTGTAAAGCAGGGGAAGTGAGAGCTACTTCATGGGTATTGAGTCATATCAAGGGCTACCAGTTTGATATGCTCTTCTGAAATAACAAATTTGCTCAGTTTGCCTTTAGTTATACATTATTAATAATGATTAATGATACTCATCTATGGGAAGACACTGATCACGTTAATGGTTTCTCACAATAATTATCAACAATGACAACAAAGTGGGAAACAGATTGTTGTGTCCACATTCATGAAAGGATTGGAAATGAATGACACACATGGTTCAAGCTGATCAAGGTCACAAAACCTAATCTCAAACTCTTGCCCAAGTCTGTTTATGACTTCATAGTAATTTTCTGCAACTTCGCATTGTCTTTCAGCACTGACTGCACGGAGGGAAAGTGCAGCACCTTTTTTCTCTGTAAATCCACAGAGAAAATGTTCATCTTGGCTTTAAATGCGTTTAAAGCACTTATCATATCAACAACAGTCTTACCTTTGCCTTGCAGCTTGCAGTTCAAGTGGTTTAGTTTCCCAGTAATGTCCGTCAAAAAGGCAAGGTCAAGTGTCCACTCTGTGTCCTCCAGCAGTGAGACGTCTTTGCCTTTGGACTGCATGAACTCTTTGATTTCACCCAAAAGTGACAAAAAACGAAGTAAAACTCATCCTCTGCTGAGCCATCGGATTTCTGTGTGTAGCAGCAGGTCACCATATTCAGCTGACATCTCCTCCAATGGCACTTTGAAAATCCTGTGCTGTTTTGCTTTGGAGTGGATGTTGTTTATGATTTTCACAACGGGAGTCATCACGTGCCCAAAGCCAATCACTTTTGCACATAACGCCTGCTGGTGAATGATGCAGTGGTAATGCAGAAATTTTGGGAAGTCTGGGTCATGTTTACAGTGAGCGTCCTGGCTGACATGCAGCAATCCAAGACTGTATGGCTGCAGACCTGCAGACTCCAGCAGCCAGCTGAACTCAGCTCAGATGTATGGAGAGACAATCATGTCATTAATGTCTAAAAGGAAATGCTTTTGACAGAAACTACAGATTTTTTTCTATTTATGTCCAGAGATCAAGGATCCAGTGATCAATTTCATATTTATTTACTTTAAGGCTCAATAAAATGTTGTTGACACAGAAAACCTGAAAAGCCTACTTGTAGCACACAGAAAATTCACAGGAGGTATCAATAAGGGAATCGATAAGGAATCGGATTGATAAGCGGAATTGATAATGGTATCGACATCAATAAAATCTTATCAACACCCAACCCTAGAGGTGACATCCATGTCTCTGAGTCCTCGGCTTTTTGAGATCGCAAGACTCCTGAGAAGAGCTTATGGAGTACTGAGGTCACTGGACAGAAGTCTTTGGTGATGCTGATATCTTTGAAAGGGAAAAAGGTCCAAATATTTAGCTTCCTGTCTCACTGTATGGTGGTGAGACATAGATGCTAATCAGTGATCTAAGGTACGCAGATTCTTGGGAAATTACTTTATGTCAAAAAAAGTGGCTATGTAGGGAGACTAAGACAACGAGTATCATTTGCATTGTGAGGGAGTGTCAGCTTCAATGTTTTGGCCATGTGGTTTTGGACATTTCTGCCTGGGAGGTTGCCATCCAGGACCCAAGACAGTTCCATGGTGTGGTGGATGCAGTGAAGCATGGTGCCACCGTTTGCTCACAGTCTAGACTTCACCCAAACTCTACATTTGCTTCTCGTCTATAACCTTATTTTTTTTGCTCTTCAAGTGTTAGTACTGATCTTTATTTGGCTTTTCTGTAAGTTCTAAGTTTAAAAAAATAGGTCGGACTGTGGGACAGCTTGAGAGAAAATAGTTACCTTGGATAAAAATTTTGAGAATTTCTTTAACCATTGTTGAGTTATTGACAAAATCAAATGCACTGCAAATAAATCATAAATAAATCAGATATATATATATATATATATATATATATATATATATATATATATATATATATATATAGGAATTCCAACTAAAATACAAATATCTGGTGTGACACAAGAAGGACAATATCAACTTTCATTTCTTATTTGAAACAATGACATCTTTATGTTGCGTTAAAGTGCATTTTCAAGGCAGCAGGTAAACTTTGATTTCCAATTTAAACTACCTTGAAATGTTCTAGAGTAGGCTGGTTCTTACAAAATGAGGAGACCCGCACACGTATGAACTCTATCATCCTTGTCGGCATCAGAACTTTGCACTCAATAACGGTAAAAACCAGAGCTGCAGAAAAGAGTACACACAAGCAAAAGAAAATCCCTAAATCTGGGAGCTCAGTGTGCCGTTGAGAATTTTCTGCCTCCCTGGATTGCTCCATCTGAGAAACTGGCCGCTTCAAAAATACACACAACAGCACAAACACAGCAGATCGCACACGAGATGAGCACGCAAAGCAATCACAACTGTCTGTCAATCAGAATAAGAAACCGCTCAGTCAAACTTCAAAAAAACTTGTTTGTGTTGCTTCAAAGATGCTCCAGGTGCTGAGTTTAAAACCACCTCGGAATTTACGAGCCATCGATTGGATCAAAAACAATGGCCTCGACATACAAACACGTCTTATGTGTACTGCAGAAAAAAGGATATGGAGCGGGAATACCAAGTATCCAGGCACCCAGAGCAGGAAAACAATATTGAGACAGATTTAAAGGTCAAGTTTACTCAAGCTCAGAGAAGGAACTGTTACCGCACTGTTGAAGCACGCTGGTCCCCCTGGAAGGACATCTACTTTCCACCCAACTCCCATTGCGTTCCACTCCCTGGTGTCCATATTGGGTCTACAGCATGCTGAGTTGCGTTCATTTTTTAACCTCTTGGAATGTTTGGTTAAAAAATGTGGTGTGATCCGATGCTGTAAAGGTGCATGGTACTGTTGGTGGAACCACAGGCATTGTCTCGAATGGCTGGAATCAGCTCTGGAAGCAGCAGTGCAGTTAGATGTGCCTGATAGAATTTAGCACTGATGCTTTACTTTCCACAGCTCTTAAGTAGGAGTGTCCTGATCAGTTATTTGGCCTCAATCCCAATATGAGTCACTTAATATTGAGTATGTGCTGATGCAAATGCCAAGACCTAATAGATTTTTTTTTAAAATCTATCAATTCCACTTCATGCAGAATTATGGTAGTAAAACTAGGGCACTCAAGAGTAATAGAGACAGAACAATGTTTCAGGTGCACACTACCTACATTCATCCTCATCATTATTATTTATATTATAATAGCCAAGTGCCCTCTGTGTGTGTGAGTGTGTGCGTGCGTATGGCTTTGATCACGCAAAAACCGGGGAGCTGACATTTGCCATTTGAGTCAAGCATGAACGGCACCAAAACCAAACATTGATAAGACTAATGTTTAGAGAAGCTACATATATCAGCTAACAACACTGAACAATGGACACTGATATTTATATTCTGGACTCACGCCAATCCAGCAGGTGGCCTGTACATAATATAATTGTAAATACATTAAAAATACATGGATTACAGAAGAAAATGAAAACACTTATTTCCATTGTGGTCCATTTAAAAATCAAATGACAAAATAGAAGTAAAAACAAAATAATAACAATACTACTACTACTACTACTACTACTACTACTACAAATAATAATAATAATAATAATAATAATAATAATAATGTGTATATGATAAGAACCTAAACCATTTCTAAGTACATTAAGACAGTAAAATGACATTTAAAAAGTATGTAATTAACAAGAAATAAAAGGGCTGAGTTCTTCTTCTAAAAACTGTTGAGGTCTAAGGTTCTAAAAACATTCTGGAATCACACCCCATCCCAACTCATTATAGAAACTTTGCACAATTTATTACCACCCTTGAAAAATGTCAGCTACCTATTTTATAAACACTACCCAATCTAGAGCCCTTGGATACCCATAGGCAATATGCTAGTATTTATTATTAGCGTTGCTGTTGTGTGTAAAAATGCCTTTAAAGTGTCTCCAAAAGTGGCCCTTTGCTGGAACAAGGAGAGGGCCCTTTCGACTCGCCTCTCTGGGTCTGCACCTGTCTACTCTCTGTAAATATGAGCTAGATAATGTGACAACAGGGAGGAAAAAGTTATTTTTGCTGAAATCATGATCTGACTGGCCAGGAGGAGGGTCATATCACATGCACTGTCCATCAGAAACAGAGTTGGTGTGCATTTGAAGTGAGGTGAAATGTTTTTGAAATGCTCACTGTGGCAAACCTGAGGGCCCCTTTACACATAGTACGAATGTGGCCGAATTGCGCATGAAGCAGGAATCGTATGCAATATGTGTAAAATCGGAGCTGCCTCCAACACCTTGTACACCTGTTGCTACAACTATTTGTGCACACCAGTGCCCCGTGAGAGCCCATTCGATCCCTCTCGCGGCAAGTGTCGGCCAAATTCCAAGTGACACACACGAACATCCAACACCGCTCGCTTGGCACTTAGAAAATGTGTGGCCATTCACGCTTTTAGCACAAAAACAGTCAGCAGACGATCACTTTCAAGCTGGCTGTGAAATTTATCTAAGTGCCCCCACGAGTGTGAAGTTGCTAAGTACACATGTAGCATGCCACAGTGTCGGCTCCCCCCACAACACTTGTGCGTGTTTCGCGCACTCACCCCACTACCCCCCACAGGCGAGACGACTCTCATCTGATCACAGAGTGACACCTTTACCTGTGCGCTGAACAGACAGGGGGCGTGGCTGGGTTCCAACAGCAGCAGCTGTTGACATCTCTGGTCCTGGACGTCACAGCTGCAGAACACGTACCTTGTTTTGATGGACATGCGCATGTGTCTGCTTGCTGTCCTCATGTGGACATACATAAAAAAGATGTATCCCTTTTGCAATGGGCTGGAGAGCGTGCATAGTGTGCACATTGACAGGCTGCCCCAGGTGATATGGACAGGCAGATCATAACACACAGTGGGCGATCTGAATGTCACGTCACCACATGAGCTCTGTTCCACATGATGCGGTGTCTGTCCTGCGACCTCCAAGAGCTCTCATTGTCCCAAAAAGAAGGCTGCCACACAGGTCATGAACAGAATCACAACACACACCATTGTTTAAAGTCACAGTTGTAGAGTGCATGTCAGGTCCATACGTATTTGGACAGTGAATGTTTTATTTTTGTAACTTTGGCTCTGTATACGACTAGAATAAAGCAGAAATGAAACATGAAACTGAACATGTGCTAGTTCAGTATTTCTATACCTGTTCATTGTGGACATAATTTTCGATACCTGCTTACTCTAATCAGGGGTGACTGGAGCCAATCCAAGCAGTCATGGCGTGTGAGACAAGGTATACCCCCGACAGGATGCCAGACTGTTGCAGTGCCACATATAGACAGACAAACTCATTTGTGCGCATGCACACACACATACACACACAAACACACACACACATACACACACACCCCTACAGTCATTTCAGTCACTAATTCGCCTAACCTGCATGTTTCTGGAAGTGGGAAGAAGCTGGAGCACGCCAGAGGGAACCCCCACTTCGCATGTTCTCGCATTTCACTGGGAGAACATGCAAACTCTACACAGAAAGGACCAAGTGGGAAGCGATCCCATGACTTTGTTGTTGTGCAGCAACAGTGCTTAATCACTTACAGTAGTGTTCAGAATAATAGTAGTGCTATGTGACTAAAAAGATTAATCCAGGTTTTGAGTATATTTCTTATTGTTACATGGGAAACAAGGTACCAGTAGATTCAGTAGATTCTCACAAATCCAACAAGACCAAGCATTCATGATATGCACACTCTTAAGGCTATGAAATTGGGCTGTTAGTGAAAAAAAAGTAGAAAAGGGGGTGTTCACAATAATAGTAGCATCTGCTGTTGACGCTACAAACTCAAAACTATTATGTTCAAACTGCTTTTTTAGCAATCCTGTGAATCACTAAACTAGTATTTAGTTGTGTTTAGTTCTTCACATTTCTGCCTGGGAGGTTGCCATCCTGCATCCTAGCATTCTTCTGCGAGGCATTAATTTTGTTGGTTTGGAACCAAGATTTTGCTTGTTTACTAGTGTACTTGGGGTCATTGTCTTGTTGAAACACCCATTTCAAGGGCATGTCCTCTTCAACATAAGGCAACATGACATATTCAAGTATTTTGACATATCCAAACTGATCCATGATACCTGGTATGCGATATATAGGCCCAACACCATAGTAGGAGAAACATGCCCATATCATGATGCTTGCACCACCATGCTTCACTGTCTTCACTGTGAACTGTGGTCTTCTCACAAACTGTCTGCGGCCCTTGGACCCAAAAAGAACAATTTTACTCTCATCAGTCCACAAAATATTCCCCCATTTCTCTTTAGGCCAGTTGATGTGTTCTTTGGCAAATTGTAACCTCTTCTGCATGTCTTTTATTTAACAGAGGGACTTTGCAGGGGATTCTTGCAAATAAATTAGCTTCGCACAGGCGTCTTCTAACTGTCACAGCACTTACAGGTAACTCCAGACTGTCTTTGATCATCCTGGAGCTGATCAATGGGTGAGCCTTTGCCATTCTGGTTATTCTTCTATCTATTTTGATGGTTGTTTTCTGTTTTCTTCAACAGGTCTCTGTTTTTTTTTTTTGTCCATTTTAAAGCATTGGAGATCATTGTAGATGAACAGCCTATAATTTTTTGCACCTGCATATAAGTTTTCCCCTCTCCAATCAACTTTTTAATCAAACTATGCTGTTCTTCTGAACAATGTCTTGACCGTCCCATTTTCCTCAGGCTTTCAAAGAGAAAAGCATGTTCAACAGGTGCTGGCTTCATCCTTAAATAGGGAACACCTGATTTACACCTGTTTGTTCCACAAAATTGACGAACTCACTGACTGAATGCCACACTACTATTATTGTGAACACCCCCTTTTCTACTTTTTTTAACTAATAGCCGAATTTCATAGCCTTAAGAGTGTGCATATCATGAATGCTTGGTCTTGTTGGATTTGTGAGAATCTACTGAATCTACTGGTACCTTGTTTCCATTGTAACAATAAGAAATATACTCAAAACCTGGATTAATCTTTTTAGTCACATAGCACTATTATTATTCTGAACACTACTGTACCTGCTCTTAGCGAAGACTTTCAAATTGTTCAACAACAGTAATACTTTAATAATTTTGTAATTACAGCCTTTTTATACATGCAAGTGAACTCAGTTAACTCACGCAAGTTGAGGTCCACAAAACCGCGAGTAAATTAAGTTGAAAAAACCCTTAAAATCAGTTTACCTTGCCATATTATACAACCCCAATTCCAATGAAGTTGGGATGTTGTATAAAATTTAAATAAATACAGTACAATGATTGCAAATACAATGATTTGCAAATCGTCTTCAATCCAGTAACTCATGATTTCTTCATCTGCAGTGGGTTCAGGATCTTTTTGTTCCTCCTCCAGCACATCAGTGATGATGGCTGATGAGGAAGATTCCTGATGATTCTAAGTTTTAGGATGCAAATCCTTAGTCGCATCCAAAAACTTAGAATCGTCAGGAATCTTCTACACAGAATAATCTGCCCTCATCACTGACCTGCAGCAGCCAGAGGAGGAAGAAGAAATCATTATCCAGCATCATCCGCATTGACGATCCCTCGCAAAAACAGTCAAATCAAACCAAAATTGACTTTTATAGGTAGTCTAAATTTTCGGGATCCACAACTTGATCACGAGTAAAGCCGAATCTTGACTTATGTGTGTGCAAGTTAACGGGGCTCATCTATAGTCCCTCCATTTTCAGAGCAGAACAAATTACTATGATTGACAACTAAATCTTCACTTCGACAGCCAGTATGCTTTAGAGAAGCTAGTTGATGAATACATGAACATTTTCAAGACAATGAATATCTCTTGGACTTCATTTACACCAGCAATCATGAAATACAGTGTGGTACTGTATGTTATGTCTGTTTGGAGTAGACAGCTATCAAAAACTGAGTGACCATACGAGAAGACGAGTGAGGGAAGCCACCGAGACACCTATGACAATGTTGAAAGAGACAAAGCCTTCTGTGGCTGTGATGAGAGAAAGGATGCACAATGCAACTTTTACCTGTTGCATCACCACATCCACTGCTTCTTGCTGGACTGGCACAGAGAAGAAAAAAGGAAAAGTGAAATTTCAGCTCCAGTTTGCTGGAAGGCAGATGGAAGATTTGAGCTTTGATTTGATTTGTTTACTTCAAAACCATTTATGTTACACTCCACTTTAAAGTTGTGACTGGACATGCAACAAGCATCATTTTCATTTATCTCCACTTATTCCAGTCGCAGAACTTGAACCCCATGAGACCTGTCTTGGTGGCTTCCCTCACTTGTCTCCTTCTAGCATTGTCACCTGGCGTTTCAAAACCATCGACACCAGACAAATCTGCTAAACTACACGGTCTGCATTTCTTTATAACTGCTGAAAATGAAGTCCAAATAAAGTTCACTAAATTAAATTAATTTTATCTTTAGGTTGTCCAATAATTTACAGAAAAATAGATGAACTGTGGATAAAAATGGCTGAAACTCAATAGTTAATATGACATTTCTGTTCAACACCATGCATTAAAGCAGAAAGTCTGGACTACAAGCACATCCTTATTGCTTCATTTTAGCTCCATTTTTGTGACTTGCAGAGGCAAAGTTACAAAAAAAAAATGCATTTCTGTCCTGCAGCAGGATTGATGTCTCCATTATGGCAAATATATCCACCAAACAGGAGCTTCATGTAAAGCCTGCTTCATCAGTAACTCATGGATTGGTTCATTCCTCCGTATCATACACATTCTTCCTGCAAAGCATGAAACAGCACGCCACTAGGGAGCTCTTGTTAAAAATATAAAATCTCCAGAGACAGCAATCACACAGAGGAATACATCAGCAGGTGCACATGTTCATGAAAGTGTGCATTTACAAATGTGTGTGTATGTGGATGTTGTATCCTTTTTGGGCATAGCGTTGCTCTAGCTCTACTTCCTCACCACTCCTTGCCACAAATGGAGCCCACACCACATCACAACAGTGAAGGGGGCAGATAACGATGTGGGCTGTGCCATGTTTCCAGCAATCTGATGAGGCAGCCAACATGGCTAGAGAAGCTCTGAACAAGCCATGGAGCACACTGGGATGACAGGCTGCTACTACCGGTGAGCCATGCTGGTACACGCGCTTGCTCTTAACACATTCAGAGTACCACAGTGGAACTCACAGCTCATAATGGAGCAACACAAATAAGACAGGCCCATCTTCTGAGTGAAAGTGGCACATATTCAACACTCTAGCTCACTGCGTTGAAGTAGGATTTTTTTTTAGAAACACCATGCCCACAAGGGAGCATATCCAGAGCCAAGAAAAATCCCAAAACAACTTGTCTCAGAGTTCCTGGCATATGTGTCATATATTAATTATAGGATTTGGTCATGCTTATTTAATGAACATCTGATGAACTAATTTAATTTGATCAGGTTTGGAAGGATTAGTTTAAAAAGTGTTTTGTGGTATAGCTGCTGGCCATCTGTTAAAAAACTAATCCAATTATGACAATAGTAGTGTAATACTGTCTGATTACGTCTTTTAGTGTATCACAATGTCTAACAAACTTAAAGTGGATTGGAACTAACTATCAAACTAACTGGATTGTAACTACCTTGCTGTGTGATCAATAATATTCCATGTTAGTTTAGCGCATCACATAGATTAGATAAACTTTATTGATCCCTTGGGAAGACTCCCTCAGGGAAATTGAGGTTCCAGCAGCATTGTATAGCAGCACACAGGGTAAGAGTATCAAAAGTAAAAGTAAAAAAGAAAAACAGTTCGCAAATATAAATATAAATACACAATATACTGTAAATACTAGACATACTAATCAATACTGGGTTTCTGGCTACTACTGTTCCTCTCATTCCCTTCCTCTGTCTTCCTGTTACCCCCCCCCCCCCCCCCCCAACCGAGTGAGGAGCTGTAGCAGAGGGTGACAGGCATCATCCATAATGTCCAGCAGTTTGTCCAGTAGTACACAGGCTGTTGTTCAAGACAGGCCAGGTCTAGGAGCATGCACCGTTGCCATGTTTCTCTGCATCCACTACACTATGAAGCCATCTTGGTTCCTGGTCAGAAACCAGCCAGGGTGACAAGCAGTCCATCTATCTATCACAGCCAAGTGTCATGGCAATGTCCCCTTGGCCTTCTCTATTTACTGGGGCCCTCAACATGGAGGCACCAGGTCAAAATCTCACAGCTGATGTTCCTTCACAATGCAAGTGAAACGTGTCATTTGAGTCAACATTCTTTGTCAGTCCAAACATACTCAAAGATGCACCAAAGAGTCCTAGTTTCAAAGACATCCAGTCATTACCTATAGGTGACTTTAATTCACCTGTGTTTACACTAGCTGTGGTGGACAGCATGGTAATCATAATGGATATAATCAACCTAAAAGGAAGAAATTCCTAAAGGGGTTCCAAGCAGCTTTTAAATGCAGAAACATAATAATGGTTTCATGCTTTTTCCATTGTAACAGTACAAGAGATTTATTGTGTAGGCTTTCGGGGTGTTGCAAACTGCACCCAGAAAACTGCAACATCCTGAAAATAACCCTCAATTTTAATCAAATACATTTATCTCTTTTTTTTTTTTTTTTGTCTTTTTATAACTGTGCAATATAGTTACTTGTGGTTTATAACATTTTTGTTGAATAACATTCCCTGCATCCCTTTGCACTTAAAATCTGGAGTGAATTCTGTGACAACATTGAAATAAAATGTGTTCATAACAGTAATTCTCCACACATTTTTTAATCATAGAACCCAAATTCTAAGAATCTAAGTATTTATCCACGAATGAATGATTTGCTCAAATAAAACTAAGAAATCAGAGAGTAGCTTGTGTTTGGCTGGCAGTGGGTACAAGAAAATAGTGGAGATATCAAAGTTTACAGGCGGGCACCTCTGTCCAGACAGCTAGCATTACTCAGTGACACAGACCACTGAACCATCAATTTGCCCATCTGTTTCTTACTCTGCAACATCTTTCTTTCACACCCCTACAGTCTTTTTTTTAGATAAAAATCCCTACTCTGCCGTATTTCTCATTTCTGTTCTGATGTGCCTCATTTCTCAATCATCTTTCCTCTCAAGTTCCTGCAGCTATTTCTATATCTTGATCACTGAGGGCAACTTTAGAAATCATGGTCAGTGTCACACAGCATGCACTAATGATGGGAGGCAAATCTTGAGCAGAACTGGTATGAGTGGCATGTGTTCTGGCTTGTGCATTTAAAAAAAAAAGAAAGTCCTGGATCATGATTTGGTTGCCTGAAGTGAAAGCGCAGTATCGAGTCAGTTATTATTCAGCAGCTGCAGAAAATCCATGTATCAGCGGTCACATCCTTAAGGCCCTGCATGTCTCATTTGCTTGCTGCTAAAGTGGCTGATTCTTTGTGTTCTGCCAGCTGAGCACAAGGTCTCAAGTATGGAAAACCTTTTCTGGAGTTCACATAAGTTGTTCCTCACCCTCCCTGCCCTGTCCAACCCCTTTGTACCAAGCGAGCTGCCTCCAACTGAGCTGTCGTCAATAATTCATTCAGAATCAAAGTGAGACAAAATGGATTTCTGCAAAAGACGTTATTTTCTACTCGGAGGCAAACATAGTTTGAGAGTCAAAGCTGCACATCTTTTTCAGGAGGTGGAGGATTGTGACAAGGCATGTTGCTGTTCATACAAAACTGTATTGTAGCAATAAATGTGCACAAAGCAGTGTGAGGCACCTGTTATATTTTCATATCTGTGAATAATGCAAACATATTATTCAAAGTCAAAGTGTGGATTCTGCAAGGATTGTTACCTCGGCCATGGAGGTAATTTTCATAGCCGGAGTCAACCCAAAAACAGAACACTGGTTACTATGGGGTGAAGACAGATCACAAAACCCACAGTTTGGATTGGATCACATTTTCAGTCATGGATCACATTATTTTTTTGGAAGAGCAAAAAACAGGAGACAAATATAACTTTCCTTTCCAGCTTTGAAAATTACAAAGAACAACGAAAAGGAACATTTGGTCACGGACCTGAATGAAAACAAATTTCTTTTTTTCAGAGCTCAGTGAAGACTCAGCCACCTCAGCTTCACCCATTCTGAGTACAGTGTTTGGCTCAGAATGGCATGGAGAAGATTTTAGGGACACTCCATCCTCAATTCCTGCTATTTTGGAGTGATTCTTTCCCTGCTTGGGCCTCGAGTGGAGTTCAAGGCTGCAGACTGTGCTTTTAAAATGCTTTGTTCACGTGAAAGTACAGCTGATTTTTCCCTGTTCACAGTTTGTCTGCAACTCTGCGTTGAGATTTACACAGTTAAACTTGACAAAGACATGACAAAGTGATTAAAAAGGCCAGCTGTGTCCTGGGAAGTCCCTTGGACTTAGTGCAGTAGGTGGGAGAAAAACGGATGAAAGCTAAATTGTCATCCCTGCTGGAGAACGCCCCCCCACCCCATGCGTGACACCCTTACTGCACTAGAAAGCTCCTTCAGTGACAGGCTGCTCCACCCAAAGTGCGTGAAGGAGTGACACCACAGGTCCTTCCTGCTGCTGCCAGACTCCAAAACCAGCACTCTTCCCAGTAGACCACTCAAATCATTAATATCATTATAGTAATAATATTTCAGCCATTTGCAATAATACTACACATTCTGTGCAACTTGTACACTCGTGTACAACATCACTTGAACACTCGTGCAATATTACAAAACATTATTCCTGCTTGTATATAGTGTAATCTAATTTTATACAGAACCTGACATCTGTATTTTGGTAATTATTTTTCTTCTACCTTATTTTTGTAAAATTGCACTGTTGTTTTATGACTGTCCCTGTGCTGCTGTAACATCGTAAATTTCCCCGTTGTGACACTATTACAGGATTATCTTATCTTAAACAACCCACTATGACAATAAGTGTTTAGTGTTTCACTAAACTAAAGATGCCAAGGATGCCGAACCATGGTGGAGTCCATACAGATCAAGGATCAACTATAGTCAGTAACACTGCTACTTTTTTCTATAAACTAAATTCACAACTATCTCTCCTGAATAGAGAAAAATAGCAGAAATATGAATTTAACAGATGAGAAGTAAACAATAGAGAAATAATGACACACAAAGCACAACAAGCAACAATCAAACTGATTAAGATATCACATTATCTTTTATTTGGCTAACAATTACTCGCACCTCGGTAAAGCACCTTTTGGAGTTGCACTCAAATCTCGTTGCAATGCAAATTAGAATAACTATAAAGGCGATTCTGATTCTGATGCTGAATCCTTTTTTGTTTTGTTTTTTTTAACAGAATTCCTTTGCGTCATTTAGTGATGAGTGGAGAAAACCTAACCCTACCAAGACCATAACCTAAACATATATGAATGTCTGACGTTGAAATTATACAGATAGTTCAGTCTGCTATCAGAGTGAAATATGTGATGAGTTGGGAGTGAGGACGTGGAGGTATACAGTGCAGAAAGTATTTACAGAGCTTCACTTTCCACATTTTTTAAACATTACTGCTTATTCCAAAATGGATGAAATTCATTTTCTTCCCCAAAATTCAACCAACAATACCCCATAATGACAACGTGAAAGATGTTTTTTGAGATTTTTGCAAATTTATTAAAAATTTAAAAAAAAAGCTAAGAATCCACATTTGCAGCCTTTGCCATGAAGGTGCATCCTCAGGTGCATCCTGTTTCCACTGATCATCCTTGAGATGTTTTGACAGATAAATTGGAGTCCACCTGGGGTAAATTCAGTTGATTGAATATGATTTGGAGAGGGACACACCTGTGTACATATAAGGTCCCACAGTTGACAGCTCATGTCAGAGCACAAACCAAACATGAAGTCAAATGAATTGTCTGTAAACCTCCGAGACAGGATTGTCTCGAGACACAAATGTGGGGAAGGGTACAGAAACATTTCTGCTGCTTTGAAGGTCCCAGTGAGCACAGTGACCTCCATCATCTGTAAATGGAAGAAGTTCGGATGCACCAGGACTCTTCCTAGAGCTGACCGCTCATCTAAACTGAGCCATCGGGGGAGAAGTGATGTCAATGAATTTTCTGCATTTTGGGATAAGGCTGTAACATAACAAAATGTGGGAAAAGTGCAGTACTGTGAATACTTTCTGGAATGAACTGTATAAATACAAGAAACATGGATGATTAACAAACTTGGACAAAGGGCATTTAATGGAGAGAAGAATGTATCCTTTAGATTTCAAGTTATGAAAAAATGCAAATGTGTAAAACTGAGTTTCCAAACTTATGTGTGCCACTATATGCATGAGAAAGCTCACAATATTTCTCCTGTGCTCCCCCTTTCATCTCCTCACCCCCTACCTGTAAGCCCCACTGTGGCCCAGCTTGGCGGTACCAACGCTCTCGTTAATCAGAGAATGTCAGAGCTTTAATAAGTCCTTGACGGGGTTTCACCATGAATGACACTCTTTATCAAAGGTTTACACTGCCCGTGTGTCCAGGAGAATGATTGATCCCGTTGTGCACACGTCTGCCCTTCATGCTGACTGATGAAGCGACACACGTGCAAACTGGCCAATCGGTTGACACTATGGCACAGGTCATTTGAGAGGAAGGGCCACGATGCTGTTGCAGAGCGGCTACACCACTGTGATGGATTCTTCTGGCTGTTCCATTTCTCTGCAGACTAACCAACTCTACGTCATATTGTAATGGTGAATGCAACACCCTTCTGTTGTCGACATTGTGATGAAGTGATGTTTTACCCTTGGCAGCTGCTTTCCTGAAAGCAGGCAGCCAATCCACCAAACAAATGAAGCAATATCAGCAATAGCTTGGCCTTGTCATGATGTTTACGGCCATTATAATGCCTATGAAGCATTGTCACAGTTCTTCTGGCCTTGTGATGACAGATGGTAGGAATAAACTGGAACTCTCACTAAACTATAGCATCTATGAACATCAAAACCATATTTACCCAAACCTTTGCTCAACTGTTTCGATATAACTTTGTATGAGCCTTGCATTAGGTTTAACACCAATAATGTATGACTTAGACAGCAGTGAAGGCTACTGTGGTTATGAAACAAGCACAATAAACATAATAAGTGGAGGGTGATCTAAAGGAAGTGTTTAATGCAAGAACCAGTTAGCATCATTTAAGATTGTACCTGCCAACATACCTTCAACAGAGTGACACAAAGTGAATTACTGTGACTTCTACTGAGCCTCGTTTCCTTTGAGGTAATGTCTTTTTTCCTATTTGCTAATGTTGCAAACATAATGAGCATCCATTAAAATCACATTACAGCTGTTTAAATATGTGTGAAAGTTCAGTAACTGCAATAAGAAAATAACGTAGCATCACAGCTTTCTTTTTCAGCTTTTAGACAGGGTTACACTGCCATCATTTTAAAAGAAAATCTGAACTCTACTGCTTAAAAAGTTGTCTATTTACTGACAAATTATACCTTAATAAATAGCATAATCACTGTCAAAGGCGGCCCCAAAGAGTGGCCAGAGGTGGAGGTCATGGCCATGAGGGGCTGTGTCTTACAGAACGAGGGTTAAGGTTGGTGGCAAGCAGTGCCGCAGGATGATAGGGAGGCTAAGGTAAGTAACTAACTGTATAAGTAGTCATTTTAAAAAAACGTATATTTCGTGAGGGAAGCATGCACACA
The DNA here is from genome assembly GCF_902500255.1 of Thalassophryne amazonica. NCBI lineage: Eukaryota > Metazoa > Chordata > Actinopteri > Batrachoidiformes > Batrachoididae > Thalassophryne > Thalassophryne amazonica. The sequence continues at coordinate 95,600,154 of NC_047110.1, read as the reverse complement.
ATTAACTCTGTAGGGATCTTATCCTTGCAACCAGACACTTAAAATTACATTTTTTCCTGTTCAGTGGTGACAAGAAGCAAACTGTTTTCAGTATTCCTTATCCAGTAACATTATATAGCTGCTTATCCCATGGTGGCATTTGTGTTCCTAATCAACACTGCACTGTTTATATGAAATAATAGAGGTTGAAAAATGTGAAACTTCCCATTTGTGGTGGAACTACTGAGTATGACTGTAACATTCTTGAAAAGAAGAAAAGATTTTTCTACATAAACTATGTACAGCATTAATTAATAAAAGCAATAAGGAAAGTGAGTGTGAAATGTGATGTGTTTTTGTAATTGCATCAGAAATTTGCATTAGACATGGCTGCATCAATAAGTGATTATTTTATTTTCTGTAAATAAAAATACCCCTCAAATTACAGGCACTTTTACAGGGTTTTTTGGGGTCATGCAATTTCTGTTCAAGACAATGATTCAAAAAATGTTAAAAATACAACAAAAAAAAATGTAATGTAATGTTGGCTGCAATGGAGGAATTATGCAGGAGTAAAAACAGGAGCAGCCAAAGAAATAAAATTGTCAATGGATACTTTATCTTGTTTATATTAGATTTATGTTTAAGCAGCCCACACCATTGATTTATTAGTATTGATGCATGCACATTAAAATTTGATAGGACAATTAATGATCCCTGATCTCATATATCATAATCTGATATCCACTTGAGATCACACAAGAATTAAGAATTTAATATACACTACAATATAATGCATTTACCTTTAAATTAAATACCTACAATTCCTCTATGCTATATAGCTTTTTTTAACTTTTAAAGTAAAGTAAATATAAAGGTTCACAACCATATCTGCTATTTTGAAAATTCCAAGACTTATCCCTAAGAAAGGCACTGAATATTGTGAAATAATGTGAAGTAATGTATAGACCTAAAGACGCTGTTAATGTTGGATTGTTGCATGTCTATTTGTGTTGACTGATTTTCAGAAATGGTTGTACGAGGTCTATTAGAAAAGTATCCAACCTTATTATTTTTTTCAAAAACCATATGGATTTGAATCACGTGTGATTACATCAGACATGCTTAAACCCTCGTGGGCATGCAAGTGTTTTTTCACGCCTGTCGGTTACGTCATTCGCCTGTGGGCAGTCTTTGAGTGAGGAGTGGCCCACCCTCTCGTCGATTTTTTCATTGTTTAGGAATGGCTCAGAGACTGCTGCTTTGTTTGATCAAAATTTTTTCAAAACTGTAAGGCACAACTGAGTGGACACCATTCAATAAATTTAGCTGGTTTTCGGTAAAAATTTTAACGGCTGATGAGCGATTTTGGTCTGTAAGTGTCGCTTTAAGGATGGCCCACGGCACGTGATGGCGATCTGCGCTCTGAGGTGGCGTCGTCTCGCGGTTTCAAGCTGAAAACTTCCACATTTCAGGCTCTGTTCACCCAGGTCGTCGTCAGAGAACAGAGAAGTTTCAGAAGAAGTCGGCATGAGGAGTTTATGCGGACATTCCACTGTTAAAGGAGATTTTGTAATGAAAGAACGTGCGGGCAGATTCGCATGTCGGACCGGACCCGACCGCGGGTTCTTTCATTACAAAATCTCCTTTAACAGTGGAATGTCCGCATAAACTCCTCATGTCGACTTCTTCTGAAACTTCTCTGTTCTCTGACGATGACCTGGGTGAACAGAGCCTTAAATTAGGATGTTTTCAGCTCAAAACAGCCAGACGGACGGCACCTCCGACCGCGCCGCGCCAATCCGCTTTGTGAGCTGTCCTTAAAGCGAAAGAAACTCCACAATCTCTCATCAGCCGTTAAACTTTTCACCGAGAACCAGCAGAATTTCTGGAATAGTGTCCACTCAGATATCCTTCACAGGTCCTGAAAAAATTTTGATAAAGCAACGCACGCCGTCTCCAGCAGCATTGCAGACAAAGGATTTCAGCCGAGAGGGCTGGACCAGTGCTCACCCAAAGCCTGCCCACAGGCGGATGACGTCACCGACACGCGTGAAAAAACTCACGCATGCGCACAAGGGTTCAAGCATGTCTGGTGTAATCGCACGTGATTCAAATCCATGTTTTTTTCTTTTTTTATAAAACTGCCGGTTAGTTTTCTAATAAACCTCGTATGGCTGTTCACCATCACAATTCTACATGACTAATCACTGAGGACAGTGCTAAAGGTACCAGAGAGCAGAGCAGTAGAAGTCAAGAGTGGAAATGAGAGCGGTTTTGAAATTTCTAACATTTTTATGTTTCAGGGAAACATAGTTTGCATAGTTCATCCATGTAAATTGAAGGTAGAGGGTATGAGCTTTTCCCTTTAAATCCTTGTTGAAAATGAGGATTAACAGGGTATGAAAGGACCTGCTGTTTGCTGATGAGACAGCTTGGGTTGGAAAGGAGACTGAAAGGTGCTGGAGTGTAAAGAAAAAACTAGAAAAGGGAACTTGTAATTCTGCACTATGAATGAAGGAGGGGCAAAGGAAACAACAATGACATTCAATGACTTACTGTAATTTCTAGCATTAAAATATGGTAAATTTTGTCTCACCCTAGTCACATGGGATGTACAGCCAGTACACTCTGAGTGCCAGACCCAAGCACAGATAAATGAGTAGGGTTGTGTCAGGAAAGGCATCTGGTGTAAAAAAAACACACACAACATAAGGTCACAAATCTAATTTCCATACCAGATCGGTCTGGTCGATGCCCAGATTAACAACAACAACCACCACTGCTGCTGTTGTATGAGGAAGTCTAAAGTCTAGAGTTGCAATGTTTGCTCTGAGAAAACTGTTGGAGAAGTACAGAGAAGGCCAGAAAGAGTTACATTGTGTGTTTGTGGACTCAGAAAAAGCTTATGACAGGTTGCCAAGAGAAGAGCTGTGGTATTGTATGAGGAAGTCTCGAATCGCAGAGAAGTATGTGAGGGTGGTGAAGAACATGTACAAGAATAGTGTGACAGCGGTGAGATGTTCAGTAGGAATGACAGATTCATTAAAGGTGGAGGTGGGATTACACCAAGGATGAACTCTGAGTCCTATCTTGTTTGCAATGGTGATGACTAGGATGGCAGATGAGATCAGACAGGAGTCTCCATGGATTCTGATGTTTGCAGATGACACTGATCTGTAGTGAGAGAAGAGAGCAGGTTGAGTCTAGCCTGGAGAGGTGGAAATATGCTCTGGAGAGAAGGGGTAAGAAGTAAGAGTAAGACTGAGTATATGAGTGTGAATGACAAGGACCCCAGTAGAATAGTGTGGTGTGGTGAGTTTAAATACTTGGAGTCAAGTAAAGTAATGGAGAGTGTAGTAAAGAGGTGAAGAAGAGAGTGTAGGCAGGATGGAGTGGGTGGAGAAACGTGGGAGGAGTGATTTATGGCAGAAGGTTATCAGTAAGAGTGAAAGGAAACTTTGACAAGTCAGTAGTGAGACCAATTATGTTGTACGGCTTAGAGACAGTGGCACTAACAAAAAGACAGGAGGCAGAGCTGGAGGTGGCAGAGCAGAAGATGCTGTGATTTTCTCTGGGAGTGACAAGGATGGACATGAAATAAACATATCAGAGGGACAGCTCAGGTGGGACAGTTTGGAGACAAAATCAGAGAAGCAAGCTTTAGATGCTTTAGACAGTTTGGGGAACCAGGGTATATAGGGAGAAGGATGCTGAGGATGGAGCCACCAGCCAGGAAAAGAAGGAAGCCAAAGAAGAGGTTTATGGGTGCTGAGGGAGGACAATCAGATGGTTGGTGTGACAGAGGGAGATGCAAAGGACAGGGTGAGATGGAAATGATTGATCTGATGCGACGACCCTTAATGGGAGCAGCCAAAAGAAGACGATAACATGGTAATTAGGAATGTCACAATCAGGTTTTTTGTTTGTTTGTTTGTTTGTTTTTTTTGCTTATTTAATATTGAGTATCTGGCGATTACGTGTACAGACCCGATACTTGTATTTCTCCAGATACTGCCTTTATACGGGACAAAATGCAAGCACATTAAAGTCAATCAGTTCCATATGTTTGTCATTTTAACAGCTTTGTCATATATATGAACAAAAAAAAAAACCCCACTTTCAATCCAAGCTCCTACTTAAAATTTTTATGTATTAAAAAACTAAACTATTTTAAGACTTACTAGTTCCACTCAGAGTGATCATGAAAATTCAGTAAGGTATATCTTATATATTATATTCCAATTCTAAGGTGGAACTATGCCAGTATACAAAGGTATATCCAAATATCTAAAAAGGAAGAGTAAAATAGGAGAGTAGAAAAGAGTAGAGTAGAGCCACAAAGTTTTAGTTTTAAAAATACATTTTTTATTATTATTATTACTATTACTACTACTTGGGGCAGGGGGCTTTCAATGCTCTTGAGCCGCTGGCTACACCCCTGTACTGTCTCAATACACTGGGAAAAAACCAACACAAGAAAAACTTGTTTTACTTTTTGTGGAAATTGCTACACAATTGGCCAGTAAGAAACATATCACGTGCCATCCATCAGAAACAGATATGGTGTGTATTTTAAGAGAAGGAGAATGAAATATGTTTCTAAACTGGCATGGTTTAGAAATGGCATGACAGGGCAGCACCGGGCAACTGACTGATGGGGTCCTGTCTGTTATCACTCCATCGCAATGAAACAGCGAGACTGGCACATACTGTTTATGAGTCGGTCCGTATGACAGTGGGTTGAAAAATAAACTTTCATAAGAAACTTTGATTTCCTATTTATTTCTTAAATATAAAAAGTGACAAACTGAAACTAATTCTTAGAGTGCATTACAAGTCAACATTTGTCAAGGACCAGCTGGCCTTCTGCAATTAATACATAGAGATTATTAACACACTTTAAATATACAATCCAATATTATTCTCAAGGTGATGATATTGCTGATATTAGAGTTGTAATTGTATCTCTCACCACTGGTCCATTAAGAAGAAATTGGTTATACTTCAGTCTCTCTGCTAACTTGCATAAAGTAATGTGTAGTTAATTAACACTTGGAAAGCATAACTGTACAATTACAAGATATGTGGCTAATTAATTTTTCTTGGTTTCTTGGTCAAGAATATGAGGTGCCTGAGTTAACAGTCATTGCCATTTAGTTTGAGTACACCATGGCTTAGTATTAGCAGAAAATAACAAACTACGATTGTTTTTAAGAACCAAATTTCCCTCCATTATTGAACAAAATGTTCTTCATTTGGTGCACAAAGAAGACCATTTTGAAGAACAAAGAACAAGTAACAAAGTAAATGGGTAAGTCAGCTGTAAATGGGTCTCAGCCTTGGCTGGAGAAGTAACCTTCAATGGACGGGTAAAAACATATTATTTTTTTTAAAATACACAATGCAGAAAAAATATGTTTACTGTTGGAAATGTTGACATTACATAGTCTTTACAGCAAAGGACATTCCAATGGCACTGTTTACACTGCTGTCTAGCATGGCTGGGATCCCCGTCACCCTTTGGTCACATTAGCTACAAGAGAGAGGGAAAGTAACCAGCTGTCATTCATTTTCAATCAGCGTGCATGTTTAACAAAGACACAAGAGAAGTGGTGTCAGGTCGGTGCCACCTAGCAGACAGTACAGCAACCACTATGAAGTTTGTTTTAGGCAAACGCTGAGCAATGCAACACAGCGACTGCCAATCTGGGTGAAGACAGTGTGACAACGGCATGAAGTATGCTGGTTGGTTTTATACAGTGTATAGTTATTTGCAATAAAGTTCAGGTTTTAATTGAAACATCAGGCCTCAATTACATTTCTTTGTCATAAGGGTTTGATAAAGAAACATTAAGAATCACTGCCATTTTTAATGTATATATTAACATATATCAGATTAGTACATTTTCACTCCCTAATATCTGTATTGGCTCCCAGTAAAATTCATATTGGTCACACTCTGATCAAAACCACTACAAATGCCTCAGTGCACCATTAGAAAACCCAAAATGTCACCATGTGACATAACAAGTCAACATTTCAAATTTTTGAACACTGAAGACTGCAAAAACAAAACAAAAAAGTTGGCAGAGCCTGCACTTTCATTTGGGAGCACGTCGTCAACTTCGTTTTTTGGCTGAGAAGAGAAATCACACATCTGTTGAAGATATCACGACCAACTGTGAAAACAGGACTATTTGTAAATGGCAATGCAAGCAGGGATGTGAATGTCTCGGGGAAGTTCTGGGAATGAAATTCACAGAGAACAATTTTGTGTCGTCTGTGAAGATACTGCAGGCAACAAAGCGATTAGAGTTTGAAAGCAGACATTCTTACTGCACTTTCTCAATGACCTTCCTGCCCTTTTTGCCTCTCTTATGCCCACTATTCAAACAAAAAATCATACAGGAACAGAAAACAACATCTGGAGTACAGTCTGGCAAAATAGTCGAGCAAGGAACATAAACCAAGGTCAAAATATAAAGGGACTGCAATAGAGTTCACATCTTGGTTACAAAAACAGGTGCACTTTTTTCTTTTCACATCCACACCAAAATGTAACAGTTAAAAAAATAAAAAAATAAATTTTGAGAATTAGATACAATTGAAATTAATTGCCCAACTTCTTTAACAATATAAAAATATTATTTTGTACTTTTACCTCTTTATATGCATCATCACAACATGTACTGATATATTCCAAATCAGACTTCACATTTTCAGCAAGCATTAAAAAAATGTGCTCTACTTCTAACATTTCTTACTTAAAAATACATTCAAAAATCATTTGAATGTTCTTGTTTTCCAGATGGTAGAAATACAGTCTAACACAAAGTATCAAGGTTCAACTACAACAAAGTTCACCTGAGTGAAAAGTGATACCAAGGTCCAAAAACACCCTTGATAGATTTTTTAATAGGATTACCTGTTATATTCTCTTATCATGCTTCTACCACTTTCTGCAGATCCTTTTCAAATTTAAAAAGAGTTTATTCCATCAAAACCTCAAATGCTGCTCAAAGTCTGCTGAGAATCATTTGAATCAGAATGCTACAGCTCACAATGTTATATTTTTGGATTTTATGCTCTCTCCAGATGCACTTCAAAATGTTATAATTTCTATTCCAACGTTAGACCCAAACTATTCACCAGGTTTAGTGAAAATCTATTTGTGTCTGAGTAATCCTTCTAGTAAACCTAAAAGCAAACAAATAATGAACATAATAAGCTTAGTGGAAGAAATTTTGTTGTTCTGCATATTTTTGTCAGGAGACTCTCTCTTTGTTGTGAAATCCACCTACACTCCCAAAATGTACGTGCCAACAAAACCATATGAGTTCCCGAAATCCACATAGCCATTATCATTATTATTATTATTAAAATAAAGTAATTGATTAAATCACAATGTGACTTCACAGTCAGGATTAGCAAATGTGTTGGGGTTGGGGGAAAGCATACAAAAACATCAAAACATGAACATGACTGCTGTCAGTCTACTTATAAATAATTTAAATAGAATTTATTCATACAAGCCCAAATTCTAATGTGTTACCTCAAAATGATAGACATCAGAGGGTTGATGCAGAGTCTGTGCACTCTACACACCACAATATAAATGTACAAATAAATATACATATGGGTGTAATGGTGTTTTGGCCTTCATTATGACATTATTCATATCAATCAATCACAAATATTTAGCTTTCTGGAATTGAGGTGAGGGATAGACACAGGGGTATCACGGATTACAGACTGCGATCTTGCATTGATATACATGCAGGCTATATTATAACTTTACTGTATCAATGTGATGCAGCTGGTGAAGTAATCCTTCAAGTCCAGGTCCTTGTACTTAACACAACAGGAAAACAATGACAATGCTGCAAGAACACAAACAATATGCCTGACTAGTTCAGAACAAACAACTGCTGCTTTTTGGACCCCATAATCTGAGCTAGTCTATTGTGGGAAGACAACAGGATATAGATTGCGCCAAAGCAGACGGTGGAGAAGGGTGGGGGGAAAGGCATCAGCAGTCGAGCCTGCAACCAAAGGGAAAATAGCTGCAATTTCCCCTCTAAAAATGTTGCAAAGGCACCGAGACTGAGTCTTGTGTTTCAAAAGTGGGGCGTTTATCCGACCAATGGTGGGAAGCCGAGCAAACAAAGGGGTTCTCACGCTGTTATAGCCAAGTAGGAAACCCATGAAGATAGTCCACATTCAAAGAGGAATATTGACAAGAAGAGAAGCAACAGAAATCACAGCAGTGAAGCTGTAACACTACACTGAGAAGCCCTTCACTGGGGTTTTTCTTGACACATAGAAGGGAATGTAAAAGTGAGTAAAGACAATAAATCTTGACAGAAACGCTGGATAATATGGCAGGATGGACGGAAATTAGCCTCACGATTGTTCTACAAACTCTCTTCATGTTCTACATCATCAAATAATGTCTTGCGTTTTATAGTACCCCCTGAGGGATTTAGGAGAAAACAGCGACAAGTACTCATGCATGAGGCCACACATAAGCGACTATTCGAAGAATGTTCCTGCTTGTATCCAGCTGCAGTTGGTCAAAAAGTGGCAACACACAAAGCCTGTGTTCTGGTGTCACTGTAGTTCTGAATAACCCTGAATGTGCCCCTCAAGTCAAATTCCAGTTTGAATGCCAAATAACGCTCTTGTCTTTGACTTTATTTTGTGGTGGCAATGAAGGGCATACATTGTTGTCACGTGTGCTCATGTTGCATGGTCTGGAAGTGGACTTGTTACAGTAACACTTCTTGAGCTGGTTTTTGTGACTGACACAAATTGGCAGAGCTCTTTGGCTTAAATAGACTGATGCTTAATGCAGCTCATCACATTGACAGAGCAACGCTACGCACTTCAGATTTCTGTCAGCATGTGTAGTCATATTGTCGTTCTTATCATACCTTCGCCATGGTAATAGCTGAGATGGCCAAGGATGCAGAAAGGACATGCACATGGTTAATATTAGGGTTCATTCTATTATCATGAAATATTCATTATAAAATGTATTAAAGTAATGCATAACACTTTTTACATATTCATATGTATTTATAGCCTAATTGATACGTGTCCCACGTATTGCTGCACACATCAACAACAGTAAGATGGCTTCTCATCTGAGGGGAAAATATTATTGTTGTTATTATTACTGTTATTCTAATCATAAATCCAACCCCAGCCTGATGCAAAATGAGAATTGCACATGTGCATGGACATACATAGGAATATGCACAGATATTGTGCTTAACTTTTAGCATGATATCTTACTATATCGGGCTATCAACTTCAATCAATCAATCAACTTTTTTCTTGTATAGCGCCAAATCACAACAAACAGTTGCCCCAAGGCGCTCCACATTGCAAGGCAAGGCCATACAATAATTATGAAACACAGTCTACGTCTAAAGCAACATAACCAAGGGATGGTCCAGGGTCACCCGATCCAGCCCTAACTATAAGCCTTAGCGAAAAGGAAAGTTTTAAGCCTAATCTTAAAAGTAGAGAGGGTATCTGTCTCCCTGATCTGAATTGGGAGCTGGTTCCACAGGAGAGGAGCCTGAAAGCTGAAGGCTCTGCCTCCCATTCTACTCTTACAAACCCTAGGAACTACAAGTAAGCCCGCAGTCTGAGAGCGAAGCGCTCTAATGGGGTAATATGGTACTATGAGGTCCCTAAGATAAGATGGGACCTGATTATTCAAAACCTTATAAGTAAGAAGAAGAATTTTAAATTCTATTCTAGCATTAACAGGAAGCCAATGAAGGGAGGCCAACACGGGTGAGATATGCTCTCTCCTGCTAGTCCCCGTCAGTACTCTAGCTGCAGCATTCTGAACCAACTGAAGGCTTTTTAGGGAACTTTTAGGACAACCTGATAATAATGAATTACAATAGTCCAGCCTAGAGGAAACAAATGCATGAATTAGTTTTTCAGCATCACTCTGAGACAAGACCTTTCTGATTTTAGAGATATTGCGTAAATGCAAAAAGGCAGTCCTACATATTTGTTTAATATGCGCTTTGAATGACATATCCTGATCAAAAATAACTCCAAGATTTCTCACAGTATTACTAGAGATCAGGGAAATGCCATCCAGAGTAACGATCTGGTTAGACACCATGCTTCTAAGATTTGTGGGGCCAAGTACAATAACTTCAGTTTTATCTGAGTTTAAAAGCAGGAAATTAGAGGTCATCCATGTCTTTATGTCTGTAAGACAATCCTGCAGTTTAGCTAATTGGTGCGTATCCTCTGGCTTCATGGATAGATAAAGCTGGGTATCATCTGCGTAACAATGAAAATTTAAGCAATACCGTCTAATAATACTGCCCAAGGGAAGCATGTATAAAGTGAATAAAATTGGTCCTAGCACAGAACCTTGTGGAACTCCATAATTAACTTTAGTCTGTGAAGAAGATTCCCCATTTACATGAACAAACTGTAATCTATTAGACAAATATGATTCAAACCACCGCAGCGCAATGCCTTTAATACCTATGACATGCTCTAATCTCTGTAATAAAATTTTATGGTCAACAGTATCAAAAGCAGCACTGAGGTCCAACAGAACAAGCACAGAGATAAGTCCACTGTCCGAAGCCATAAGAAGATCATTTGTAACCTTCACTAATGCTGTTTCTGTACTATGATGAATTCTAAAACCTGACTGAAACTCTTCAAATAGACCATTCCTCTGCAGGTGATCAGTTAGCTGTTTTACAACTACCCTCTCAAGAATCTTTGAGAGAAAAGGAAGGTTGGAGATTGGCCTATAATTAGCTAAGATAGCTGGGTCAAGTGATGGCTTTTTAAGTAATGGTTTAATTACTGCCACCTTAAAGGCCTGTGGTACATAACCAACTAACAAAGATAGATTGATCATATTTAAGATTGAAGCATTAAATAATGGTAGGACTTCCTTGAGCAGCCTGGCAGGAATGGGGTCTAATAAGCATGTTGATGGTTTGGATGAAGTAACTAATGAAAATAACTCAGACAGAACAATCGGAGAGAAAGAGTCTAACCAAATACCGGCATCACTGAAAGCAGCCAAAGATAACGATACATCTTTGGGATGGTTATGAGTAATTTTTTCTCTAATAGTCAAAATTTTGTTAGCAAAGAAAGTCATGAAGTCATTACTAGTTAAAGTTAATGGAATACTCAGCTCAATAGAGCTCTGACTCTTTGTCAGCCTGGCTACAGTGCTGAAAAGAAACCTGGGGTTGTTCTTATTTTCTTCAATTAGTGATGAGTAGAAAGATGTCCTAGCTTCACGAAGGGCTTTCTTATAGAGCAACAAACTCTTTTTCCAGGCTAAGTGAAGATCTTCTAAATTAGTGAGACGCCATTTCCTCTCCAACTTACGGGTTATCTGCTTTAAGCTACGAGTTTGTGAGTTATACCACGGAGTCAGACACTTCTGATTTAAAGCTCTCTTTTTCAGAGGAGCTACAGCATCCAAAGTTGTCTTCAATGAGGATGTAAAACTATTGACAAGATACTCTAACTCCCTTACAGAGTTTAGGTAGCTACTCTGCTCTGTGTTGGTATATGACATTAGAGAACATAAAGAAGGAATCATATCCTTAAACCTAGTTACAGCGCTTTCTGAAAGACTTCTAGTGTAATGAAACTTATTCCCCACTGCAGGGTAGTCCATCAGGGTAAATGTAAATGTTATTAAAAAATGATCAGACAAAAGGGAGTTTTCAGGGAATACTGTTAAGTCTTCTATTTCCATACCATAAGTCAGAACAAGATCTAAAATATGATTAAAGTGGTGGGTGGACTCATTTACTTTTTGAGCATGTAAAGGCTACATGGTGTCTTAGTGGTTAGCACTGTTGTTGTGAGTTTGCATGTTCTTTTCGTGTTTGTGTGGGTTCTCGCCAGGTGCTCCAGGGCTTCCTCCCACTCCCAAAGACATACTGGTTAGATGAATAGGAAACTTTCATTTGACTGTAGATTTTAGTGAGAGCAAGCAATGTGTTTGTTTTCTTACATAGTGAGGATGAGCATTTCAAGGTCCTGGAGTGACCTGGCCAGTCTCCAGGCCTGAACTCAATAGAAAATCTTTGGAGGGAGCTGAAACTCCAAACCTGAAAGATCTAGAGAAGATCTGTATGGAGGAGTGGACCAAAATCCCTGCTGCAGTGAGTGCAAACCTGGTGAAAAACTACAGGAAACGTTTGACCTCTGTAATTGCAAACAAAGGCTACTGTACAAAATATTAACATTGATTTTCACAGGTGTTGAAATATGTATTTGCAGCAGTAACATACAAATAAATTATAAAAAAAAATCATACATTGTGATTTCCGGATATTTATTTATTTATTTATTTATTTTTTAGATTATGTCTCTCACAGTGGACATGCACCTAAGATGAAAATTTCAGACCCCTCCATGATTTCTAAGTGGGAGAACTTGCAAAATCGTAGGGTGTTCAAATTAACATTAAAATGTTTTTCAATGGAATGTGCATAAGTCACCTAATAAAAGCCAATTCGACTGACAGCACTAAAATTAAATGTAAAGAACAGCAAACCAAGTACTACCATTTAAGTTTGTAGAATGAGGTTTACTACCAACCTTCAGGCCAACATGCAATCTAATTCTTAACATCTAATAATAGGGTAAAGGAAGCGTTCTAACTTCAGCCCAAACCTCTATGGCATGATCACAATCATCACCACTCCTGGCTCAATTTCACAGCCAGATGCCACCCACGATTACATCCCCTCCTCTGCTGAACAAACATCTTCCACAAGCTATATTTATTTCCAACACGCCATTACAGCTGGTGGTAGAGGCATTTTTCTATTCCGTCAACCTGTCAAGTCATTGCACCAACAACTCGTCATCCATAACAGCACTGGCGCTGTCATTATTGACAGCGCCAGTGACAAGAGACAGTAATAGTTAATTCAAAACTGTAGGCATTTGTCAAGCGCTAAAGATCGATAGCCACCTTTATCACATTTTGATTGAAATAATGGACGAGAATGAAAGTCACTTGTTACTCCCTTCCTTTCACATTGTTAACCTCCCAGTTGATCCCATGATTAGATAGTTGAATGCACCATATGTTAATGGATGTTCCTGAGATCCTAGCACGTCAGACGCCAATCGTCCCCCAAGCTGTGGACTGTCATAGTGCCGCATGTCAAAACCCTGGATGTATGAGCCAATTTCTCTCACTTTTAATGCATTTAAATGGAGCTGGGAGTCCAGAAGGACCCGTCCAATTTCAGAACGAGCCGTAAAAGCTCAATCTCATCTAGTGCCCTGGTGGACGGAGCGTGTACATCAGAAATGAAATTGAAAATCCATGAGGCGCACCCACATGCACACACTCACAGAGGGTCGTATCTCACATTTCAAAATGTTATAATAATAATAACAGACATGTGATGAGCCGCTGCTCCATGCTGAAAGCTAATCCAGAAAAAAAAAATTGATTTACTCGAGTAATTGAAATATCGTCAAAAAATTATGAGAGTGAATGAACTCCAGAGTGGATATGGTGTAAAGGTTTTCTAACCTTGAATTTAATTAAAACCCCTTTTTCCCCACCCTCAGTTGCACTCCTCAGAGCATGTGTTCCAAATCATTAAGTAAAACCACTCACTTGCAATAAATCAGATGATTTAATAAATGCACAGTCAATACAGGCACCATGTGTGAAAATTACTCTTGTCAGCAAATATGGGTACGCATTAAAATGTACAAGACATGCAATCAGAATACAATATATGTGAATAAAAGTAACCCAAATTGTGCATAAATATGCAGTTTAACACATGAGCAAAACAGTTAAAGCAGAGCATAATGTAGTGTGGAAAGAATTATTATTATTATTTTTTTACATAAAGTCCTCTTAATAAGCCGTTATTTAAAGGCCTCAACAGATCACAATGAAATTACGTCTCAAATTAAAGTAGAGCAGCATTCACTCAAGCACTTACAGAACAGCTTTCAATGCAACATATGGTGCAATGCATGTGTTCTTTGTCAATAATTAAAATGAGATTGAATTATTTTTGGGTGTAATTTCATAGTATTTACTCCCAAATTGGATGAACTATGTAGGGATTATACTGCAGTTTGTAGATTCATTCACTGATTTTCTATACCCGCTTACTCCATTCAAGAGTAGAAGAGAGAGGTGTTGGATCCCAGTAGTCACAAGGCATGAGGCGATGTGCACCCTGGACAGGATGTCAGTCTGTCGCAGGGCCACATATAGACAGACAAACAGTGAAAGTCAAAGTGGGAGGAAGCCAGAACACCCAGTGGGAACCCACACAAGCACAGGAAGATCATGCAAACTTCACACAGAATGGACCAGGTGGGAACTGATCCCATCACCTTCTTGATATGAGGCAACAGTGCTAACCACTAAGCCACTGTGCTGGCATTTTTTTTTTTTATAGAAGGAACAAACAATCGTATAGTAATTGGACTTTCCATAGGAGTGTGTAGTTGGCACAGAGGTCAGGCTGCTAGACCTGTACAATGGTCGGGGATGCCTAAAAATTATGACTCAACACTACCAACATTACAGAAACAAAAACAGCCTAGAGTTAAACGGGTAGAGAAAATACTGATACCTTCAACAAGGGCAGCTTAGCAAACCTAGGACCTTACCTGTAGTTTAGTGATATCAGTGGATCAATAATTTGAAATCCTTGGTTAAAAAGAGAAAAGTGCTCTAGAGAAGTTGCAGAGATGTTGTGAGAAGTTATGTATGGATGGTGGCCTCCGGCTGGAGCCATGAACTGTGCTGTTTGAGAGACCTGACTTGTTCGATACCTACAAGTTTCGGAACCACAAATACTAGTATGATCCTGACAAACCTTTCTCATTCACCCAACAGCAACTCCAAGACCACAGCCAGAAACTGCTCAAACTTTGTCCTGTTTCAACACAGGGAGCAAAACACTTTTTTTTTCTTTTTTTTTTTTTTTGCAGAATGAATAGTCAACACTTGGAAAAGCTTGCCCCCCTGGAGCTTATGTCTGCACCAACTATGGATTTGTTCTAACAAACTCAGAGAGCTATGCCAATGTGCAAAGAGAGTTAAACCATCAAGTACAAAATATCAAGTAAGTAGCAAATGACATACAACAGAGCTGTAGTAAAATCACCAGAATATCAACTAGTCCACTACATATAGTACACTGTATGTTTGAACTATGTAATTTTGTGTGTGAATGCATGTGCACGCATAAATTGACCCCCATCCTGCCAACGCCTGTCTTTCACTGTGCTGCCATAGACACTTCCACAATGGAGGCGAGGAAGCAGAGGGAGACATCAAGCGCCAATGACATGTTGGTTTGGCACACTGTCAGTGAGGAAATGTCAGCAGACCACCCCACTGGTTCCCAGTTCCCAGTCACGTGCCTTTCTGGCAGGATCATTCTTTGACTTGGATGGTTCTTGACCGTGCATCTGTAAACCGTGCTTTGAAGTGGCCTTTATGTTGTAGCGCACTGCTTGGAGGCCAAAGCTACAGTTGATTCCCGTGAATCGTTCCAGAGACTCTATTTAAAATTCCTCTTTCTTCACAGTCACTGTGGTTTGTACTGCAGATTGGAGCTTGTGCTTGAATTCTTGGGTAAACCTCAGGATCAACCAGAAAGCCATTTTTCTAATTAACAGCATTGTTCACCAGAAAGTTACAAGGTTGGAATGCTGCTCCAGGTTCATATTATAAGCACATATTACACCTATTTGTTTTATATCAATCCCCCACCCCCAAAAACACACACACACACACACACACACACACACACACACACACACACACACACACACACACACACACACACACACACACACACACACACACACACACACACACACACACACACACACCTGCCTGTTCAAAGAAAAGTACACTGAGATTTTCATTTTTATGTCACAAGACACAATGTGCTGTCTAATTAAACAGAATGTAAACCTACTTTATTCATCTCACCATGTGATTTAACAACTGCGCACATGTGGGTTTCTGTTTCTATTTGCAGATCACCAACAAGACATCCCCTCCTCCACCACACCGTAACCAGTTGCTCCTCATCTGCTGCCTGATGGTAGACCATTTCCATCAGCAAGATATGTGATCATCTCAACTCTACTTTCTACCATGATGGGGACCTGCGCCAAATCTGCACATTATGTACATTATCTTGATGTAATAAAATTATCAACTCCTGAGTCTTTCTGGAAGAACTATGCTGTTCTCACAAATAGTCTGTTTACACATTGATATTGTGTTAAAATGCTTCTGATTAGTGATGTATCCTTTGTGTTTGAACAAATCTCAAAGAATTGATATTTGAAGTAAGAAAAAATATCAGAATCTTCTGTGCCAAAGTTTAAGATATGGGACTCCCCATTTGAAATACTTTCCAAACAGTGTACAAAATCAAGCAAATGCTTTTACTCCTGTTCTGTTGATGGAGCACTAAGAGGTGACAGTTCTTCACAAAAAATGAGAGCAAAGTGTAAGAAGACTAAGTCAACAGGAAGCTGCAATGAGCAAGGAACAGAAAGAACCAAATGAACCCAAATGCAAATAATTCCATCAAGAAATATCAATGAGTGAGCTGATTTTCTGGTCGGCACAGAAGTATAGAAATAAATCAGAACTGTGCACTGCATTCTTGATGGCAATAAGTGGACAATAATAACCTCCAACTCAGACAAAATGTTTTCAACACAGGGTCAGTTTGGATTTTATTTTTTCTTCTTGAAACATGCACATTTATCAGCATTTAAATACTTTTAACAATGTACCTTTGTATCTTCATATATTCATGTAAGTTGCCAGCGTTACAGTTTTTGTGAAGACATTTGTAATAAGCTGAGAATTTTTCCACCTTGCTCACCCACAGAAAGCAGCTGCAATAACTTATGTGTTCCTTGTAAAGATAGCAACAAAGCATGAAGATGTTACTGCAGGCATCCATAATGTTTTCCGAGTTCATCATGTGAAAGCACAATTTTCAGAACACTGGTAACAGTGTTCCACCCTGGGTTTTACCATTGTCTTGAACCCAGCAATAAACCAAGGAAGAGTCAAACAAACTTTAGCTTTAGAAGTTAATGGAATTTCAATAGGAGGTCCAGTGTGGGAGCATGCGGTTGTGCCACATATTTCCAGTTTGACCACACCACTCAACCGCAACAGGTCTTTGACGGCAACCACCCGGGTAGACAACTGGTCCACCCCTATGTCTCAAAAATAATCATCTATCTGCTGCAGCCAGATTAATCACAGATGCCCTCTTGGGCTTCTCCAGCTGCTGGACTTCTCAAGTCCCTGCATGCTGGATGATGTCTAGGCAATTGCAACTGATGTTCTGTTACAATGCAAATAATACTCATCTGAGTCACCCTAAGTAACCATTCATTTGACACAAAGTCAACCAGTTGCCTAACTTAAGTCATCACCATGGGTGGCTGTTAGGTCCAAGACACGTAACCAAGCAAAGGAACTGCCATGAACCTGCATACTGTGACATTTTAAAAAGCCAACTCTGCAAAACATATGATTTTTGTTATTAGTCACTCAGATGCAAAGACTTTAAAGTGGAAACATCATGTAAAAAAGCAAATACAAGTTTAAAATGTAGGTTCATTTTCATATGCTCAAATTTACCCAATTACAGAAAATGACACCTCTCAAATAATAATTACCTCAGTTATGTGATTCTTTTTGCAAAACAATTTGATGTCGCTGCTTACTTTTAGACCTACAAAGAAATGTTTGAGTGTCAGACAATCGACTTGATTTTGGTGCACTAAGCCGGGACCTCCAGCAGTGTTGGATTTATCTTGAATCAGGCGAGTATTGATCACTTGTCCCCGCTGTGAAGGCAAATGCACTACTTAACGCCACGAGGGACAGCCTATCTGTTCAGCGAGCTGCACCGCTTTGGGCCACTGACCAAAAGACGACAAGACCGTTACTTCTTGTGGATTCCAAACTTCTCCCGGACAGCAAGCCTCTGCTTCCGTAAAGACGGTAAACTGAATTAGGACATTCTAGCAGCTGGCAAGTGTGAAATTGAGTTGAAGTGTACCCTGAAGTGAGGCGTGTGAGATGCAGGATTTAAACACTCCAACAGAACAGAACGGGATCAAGCTTTGTCTGTAAGCTGAATTCTAAACAAGCAACACGAAGGCAGATAAGGGACAACTGGAGCTCACTCAGGGCAGTAAGGAGGTTTGTGGTTGCGCGTGGGTGGGTGGGTGTGCATGCATGAATGCGTTCAAGTGTGTTTGTAGATGTGCACTGGGATTATATCACCACAGGGACAAGGAAGTCTGTAGAGTGATATGCAAGCTATCTGGCGAGAATTTCCCAGCAGAAGCCTTAATCTCACTCCTATTGCAGCTTATGGAGCCTAAAAACACAAAATCAAAGTCTCAGCGGCTGAGAAAGGAACAAACATGCAGAGAAATGATAACATACTCTGTTGGCCTACGTTTTTCATTGCAAACAGTATTCATCTGTCAGTCACAGCTTAAGTACCCTGTTTGTTCAATTCAGCCTGTCTATTCCACTCAAACCAAACCAGATGTACACACAAATATAAGACCCTCAAGGTTTGGCGCTGACAAAAACTGCAGCAAATTACCAAAAATACTGCCTACAATGCCAAAGACACTGAACTCAACACCGGGTTGTTTTACTGTTGTGTATTTTGGCCCTCCTGCTGACTTTTCAGCATGATGTGAAAGCAAGTACTATGACAGCATGAACATCTATGTATCTAAAGGAACTGAACCCTCTTTCATCCATCCATATTTTCAGTGCACAGAATCTACAGTCTAATTTTCGCCGCCATGAATGTGGTCTGGCCTCACATAATGCTGCTATTTATCATGGCTCCGGCCTTCCGTCTGCAAATCAAAACACTGGGGACATTCTTTAGAACCCAGATTGACTTCCACTTCTCTATAGGTTCCCAAACTGTGGCCCACAGACCAAGACCAGGTGTTGGGTAACCTCATAGTACCAGCCAACAAATCACAGGTGGAAGCAGTTGTGTACATGCCACATACTCAACTCTCAGAAGTAAAGCAGTCACCAGGGACTGTTGAGTACCTAATGAGCCTGTCACACCTGAACAATTTAGCCAGGGGATGCCGACTTGTGAAAAATTTGGTGAAAACACTGATTACATCGAAAAATGATGATTTAGCCAGCGTATGCTGACATGCAGCGCCGTTTTGGTACGGCATACTATTTTATGCATTTCCACATCCAGATTTAGGAACAGGTACCAAAATAACAGACTCGTACAGAACCATTTTTTTAGCACCCTTCGGATGTGGTCACAAAAGTCCCTCTGTGTTTGTCTGCTCCAAGTGTGTTTCTCAGACTGAACCAGAGAATGCTGGTGCTTTGTCCCACAACAAAAAAATTAACATTTTAAAAGCTGAAAGTCCCAGTGCCTCATTCATTCACGTCAGGGAGGGCCACTGGCCCTACGGTCCACTGGTCCTAACCACTTTATATTATTTGATGGTGTTTATTGCAACCCCAAACTGATTTTAAAGTTCACAAATAAATGTAATACTTTCAAATAGCTAATAAACCAGATCCAATTTTGTTCAATTTAAAAAATAAAACATATGATTCTGTTGACATACACAATTTAGTACCTTCAACTGTACTGTTGTCTGTTAATCTATTAAACAAATAATGGTAATTCACCATTAATTAAATGTTTTTTTTAATTGTCACACTTTTGTAACATTACTTACTCCCTACTTTAGTGCAACATATAGCCTACCATAAATGTAAAAACAAATTCAACATGCTCCTTAATACTAGGACTAGTGGAACCTAGGACTAGTGGGACGTTCCCTTCATGTCAGTGTTTACCACAGGCATCAGTCAACTGTTCAGCATTCTGCATGCGTTCAAAACAACTCCCATGTTCCACCAAGTAATGTGTATCAACAATCGCAAAATTTACCTACAACCTATGGCCTGCGTATGTGGGACGTATGAGTCATACGCTAGCAAGCATCAAAAATACTGGGTATGCACAAAATTTTTCAATGACGTTGCCATACTACAATGTATACCAGTGTGTTTCAATGCGCTCTGAACTCATACAACACTTACGTATAACTTATTAGATGTACACCAGCATATTCAGGCTAAATTGTGAAGGTGTGACAGAGCCATAACCTGATGCACTTGCTGTTGAGCATTCTTTGGCTGGTGTGTAATATTGTCATAACTACCTTCATGTTGCCTTTCTTGTAACAATCTGGATGAAGAAATGCCTTTCCGTGTCTCTGTAGACCTCATGCAGTCACATGACCTTGGGTTCTGCTGTGCTAGTGGACAATAGAGAGTTTGTCTATCGCAACTGCAATGCAAATATCAAACACAAATTTTCCACATATGTCAAACACTTAAATCTAGGAATAAGGAAATATGTGGGCCTAAAATGGTAGTCAACTGGAGGGCAGGATCCATACAGTCTGGTCCGGGAGAATGAGCATAAGGAAGGACTTTTTTCTGTCAGTGATAATTGGTGCAATCACATCCTGAACATGAAGCCACCATGCATACTTCAAACCTGATAATATTACAATACAAAGCAGATTAGTCAGAGAAAACCTTTCATACCCACTAACATTGTGGCTCATGTGACATAATTGCATCATCTACACAGAGTCTACATACGTATGCAACCACAAAACAGCTTTCTGGCAAATAAATAAATAAATGTCTGCAATAATGATGATCTACAAACTGGGTTGAAAACAACTATATGTCTTGTTTGGACTTTCAAACCCAAAATAAGAAGCAGAGTTTGTCTTGATTCAACTTTAAAGCATCTTCAGCTGCATAACAATATTCACTGATAAGTATCGGGATACTTCTTCTCTTGCCATTCTGTTTGTAGTTACAGTTAGGATGAGAGTTAAGGTCAATAATGCGACATCTGACTGAAGACCGTCTGATCAATCTATGTCTATATAATAGCCCACAAGCACTGTCCACAAGTGACTTGTCCAGTTAACAGTAGTAATCCTTTACAGCTGGGTAGACTGGGACAGCAAAGAAAAAAAGGTCTTGTATAAGGACACAAACAGATCACCTAAAGCACAAATCCAAGTCTATAGTTTTGCAGTCCAACTCTTATGCTCCAGACCCACCTGCAAAAAAGCAACTAAGGTATATACCTCCAGTAAGACCCACAGTCCACTTTAAGTTAAACCCCCAAACCAAAATCCAATGCGTCATCCAATTTAGTGGAGCATAACTCTCTGGAAAAAAATATTTTTCTTCACCAAACACCAATTATGTTCTGATTGTTGATGAAAGTATGGCTAAGGGTAGACAATCATAGGATGACCAGTACAATGATTTTTTTTTTTTGGTAGCTAATTAAAACACCCCTTCCATCTCAGAAGCCTTCGACAAATACTCGGCATCTCCTGGCGAGACAAGCTGACCAACATTGATGTCCTTTTCTAAAGTGTGTCAGTAGAATGACCCAAACAGAGGGTCGCCCTTTTGAGTCTTGTCTGCTTGAGGTTTCTTCCTCAAAGCATCAGGGGGAGTTTTTTGCCTGTGTGTTTGCTCTGGGGGTTGGTAAGGTTAGACCTTACTTGTGTGAAGCGCCTTGAGGTAACTTTGTTGTGATTTGGAGCTATATGAATGAAAATAAATTGAAATTGAGACAACGTTGGCTGCGCTGGCTAGGTCATGTTCGCCGTATGGAGGATGGCCGAATTCCAAAAGACATCCTCTACGGCAGAGGTCTCAAACCGGTTCCAGAAAGGGCCAAGAGTGTGCAGGTTTTCTGTGCAACCACCCACTCCAGCAGGTGATTTCACTGATTAACTGATTTCACCTACTGGTCAGCGGGGCTTGCTGTTGAGGGCCGCTATAGCTACAGGGATCAGCCCTCCTAAACTTGATGCTTCTATATCTGCGTCCTGAAGGAAGTGAAGAATTGGTGGAGTGGGTGAGTGGTGTCTTGTACTATGGAGTTTGCTATGTGAATAAGGGACCTGTTGTTCAGTTCTGTGAGGTTGGGTGTGGGGAGTCCGATCATTTTAGCAGCTGTGTTTGTGATGCCTGTAAGTTTGGCCCGATTTGTGACAGAAAGCATGGTAAAGAAACATGAGGAACAGTATAGAATGATGCTTTGATAAAGTAACAACAGCAGGTGGGGTGCAACGTGTAATCCTTTGAGTTTTCGGATAGATGACAGTCTTTGTTGGCTTGTTTTTTGAATGTTCGTGGTGTGTTGATCAAAGGTGAGTTTATTGTCCAGAGTTATTCCTAAGTATTTGAAAGTGTCCACTGCCTCAACTGTTTGTGTGTTTATGATGGTGGGGAGCTGGGGTGAGGGGGGGCTGACCAGAAGTTCCTTTGTTTTATTGACATTTATTTGAAGATGGTTGTCTGTGCACCGTTTGGTGAAGTGAGTGATTGTGTTGTGGTAGTCCAGGGTGGATTGCTTATCTGAGAGGAGTGCGAGGATGGCTGTGTCGTCTGAGTATTTGAGGCATGATGTGGTGAGTGAGATGCTTAGGCAGTCATTGGTGTAGAGAATGTACAGGAATCCTGTCAGGGTTTCCACCTTCTGAAAAGCTTTCTTGGTCAACTCTTGATTCAGATGTGCAGTTAAATTTAATGTATTTGCCCATGTACCATGCACCCCCCCCCCAAAAAAAAAGAACAAAGAGCCGCATGTGAAAAAATCACCTGTTTAACAGCAGTAAAATGAGAACTACAACATAAAGTATAAAAAGAAAGGAAAGAAGGACTTTTCAAAGAAGAAAAAGTCCTGATTTCAACCACTCGTAGTTTGCACTTTTGGTGCAATGAATCATAGAGAACAACAATGGAAACATTGAGCAACTTTGCTTCCGCTGTCCATTTTTCGCTGTTGTTTAGAGCTACCACAAATGACTATTTTGATAGTCGACGAGTCAACGATTATTTTTGCAATTAGTCGACTAGTCGGATCATATGTAAATTACAGCTTATTGAATTTTATCGATATTGATATTATTATCAATTCCGCTGATCAATCCGATTTCTTATCGATTCCCTTATCGATACCTCCTGTGAATTTTGTTTACTAAAAGTTGGCGTCACAGGTTTTCTATGTCAGCAACATTTTATTGAGTCTTAAAGTAAATAAATATGAAATTGGTCACTGGATCCTTGATCTCTGGACGTCAATAAAATCTACACGGTGGATCCTTCATGTCTGGACATAGATAGAAAAAAATCTGTTGTTTCTGTCAAAAGCATTTCCTTTTAGACATTAACGGCAAGGATGTCTCTCCATACGTCTGAGCTGAGCTCAGCTGGTTGCTGGAATCTGCAGGTCTGCAGCCATACAGTCTTGGGCACATTTTGGGAGGAAAAAAAAAACATTTTGATCGATTGCAGTTTATTGTTTGTATTACAATGTTTGGAAAGAGGTGTCATTTGATTTATACGGCGATTCACTTTGAAGTTATTAATTCCGAGTGGACTCTGTCTTTCTACTTTGACTCGGCGGCGCAGCGTTTGGAGCAACGGAACGGAGGACGATTCTCGTTTCTTTCTCACAAGACAGGAGTCCCAGTTAGTCACTTTAATCTGCACAATAGTGACTCATGATTGACATATTTTCATGGCTCTGAGAGGGGTTAAGAAGCAGAGTTGCTGCTTCTGAAGAGGAGCAAAGCAAAGATCCAATGAAGCAGCGGATCGAAGCACTGCTTCATTTATTCAAGGTTCAAAGCAAATGACTCGTCGACTACTAAATTAGTTGACGGTTTCAGTAGTCGACATAGTCATGACTAGTCGACTAGTCGTGGTAGCCCTACTGTTGTTACTAGTGCTTAATTTGTAAATTGGGAGGTCCTAGAGCGCAGAGGATGGGTGGCTCCGGTGCAGAAAAAAAAAAGAAGGGCGGGGGGGGGGAGCTTGCGAACAACGCTGTGCGCCACACAGAAAATAAACTGGGCATGTATTGTAGGCCTAATAACACTAGTCACACCAAATCCGGATAGAATACAAATTCCTGTTTAATGATGTACAGTGGTCCCTCGTTTATCGCGGGAGTTACGTCCTCCGCGTTCACACCGGGCGCGACGTGAGCGACTGCAGCCACAGGTTGCCATGTAATCCCTATGTAAGGACACGTTTTGGTGCCAAACCGCGCAGTGCGACGCGAGTGAAGCGATTCTGAGCGTTTTGCACGTGTGTGGCGCGATATTGCGTTATGTCACGTCGTGTTGCCCTCCTCCCCAAGTTGAAAAATCGAAAATTTTTCGTCTTGTCACGCTATGATGACCAATCAGGGACTGGATATGTAGTGACGTGGAGATGTCTAGAGTTTGACTGAGGATGTGAACATGTCCTGTCTCTGGTAGCAGCCTGTGAGCAGGACTTATGTCTCTTTTGTCCTTTATTTCACAATTATGAGAGAGTTT
Organism: Thalassophryne amazonica; assembly: GCF_902500255.1. NCBI lineage: Eukaryota > Metazoa > Chordata > Actinopteri > Batrachoidiformes > Batrachoididae > Thalassophryne > Thalassophryne amazonica. Next base: position 95,575,653 of record NC_047110.1, on the reverse strand, counting down.
TTGGAGCGAGCAGCAGCCTCGCAGCAGCGGGAGCGGAGTTTTTATTTTTATTTTACGTGCGTGCGTGAGGGAATCATCCATGGAGATTATTTTACTTATTAACTACACAGATGTATAATAAAGCAAATGGTGACTGGTTTCTAAACACAATTGTGACAGAGTTTTTGGGAGGAAGAGCGAGGTGCAGCAAGCAGCGGAGTTTCTTTTTTTTTAATTGTTTACATGTGCGCACGTGAATGGGACAGTTGGTCCTCAAACTGGGTCCCGCAGAGGCGGAAGGACCGCTGAAAGCAGCCGTCATGCAGATGCAGCTCCTGCAGCAAATAATGATACTCTCGTATTGGGAGCTTTTCACAACAACTCGCTCCGTGTGATCATGATGACTTGACGCCGAGCGGAATGGAAGCTCCTCCTATTTGATGACACACCGGGGCGAATTTTCGCAGTGAAAGTCCACCCAAGAAGAGCGACACACCGGGCGAAGGAGGCGCGGCCGTCGCCACGCGATCCCCGCGAATTTGTAGCATCTGATCGCGCCCGGTGTGAATGCGGCATAAATCCGCGAGGTAGCGCTATTTTTTACACTTATTATAGATGCTTTAAGGCTGTAAAACCCCTCACTACACACTTTTCTCAAACAAGCATTAACATTTTCTGACTTTTCTCTCTTGTGTAAACACTCTCTTTTTTCTTCTGTGCGAGAAGATTATAAACAGACACACGCAGAACACAATGCGCGTACTCTCCCTTCACTCACTGCCTCCGGGGGTACGGATGCGGGACCCGCAAAGAATCCAAGTCCTCTCTCGGTGGCCACGGAGCTCTGCGGCTACGGTCAACATCCGGATCAAAACAGCGAGCGTAGCCTCTGGACCTGTTGCCAGATTTGGCACAATTCCGCACAGCAGACAGGAGTGCGGCGGTGTGATTGGCAGTGAGAGCAATCACAGTGATTTTTTTTTAATATTTTGTTAGTCAAGAGAGGTAGCGGATCACGGATCCAGTATAAATAGCTGGCGGAGCCAACGTCAGAGGTTCCGGAGCGCACGTCCGAGGTTCCGGAGCGCGCTCCGGCTTGCTCCCCCTCAAATTAAGCCCTGGTTGTTACATAAAACTGAGGCCATGGAGTGAAAACGTAACAGCATGCTGTCGCCGTTGTACACCTAACAATGTTCTGCATGTGGTGTAGTTGGCTCCCAAAATGTAACAAGGAGAAAGGTGCAGCATTTATTGTCCCCTCCCAGTCATGTTTGATTGTTAAAATAATGAATTTATGTCTTTTTAACAATCCAAAGAGTCTGTTGGATGCCATATGGCGGTCAGTGGAGGACTACACTGTAACGTAAGAACAAGACCACATGGACTCCTGGGAGAACTGTAGAGAATTATACTATGTTGAGAGCATTTTGTGTTTGTTCTGACATTCATAAAGCATTAAAAGTCCTCCACAAGGCTGACTATACAGATGCCAAAGAATCATGTGCATCCATGTGCAGATATGCATGGAGGAGCTCTGATAAAAGCACCTTGGAAACAAGAATGGGCTGTCATCATTCCAAACTCCTCTCGTTTTCCTGTTTTTTTTTTCCTCACCACTTCTCCATTCCATTTTCCATCTTTTTCTCACATTTTGCACCATCAAGCTTTGCCCCCTGGTAGTTACTCCACCATCTCACCTCAGCCTCATTCCCAGCCTTGATGCTAAATATTTGCCTTATCAATCACATTTTCTCCCCCATTTTTCCCCCGCCTTGCATTGGACCGTTCCATCAGTCACTGTTCCAACACCCACGTCCGACCCTTCTCACCCCATCGTCGTGATGGTTAATTCCATCAGTCACACGCCTCTCACACAACCTCACCAACCCCAGCCACTTCTGTTCGAGCATTAATCCATTTAAGAGAGAGACTTTTCCTCCCCTGCTGGTGTGACTGTGAGGTGAAGCTAGAAGAGGCAGAGGGAGAACAAGGTAAAGAAAGAACTACTGTGTCCCAACAGATAATAAATGAAGATAATTACACTGCCCTTGACACTATTTCATTGTCAGGTTAAGGGAAGTAGCCATTGGGACAAAGAGGCCATTTCGATTGTTGGAGTGTCTTTCAAACAAGGGGTTTTATCTTGACGGAGGGCACATAGCACAAATTTCTATTTTATTGTTTGTTTCTTTGTTTGGGGGGGGGGTCCCAAACCCACTGGAACAGTGATATTTATACAGCATGAAATCTAACCATGCTATTGGGGGGTGGTCAGTATGTATCATAAATCAACTGTGATACCACTATATCACTAGTATAGATGGATGACACTGAATTACGGTTGAAGAAAATGTAAGTGGACCATTTGTGAAACATGTAAATTGCTGCTGGAATCTGCCTCACTCAACAATTATCTGAAATAAGAGGAAAAAGGATGAAGTGGGTGCAAGGGTCAAGTGTGTGTGTGTGTGGGGGGGGGGGGGTCTTTGCAAGACATTGAGAATAGGTCACTGGTCCTTTATCCACACAGACTTACGAGGGCTGTCCATAAAGTATAGGTCCTTTTTATTTGTTTCAAAAACTATATAGATTTCATTCATATGTTTTTACGTCAGACATGCTTGAACCCTCATGCGCATGCGTGAGTTTTTCCACGCCTGTCGGTGACGTCATTCGCCTGTGAGCACTCCTTGTGTGGTCCGTGCGTTGGGACGCAGCCGGCGCGGTCGGCGGCACAGGAAAAACACCTCCGTGTTGATAACCATTTGTAAAATCCAGGCGGCTTTTGATGGCTTTCAGTGGAGTGAGTATATGAGAAATTGTTTAACAGCTGGACATTTTCCAACTTGTCCTTAAGGCTTCCAATGGAGGTGTTTTTCCTGTGGCGGAGCGTCGCGGCGGCTGCGAGCCGACGCTGCAATCTGCCCGCACGTCTTTCATTAAAAAAATCTCCTTTAACAGTGGAATATCCGGATAAAATGCTGAAACCGACTTCTTCTGAAACTTCTCTGTTCTCTCACGACGTCCTGGATCAATAGAGCCTGAAATGTGGAGGTTTTCAGCTTGAAACAGGCTGACGACAGTGCCTGGGAGTGCTGCACGACGTCTCGCACCGTGGAAAGTCCTTAAAGCGACAGTATCACCTCAAAATCTCTCATCAGCCGTTAAAATTTTCACCGAAAACCAGCTTAATTTTTCGAACCATGTCCACTTTGATGTGTCTCACAGGTTTAGAAAAAATTTTGATCAAACAAAGCGCCAGTCTCTCAGCAACTTCTCAGACAAAGGAATTCCGACGAGGGGCTGGACGGCTCCTCCCACAAGGAGTGCTCACAGGCGAATGACGTCACCGACAGGCGTGGAAGAACTCACGCATACGCACGAGGGTTCAAGCATGTCTGACGTAAAAACATATGAATGAAATCCATATAGTTTTTGTATATAGGACCTATACTTTATGGACAGCCCTCGTAGACTTGTTTTTATTGTCATTCCGTAAAAAAAAAAAAAAATTCAGATGCAGTCACAGAACGAAATATCAATGCACTGCACGAATAGATAAAAACAGAATAAAAGCACAGAATACTAGTCCAAGGTGTGTAATAGTGATAAACAGAGTTTTAAAAAACCCTATTGATAACTGTCTCTGTATCTGTGTATACACAACATACAATAAATAAATTAAGCACACAGGATATTGCACATATGAAGATGCTACAAGGATAAAGTTGCTACCAGATGCTACAGAGTATTCTATATCCTACATTCTATATTGCACAGTTGTTTCTATCAATTTGTATTGATAACTGTCTTATGGTGGTTGGGTAAAAGCTGTCCCTGAATCAAAATGTTTTGCAACTCAGGCTACGATACAGTCTATCTGAGGGCAGGAAGGAAAACAGATTGTTAAATGGATGTAAAGTGTCCCTGAGTACCCTTCTTGCCCTGCACAAACAGCGCTGTTCTGCCAATTCACCAGTGGTTGGCAGCGTGACCCTAATAGTCTTCTCTGCTGCCCTCACAACCCTCCCCAGTGCCTCCCTGTCTGCAAGGCTGCTACTTCCATGCCACAGAGAGATGCTACTGGTTAGTACAGTATCTATTGTATAGAAGTAGGTGAGGATACCTGGGCTTAGATTGGCACTCTTTAACCAGCAGAGAAAGGGCAGACTCTGGTTGGCCTTTTTAACCAGAGAGGATATGTGCAGAGTCCAGGTCAGGTTACCGTAGACATGAACCCTCAGGAATTTTGATTGCTGCAAAATCTCTACAGCAGAGTCCTTGATGTAAATAGGTGTATGGGGGGGGGGGGGCATCTTCTCCTGAAGTCAATCACCAGTGCCTTGGTTTACTCCACATTCAGGATCAGACTGTTGTTGCACCAATCAGTGAAGAGTCTCACCTCCTCCCTGTAGCGCATGTCATCCTCAATCACTTGTTTTCTGACGGTTCCAGGTACACTCGCATGTCTGAAAATTCCTGCCTGCTATGAGTTCAATATGAAACTGGATAATTGAATGATTGCTTATGGCACACGAGCAGCTTGTACTGCACCACACCTGCACATTATCTGCCATCACGCCACCTCCACACAATACCTCTTCAAAAATGTTTCCTCATTCTCATTAAAATTCATGTAAAATGACCTAAAATACACTCACTGGCCACTTCAAGTACACCTTTCCAACTGCACATGAAAGCACTCTACCTAATTAGCCAATCGTGGTAAAAATGTGGTAAAACACATTCAGTCATGTAGACATGGTCAAGAGGGTACGCTGGAAGCCAGTGAGTTTGACCGTTGAATGTTTGTTGGTGCCAGGCAGACAGGTTTGAGTATTTCACAATCTCGTAACCCCCTTTGGCTACTCCCTTGTTTTGACTCTGAAGGAACATGTGTAACCTGGAACCTTGAAGAAGATGAGCTACAGAAGCAGTAGATAACACTGGATGTTATTCCCATCAGCTAAAAACTATTTTTGACAATAGAAGATTGGAAAACTCATGGATACAATTTGGTCTGGTGGCACTGGTGTGATGTTGTGGCAACTGACTGATGGCACCACAAACCAACTCAATGGTTGGCTGAGTGGTGGTCTTTTGGCTGCCGCCAGGTGGTCAGGGTCACCACAGCAGACCCAATACCAGATGTCCTTCCTGATGCAACTGTAAGATGGAGTAGCACACACAGCCCCCTGTATGCCCAAGTGGACTCCCAGACAAATACTAACCAGGACCTACTCTGCTTTATTTGTAAAATATGACAGGATCAGATGCATAGAACACAGAATGGATGTTTGACGCCACTTCATCAATGTGGACCACAATCACAAGGAATTAAGTGGGTTCACGCACTTCTCATGGCAAAAAGCCGTCTAACCCAGTACCACTGAGGTGTACGTAACAACGTGGATCATGAGTGTATATCATTAAATATGTGTAGTATTTGATTATGAAATGATGCAAATGATAACTAACCAGTAAAAACAGCCTGGAGAAAAGAGCTGAGCTAAAGGTTGAAATCCCACGGAGACCACAGAGCTAGTTTTCCTTTTTTCAATTATGACTAGAATAAGGGGTAAAGATGAGCCTCCATAATTCTCTGCCATCCTGCATACTTTAGAAACCTTATGTGGCCTTGTGCACTCTCAGCTCCTCTAAAGGTCCCTGTGGAGGACAGAGACACTCACCACTCCACACACGTGGACCCACATAAAGAAGAGCATTCATTAGGAACAAGAGGAAATGATGAAATGGAGGCCAGACAGAAGCGGAAAGAGAAGATAAGTGCTAATGAACTGAGAGTGGGAGCTGTTCTGTTTTTTTTTTTTTAAGAGACAGTAAGAATTATTTTTCATTACTTCTCTTTAATCTGCCATCATCTCTGATGCAGGGCGGCTGCGATGTGTTCAATCTGGTCAGCAGCTGGGCCACTGTTGAATGCGCTTCACTTCATTACAGGTTCTCAATCAATTACAGTGCTTTTCTCCTCTTGTCTGTTCAGCAGCATTATCTTCCATTGCTGTAGTGACTTCACAAACATCATTCAAAGGTGACATATGATGTGCCTGATCTAAAGATGAGCGCAACTTTCATTTTTATTTAAAACTGTTTCTTTTTTATGTCAGTTTCATGTCAGGGCATATCTCACTCCAGTCTGTACTTTCTTTTAAATTAAATTATGCCAAGTGGTCCCACCTTCAAGATGCTGTGTACAACTCAGCCATCAACGTCTATGGGGGAAAACGAGCACAAAAATGCAGACTGGTATGAGGCCCACTGGGAGGAAATGGAGCCTGTGAGTGAGGCCAAGAGGAGGACCCGCTGGCCTACAAGGCAGCGCCCAGTCCCAGCACATTCAAAGCCCTCAAAGATGCCAAGAGAAAAGCCCAGCAAACCGCCCGCCACTGCAGCAACTCATGCTGGCTGAATGTCTGCAGCAGTATACAGACAGCTGCCAACACTGGGGATGCAAGAGGCATGTATGAGGGCATCAAGAAAGCAACAGGTCTATCCACGCCTTACTCAAGTCAAAGACAGGCGAAGTTATCACAAACCAGGGGAAGCAGCTGCAGCGCTGGGTTGAGTACTATCTCGAGCTGTACGCAACCCAGAACATTGTCACAGTCACAGCTCCTGAGGACAGCCCAGATCTGCTGGTCATGGAAGAGCTGGACACACTGCCAACCATGGAAGGGCTTGGAAAACCCATTGACTGCCTTGCTAGTGGGAAGGCCCCAGGGAGCGACGATAACCCATGAGAAGTCTTAAAGAGTGAGAAACCTGCACTGCTAAAACACCTGTACAATCTTTTCTGCCTCTGCTAGGAACAGGGACACATTCCCCAGGACATGCGAGACGCGAGCATCATCATCTTGTATAACAAAGGAGACAGAAGTGACTCCAATAATGACAGAGGCATCTCCCTTCTCAGCACTGTTGGGAAGGCCTTCGCCCGTGTTGGCTTAGCCCATCTACAGACCTTGACCTCGCATGTTTACCCAGAATCCTAGTGCGGCTTTCGAGCTGGGAAATCTACCGTGGACATGATCTATTCAATACATCAGTTGCAGGAGAAGTGTCAAGAGCAGCAAATGCCACTCTACATCACCTTCATCGACCTGACCAAGGCTTTTGACTTGGTCAGTCGAAGCAGACTCTTTAGGCTCCTGCAGATCGTCTGTCCCCCAAAACTCAACAATCACTAGGTGTTTTAGGGGCAAATGTCTAGTTATTTATTTTGGTTATTTCTATTCCACTCCAGGCAGAGGGAGAACAAGGGAGAGAAAGAACTGCTGTGTCCCAATAGATAATAAATGAAGATAATTTACATGCGTTGGTTAGTTTTGCTAGTCTTGTTTGTGGTGTTTGTGTGTATTGTTATGGCAGCAATTATGGCAAGACTAAGCCACAGAGTCTGGAACAACTCCAGCCTCACTGAGAAGACAAAACTGCACGTCCATCAGACCTGCGTGCTCAGCACACTCCTCTACGATATCGATGTTATGTGTCGGACGCAGCTCGGAGAACCGACCAGCGTTTGAAGGACCCAGTATAAAATAAGCAGAGCACGGTTCAAAGGCTAACTGAATTTAATACATAACAGTGATAATAACAAAAGGTGCGGCCTGGCGTGGTGCGCTCCCAGCAGCGCTAACGGTCCGGAGCCAGAAGCTGTTTCGGACCCAAGGACCCCGCCGACACCCCCCAGGTGGCCGCAACAACCGAGTCTGTGAAAGAAGGAACCATTATGTGAGTCCACACTCTACACACAGAACACTTAAAGGTGTACAAACAGCAAACACTTCCTGGCTTGATTACTGATCAGCTTCCCAACCTGCAGGCATGGAACATCCAGTTCACAAAACTCCACCGCAGTGGAAGCTGATACATGACTAACATACAGCTCAATACAATAAGGTGTGAGGGACACCACATTTACTGACTGTATAACTGTTAGTCACAAAATCTAACGTACCTCAGGAAGTGTGCTGACGAGCGTGAGACCTCACCCCCTCCTCTTTCACAGACTGTGCATCAAACCTGGACGTTCTCAGCATCCGCTGTTGATGAGATGGCTCCCAAGATGACGATCTCACCCGTCTGGTCACAAGGTCGAGTCTCTGGCAAATACACACTGTGCACTCCAGTCTTAAATGCCAACATGTTCCACTCCATCCAGATGCACCACAGCTGTGAGTCCTGACGAGTCGCAGGTGATCAGGGTGAGGTCCTGACAGCCTCAGCAACACAGCCACTCAGTCCCAAATGCACGCCACCTGGGAGGAAAACCAAAAAACAGAAACAAACCGGCAGCCAGGCCCCCCCCAGCCATATAACAATCGAGGCATGGACCGCTTACGCCAGACATGAGAAAAAGCTCAACAGCTACCATCTGAGGTGCCTTAGATGAATTCTGCACATCGGATGGCAGGACAAGGTGCCCAACACAGAGGTCTTGAAACGCGCCAACATGAGCAGCATGTTCACCATTCTTGGCTAAAGGCATCTTAGTTGGCTTGGCCACATCAGAAGAATGGATCTGGACAGCATTCTTACAGATCTACTGTACGGTGAGCTGGTAGAGAGGGCACTCGTTTGGCTGGCCGACTACGCCTGCGTTTCAAGGATGTCTGCAAGAAGAACATGAAAATGTGCAGCATCAATGTGAACACATGGGAGCAGTGTGCAGAGAGGACCGTGCAGCCTGGCACCTTACTGTCAGAACAGGTGCACAGAGGGCTGAGGGCAGGAGAGAAACCAAGGCCTTGCTGAGCAATGAGCTCGGAGGAAGGAGCGACAGCAGCAGCCTCAGCAGGCATCACATGACACGTGCAATAAATGCAGCAGAAATTGTCACTCGCATTGGGTTGATAAGTCATTCACACAGGTGCAGATAAAAAAAAAGACAAAAATTTCCTGTAAAGTAATGCTGCCTTCTTCCTCTGATAATTGTGTCCTGCTGATAGGTAACAATATGGAAGCTGGGACAAACATTCCACAAATCCTGTTTCATGGTCCAGTGAATCCTTTACCCTCTCTGAGTAAATGGGATCTCAGTTAATTTTGCTCCTCTGACTTCTCACATGTGCCAACTGAAAACTGTGTCGGTAGCATGGCCCAAGCAGTGGGTCACCCCTCAGTCTGGTCTGCTTGAGGTTTCTACCTCAAATCATCAGAGAGATTTTTTTCCTGTCCACTGTCGCCTGTGTGCTTGCTCTGGGGGTTGGTAAGGTTAGACCTTACTTGTGTGCAGCGCCTTGATGCAGCTTTGCTGTGATTTGGGGCTATATATATGAAATAAGTTAAAATTGAATTGAAAAAGTGTAAAAAAAACCAAAAAAAAACTGGATGCTTCACCATCATCTCTTGCAGATGGCCGGTTGCCAAGGGAACCAGATTATAAATCATTTCTTCCAAGTCTTTAACTTGTGCAGGCATTAATATAGTTGATAAAAGTAAACTTAGCCAGAGTGCATCAGAAAAATGCACGACAGTCTAACTGCCATTTTTATCCATAATCATTATGTAACATTGGGGAACCAACGTGTAGCTAGCTGAATGTCGCGCCGCTACATCTGCAGCCACTTAGTTTCATGCTCATGCTGTCATTAGCCATGTAGAATATCACACCTACTCTGGTTCTAAAGTCATTTATTCCTTAAAAAAAAATTAAATAATAGGAACACATGGCGACCATCAAAGAATCAATCGCTGATCACTGCATTTGCATTGCTTCCATCTGTCATTTGTCCATTCACAGTCACTTATCCGGTAAATGCCCATTTTGAGCTGGAAAAAAATTCCAATTTTTCCATTCATTTCAATAAAGGGTGTGAGGGAGCGATGTCTCACATGATGTCACTGAAGTCAACTTTTCTGTCATGCTGACATTTCTGAGCATTTATCAGCAGCAGATGAAATCAAGCTAATTTCCCCATGTTTATGACTTAATGCCTCGTGGCATATGGCACCAAAAATAAACCACAATAAATCAATATTTTCATCATTATTTATTTATTTAGAATAGAATTTCATTTACCAGAGATATGCACTTTAAAGCTACAGAGTGGAAGACCTAGCGGCGAGGGCGCAGACTGCGTTATGCCGTTGCTGGTCATGATTTTGTTTCCGTCATGTTGTTTCTTCTTTGGTGACAGGGATTCATGCTGTCTTGCGTTTTCTTGTGATAAGCAATATATACCATCTTCAACTTGACCTTCTTTGGCTACAGTATCAAAATGGTGATGCAATATGGCACCATCCATGAGTAAGTCTGTTACCATGGTGACATCAAGGGCTCATTCTGTGCTCATGAAAGCACATTGATTCATTGTTGCAGGTTGGTGATAAAAATGATATTCTATTATTGCTAATAAACACCCCTTAATCTTGCAGCTTTAAAGTTCCAGATCATTTGACGTACTGTTAGCATGTCTCTTTCTTATATTAGCCTTTTGCGCTCAACTTTTTAGACATGCTAGTTAGTTTTTTTTTTCTTTTTTGGTCTCTGTACGGCTCCCGTCACTCGGCCACTCTCCTCACTAGGTCCAACCTGTTCAGCAAAAGAGACAGAAAAAGAAACTCAAAGACACTGAGGCACGTGGCGCACAGCCAAAGGAAGGTCTGTGTGACATCGTCCTTAATATTCCAATCATGTGCCGAAAGTCTCATTGCACGTCTGAGGGTGCAACTATGTGTTTGTCTGATTTCCATAAGTTTAGAGTCGGTCTCCAGCGGCCGGCCTGAGGGCTGATGATCAGCATCACTTCTGTTCTTCCTCTGTTTCCAAACTGACACTCACACAGACACACACACAGTCACGCAGTCGCTCACAGACACACGTGCACTCCACTCCACTGCTCCGGGGACCATCAGTGCCTGAGGCTTGTCTCTGTCTGCTTTCCTCTTCGCTCTTATGTAGATTCCTCACTCCACCAACATGTTCTTCGTTGTGACAGCAAGCGGTCCGAGAACAGCCACCACTCCCAGTGCTTCACGGAAAAAAAAAAGAATATAGAGCAGTACAACACAAATCGGACAGAACAATGAAACCGTGGGTGTACAACACCACCCCTCTGTATTCTCCACCAGCATCCCTTCCTCCTCTCTTCCCCTATCTGCCCAGGTCTTGTGGACGCTGCCATCAAACATGTGTGATTTGTTATTCCCAGTGGCATGCAGCGCTATCGGGCAGCCCCTGTTACAGCGATAAAGCCCCGTGCACGGAAAACAATATCGAAGGATGGATTGGAATGGCGTATCAACATGCTGCACAACTTCAATCTGTTGTCTCCAAAAACAAGGAGAATAAATAAAACGTGCCCTCCCAGGTCTCCTCTTCCTCTATCTCCATCCTATTGAAATCTCATTACTCTTTCGGCGAAGGATTTCATTGCATTTGACAGGTCATATGTCAGATAGCTGCATCTTTTCAAACATATGTTAATGTGGAGTTAAACGATGTCTGCAAGCAAAATGGACAAGAGGCTCCATCGGAGTGGTGTTTCTAAAGACGGGAGCACATCTGGATCAGCTGTGTCTACATTCACCACTCTGCAATAACTTTTCTTCGGCCGGTCACAAACTATGAACATGAAGAGTCCATATAATAATAACGGTGCAGTTACCACTGCAACACAATTCAATTTATGCTCTTCTTGCACATGAAAAAGCAATTGTGAAATAGGAATTTTCCCAACATAAGTGTCAAAGCTCCACAAGCGCAAAACAGTCTCTCTTTAGAATCTAAAGGTGGATTAAGTGCAGTTGCTTTTAACTAATTTAATCCATTTATTTTCTTGTTTCAACCACAGCAGATTTGTCACAATATTCAAAAATGTCTTTTTTCTGGTCACAAACTCTGGCACCAAACGTGACATTTCCAAGGAGATTTTTTGAAAGTGCAGCAACTGTGCTAAAGTAATATTATGGACAAGCTATAGATGTTTTTGTACATGTCACATGGCTCAAATCTGGTATCTGATAACTAAACCACATTCTTGAGCAACCCTGATGTTCAAATGCTGGTTAGTTAGACTGTGATTTTCACAATTCCATATCTGTGACATTGAGGAATAAAAGAATGTACCCAATGTTTTTAATCATCAGTGCCAGTTCAAATAAGAGTGAGCTCAAGCGCAATTAGCTCGCTATTTAACTACATTAGAAGAATAAGAAGTAAGTCCTGTATAGGTCCTGGGCTCAATGGTGCTCATCCCCAGATTCCCGCAGCATGACGAGGATGAGAGTCTACGGGTACATTCCCATTTGGCCCATTTGCCCTTGGGCCAAGATCGAACATGACCCCCCCCCCCCCAATTAACCACTTCTGTTTTGAGAAAGAGTATTATTAAGCAATAAGGGATTTAGCATGACAAGATTTTTACAGGTGTAGGATATGACTATGAAGGATTTTGCAGCTTTACTCACCAACCACAATTCATGTTCATAAATAAGGTAAGACGTCTGACCCATTTTTACCCCCAATGTTGTTGAATGAACTGAAGATTGTATCATCCAAGTAGTACTAAATTATTAATTTAATAGTACTACATTATTAATATTAGTGGCAATTGTTATGTTGAATAGTGATGCCAGTGACATGATGTCAGTGCTTCAGCTTTGTTTGTGATCACAGTACCTGCAGCAGCGGCTGTGTTCAGCTCGACCATGCCCCAGACCACATCTGCAAGTCAAGCCAGGCCGGTCGCAGTGAGCCAGACCCAGCCACAGCCCAGTGTAGCCTAGAGCACTCACGCTAGACAAACAAACTGGACTTTGGAGGTGCAACGTGCCAGAGCGTGGTCCAGCATGCCAAGTGCAAGTACACCCTAAGAATCCTGAATCAGATGCTAGTCAGGTTACTTCCCTAGCCAAGACTGCCCCTCTTTTATTGCTGGGTGGACTGGATCAATACAGATGCAGAAGTGTCTTGCCCAATGACACAGACGGGTAGCATGACCAGGAATAGAAACCAGGTCTACATATCAGTACACCTATTCCTTATCCCACTGAGCTACCTGCTCCATAAGGCAACCAACTGTTATTTCACCAAAGTAGCAACATTGTATAAATAAAAAGAACTGCCATGCTATGTGAACTTAAAAAAGCTATGCAATAAATAAACATGAAACAACAGCTAACAGCATTAAACCAGCTTTAAGTGCACGGCAACACTGCCTCGTGGTGAGTTGAGGGGCTAGGTGAGTAGAAAATGGGGTTTTTGGATGGTCTAGTCCAGTTTCCCAGTTGTGTGCTGTTGCCAGCTAGTAAAGGCAGGTCTTAATTCTCTCCAATCACAACTACAAAGTCCAATCTCTCTACCCAGAGAGAGAGAGAGAGAGATCCAGCAGGATACAAAGAAGAAATTGCCTGAAACCACAGTCAACATCGCAGCTCCCGCTCAGCCATGTGGAAACAACAGTAAAGAATAGGAACTCACAAACACATACCTGTTTGTTGTTTGTCACTTTTTATATCTGTCCTTATTTACTCTCACTGTAATACCAGCGTGAAAATTAATTTAAGGGAAACAAGTCTGCGCTTTATTTGTTATTTCTCTCGCTTGTGCTTTAAAGTTATTGAAAACTTGTTCCTGTCACCACTGTTTACCGCTCAGCTTCGGGAAAATTAGATCCATGCCCCTCTCCTCCTAATCCCTTTGTTTTTGTGTTTTCTTCATGAGAAATAGAACAAAAAAAGTACAGATGCTCCTCATCAGGAAATGCAACACAGACCAGAAAGCTGCTGTGCCGAGGATATGCGCTGCTTTAAGTGCATTGATGGTGACCTTTTGATAACATTTCAGACGCAACAGTTAATGAGTGAGAATTTATGGCTGATGCCATTACATTGAACAAATATATTGTCCTTCAAGTGCTTCCTTGGCTAAAATATCATCAGTTCTTTCTTTTTATTCCCCAGCTGGAGGCACACATTAATGCATTTTATTGGTCTCCACACACCAAATAAGTCATGGATAAAAAGAGAAATGGAGGCACTGGTGTTGGAGATGAATGTAAAGAAATGAGGTCATAAAAACCAGAGCCAGTGAAAGCATCAAAATAATGAAGTGGATGGATTTTTCTCAATTTCGCACTAGAAGCTCTGCTGTCAACCCTTCAGCTCCTCCGCTGCGCTCAGACAGCCTGCAGTGCCCTGGCTAATGCACAAATACAAACAGATGCACTAACCTGATCCCAAACATCTCTCCAGATCTCTGCAGCCATGACTGCTGATATAGAATCAGTTTTTGGAGAATGATGCTACAAGAGTTTAACTGATACAAGGATCAAGACAAAAGTTTAAGCTCTAGCAACATTGTGCCTTGGATTTTTTGCCATAAATCAGACATGATATAACACCTAAACAGATCACTGTCATTTGACTGGTGGTTTGTATGTCACGTGATATTGATCATTTGTCCCATTTGCAATGTTGTTCCATTTATAGTGCAATTTTGATTCCATACATTTTGCACCATTGCACGCCGTGACCACCTTAATGTAAAAACAATGTATTGCGTTTGTGTGCATGCTGCAATCAAGCATTGACGGACAGTGGGCTCACACTCACATGATTGTAACCTTTGACACGGCGAGTGGTGCTTAGTTTAAAAACAAACATGGCGGGATTTGTTTAGGTGACAGACAACAATTTGTGAGCTTACTAACGGTGCTCATTTGTCTAGCACAAAAACAAATCCAGGACGCCGTAAGCTGTCTGGAGGCATTTGCAGTATTCGCTGGGACATCTCTAGTTGAAGTAGAAGCACTCTCGGATGAAGAGCTTGACAAATTTCTGTCGCTATTTTTCACTGGACTAACTAAAGTAAGCAGCACTCTGTACACAAAGAAGTCAATGCACGGCATGAGCTACGGAATACATCATGACTGCAAGACTGTGAGAGATGTTGATATTACCAAAGCTGATAAGTTTCATCATAATCACAAGGCATACAAAGCAATAATGTGTAAATTGAAGCAGGCAGGAAAGGGTTATGTTAACTATTTGGAACATCTTGACCTCAAAGGACTCGTCACATATACCAAAATGTAAGTTGCTTTCTCTTGTTTATGAATTAATAAAATATCAAATAAAGATAAAGGTAAAAAATTATTTTGCCAGAGTACAGAAACAGTAAACAGTATACCAGTGGTGCCCAAAGTATTCCAGAAAGGGCCAAGAGGGTGCAGGTTTTCTTTGCAGCCACTGACTCCAGCAGGTGACTTCAATGATTAGTATCACTTTGAGCAGATTAGTGCAGCAGATAAATTCATTTTTTCAGTGAAATACTTCACTTATACAAAGAAACATGAAATTTTCTACACATCTTCTCCATAGGTTAAGTCATCATTTTCACTGGATGGCCACTCAAAATTTCAAGATGGCTGCCATTTTTTCAAGATGGCTGCCATGAAGTTTTGATCACGTCAATTATGCCCTCCTGGCCATGTATTTGCGTTTCTTTGTTGGTTTTACAGAGCCTATGCAATGTCAGTTGGCAAAAGCATTGTGTTTTTTTTTCTTAAAATTTGGAAAAGCACACATGAAACAAGATGGCCGACAATATGGCCGTCAAAATCATTAGTTGTTTGTCATATTTAATTTGAAAATAAATATTCGCTTCTAAAATGTGAGAATGTTCTATGACAGTCATTCTAGCACATACATTTCTGACCATTTATTGATGTCTTTGTATAATCTAGATAGTAGTTTTAGTGATCTATGTAGTTGGAAGGAGTGAATGTCAGTGCACAATCAGGGCACACTGGTGACTTCACTGCTGTAAAACTCAGCATGGGGTTCAGTGTCAGCTAATCTTACTTTACTAATGCTCCACCTGGCTTTACTAACTCCCAATATGGTAGAAAAGTACTAGTTGTAGTGTAGACTAGCATAGTTTAGTGTCCCAAATGCTGTCTAACAGCCCCATATCAATTAGCTTGTAGAACGTAGTTGGTATATTTAGTTAGACAGCCGCACCTGAATTGACAGGATGTGCCAGCGCAGGAGAGCCGAGCCAAGGGTAAGTGGGGCTATGCATGGTGTGTCCATGTACTTACCCGGATGGTGTACAGATCACACGGGACTTAAATGGCACTGGATGAATGATCAGGAGGCTACCCCAGTATTTTCTAAACTGAGCAAGTACCCTCCGTCCATTGAGGATGCAGACATGGAGATTCTGGAGAAGTTTGTGGTTCTCATGTATGACAGATCCAGCACTGTTGACAGTGTAGATGAAGCCAGACTTGACCTGTTTGCCAGGAAGCAGAGGTCATATGAAGCCATCCCTCCTACCAGTGCAGCTCTGCTTCAACACACCAAACGTGCAGTATACCAGGCAGGATGCATATGGTCTCAGGCAATACTACCTCAGCCAGAAGCAGAGAGTCCATCTGATTGGGGCTGGGAGAAAGCAGGTGATGAGTGGAAGGTCTACTGGACAGCCAACTCATCAATTGCAAAGAGTTGTGAACAACTCACCAAATGTGGCTGCAACTCTGGCTGCCATGGCAGGTGCAAATGCTACAGGCTCGGACTAGCTTGTACAGCTTTGTGCAGTTGCAAATGTGACCTGTAAGCTGTCTCCTGAATGAGCTTATGATTTTTGTATGGGTTTGCTTAGTTAGTCGGCCTAATGTCTTTTGGAAAAAGACACGGCCTATCTTCAGGCCTATCTGGCCTGAAGTTTTTTTTCAGCTGCAAACCCACAAGCCACATAAATGAGCTCATACTTTTTTTAATTGATCTTCATTTGCTTATACTTACAGAATACAGTTAAAATAGCACAAAGTGAAAGTGGTAAATATATTTTTCTTCCAAAAGCTGCACTAAATGAAATCATTGTCCGGCAAGACTGCCACTCATACAGTGCATATTTACCAGCTTGTAACTGCAAAATTGAGCCAGTGTCACAATGATGCACATCTGGATCAGTTCTATTTTCCCTAGATATCTATAGTCCATCTTTTCATTCATGAATTCTGAAAATATTTCATGACAGGCAGAGATTGCATCTATAGGTATCTCACAACTCTTGCATTCAAAATAACTTAGGATACGTCAATGCCGTAACGGAACTAAAATTCCAGCCTTATAATTTGGAATTTTCAATGCATTGTTGTGATCTGCTTCTATCTTCTTTATTACCACCATATGTTTGTGCATCATATATAGCAATACAAATCCTAGAACCAAGTTCTCTTACCAGACAAACCAAAACGAAAGTTTTCTATCGCGAAAGGGATTTTAGAGATTTTTCTCATAGCAAAAGGGTCCCTCGATGGTCATTTTGTTAGATATAATTCATCATAATGAAAAATATATAACTTCTGACTTATTAAATTAACTGTTCTGCAAAGTGGAACAGGAATGGAACACTTGAATGTGTATTTTTTTATATGTATACCCAAAAAATGACGGAAATCAGTACAACTGAAAAAATCTTGAAAAAATAGTGGCCATATTGAAATTTTGTGTGGCTATCCAAACTTTTCAAAAGAGTTGGTCCCAGTGAGCAAGTGTGCCAAATTTTATGTTTCTTTGTATAACTGAAGTATTTTTCTCCTTATCTGCTGCACTAGATGGGATGAGTTCATCAGTAAAATCACCTGCTGGAGTCAGTGGCTGCAAAGAAAACCTGCACCCTCTTGGCCCTTTCAGGAATATTTTGGGCACCACTGCAGTAAACAATGGTTAGTTAAAAACACAATTACAGAGTGTTAGCATTAAATAGAAATCACTTAATCATTTTTTTGGACAAGGATCTATTTTAGGTGTTATATAAAACAAATACATTTTTTTTCATTCATGCAATAGAAAAAATATTTCAGTGAAAAATTCTTACCATTGCACTCCTAAACATTCATTATTTGTATACCAAGTTTGATTTTGCTTTGTGTGACTCGGACATTTACCATTACATAACTACTGTGTAGAATATACATCTATGCTTAGCGTGAATGCCCCAGTATTCAACCAGAGTCAGCAGAATCTTCAAACTACCATACTGTTCAAAATATAATATGTTTTTCTTTGGGAAAAAAGTCTAAAATGGGGCTGTTTTATCTTCAGGGGCTAGACTTTTCACATATCAGTACATGTGTAACAATAGGTGGTATTAAATACAGATGAAATGAAAAATGCAGGGCTGTAGTAACCAATGATGGATGGAGTGGGGGGTGTGGGGGAGTTGGCTACATGATTGAGAGACATAGTGGTCACCTTTCGCAGAGCTATTCAGAAGTCAAGTACGTTAACTGACAATTTAGAAGTTATTATGTGTTATCGTGTTTAAGCTCATGAGGATACACACAACAGTCATCAAACAATTCTCAAGCAACAAATAAATGCATGGTGACACAGTATAATGATAGAAGACTGTGATCCAAAAAAAGTCCTATATAGGCCCTAAGGCTCATTGTTTCCAATGTTTATCCCTTGATTCCACAGCATGAAGTGGTGGAGAGTAGGGCTGAGCCAGATACTCATTTCAGGCTCAGCCCTACTCTTGCTCAACATACTGCTGCGTAGGGAGCAAAAACTCAATGTAGAGCTGTTAAAAGTGGGTGAAGAGCTGCTCATCTCAGCGTAGACGATACGCCACAATGAGCAGCTCTACGAATTAAAAAATAAACAGTCTTAGAACAACCTCTATCTCTCCCTCACACACACATGCACACAGACATACACACACACACAGACACCTTAATCAATATTGTTTAACTTTGTGTGGAAAAAAAATGCCAAGAATGTTAGGCAATAAAAATAAATTAATAATTCAAAAAAATCACAGTTTGATCATAAAATAAAATAATAATAATAATAATAAAGTGTTTAGCATGACAACTCTTGTTCATGCATACTTATTCATGATTTCCTACTACACTGAATGTCAATTCTGAGGCTGTTCTGTTCATTCATTCATACCCTTAAGAATATTCATGTTCTGAGTTTAGAAAAAAAACTTGTTCTGTAAATAGTTCCTTTACTATTGTGATCAAAAACATTGAATCCCAATTCTAAGGCTGTTCTGTAAATATTCATTCAGACACTTAAGAATATTCATGTTCTGAGTTCATAAAAACTTATTCTGTAAATAGTTCTCTTACTTTTGTGATCAAACTCATTGATCTGAATATCAATTTTGAGGCTGTTCTGTAAATAGTTCATTTACTATTGTGATCAAAAACATTGAATCTCAATTCTGAGGCTGTTATGTAAATATTCATTCATACACTTAAGAATATTCATGTTCTGAGATCATAAAAAAAAACTTGTTCTGTTTTGTGATCAAAATCATTGATTTGAATCTCAAATTTGAGGCTGTTCTGTAAATAGTTTTCAAATAAACAATAAATACAACAACTTCTGATCAATCCATATCAATTTCAGGGTTAAATTAATGTACAGATTTAAGCCCCACCCATTTCTGGTTACACCACACCCACTTCCTGGTTAGGCCCCACCCACTCCAAGTACAGATACAAATCATTTAGATGGTTGAATAGATACAGCTAAAGATAGTGGTGTACTCGCTCATCCCTAGTGGAGAGTCTCCAACAAACCCTGTATAGGATGTCAGTCCATTGTAAGTTACTTCACCATCAAGACTATTACCCATTGACAACTGGGTGGACACGGACAATGCAGATGAAGAGTCTTAACCAAGGACACATCTGTGAGTAGCTGGGTAGTGCTATCACTTTATATATGTGGGGAGGGGCACATGATGGGACTCAAATACACTCAACATGCACAACTGGAAGTCTCCTGCACTAAACATGCACAAAAGACTAGACTGAGAAAGTATACAGCTCAAAGCACTGAGCTTGCTTTTATTTTCTGCACAGGAGACCATTCAGCCACTAAATGTTTGCATAGAAAATACTTGTTGGCTCATATATTGATGTTTAAAATGCTATTCATAACACCGTTAAATGTTGAAACTGGACCCTTCTCAGGTTTTTACTACTGCGATGTTGCACAGTAGTTGCCTTAGAAAGCACATTTTGTCATTCTACACAGCAGCGTGTGCATGCTCTCACCAAATAAATATTCATGACTGGTGGAAAGGGTCATTCACTCTCATCCTCCCACCACTGGAAAAAGCCTGGCTAAATCTCCACGTGAGAAATGACTCTGTTAGGACCCATTTCAGAGCTACAACTCAGCAACCCTGTCCACCTACCCATCCACACATCAACGCCGATACTAAGGCATAGTCTTCCGTAATTCGGTACTTTTTCTCTTCCCAGCCTACTTTTAGTTCAACAACACCCTCCTCGCTTCTTCCATTGTCATTACCGCTGCACTACAACTGTCTCCTTATCTTTTCTTCATTCTTAATCTGCTCTTCCACTCTGCATTTTTAACCATATTGAGACTGCTGCAGAGGTGTCGGACAGACTGGTAATTTATGGAAGTGAGTGCATAACAGCTCTCGCAGGCTCTTCGAGCAGTGGAGAGTCAAATCAAGAGAAAGTTTTACAGGACAGACGGGAGAGACGGTATGAAAAGTGTGTTGAGGCGAAAACAGAGACATGAAAACAATAAAGATGGATAACAATGAGAGGCAGGTGGGGGAGAAGGACAAAGGTAAAGGTAATGTAAGCAACATGTGACCAGAACTAGAAAAATGGGAGGAAATGTTTAGATGTTAGATAGTCAGAATATCATGGATGAAAGGCTTCCACACGGAGCCATTGTGCCCGGTGCCCAAAAAAGACATTTACATCTTTCTGCATCGCAATATGCTCAGAAAAATCTGGTGGCAGCGAACGGGAAATTACTCAAGAAATGGAGTCAAAAAAGTGCAGTGCATATTTTTTTGTTTTGTTTTCTTTAAGAACAGCCATGCTAATTAAAGATAAAATTAATCATCTTGAGTGAACTATTGGGAGAGTTTCCACACACAAAATGCAGAATTACAGGTAACCTTTTAATCAGCAGAGATTGTGTCTCAACAGCAAAGCCTTCAAATGGCTCAAAACCTGAACTTTAATAAGCTTTGTTTCTGCCGGTATAAATAAAATCCACCGACTGGGAATTATTCCGCTGATGTCGCTAATCAGGACGTCCCAATCAGGTTTAGTTTTTGTTTTGCCACCGATCCAATTCGCTTGATAGTGAGTGTCTACTGATACTTTACATTAAAGTCAATCCAGTGTATATGGTAGACTTGTTTATGGAAAATAACAGCTTCACACCTCATCACAGATTACACACACACACACACACACACACACACACACACACACACATATATATATATATATATATATACACAAATAATGGATAGTAAGGAGTCCTACATAGTTCAAGGCTATGCCTCGTCCAATATAACTTTTCTGAATCCAATATTTCTCTATGTTGGACGACTTGCCATCCATCAATTGTTATGTTCTCCACCCCCTCCCAAATTAAGCAAACAACAAAAAGTCAAGTAAATTAGATCAATTTATTTTGTTGTGAACAGCATATGAATCCTTTTAAAATGTCAGTAGCGTGCTTGTCTACCTTCTTAGTGTTTTTGGCATCCTTGGAGTTTAATATCTCCACCAGTTCCTCCTCTGTGAACTCAGCAAACCTCGCTGGCAGATGATTTTCTGCTGTTGTTGACATCTTTGTTACCATTTTTTCAACCAGCATCTGTCAGCAAGTTCCTGACCTCCGCTACGTCATTAGTGATGTCATCTCATGAATAATTGAATGCCGTGCTCTGATTGGCTAGCTGTTGGCAGTAAGCTCTAACGCTATTGGTCAGTGGGAACTGATCCAATATATCTTTTGGTCCTTTGGATCCCTTTGGATCCAACATAACTTTTAATATATATATATATATATATATATATATATATATATATATATATATATATATATGCTTTTGGCAACATGACTGTAATGTCTAGTCTCCTACACAATCAATATCATTTGCTTAGTTAAGTTGTATGCCAAGTTGAACATTAAAAAGCAGAGGCAGCGTCCACCCACTGACTGCAAAAACAAGGTTAAGCATTTGAGCCTCTTCACATGAACGTAGGAGAGAAATGTCTTGTTTTTCTTCTGGATTAGAATTAACAAGAAGCAACCGTGGCAAAGTCAAATCCATGACAAGTGCATTACTGCTCTTAAGTGTTTTGGCATGTTTGCATTGAATTCCGACATTTGTGGTGAATGCTGCAGTCTTATTTACACAAGTGTTTTATGTCAGCATTCATAAAGCAAAGTCTTAAATAGACTGTTCAAGACAAAGAGAGGCATTCATTTGTGCTCAAAAATGTATGTTCTCAAAAACATGTTACAGTGAGGGCGGAGGAAGAAGAAAAAAAACACAGGTACTGTCAATGTGACACATTGCTTTAAATATTTAATGGTTAACATTTTCATACACAGGGGTCTGATGGAACAGTTCTTTGCAAAAAGACAAGGATTCTTTCAGCATTTTTAGAAAACAGCCACCTCTTAATATCAGTGCAGTTGGACCACAGATGCTCAAGCACTGCTATCCCACATTGTTAATTGTTAGAGCGTCCAGATTAATTTTAACAGCCTTGTATGAAATCATCATCAGCCTAAAAAAGTGGGATTTCACAGGTAGAGGTGAAAAAAAAAGTTGAGGAACTAAGGGTCACGATTCCAGAGTTTAGCACACTGCCACCTGCTGTGTGGACAGGGATAACTTTCCTCCTTGTTTCTCTAGTGTCTTTCATAGTCCAGCGTCACATTAAAAAATATCAGACTGATTGTTCAGTTTTGTGTAGAAGCACTAAATTTCAAGTGCATATGTGATATATATTCTGTGCAATCTTTATATCCAACCCTCTGGAGTTTTGGCCAAGAGACCCAATTGTTAAAGTGACTACCATTCATTATTGCAGTTACAGGGGATGTGCAGAAGTAAGTCCTACACTAGTGCGCTGCCCATAGTGATCCATGGGCTCTAGCTAGGGTAGTGTATATAAAATACGTAGCTGACATTTTTCAAGGGTGGTAATAAATTATGCAAAGTTTCGATAATGAGTTGGACTGGCGTGTGAGTACAGACTGTCCAGAATACGTAAGCATACCAAAACCATAATTACACTTTGGTATGCTTATGTATTTTGGGTCAAAGATGAATGCAGCATGCCAATCCAGCAGGGGGCGGTGAAACATCTATATACTATAATTGTGCATGCATGCGTGCGTGATTTTATTCAGTAAGTTCAATGTAATTACAATTGTAAATACATAAAAAAAATACCTGAATGACACACGATAGTGAAAACACTTATTTCCATTGTGGTCCATTTAAAAATCAAATGACAAAATAGAAGCAATAACATAATAAAATAGCATTACTATTATTATCATCATCATCATCATTATTATCATCATCATCATCATCATCATTATTATTATTATTATTATTATTATTATTATTATTATTATTATTATTATTATTATTATTGTTATTATTATTAAATAAAAATATTGCTAATACAAATAATAATAACAAGAATAGTGCATATATGATAAGAACCTAAACAATTTATAAATATATTAAGACAGTAAATTAGCATAAAAAAATTACATAATTAACAGGAAATATAAAGGCTGAGCTCTTCTAAAAACTGTTGAGGTCTAAAGCCTGGATCACACGGCAGGATTTTAAAATTATCTGAAGGTTTCCAAAACCTGAGAGACCACACACGTGGAGATAAAAAAAATCACCGATGTAACAGTGTTGGTCACACAGTATGTGGTGTGCAGCCACACGGTAAAGACAACAACACCACATGTGAACAGATTTCACACACGAACGTTCCCAGGTCAGACAGGAAATCTCACAACATCTCTCGAGATTAAACGTGACTTCAGAGTAAACAAACGGAGATAGTTTGTGGACTATTTACAGCAGAGGGGAAAAAATGATACAAAAAGAGAAAGAAAATGTGTTCTTTAAAGGAGTGGAGATAGCGCGACCACTGGACTTTCTGATAAGCCATAACAGCTGTTTGATTTTAGATTTCGCACCGTGCTTCCATCACCTCACGTCCGTCACCTCGCTTTCTGATTGGCTGCACGTCACATTCAGCAGGCTGCATGCTCATTTGTGCTCGGAGGACATCGCATACACTGTGATATTGGGCCAAGACAATGCGACATGTTGAATATCCACGATTTGCAATCGGAGCGCTCCTGATGTCCTTCCGAGCAGATCAGAACGCTCTTAACACACCACACACGGCAGGAATATCTGAAAAGATTATCTTTAGCATCATCATGATTGTTGGGGCGTCCTTAAGACTGTCGGAAGGGGAAGATCCAATATCAGCCGAATTATCTTGCCGTGTGAACCAGGTTTAAGGTTTTGAAAACATTCTGGATTCGCAAGCATGTCTAACTTATTATAGAAACTTTGCATAATTTATTACCACTCTTGAAAAATGGAAAAAGTTATTTTAGATGTCAATAAAGCAAGAATTCATCACCAAATACCACATGATTTAAAACAAAAATAACTCGACTGCTTAGAACATTTGTTGCAGCTGGTTTTTTTGTTTTGTTTTGTTTTTTGTGCCCAACAACTGCGTTGTTTCCACAATGCCCTCTGCTGGGCCCGATCAAAAAAGCCACATTTGCTACCAGAGTTTTGTTGAGGAGGCCTCACAGTGTAGGGACAAGTTTAATGCATTCTCCATCACTGCAATATTGAAGTACATACATATGAAAAAAGAGTAAGTAGTTATAATTTGAAAGGCATAGAAGTCTTTAAAAAAACCAAGATTCAGAACCAAGATAAAGGAATGGAGTATTGCAGTGAATGGTGTAAATTTATGGAACAACCTCAACAAAGAAATCAAAGAATCAAGGTCGCGTATTAACGTATTAAACTAGATGTATTTCGTAAGTATGAAACTATGAAATAAGTCAGTGGGCTGTGACAAAGCCAAAAATGTAATCTGTTAATGTTTAGAATGTTTGAAGTTTAAAATGTAATCTGTTAGGGATGTAAACTTATAAATAATGGTTAAAATTATGAAATAAGTCGGTGGCATGTGACAAAGTCATAGAAATGTAATCTGTTAAATTATGTTGATTAATGATGATTGATATTGTAAGATTGTATTGCAAAAAAGGGGCAGAAAATATAAGACTTGTTCTTCCAGTCTGCTCCTTTTAATTCAAGGGTTTGTAAAGTTTTATTTCTGCTATTCTGTTTTTTTTCTTTTAAATTAATGAAATAAATATTAAATAAAAAAAAAAATGCCACCATTCAATATTCATACATTTCACACAGTAAAAGCAAGTCCTTTCAGCTGTTCCCTTGTTTTCACTCAGGATCTCCACAGCAGTTCCAAGGTGGATCTGTATGTTAATTTGGCAAGTTTTACACCAGATGTCCTTCCTGACGCAAACCTACATTACATGGCAGGGGTGGAGTTTGAACCAGGTACCTTCCACATGGAAACGAAGCGCACTAACCACTTGTCCACCACCCCTGCATGTTTTCACACAGTCTTGTAACAAATCAAACAAGAGCATGGCAGAGGCAAACGTTTGATTGGGCAGTTTTTGGTGCCTAGCCTCCTAGGCACCAACAGAGGAAAATAATGTTCCATGAGTGAGTGACAGCAGGTTCTGGTGCATTTCAGTGCTACATGTGCAATTAGAGCTCATGTTGTCCGAGGTTGTACATTTAATGACAGCCCCAAACAGCATGAAAACAAGGCCCTGTAATACTATATTACAGCTACAATATACTGTAGCTATTTACTTTTAACTACTCTAAATGTGGTGCTGGTGCTAATCATGGTGATGTAAATGTGTAACCATTCTTTGACATTTCTCCTCTTTGACATTTCTCATCACCAACTGATGCATCCCACAGATTATTTGTCTTGTGGCTGGTCCGGGTTTTCACTGAACCAGGAATCAATTGGGACCTGACATAGACCACATCGTCTTTTTTTCCCCCCTCAATCTCATTGAGCCTGCAGTTTTCACTTCTGCCCGAACGTGCCCCACCAACGGTGTAATCACACCAGAGTACATTCACCCCGAACAAATTGTTCTGGTGTAAAAACACCCATAGTCTGGTGCAAAAGCTGTAATTTGTAGTCGTGTCTGGACCAAAGGCTGCCGAACATCAGGCGATCTCAGGTCATGTGGTGTGAAAGCAAAGTGGTCTTTCAAGACAGTGACATGTTGGCTGGGTAACCACAGTGAGGTGTGGTGTTCTTTTAAAAATGAGCAAAATGATACAACCACAAACTGTATTTCACTGCAACACTCCCTCGTGTTGTTCTGTGCAAATACTAACATAACTATAAGACAGAAATTATAATCATTCTCAAAAGAAAATGATTTAAAAGAAAATGATTTTCAAGTCACAGAAGCAGCTATAGCCAAAGGTTATGCACTGAGTGAGAGTGCGTACCTGAAAGCACAATCGTGTTAAGGTAGCCAACTTGAGTCAACTTGATGAGGACTATATTATTAGCCCCCTATGAAATATTGGTTTTTGTGAAATAATCTTGTTTCTGTGTGCAAACTAAAATAATGTAAGCATCCAAAATAAAACGAGGATGTTTAGAAATGTTGAAAATTCCTTGCTCTGTTAAAAAAACTGTTATGTGGGCCGCTGAAGAGGAGGTACTGCTGGCCCACCACCACCAGAGGGCGCCCTGCTTGGAGTGCGGGCTCCAAGCACGAGAGGGCGCCAGACCCAGAAGAAGTGACAGCTGTCACTCATCCTCAGCACCAGCTGTCACTCATTCATCATCATCACCATCACCATAAAGGCCGGACTGCAACTCCACCTCCTCGCCGAGAAATCAACTACCGAAGAGGTAATTTTCTCTGCTGACTCATATCGTTGAGTGATAATCTGAACTTCTTTTGCAGCCGTTATCCTGTGGTGTTTGTCCTTATCTGTGGGATTGGCGTTTGGTGTGACAGCGACGGCTTCGCCTCACACCCCAAACCAGATAAGTGGTTTAAACAGGAGCTGCACGAGTGTGTGATTGGAGGTGCAGACTGTGGGTTACTGAGTGTGCGAATTCACACTCATCCAGAACTGTTTTTGTTTTCTGCCAGCAGTACCAGGGTCGACAGCCGAAGACAGAGGCCACCTGGGGACTCGGGACTTGGCGGCTCCGGTGTTCTTCAGGCCGTTGGTGGTGGAAGCCATGTGGGACGCGGCTCATCTCTCGTCGGGGGTCTTCTATCTTTGAGCCTGCCCACACGTCACCTGGTGCTAATTGACTTTACTGATCTTGTGTGTTTAGTTGTGTGTTGTCACAACATTAAATTGTTACTTTTTGGCTTATTCATTGTCCGTTCCTTTGCGCCCCCTGTTGTGGGTACGTGCTACGACACCTTCCCAACAAAAACACCTGATTTCTAATGTTATTATTTAACATTAAGTTGTTGAACATTTCAACTGATATCATTCCATAATTTTAATTATGGGCAAATATTTTGTTGTATACCTGTATAAGGAAACCTGACAGGAATGTACCACAAGATGAACCGTAACGAGATTTGTACCGAACTGTGAGGGAAACGTAAAATGAAATCAAAGGGAAAATCTGCAGTTGGGGAAACTGAACTGGAAATTTCTTATCCAAAGTGTATGCAAACATATGTCCATACTGAATGGTAGCGCCAACTGACAATTGCCAGAGTCTGTTTGGTGTGTGACCACTGCGTGTGTGCGGCATTCAGTGGCATTTAACGTAGCATGTTATCTGCTGCTTCCTGGCCAGTGTTTTAGCAATTTTGAATCTGTTTTTTTTTTCTCATTTTATCATGGCTTTGGCATTTCTGCACAATGTGGTGTTTTGAACATGACCAAAACTGTCACCACACCCAGGTCAGTGTGGCATTGTGTGATGCGTTTGTGGCAAGTAGTGTTGTGTTGAGTGGCAAATGTTTCGTCTCTAAATGGGCATAGCGATTCTTCTGGTTCACTTCCCTTTAACAGCATTGCCTGTCCTTTAGAGAAGTTACGGACTCCTTCCCCCAACGATGGCACCCTCAGACAGCCTCTCAGGATTGATGTCGTTCAGATACTTCCAGAACTTTCACTACCAATATCCAATTTACATTTAATCATCTGACACATCGGTCACTGTCTGTGTCACTCACACTGAACAACAGTGAGTTATGTGCTTTTTGCAGATTACATTGCCTCGTTCAGTGAAATGGCCCACTGTAAATATTGTGTTTGCGATTTAAATCACGTGCATGCATGTGACTGTGTGCAGGCTCTGTGAGCTTGCTGGCAGACATGCATGCACAGGTGCTGGTGCGCAGCAGACAGTGAGAGACTGCGTGTGCACTGCCAGACTAGGGCAAGGCTGAATATCATAAATCACAGAACAAAGCCCAACAAAGCCCCGTTAATTTAAGCTCGTGTCCTCTGTTAGTGTGAACATGCTGCTGCTATAAAAAAAAATGTGGCGCTTCCTGTCCTGAATACTCAAACATAAGATGCCATGAAGGTCTGAGATGAAGAAGCACGGGCCAGCAATGTTTGCCTATGGCTGCAAAGATGTCTGGCTCACCAGGTTTGTTAACAAAAATAAATAAATAGAAGTTACACCATCTCTGGGATTTGAGTTTCAACTCAACAAGTTTGACAGCTGTCCAGAGTTTGGGCTTAGAAAGACAAATACATGTGGTTTAATTAAAGTAGTGGGAATTCCACTCATTTATGGCTAATTAAATCCCAGACAGTCAGATAGTGCACGTGTGACGTGTGCACACATTTCAGCTGCACCAGAAAAGGACACTCCTCTCTCCTCCAGCTCCATTAGAAATAATTATCCCTCATCGATCCTGCAAACCCTCAAAGGAGCTGTAACGTGAGCTTGTACTGTCTCATCCTTCAGCTGTCTTCCAACAGTGTGTGTGTGTGTGTGTGTGTGTGTGTGTGTGTGTGTGTGTGTGTGTGTGTGTGTGTGTGTGTGCGCGTGTGCGCATCCTGGTTTTATTCAGCATGCTGTCTGACGCGAGTCTCAAACCCTGAACTTGTCGAGACATTAATCAATGGCACTCTGTGTGCGAACGCACATGCCCAAATCAGGTGGAAAGTACACTACGCTGCATTCGAGATACTTCGGAAGTCAGAATGGTCTCACACTTGAGAAAGGCCTCATTCACATGGGAGCACATATTACATTGCACATTCAATTTCAATTTAGTTCATTTATATAGCTCTAAATCACAACAAAGTTGCCTCAAGGCACTTCACACAAGTAAGGTCTAACCTTACCAATCCCTAGAGCAAGCACACAGGCGACAGTGGTAAGGAAAAACTCCCTCTGATGATTTGAGGAAGAAACCTCAAGCAGACCAGACTCAAAGGTGTGACCCTCTGCTGGGCCATGCTACAGACACAATTGCCTAAACAAATATAGAGGATATTTTGCCAGTGCATAAGACAGGAGGGTTGCAGAAAAGGACACCCACTCCCATCTCTGGATGGAGCCGCACCTCAAACAGAGATTAAAGAAAACAGAATCAGGTGGCAGATAGACAACAAATACAGTAGAGCTGCCACGACTAGTGGACTAGTCACGATGACGTTGACTATTGAAACCGTCGACAACTAATTTAGTAGTCAACGAGTCATTTGCTTTGAACCTTGAACCAATGAAGCAATGTTTCGATCTGCTGTGCTTGCTCGTTGCTTTGCTCCTCTTCAGAAGCAGCAAATCCACTTCTTAACCCCTCTCAAAGCCATTAAAATATGTAAATCTTGAGTCACATTCATGCGGATTAAAGTGACTAACTGGAACTCCTGTCTTGTTTTGAGAAAGAAACGTGAATCTTCCTTCGTTCCTTTGCTCCAAACGCTGCACTGTGGAGTCAAGTTAGAAACATAGAGTCCGCTCAGAATTAATAACTTCAAAGTGAATCCCCGTTAAAATCAAATGACACCTCTTTCCAAACATTGTAATACAAACAATAAATTGCATTCGATCAATTTTTTTTTTCCTGCCAAAATGAGACATCCTGGCTGACGTGCAGCAGCCCAAGATTGTATTGCTGCAAGCCTGCAGACATATGGAGTGACATCCATGCCGTTAATGTCTGAAAGGAAATTCTTTTGACAAAAGCTACAGGTTTTTTTCTATGTATGTATGTATTTAAGACTCAAGAAAATGTTGTTGACATAGAAGACCTGTAAAGCGTACTTGTAGCACACAGAAAATTCACAGGAGATATTGATAAGGGAATCGATATCGATAAAATGTGATAACCTGCAATTTACACATGATCTGACTAGTCGACTAATCGCAAAAATAATCGTTGACTAGACGACCATCAAAATAGTCGTTTGTGGCAGCTCTAAAATACGGTATAATTTGTCAGCATTAAGTAACAAGAAAAACAGAAGAAATACTAAGGTGATCGCCGGCCACTAGCCCTAAGCTTCACTAAAAGACCCAGAATTTAGATACAGTTGAGGCCGTGGCCCACTCCGTTTCCTAATAAAATGAAACTAAAAGAGTCAATGAGTCATTTGCTTTGAACCTTGAACCAATGAAGCAATGTTTCAATCTGCTGCTCTTGCTCTTTGCTTTGCTCCTCTTCAGAAACGGCAAATCCGCTTCTTAACCCCTCTCAAAGCCATTAAATATGTCAATCTTGAGTCACTTTCATGCGGATTAAAGTGACTAACTGGGACTCCTGTCTTGTTTTGAGAAAGAAACGAGAATCTTCCTTCGTTCCGTTGCTCCAAACGCTGCACCATGGAGTCAAGTTAGAAACATAGAGTCCGCTCGGAATTAATAACTTCAAAGTGAATCAGCGTTAAAATCAAATGACACCTCTTTCCAAACGTTGTAATACAAACAATAAACTGCAATCGATCATTTTTTTTTTCCTGTCAAAATAAGACGTCCTGGCTGATATGCAGCAGCCCAAGACTGTATGGCTGCAGGTCTGCAGACATATGGAGTGACATCCATGCCGTTAATGTCTGAAAGGAAATTCTTTTGACACTAACTACAGGTTTGTTTCTATGTATGTATGTATTTACTTTAAGACTCAATAAAATGTTGTTGACATAGAAAACCTGTAAAGCCTCCGTTTCCTAATAAAATGAAATTAAAAGAGTTAAAAAGCATAGTAACATACTATGCCAGTATGCTAGCCATACCAAAGGGAAAATAAGTGCGTCTTGAGTCTGGGCTTGAAAGTCTCTACAGAATCTGAAGGTTTAATTGATGCAGGGAGATCATTCCACAGAACAGGGGCACGATAAGAGAAAGCTCTCTGACCGCAGACTTTTTATTCACCCAAGGGACACAAAGTAGTCCTACACCCTGAGAATGCAGATCCCAGGCCGGTACATAGGGTTTAATTAGGTCAGCTAAGTAGGGAGGTGCCAGTCCGTGAACAATTTTCTAGGTTAGTAGCAGAACCTTAAAATCTTAAAATTATTATTTATTATTTTATTATTATTATTTTATGCTACATTATATGTAGCATAAAATACATCTAGCTGTAGAGACAACAACAATGCATAATATATAAACACCTAAATAGGTGGTTTGTACTAGCACTGATTATTTGTCCCAGTTGCAATTTTGTTCCATTTAGTACAAACCACCTAAATAGGTGGTTTGTACTAGCACTGATTATTTGTCCCAGTTGCAATTTTGTTCCATTTACCATGCAATTTTGGTTTCAGACGTTTTGCACCATTGCATACCGCGACCACCTTAGCATAAAAACATGACGTTTTGCATTTGTGTGCATAAAACAATGAAGCATTGGATGCACCACACTCTCACTAGCACTCTTGCAACCTTTGATACGGCGACAGCTCTTCGTTTAAAAACAAACATGGCAGGGTTTGTTTTGGTGACAGGCAACGATTTTGAATTAGCTTATTGACGGTGCTCATTCTTCTAACAGTGATAAACAAATCCAGTATGCTGTAAGCCATCTGCAGTCATTTGCAGGACTGTTTGGGACCTCTTGACCTCAAAGGATCAGCGACTGACACCAAAATGTAAGTCCCTTTTCTCTTGATTATAAGTTAATAAAATACCAAATGACAAGGATCTATTTTCAGTGTTAAATAAAGCAAATAATGAATGTTTTTTTTTTCATTAGTGCAATGGAACATTTCATCTTTTACCTCATGAAATATTCGTACCATTGCACTCGTAAACATTCATTATTTGTATATTATATATTGCCTACATACATCCTTGTCATTTGATTGGTGTTTTGTATGTCACGTGATATGGATTATTCGTAACATTTGCCAGTGTTTCATTTAGCGTGCAATTATATTATATTGACATTATAGAAAAGAAATAATTATTTTTTTTATTCGTGCACTCATAAACATTTGTTATTTGTCTGTCAGCATATATTGTATCGTGACACGGCATTTTGACACGCTACATTTGAGTTTCATCTGCGGTCCGTTGTCTCGATGATATGTGTATGGAGCTGATCAGCATCACGTCGAGGCTTCGTTTTCCATGACCTCTGCAGAAGTACATTTCAGTTGCATCACTGATGAGGCAATGCAAAGCTGAAATGCAGCTGAATGGTCATTCAGATCATTAGTAGTCACATCATCATGCCGTGTCATAATGAATATTAACCACATAGCACACTTACCAATATCGATGGATAAAAAAATGAGGAAAAATTAGCAGGCTCAAACTGCCTAAGGGTTGTTAGTGATTTTCTGGTCAGGCTGGGATTTGAACCAAGGATCTTCTGGTCTCAAGTCCAACGCTTAACCACTAGACCATCACCTCTCCTAAAGCGCTTTACAATTATGCCTCACATTCACCCATTCACGCAGACACACTAGTGATTTTCCGGTCAGGCTGGGGTTTGAACCGAGGATCCTCTGGTCTGAAGCCCAACGCTTAACCACTAGACCATCACCTCCCCAAATATTTTGCCATTATTTATTGCCGCATACTGTTTTTTTTTTTTTTTTTTCTTTGACCCTGATCAGTGCATTTGAGATGTGTGTTAGATGAGGTGGGGTACACCATGGACAGGATGCCAGTCTGTCGCAGGGCCAAAAACACATTAATACCCGCATGCAAATCTACGGACAATTTAAAGTTTCCAATCCACCTAACCTGCATGTCTTTGAATGTGGGAGGAAGCCGGAACACCTGGTGGGAACCCATGCAAACACGGGGAGAACAGGGAAACTCCACACAGAAAGGCCACAGGTGGGACTTGACCCCATGACCTTCTTGCGGTGAGCGCTAACCACTAAGCCACCATGCTGCCCGTACTATATCCTCAGCTTCCCAATTGTTTTTCCAAAGGTTTTGTTTTTCCCAATTGTTTTCACCAAAGTTTGGTGAGTTAACCGCATCTTCAGGAACACAGTTGGAGACATTCACAACTTGAATTATTGAAGGCCGACTGCCTCAGCTTTAATCTTGTGGATATCTTTTCAAGCTTATAGCAATGCCCTCTGGTATTACTGTCTCTCTCAGTGTCCGGAATGTTCTCCACCTTCTTGTTTCACCATGTCATGTTTAACCAGACACATTAAATGTTATTGTCACAATGTGTCTGTTGGTGTGTCCTGTATTTTCAGTGCTTGTGCTGATATACAACTTGCTAACAGCAGGAAACTGACAACATGGACAGCAGCTTTTGTCATTCACTGTCAGATAACACTGCAACGACACCAGAGAAAAGTCCAAAAACACACATGCCCACCATACCCTGATTTCATCATACAGCTCAGTGTTTTACTGTTGATATTGTCATATCCTCTTTGTGTAGGTCAACCACAAGGGGCCATGTGACGGTGAGTGCAATGATAACTACCCACCCAGCGTAACTCTACCGTGGCACAAAAAAACAAAACATCAGTATGGAGGCTACCACAGCGGAAAATTGTGTCCAGTAAAGCGTGCAAGGAGGGAAGAGGATGTGGCAGTAACGACATGCAATCCCGATGAAAATCAAAACCAGTCAACTCAGTCTAAAGAGAATCTCTGCAGCAGGCAGCGTGTAGAGCAGCCTCACCTCTCCTATAGCTGAGAAAGGAGGTAACGTTTGGATAACAAGATGAGCAGGTGTGAAATGCGCATCAAAACCCGCCTCATGAGGGGAAAACACATGCATTATTTGTAAGGTTGTGTGTGGGGAAGGATAATACTATATGTTTCAGAAGAATTGGGATTGACATCCAAGATCAAATTCACAGAAACCAAACAAATATTTACCTTTGTTACTGGAACATAACTAGCAATGCAGAAAACGCTTCAACAAAAGCCACGCAATCTGAGCAGTTATCCAGGTGGACTGTGACTTTGTGTGCTGGAAACTTCCAACAAGCATCACCTCAGCAGGAGAACACAAAGGAAGTCCTTTAGGAAAAGATGAAAACAAAAAGTGGCCCTTGAAGTTTTTGGACACTTGACCCACATCTGAATTTTGTAATGACATCAAAAATATATATATTTCAAAAATATATATATTTCAGGTTTCTTTATACACTCAACAAAAATATAAATGCAACACTTTTGGTTTTGCTCCCATTTTGTATGAGATGAACTCAAAGATCTAAAACTTTTTCCACATACACAATATCACCATTTCCCTCAAATATTGTTCACAAACCAGTCTAAATCTGTGATAGTGAGCACTTCTCCTTTGCTGAGATAATCCATCCCACCTCACAGGTGTGCCATATCAAGATGCTGATTAGACACCATGATTAGTGCACAGGTGTGCCTTAGACTGTCCACAATAAAAGGCCACTCTAAATGTGCAGTTTTGTTTTATTGGGGGGGGGGATACCAGTCAGTATCTGGTGTGACCACCATTTGCCTCATGCAGTGCAACACATCTCCTTCGCATAGAGTTGATCAGGTTTTCAATTGTGGCCTGTGGAATGTTGGTCCACTCCTCTTCAATGGCTGTGCGAAGTTGCTGGATATTGGCAGGAACTGGTACACGCTGTCGTATACGCCGGTCCAGAGCATCCCAAACATGCTCAATGGGTGACATGTCCGGTGAGTATGCCGGCCATGCAAGAACTGGGACATTTTCAGCTTCCAAGAATTGTGTACAGATCCTTGCAACATGGGGCCGTGCATTATCCTGCTGCAACATGAGGTGATGTTCTTGGATGTATGGCACAACAATGGGCCTCAGGATCTCGTCACGGTATCTCTGTGCATTCACAATGCCATCAATAAAATGCACCTATGTTCTTCGTCCATAACAGACGCCTGCCCATACCATAACCCCACCGCCACCATGGGCCACTCGATCCACAACACTGACATCAGAAAACCGCTCACCCACACGACGCCACACACAATGTCTGCCATCTGCCCTGAACATTGTGAACCGGGATTCATCCGTGAAGAGAACACCTCTCCAACGTGCCAAACGCCAGCGAATGTGAGCATTTGCCCACTCAAGTCGTTTACGACGACGAACTGGAGTCAGGTCGAGACCCCGATGAGGACGACGAGTATGTAGATGAGCTTCCCTGAGACGGTTTCTGACAGTTTGTGCAGAAATTCTTTGGTTATGCAACCGATTGTTTCAGCAGCTGTCTGAGTGGCTGGTCTCAGACGATCTTGGAGGTGAACATGCTGGATGTGGAGGTCCTGGGCTGGTGTGGTTACACGTGGTCTATGATTGTGAGGCTGGTTGGATGTACTGCCAAATTCTCTGAAACGCCTTTGGAGACGCCTTATGGTAGAGAAATGAACATTCAATACACGAGCAACAGCTCTGGTTGACATTCCTGCTGTCAGCATGTCAATTGCACGCTCCCTCAAATCTTGCGACATCTGTGGCATTGTGCTGTGTGATAAAACTGCACCTTTCAGAGTGGCCTTTTATTGTGGGCAGTCTAAGGCACACCTGTGCACTAATCATGGTGTCTAATCAGCATCTTGATATGGCACACCTGTGAGGTGGGATGGATTATCTCAGCAAAGGAGAAGTGCTCATTATCACAGATTTAGACTGGTTTGTGAACTATATTTGAGGGAAATGGTGATATTGTGTATGTGGAAAAAGTTTTAGATCTTTGAGTTCATCTCATATAAAATGGGAGCAAAACCAAAAGTGTTGCGTTTATATTTTTGTTGAGTGTATATAAACTAGGGCACTCGCCCACTTGTAGAATGATTTCCAAGATTAAATATGTAAAGTCCACTCCACTAAAGAATACGTTATGCACAAATCACACACGATCGCCAGCCGGAGAACAATGTCCCATGGCAGCTCTATTTTTGTTGAGTGTATTAAAATTTCAAACATGAAGCCCATTAAACTTACAGTTAATACTAACCTCTGCAACATGACATAAATATAAAAAATATAAAAGCCAAAATAATTGTTGGATAAGCAGTGGCACCTTTTCATATAACACAATTAAATAATCATATTGAAAGTAATTTTCAAAAGTGGGGGATGGATACACTCTAAAACATTGCAGCTGCATTTAGTTATGTGCACTTGCTACAACTCTTTAACATAAAGAGCTCTTACAAGTTTTGGATGTTGAACACAACTTAACAACTTGACTCAACTTGTAAAGTTCAACATCCATAACTTGTATGAACATGAACATTTCCAAGTCATTATTTGTCTTGGACATCATTTACATCAATCTTTAAGAAAAACAAAAAGTATGGTAAATTTGTCTGGAGGACCATGCAAGGAGAATGGTGAGGAAAGCCACCAAGATACACATGACAACTCAATAGGAGTTACTGGCTTTTCATTCTGCAAACAGTGTAGAGTGCAACTTCAATCTGTTGCATCACCATTCAGAGCTTCAGACTGGAGTGGGACAGGGAAAGACTTTCATGGGTGGGGGGATTTCAGATTGTAGTTAATTTCAATTTTAATTTATTTTCATTTATACAGCATCAAATCACAACAAAGCTGCCTCAAGGTGCTTCACACAAGTAAGGTCTAACCTTACAAACCCCAGAGCAACAGTGGTAAGGAAAAACTCCCTCTGAGGAAGAAACCTCAAGCAGACCAGACTCAAATGGGCGACCCTCTGCTTGGGCCATGCTACCGACACAAATTACAGAACAATTCATAAAACGAACATCCAGGAAATGCTGCCGGTGTACAGGACGGTTTCAGGAACAGACACCACACCCATCTCTGGGTGGAGCCACACTGCAAACAGAGAGAAAAGAAAAAAAGCAGAATCAAACATCAGAAAGACAACAAATACAGTGTAATTTGTCAGCATTAAGCAACAAGAAAAACAAAAGAAATATTAAGGTGATTGCCGGCCACTAGCACTAAGCTTCACTAAAAGACCCAGAATTTAGATAAAGTTGAGGCCGCGGCCCGCTCTGTTTCCTACTAAAATGAATTAAAAGAGTAAAAAGCATAGAAACATACTATGCTAATATGCTAACATATGAAAGGGAAAATAGGTGCGTCTTAAGTCTGGGCTTGAAAGTCTCTACAGAATCTGACTGTTTTGTTGAGGCAGGGAGATCATTCCACAAAACAGGGGCACAATAAGAGAAAGCTCTGTGACCCACAGACTTTTTATTCAACCTAGGGACACACAGTAGTCATGCACCTTGAGAACGCAAAGCACAGGCCGGTACGTGAGCAATTTTATAGGCTAGTAGCAGAACCTTAAAATCTGATCTCACTTGGACAGGAAGCCAGTGAAGAGATGCCAAAATGGGTGTAATGTGGTCAAACTTTCTGCTTGATGTCAAAAGTCTGGTAGCAGCATCTTGAACCAATTGCAAACCCCTAATGCTGGACTGCGGTAAACCAGAAAATAGAACATTGCTGTAGTCCAATCTAGAAGAGGTAAACACATGAATCAGGGTCACAGCATCAGCCCTAAACAGGAAGGGACGAATCTTTATTATATTTCGCAGGTGGAAGAAAGCACTCCTCATAATATCTCTAATATGGAGGTCAAAGGACAACATAGGATCAAAATTTACCTCACTTTCTCAGTGTGATGTGTGACACACAAGCCTAGGCTAAGTGTTAACTGGTCAAATTGATGCCGATGTCTCACTGGACCAAGAACCATCATAGTCTTATTAGAGTTTAAAAGTAGGAAGTTGCTAGACATCCAGCTTCTCACTGATGCAAAGCAATCTCCTAAGGATTTTATGTGAATGAGATTACCAGCAGTTGTCGGCATGTATAACTGAGTATCATCAGCACAGCAGTGAAAGGTAACCCCAAAACGCCACAATATGTGCCCAAGGGGTGCTATATGAGGGAAGAAAAGCAGGGGGCCCAAGACAGACCCCTGTGGAACCCCAAATTTCATGTCACTAAGGTCAGAGGTAGTGTTATTCTACAAAACACAGTGGGCCTCATGTATCAACGTGCGTACGGCGATATTTGAACGTATATGGGGTGTACGCCAAAACGGCTGCGCTACTTGGCATTTATCAATGTGGTCGTTGGCGTACGCTGCGCTGAAAATATACACCAGGTCGAGAGGTGGCATAGATTATACACCAAAATGAACCAGCGCTGGAATCCACATAAAAATGAAAATGATCAACATGATAAACCGTGCCATTATACAAATCAATGCATATGTTGCATAAATAACACTTTCCTGATTATACTACATAATAATCAATACAAATCCCGCTTTTGCGGGACTGCTGGTCTATCGAGCACGATCCGTGGCCACAGCGCTGACCGCAAAGAAAGCGCTGCTCGTCTTTTTCTCCAGAGCCTGGAGCCAGAGCAGCGCTGAGCTTAACTTTATGTGGTGTGATCGTTTTAGACAATGAAATTGATAATTACAACTGTAGTGTTGTCATTCCCTTCGTCCGTGCTGCAATCAGGTTTTGTTTTCTCCATTCATTTGTTACAATAAAATAAATAAAGAAATACATTTTAAAAATAAAGAAATCTGAAAAAGTAGGCGTGTCTTATTAATTGAGCGAGCAAATATCCACGTCAAGAATTATTGACATGTGAAAAGAGAATACAGTGGTCCCTCGCTTTAACGCCGTTCACCTTTCGCGGCCTCACCATTTCGCGGAGTTTTTAGTCCAATTTTGCATGCTTTTTTTTTACAGTGTTCTGTGTTCTGCGTGTCTGTTTATAAGAATCTTCTCGCCCAGAAGAAAAAAGAGCGCCAACAACTATTCATAACTGTGTTTGTCACTTGGAAACAGACACCTGCAGCGAGGTGTGAGTGGAAAAAGGCGCGGCGTCAGGACGCAGAGGTGCGATCTGTGAAATACTGGTCAGTCACTATTAATAATTTCTTATGTGTCCAACCTCGTACGTTGATCGTTAAAATTAAATTCGTTAGTTCTAAAAGCCATCATAATTATTTATAGGAAAACGTTCTATTTTTATTTCTCAAACAAATGTTTGGGCCTGAAAACAGGTTGGTCTTATTTTTCTACTAAGGTTTGAACTTTGAGAGTGTTTACACACGAGAGAAAAGTGAGAAAATGTTCATGCCTGATTGAGAAAGTGTATAAAGTGGTTTTACAGCTTTGAAACGTCTATAATATTTGTAAAAAATAACGCTGACTACGTCGCGGTTTCGTGTATTACGGGCTATTTTTAGAACATAACTCCCGCGATAAACGAGGGACCACTGTAACACTTTTGATTATAATACAAAACAATTGATACGACGGCCGCTTTTGACGCTCTATTGGCACGCGTTGTGATTGGTGGAGTTCTTTTTCTTTGCCGTCTACCTGGCTTCCATGTCGTAAAATGAGGGTGTGTCTGAAGCGGAGTCTGAATATTTATGGGCGTGTTTATTAGAATTACGATTGTTTTCACCCGCCGCATTTATCAAGGTCACGTCAGACGTACGCCGGAAATGGGCAGGTGCGCACTGCTTGATACATGTCACGGCAACTTTCGTGTACTTCAAATTTACACCGTAAATTTATGCCACAAGTGTGCAACGTTGATACATGAGGCCCAGTGAGAACAACTGGTCAGTTATGACATCAACCATGCAAGGGCACTCCCAGTAATCTCAAAATGATTCTCCAGCCTATCAAGTAGAATATGATGATCCACAGTATCAAATGCAGCACTGAGATCTAACAGCACCAGAACTGTAGTGGTGTCTGAATCCATTGCAAGCAGAAGCTCAATCACCACTTTAGTGAGAGCTATCTCTGTGGAATGATATTTTCTAAAAGCAGGCTGCAGTGGGATAGGGTTAGATTAATATTAAAGATTATTCTCGGTAAAATAGTCCACGAGCTGCCGTGAAACCACTTTTTCCAGAATTTTAGAGAAAAATTATGGATTTGATATCGGCCTATAGTTTTTCAATACACTAGGGTCAAGATTAGATTTCTTAAGTAATTGTTTAATCACTGCGGATTTGAAACATTTAGATACAGAACCAGAAGTTAATGAGAGATTAACCCTATTCAGGACTTTAGTGAGCACAATATGGAGAAAGCAATTGCCATGGGGTCCAATGGACCCCAAAAGTCCCGAATAGGGTTAATAATTTCTAGCACAGTCGGCTGATGTTACGAGTTTTGTCAGCACACCTAGTGAGATTGTATCAAATTCTGTAAATCTAGGTAACACCTCAGTAATGGCACCCACCTCAACAGCAGAGTGTAGTGGCTGGGTTAAGGCATGCTGGGATATACTCAACCTAATGGCTTCTATTTTCTTGTCGAAGTACTCCAGGAAATCTTATGCTGTAAAAGGAGAGTGAAGTACAGGTGGTTGTCCATGTATAAGTGTTGCCACCGTGTTGAATAAGAACTTTGAGTTATGCTTGTTTTGTTTATCAAATCAGAGCAGTAGGTCCACTTTGTAGCCAGTAGTGCATGCTTATAGTCTAAGATAGCGTCACGCCACACAAGGTGGAATACTTCTAATTTTGAACTACGCCATTTCTGTTCTAGACCTCTAGCCTTATGCTTGAGGTCACGCAAGTAGTCATTGAACCAAGGTGATTGTGTTTTGGGGGGGTCATGGTTTTTACAAAGGTGCCGCAATCATGTTAAGTGTAGTTTTGAGCACTGAGTTTAAACTATCAATGAGACAGTCTACTGACTGGGCATTTGCCAAATGTGAAGCTAAGATATCAGGCAGTCTAGCTTCGAGTTCAGTCATAGTTGATGAGTTGATGCATCGGCATAGTAATAAATAAGGTTGTTGTTCCACTAAACACAACAGCGAAACTGTAAACCTAATAAGGGAGTGATCAGAGACCACCGAAGCAAAGGGCATGATGTCAATATTCGTGACAGCAATACCACGTGTGAGAATCAAATCCAGGGTATTTCCACTAATGTGCGTTGAGTCCTGAATGCATTGCTGAAATCCTAACCATCCAGCCTCGCGGCGTCGGCGGAGGGAACCATCCAGGTCCGCGGCGTGGGCGGAGGGAACAATCCAGGCCCGTGAGATCGGCGGAGGTAACCATCCAGACCCACGGTGTTGGCGCTGGAGCCGACCCATCCAGGCCAGCGGCATCGGTGGAGAAGGCGAACCATCTAGGCCAGCAGCGTCAGCAGAGGAGGTGATCCATCCAGGCCCACGGCATCGGTTGCATCCGGGGTGGCGACGGCTGCACCCGAGGCTGGAGACGGCTACATCCGAAGCTAGCGGAGGCTACATCTGAGGCTAGTGTGGCGACATCTGAGGCTGTGGCGGCTGCGACCGAGGCTGACGGCGTCTACGACCGAGGCTGGTGGCGGCTATATCAGGGATCAACATTGGGGAAGGTTGGTGTGTGGTGACCGGATTTGTGGTGGTGGAGGTGGTGGAGACCACGAGCGGGAATTGCTTTACAATTAATAGTGGCCTGTACTGAGCTACAGGAGTTAACATGGCACCAACCAGGAAGACTTGGAGGAGATAAAGACCTCATTGAATCGTATTTCAAAAGACATGTCCAATTTAGACAAGTTGATGAAGGAGATTAAGGAGCTCCAAAATCTTGTTAAAGAAAAGGACAAGATAATTAAGAAACTTGAGCAACGGGTGGATGAACTTGAACAATATACTAGAAAAGATGATGTTATAATAACTGGTATGGAAACAAAACATCGGTCATACGCAAGGGTGGTGGATTCAGGTGGAGCCAGTGGAGAGGATGCACCACCTGAAGAATTACAAACATTAGAACACCAAGTTACAAATTTTTTAAATCAAAAAGGTGTTGTCATACATCAAGACACTATTTCAGACTGTCACACAATTCCATCCAAAGACAGTAAAAATAAACTACAAATATAATAATAGGATTTACAAGCAGAAAATACAAAAATGAATTATTAAGACAGGCAAAGAATCTGAAAGGAACAAATGTCTATATAAATGAGCATCTAATGAAAAAAAAAAAGCAGATATTGCCAGGAAAGCAAGGCTATTAAAAAAAAACAGAAACATATTGTTGCTACATGGGTCTGGAACTATAGGGTTTGGATTAGAGTGAAAGAAGGAACAAAGGGTATACAAATCAGAGACATGGAGGACAAATAGAACAGATGAAATTATTAAGAATGGGATATTGATGACAGATCTCAGTGATCATTTACCAGTTTTTTCAATATTTAAATATAAAAATAGGTACAAAAAAAACTGTTATAAACTTTAAAAGAGACAAGTCTTTAAAAGCCTTAGAGGCATTAAATTATGATCTTAAAAATCAAAATTGGGAAGAGGTTTATGTCGGTGACGTTAATGTAGCATATAGTTCATTCATGAAAATACTGATGAAATCATATAATAAAAATTGTAAATTAATAAAAACTAGTAAGAAAAGAGTAAGCAAACCATGGCTGATTAAGGGAATAAAAAACGCCTGTGTAAAGAAAAACTATTTATATAGGTGCTTTTTAAAAATGTAAACAAAGGAAACAGAACACAGATACAAAAAATATAAAAATAAACTATTGACAATAATTAGGAAACAAAAAAAAAGATTATTATAGTGAACAATTGAATTATAAAAAGGGTGATGGAAAGTGATGGAGTGAAATCAACTTTTCCGAATTATCTTGTCAAGGAAAATAAAGAGATAAATGATATAAAAGAAGTTGTAAATGAGTTTAATGATTATTTCTCAAAGGTGGGATCAAATCTGGTGGGAAATAAACCAATAGTAGAAGATAAATTAAATACACTTGTAAATACGGTAAAAAAAAACTGTGTAAGCAAAAGATCAACTGACTATGAAGATTTAGACAGGATGACTGTAAAAAGTATAATAGAAACTGTTATTGAACCATTCACCTACATTTGTAATCTGTCTCTGTCAACAGGAATTTTCCGAAATGAAAATTGCCAAGGTAGTCCCATTATATAAAAATGGAGACAAACATAACGTTTCAAATTACAGGCCAGTGTCATTGCTTCCACAGTTTTCTAAAATTATGGAAAAGGTTTTTGTAACAAGGTTGGATAAATTCATTGAGAAACATCATATTTTAAATAATGCTCAGTATGGATTTAGAACAAAACATTCGACAGCTATGGCAATTATGGAATTAACAGAGAAAATATCAACAGCAATAGATAATAAGGATTATATGGTAAGTGTTTTTATTGACTTTTATGTTATCGATCATTCAAGATTGCTTCACAAGTTACAACAATATGGAATAAGAGGGATTGCACATCAGTGGGTAAAAAGCTACTTAGAAAATAGAAAACAGTTTGTTCAGATAAATAATACTAAATCAGAATTGTGTAATATTATGTGTGACGTACCACAAGGGTCAGTACTTGGACCCAAACTGTTTATTTTGTATATCAATGATTTTGTGAATATATCTAATGTACTTGGTAGCATTTTATTTGCTGCCGATACAACATTATTTTACTCTGGATCAGATATACAGGAAGTAGCACAAGTGATAAATACAGAGTTGGAAAAACTGACATATTGGTTTGATATAAACAGATTGTCACTTAATCTTAATAAAACAAATTTCATATTGTTTAATGACAGAGTTAAAAAAAAATGATGTGTCATTAAAAATAGATGGAATGGAGATTCAATGGGTAAAAGAAACAAAATTTTTAGGAGTTATGATTGATGAAGATTTTACATGGAAGTCACACATAAATTACATAAAAGGAAAGATAGTGAAAGCCATTGCTGTTTTGCATAAAGTTAAATATTCATTAAATAGTTATGGATTACTAACATTGTACAATTCATTGACTGTTCCATATTTGACTTATTGTGTAGAAATCTAGGGATCAACATGTACAACTTATACACAACCTTTATTTATTTTGCAGAAAAGAGCTTTAAAAGTGATTGGCAACAGTCGATTTAGAGATCCATCTAATCCATTGTTCATTAAGTATAGGGTACTTAAATTTCATGATTTAGTTGATTTGAAATTACTACAAATAATGTACCAAGCGAATAACAATACCTTACCAATAAACATTCAAAATATGTTTGAAAAAAGAGTAAGTAGTTATAATTTGAAGGGCACAGAAGTCTTTAAAAAAACAAGATTCAGAACCAAGATAAAGGAATGGAGTATTGCAGTGAATGGTGTAAAATTATGGAACAACCTCAACAAAGAAATCAAAGAATCAAGGTCGCTTAAATTATTTTAAAAAAACGTATTAAACGTGATGTATTTCGTAAGTATGAAACTATGAAATAAGTCAGCGGGCTGTGACAAAGCCAAAAATGTAATCTGTTAATAATGTTTAGAATGTAATCTATTAGGGATGTAGTCTTTTAAATAATGATTTAAATTAGGAAAGAAGTCGGTGGCATGTGACAAAGTCA
The DNA here is from genome assembly GCF_902500255.1 of Thalassophryne amazonica. Lineage (NCBI taxonomy): Eukaryota > Metazoa > Chordata > Actinopteri > Batrachoidiformes > Batrachoididae > Thalassophryne > Thalassophryne amazonica. The sequence goes on along the minus strand of NC_047110.1, from coordinate 95,530,910 downwards.
TAGAAATGCAATGATGTCGATTGATGATGCTTTGCGAGACTGTATTGTAAAAAAGGGGCAGAATATATAAGACTTGTTCTTCCAAACTGCTCCTTTTCATTCAGTGGTTTGTAATGTTTTGTTAATTTTGCTTTTCTGTTTTTCTTTTAAATGAATGAAATAAATCCTCAATCAAAAAAAAAAATTGTGTTTTGTTTTTGTTACTTTAACTTGTTTACAAAATTCAGATGTGTAGAAGCTCAATGGTTCGCCAACTTTCAAGCACCACTAAACAACAATACAGTATTTTTCATTTCTAACAGCTTTGATGAATGGCCAACGTAAGCCCAGCCGACTGCACGAGTTTCACTGATCATGTGCGGGAGATAATCCTACAATACTTGATTGAATGAAACACGACTCCTGACCAAATTCCCAGATGTTGATTTTTACACATGAGCAACATTTATCATTCATGCCCACGGTACCATTTTTTAAAAAATCTTGTCTGTAAATATCACAGCATGAGTCACAACTGGCTTGTGCCATTAAGAAGATTTACAATTTTTAATATTGCAACAGCCTATTCTATTGCTGCTTTTTACTCCCTGTCCAATAATTTTAGGGGTAATACACAAAAAAGACAAACAGTGACAATAATGGTGACAAAACAGTGACAAAAATGATAATAGAGAGGGTAACAAAACTATTAAATCATACCAACGGGAGGCAATCATGATGACAATTGTCATGGACGTAAGCAGAGCCTGTCATGAGCTACAGCAGTAAAAGTGAGCCATGTGAGTACATGCATGTGTGTCTTCATGTGCTTTTGTACGTGCAGCATAAATCTCTGTGCAGAGTGTGATACACACACACACACATATATATATATATATATATATATAGTTTAAAATTTTTATTTAGATACTGGCTGCAGCCGCGCACAGTTCACGCACAGTTTACCATGGGTTTACTCACTGGCACGCCAGATTGCACAGCACTGCGGGGATCAAATTTGTGTAAGTGTCAAGATGCCTAATGCCTTTACACATAACGCCGACAAGTCACGAATGCCACAAAGTATACATTCTTGGCCGCTGATCACGAATGTGATGATTTGAGGCAGAGGCGTCAGGTGTCCTCAGGAACTGCTGCAACCTGTTACCATGTGTTATGATTAATGGCACGTGTTGTTGAAGAATTATCAGGAACCATTACGCATAGTCAAGAATAATGTTACGTTCTATCACATTGTGAATGAGGCAAACTGTCTCCACACACACACCCATATTCATCCATCAGCTGATGAACAATTCAGATTGCTCCAGTTTGCTCCTCAAAATCCACAGCAGAAGAACTTTGTGACTGCACGCTTAGTTGGGCTCTGTGCCATGGAATGGTGCAAAGAGGAGGAAGAGACAGAGAGAGCCAGATATGTGGCTCCACGCAGCTCTCATCTCGCTCGTTTTCCCAAACATCAGGCACAGCAGCAGCAACAGGTGGAACACCTGCAGGAGCACGCTGAGGAGCAGTGGAACGAGACTTTTAGCCGACTTGGTGTCACTGTCCTTCTTCAGCATACTGCAGCAATGAAACTGAATGCGGTGCAGCAAGGTTTAATTGTGCACACATCAGAGAAGAACGCTGTCACGCTCTATTAAGGATCACCACTAATCAAGATGGATCAACACGCTCAGTTGTGACCTCCACGACATGTAGCGAAATGAGGGTGGTTCATGACATCCTTGGAAGATTTTTTGACAGCTAAAAACATGCTCCATGAAAATCACAAATATCACGCATCAACATGCACTATTAAGAAACCTATTCAGATGCGTTAAGTCATGATAAGAATGTCAGGAATGTGCCAAAAATGATGCAAATATGGCATTCTTAAGGCATCCTGCCTATGTGTAAACGCAGCATCAACCAAGTGCCAGAGGCAGGGTGCTACAGTCACAGCTGGAAGAACATTAACTCCCCCCCACCCTTCAAATCTCCTCCTCATAATTAATTGAAAATTATATAACGGCTGAGTGGATCCTTATTATTTGATTGGTGCTTTGTATGTCACGTAACATGGATTATTCATCCCATTTGTGTTGCATTATATTTAGTGTGCAAATTTGGTTCCATATGTTTTGTGCCATTTCACGCTGCGAACCCCTCCCACGCACACACTACACACTAGTAGGCGCAGTGTTTAGCTAAACATGGCAGAGTTTGTTTTGCTGACGGATGATGATTTGAAGGAGCTAATTGACTGTGCTAATTCTTATAACACCAAAAAACATCCATGATGCTGTAAACTGGCATGAAGAACTGAATTAATTTATGACATAAGTTTTTGCTGGACTGAAGTCTTTTTTTTTTTTTTTGGAAGTACACAAAGTCAGTGCACGGCATCACGGAGTGCATCATCAGAATTATTTTTGAACTATCTAACTGTTTTTACAAGTTGATTGGGAACAATGTTGGATTCCTATTTAAAGTTCGTGCTGGACTGCTGATGTCAAAGCACCGGTGATACACACCAAAATGTCAGTCCCTTTTCTGTTGGAATGTTCCATTCACTTCATGAATTATTCACACCATTGAACTCAAATGTTCATTTTTTGTATAATAACCAATAGCGTAGTGTGTGAGTGTGAATGTTCACATGTGCATAGGATTCATGTCCCAGGTTGAGGTGCAGGTACCCCAATATAGTGAAGTGGCACACCAGGTGACACTCATGCCCCACTGCCTCCCACCAACCCAGCCCCACATGTGCTCCAAGCCCGACATAACATGTACCATACTTTTAAAGAAAGCTCCACTCTTCTTTTCTTCCATTAACAGTTGACATTTCCATTACAGGGAAGTAATGAATCCTCAAACTAGATGTACACTTGTAAAACACTAAGAAGTAGAAAGACAAAGGAATGTGGAAAATGAAACACTCGCTCCAAAATGTTGACAAGCAAAACAAGATTTACATTTTGCCATTGTATTGTGAAAGCAAAGAGGAAACATGAATGCAGAGATGGACAGAAAGACAGAGAATGAGTTATGAACTACACAACAAATCTCAAAGAAACACTCTCATATGAACAAAAATAACAAAGTCTACCCTGTCAAACATGCATTCATCTCCATCTACTTGGTGTCCCAGGCCATTTTGAACTATTTGACTCTTCGTGGGTGATCTTTATGGAAAGAAGGAGGGAACAATGAACACAACTAAGACACAAAGTCCAAATGAAGCATGAACTAAATGAACTGCTCCAAGAAGCAGGAAGTCACAATGCGTGATGAACTGAATGAAGCCGAATGAGCTGAAACGCATGCCATTCCTTCAGAAAGCAGCAGTGACTGGAATGATTTGTGAACTGGTGGGGGGCATGTATCCTTGAAATCTGTGAGATCGGGTCAATGGCGCTTTAAATAGTCAACAGTGAAGAATGTACAGATTTCATCATCACGTGTGTTGCCTGGTTCTGGTTATAACCACAAACTCCTCTCACACAAGTTTAAGTCTCCAGGTGAACATTCACCAGTCAAATTATGCCTCATGCCAGCATTAAAACTTGTCAGGCTGCTGTGGAAACAGAACCAAATGACTGCAGGTGGAGCAATACGTGCGGAAATTGTGCACTGCTGCATCACTAATGGGATGGCAACTGAAAAGTCTCGACCTTCAAGTGGTTTGATAACAGAATGTATATGTAGTGGACGAACTCTCTGCGATGTCACGCTGAAGAGCCGTTCCAAAGCTCAAATCTATCATCTTGGCAGTGCTTAAATCCGCCAAACTCTTTACCTATTTATGGGTTGGCAAGGAGGTGGCGCATGGGCAACACCAGTGTAACTTGGATGGGATGAAAGAACCCCCAAAAATGCCCAGCATCTCTGAGTTCCCAAACAAGCTAAGGCTATTTGCTTTTGCAGCTTTGCATATGCCACAGTAACAGTTCCACCATTAACAGTGCTAACATACTAATGGTCCTAACATACTAATTAAACAAGAGCAATCACAGATTTCTGATGTCCACCAATCCTAATCTAGATCACCTCCAAAATGCAGTGGAGTCTTCCATGTCCTAATATCTATGTGTGTTGCAAATTTGGTGAGAATCCGTGAAGTCGCTTTGAAGTAATCCTTCAAAGCCTATATAAAGTGAAATCTTGATCCAGATTCCAGATCCAGATTACCTCCAAAATGTAATGGAGTCTTCCATGGCCTAATATGTATCTGTGTTGAAAGTTTTATCAAAATCTGTGCAGTAGTTTTGATGTAATCCTGCTAACAGTAATCCTTCAAAGGCTATAGTGAAACTTAATCCAGAATCCGGATCCAGATCACCTCCAAAATTTAATGGAGTCTTCCACGGCCTAATATGTATCTGTGTTGAAAATTTGAAAAAATACGCTTGCTGTTTTGATGCAGAGCGCTCCAGCAGCCCGCAAGGATAGACTTCTTCCGGAAAAATCCGCAGCGCCGCAGAGCTCCGTGATCACTGAGAGAGGTTTGTATCGTTTTAAAGACTTGGATTCTTTGAATCTATGACTCGGATTCTGCCTCCAGTGTTACCACAACGGTAACACTGGAGGCAGTGAGCGAAGGGAGAGCACGCTCATTGTGTTCTGCGTGTGTCTGTTTATAAGAATCTTAGAGCCCAGAAGAAAAAAGAGCGCCAACAACTACCCATAACTATGTTCTTCACTCGGAAAAAGACACTTGCACCGAGGTGTCACTCAGTGGAAAAAGACACGACAGCGGAGCAGCATCAGGACGCAGAGGCGCGGTCAGAGGAACTGTGAAATACTGGTCAGTCACTATTAATAATTTCTTATGTGTCCAACCTCGTAGGTTGATCGTTCAAATTAAATTCGTTAGTTCTAAAAGCCATCATAATTATTTATAGGAAAATGTTCAATTTTTATTTCTCAAACAAATGTTTTGGCCTGAAAACAGGTTTTGATCTTTGGTTTCATTCTGTAATACTGGACTTATTTTTCTACTAAGGTTTGAACTTTGAGAGTGTTTACACAGGAGAGAAAATTGTATAAAATGTTTAGTGAGGGGTTTTACAGCCTTAAAACATCTATAATAATTGTAAAAAGTAACGTTGACTACTTCACGGATTTCGCCTATTGCGGGTTATTTTAGAACGTTAACTCCTGCGATAAATGATGGACCATTGTACACACACACACACACACACACACATATATATATATATATATATATATATATATATATATATATATATATATATATTCTATTTCTACCTCATTTTCTTATTTTATTGTATTGTTACAAGTATTATTATTATTGTTTATCCTTGCACACGCTGTTTGCTGCACATTTTCCTCTACCTGCACCCATCTGTGTGTTTTTTAAGAGCTGACGCATGTGAATTTCTCCACTGTGAGATCAATAAAGTCTTGTCTTATCTTATCTTAGTTTTGATGTAATCTTGTAATCTTGTTTGTTTGTTTGTTTGTACCAGGCTCTAAATGTTTATCTCTGCTCTAAAGTTGAGGGTTTTAACATGAGGGTCTATGGGGACTGACTCACTCAAGCAGCCATTTTTGGAACTGCATGTTTTTTTGTTGTTGCTGTTGTTTTTGTTTCCCTTCCATGATGGCACTGGAGGTAATGGTTTGGGTTTGAAGCTGAGTGGCATTCTTCCTCTAATATTGTTCAGATCCAACCAACTGCAGGCCACATTCACCTGAACATCATATGCATTTAGAACCCCTTTGGCTTTAGCCTTGTAAACCAAATAAAGTTGCTTTGTGTGTGTCAAACTCATGGCTATTTCTTCTCGGCTGAAAACAGGCCCAGCCAATCACAACCGTTTATCCCATATGGGGCAGGTTTTATGGGGTGTGCTGAAGAGCTACTCTTTTCAGTGGTTGCCTATGCCGGGTTACCTTGGGTCAGGTGTTTCCAACCCTACTCCTGGACAGCACCTGCTCTGCATGTTTTTCACTCTTCCTGCTTCAACCACAGGGAACCACAAACTTTAAAAAGAAAAAGAAAAACATTCAGGTGTGAATAGAGACCTCTGCCTCAGCTAATCTGAAGTTCAACAAATTCTCTCAACCTACTTTTTCTAGAGATATACAGCACAAATCATTCACCCATGTTCCAGTACAGTGGTCCCTTGTTTATCGCGGGAGTTACCTTCTAAAAATAACCCAAGTGAAGACTGATGACATCTTCACAGGTAAGATGCGGAAGCAATTATTTTTTGCTTTTTACAATGTGTTGGCGCCATGAAATTAATTTATTTCAAGGTGCATGACTGCACATTGAATCACCTTTAATTTCTAAAATATCTCTGTATTTAGATTGGGCATTTAAACAAGTTTTATTAACAAAGAGGGTGGGCGAATGGCCGAGGGGAGGTGGTGTTCAAATGTACGGATAGGGTACTTCATTCTAAAAATGGACACAATGAGAAATATTTGTTTTATGTGATGACAATACGCCTTTGGGCTAGAAAGCACAGATGTTCTTTCAATAATCCCATAAATACAAGCTGACACTGTGTCATCAAAGAGATCAAGTCTTATTCACATACCTTCATATGTACCGGAATTTCAAGCTGTAGCAACATTTCATATCCACCAGAAACAGCCTGTTAATGACTAATACTCAACTCATCAAGGCCTTTTGTCTGAGGAACCCAACCCGCAAAAAGTAGCAGCTTTGCTGTTGAGAACCTTCTCATTTCAAATGAAAGCACCATGTATATATGAAATGCGACTGGCTTTAGAAAGACAAATATTTCCTGTCATAAATATTTCAGAAAAAGAAGATCAACGTGAGAATCACAAGGGCAACACTCAAGCAAACTTTTTTGGATTTAGCCTCAGTATAAAACCAACATATACGAGGTCTATTAGAAAAGTATCCAACCTTATTATTTTTTTCAAAAACCATATGGATTTGAATCACGTGTGATTGCGTCAGACAAGCTTGAACCCTCGTGCGCATGCGTGAGTTTTTCCACGCCTGTCGGTTGCGTCATTCGCCTGTGAGCAGGTTTTGGATTTAGCCTCTATAAAACCAACATATACTCAACAAAAACATAAACGCAACACTTTTGGTTTTGCTCCCATTTTGTATGAGATGAACTCAAAGATCTAAAACTTTTTCCACATACACAATATCACCATTTCCCTCAAATATTGTTCACAAACCAGTCGAAATCTGTGATAGTGAGCACTTCTCCTTTGTTGAGATAATCCATCCCACCTCACAGGTGTGCCATACCAAGATGCTGATTAGACACCATGATTAGTGCACAGGTGTGCCTTAGACTGCCCACAATAAAAGGCCACTCTGAAAGGTGCAGTTTTGTTTTATTGGGGGGGATACCAGTCAGTATCTGGTGTGACCACCATTTGTCTCATGCAGTGCAACACATCTCCTTCGCATCATCTGTGAAGAGAACACCTCTCCAACGTGCCAAATGCCAGCAAATGTGAGCATTTGCCCACTCAAGTCGGTTACGACGGCGAACTGGAGTCAGGTCGAGACCCCGATGAGGACGACGAGCATGCAGATGAGCTTCCCTGAGACGTTTCTGACAGTTTGTGCAGAAATTCTTTGGTTATGCAAACCGATTGTTTCAGCAGCTGTCCGAGTGGCTGGTCTCAGACGATCTTGGAGGTGAACATGCTGGATGTGGAGGTCCTGGGCTGGTGTGGTTACACGTGGTCTGCGGTTGTGAGGCTGGTTGGATGTACTGCCAAATTCTCTGAAACGACTTTGGAGACGGCTTATGGTAGAGACATGAACATTCAATACACGAGCAACAGCTCTGGTTGACATTCCTGCTGTCAGCATGCCAACTGCACGCGCCCTCAAATCTTGCGACATCTGTGGCATTGTGCTGTGTGATAAAACTGCACCTTTCAGAGTGGCCTTTTATTGTGGGCAGTCTAAGGCACACCTGTGCACTAATCATGGTGTCTAATCAGCATCTTGATATGGCACACCTGTGAGGTGGGATGGATTATCTCAGCAAAGGAGAAGTGCTCGCTATCACAGATTTAGACTGGTTTGTGAACAATATTTGAGGGAAATGGTGATATTGTGTATGTGGAAAAAGTTTTAGATCTTTGAGTTCATCTCATACAAAATGGGAGCAAAACCAAAAGTGTTGCATTTATATTTTTGTTGAGTGTATAACTCATACATATCCAGGGCTATCTACCTTTTTCTTTTTTCATCACCTACCGTTTTTTGTTTTGTCTCATCATGTAATTCACTTGTAACTGTTAATCCTACCCAGTTCTTACTGTAATACAGTGGTCCCTCGTTTATCGCGGGAGTTACGTTCTAAAAATAACCCGCAATAGGCGAAATCCGCGAAGTAGTCAGCGTTATTTTTTTACAATTATTATAGATGTTTTAAGACTGTAAAACCCCTCACGACACACTTTATACACTTTTCTCAAACAGGCATTTACATTTTCTCACTTTTCTCTCCTGTGTAAACACTCTCTTTTTTCTTCTGGCCGATAAGATTATAAACAGACACACGCAGAACACAATGTGTGCGCTCTCCCTTCGCTCACTGCCTCCGGGGGCACGGATGCGAGACCCACAAAGAACCCACATGGCTACAGAGCTCTGAGGCTGTGGTTACCGAGACCATGCAGCGGGCGCTGCAGATTTTTCTGCAAGAAGCCTATCCTTGCGGGCTGCCGGAGCGCTCTGCATCAAAACAGCGAGCGTAGTCTCTGGACCTGTTACCAGACTTGTCCGTAGCTCCACACAGCAGACAGGGGGCCGGTGTGAGTGGCCCACTGCCGAGCCCACAGACTCAGTAAGCGCATCAGAGGCAGTGAGAGCAATCGCGGTGATGCCGACCGTTGCTGCAACCGGCCCGCCTGATAAGGACGCAGAACACAATGCGCTGTTAAAAAACAACAACAAAAAAAGAAGAAACATGCAAAATTGCACTAAAAAAAAACACGAAACTTCGAGACCGTGAAAGGTGAACCGCGTTATAGCGAGGGGCCACTGTACTGTCCTTTACAAAGTACAAATCAAACTATTTCTCAATTTAAATTTCTTCAAAGTTACAGTGAAAAACAGGCCTGGATTCTGAAGAACGTCTCTCTCGCAGGAGATCCATCCATTCAGAACCCCAAAACAAAGGACTAAAACAGTTTTTATAAAACATGATATGGGCGTGACAAAGGCGGACCTTATTTCGCAAAATCCTTCCCTTATTGGTCAACCGTGGGTATAGAGGGAGGTCCAGCCCCTGCCCAAAACCTGCACAATAAGGGGACATACTATAATTTTTATTGCAATTTGAATCCCTTTGTTGCCTATCATGCGGCGACGTATTAAACCTTCAACTTTGACTGAACTCGAAGCGAGACTACCAGAAATCTTAACTTCAAGCTTGATGAATTTTCAGTCGGTAGACAGTCTTGCGGATAGCCTGAATTTAGTGCTAAAAACCACACTTGATAAGATTGCGCCTCCTCTATTAAGGCCATGCCTTCCCAATGCACAGACACCTTGGTTCAACAGTTATTTGCATGACCTTAGGCAGAAGGCTAGAGGGTTGGAACAGAAATGGCGTAGTTCCAAACTAGAGGTGTTCCACCTTGCATGGCGGGAAGCTATTTTAGATATTTATTTATAAGCATGCTTTATTGGCTACGAAGCAGGCCTATTACTCTGAATTGATAAACAAAAACAAGCATAATTCAAAGTTTTTGTTTGATACGGTGGCATTTCTTATTCATGGACAGCCACCTGTTGGTCATTCTCCTTTTTCAGCACAGGACTTTCTGGACTATTTCGAAAAGAAAATAGAAGATATTAGGTTGAGCACATCTCAGCATGCTTTGGTCCAGTCATTGTATCCAGCTACTGAGCTGGGGACTACCACTGAGGTGCTACCTAGATTCACGGAATTTGATAGTATCTTACTAGGTGTGCTGACGAAACTTGTGATGTCTATTAAAAGCACAACCTGTTTATTTGATCCTATACCAACAAAATTGTTTAAGGATCTTTGGCCCACTCTTGGGACGACTGTGCTGGAAATTGTTAATCTTTCTCTAAACTCTGGATCTGTTCAAAATTGTTTTAAATCTGCAGTGGTTAAACCACTACTCAAGAAATCTAATCTCGATCCTGGTGTATTGAAAAATTATAGGCCGATATCAAATCTATCATTCTGCTCTAAAATTCTGGAAAAGGTGGTTTCACGGCAGCTTGTGGATTATCTTACTGAGAATGACCTTTTTGAGCCACTGCAGTCTGCTTTTAGAAAACATCACTCCACAGAAACAGCACTTATTAAAGTAGTTAATGAGCTTCTGCGAGCAATGGACTCAGATACTACTACAGTATTGGTGTTGCTGGATCTCAGTGCTGCGTTTGACACCTTTGATCATCATATTCTACTTGATAGGCTAGAAAATTGTTTCGGGATTACAGGAACTGCCCTTGTGTGGTTGACGTCTTATCTGTCTGGTCATTCCCACTGTGTTTTGTGCAACGACACTACCTCTGATTTTAGGGGCATGAAGTTTGGGGTTCCGCAGGGATCCGTTCTGGGTCCCCTGCTTTTTTCCCTGTATATGGCACCCCTTGGGAACATTTTGCGGCATTTTGGGGTTGCTTTTCATTGCTATGCTGATGACACTCAGTTGTATATGCCGATAGCTGCTGGAAATCCTGTCCACATAAAATCTTTACAGGACTGTCTCACAGCAGTGAGAAGTTGGATGTCTAAAACCTTTCTACTTTTGAACTCTGATAAGACTGAAATGATGGTTCTTGGTCCAGCAAGACATCGGCATCAATTTGATCAGCTAGCGCTTAGCCTAGGTTTGTGTGTTATGCATCATACTGACAAGGTGAGGAACCTTGGGGTAATTTTTGATCCTACATTGTCCTTTGACCTCCACATTAGGGACATTACAAGGACTGCTGTCTTTCACTTAAGAAATATAGCAAAGATTTGTCCCATCCTGTCTATGGCTGATGCTGAGACTCTGATTCATGCTTTTGTTTCTTCTAGATTGGACTATTGTAATGCTTTGCTTTCTGGTTTGCCACAGTCCAGCATCAGGGGTCTTCAACTGGTTCAAAATGCTGATGCCAGACTTCTGACACGAAGCAGAAGGTTTGACCATATTACGCCAGTTCTGGCATCCCTTCACTGGCTTCTGGTCTCTTTGAGATCGGATTTTAAAGTATTACTATTGGCCTATAAAATTGTTCATGGACTGGCGCCCCCCTATCTGGCCGGCCTGGTTGAGTCCTATGTGCCGGCTAGGGCTCTGCGTTCACAGGATGCAGGACTATTGTGTGTCCCAAGGGTGAAGAAAAAGTCAGCGGGTTACAGAGCTTTTTATCACCGCGCCCCAGCTCTGTGGAATGATCTGCCTGCGCTGATACAACAGTCGGACTCTTTTAAAGCCAGGCTGAAGACACATCTGTTCTCCCTGTTTTATCATTAGCAGTTTATATGATTGTGTCTTTTTTTATTTGTTTTATTTCTTTCATCTTTTTATGGTTACATTTTTTTATTGTGTTTTAATCTTATTTCATTTTATTCTGCTTTTAAATGTTTGTGAAGCTCCTTGAGGCGATTATTCGTGATTTGGCGCTATATAAATTAATAAATTATTATTATTATTATTTGTTCTAAGTGGTAAAAACGGTTGAACTCAATTCGACATGCATGTTTAGGCAAATAACATACTAAAAGTATACTAAACTAAGAGTGTAACCATTTAAGTAAAGTAATTACATAATACCAAAACAAATAGCAAACAAAATAAAATAATATTATAAACACAAACATATCTAACATAACTTTGTAGCTTTGGCTAAGTGTAGAGATGGAAAAAAAAGCATAAACTGAAGTGTCAGTTTTCCATTAAAAATTTGACAAACCCATTTCTGCAAGTGCTGACATCAAAACCAGTAAGTGGGAACAAAAACTAACTGCCTTGAAGTGACCGGCGTTGTGCGCACTCCTATATATACTGTTTGTGCATTTACCTGAAATGAGACCTCCGGTTGCTCTTTTTCTTTAACAGTCAGGTTCAGGAGGTTCAGGTGGCCATTTAACTTCCAAAAACACGCTGAGATGAGTGGCATAATGCCGTTAATGCACGCGCGCTGACATTAAGTGGGTCTGAGTGGCAATTATCACTGGCAACACCTCAAGGAATATCTGGCACTTTGTCGCCATCTAGAAAGCAGGGGTGAGACTGTGTGTAACGAGGCAGATTGTTCCTCATAGGTACAATGCTGAAAGTGCTAAAAAACGTCCTATACCCTGGAGAGAAACCGGAGGATGAGGGGAGTGAGGAAGGATAATGGGAAGTAAAAAAAACAAAACAAAACAAAAAACGTAAGGAGATGCTTTGGCGCAGCAGAGGAAAAATGTTGACGTGAGCATGTCAGAGTAATTTCTTGTAAAAGTCAAGAAGACCTTCTTGCGCTATCAGTTCCATTTAACAGCAGAGCGGGATTCGATTACTTCAAAGACACGCTGCACAGAGTTAAAACTCAAAACCCCTGAGCTGCATTAAGAGAGAGAATGAAAAAGTCGAGCTGATGCCTTCAAACAGTCCCATCACATACGTGGGGACTAAAGTGACACATCAAAGGATCACTTTTCACCTGCGCTCTAAAAACATTATCAAAGTCAAGGTCGATGATGCATCTCGTATGATCACGCTGAAAGACGGCATGTTGTCTTTTTTTGACAACATTGATATGTGCTGAAAATGCAGCCTTTTGAAGGAGTATTCGGTGGCTTATCGGGTAGAAATCTTGAGATCCGTATTGAGTCGACAGGGGATGCACATCTCAAATTAAACCCTATACAAGCAGAGTGACCCTGGGCGGGTCCAGCACCCTTGTTAGTCATGTCTGTTGCATTTTATAATCACTATAGCTTTGTCCACACAGAAACAGAACCTTCCCTGTATAATCTTTTTCATCTGTCATTTTCAAAAAGTGTTCCATAAACACGGCAGTTTCAAGAAGAATCTGCGTCCACACAAAAATGCTAAAACTTCAAGAAAATGCTGTAGTACGTGGCGCTGTCACACTTCCACAAAAAACAGAGAAGATGTGGCGCATACGCATAACTGGAGCCAGTGGTGGGCACAGCTAACAAAAAAGTTAGCTTTTATCCATTAATCAGCTAACTGAAAAGTTATCTTTTATGATGATAAACCATTAAAGTGCAAAAAAAAATTATCTTTATTACAGATAACCGATAACTTTTAGCATTGATTTGGACGTGGCCACATCAGATTACACTGTCGGCTTCTGATAAACCAGTTTCACTTTAAGCGCCGCAGGGGCTTCTGGGTAAATTCAAGGATCACAAACACAAAGAACACATGAAAAATGAATGAATAAAAAAGTAAAACCCCAAACACTGTCATCATCTTTCAAAAGCAGTAAAACAGTATCAGAAGTCGGTTTCTCTCTGTATTAGATACACCGTCATTTACGAGCTAAAAGCTGCTGCTTTTTTCACACGCTTTGAACCCTGCGGCTTAAACAACCGAAATACATCCATTAATGCATTGATTGGCAGAGTAAAGTACACGCAGTAAATATAAATTCTTACCTGTTAGTTTCAGTGGGATTCATCTGAATAAATAATCCACATAAAGCATCCATTTTAAAAATCCAAAACAGTGTCTAAACATGAAGAAAAGTCCCTCCCTCTGTACACACAGCTGCACCATGAGAGCTCCTCTCCACCACCGAGTCTTGGTGATTAAATTACAGCCACAAAGAAATAAAATAAAATAATGTTAAAATTAGTCTGTTTTGTTTTTGTGTTGAGTGGACAAGTCACTGTAATGTCCAAAGAGAACCTGAACTACACTACCCACAATGCTCCCTGCGCCAACCGGCCTATCAAGTTGTGCGCTTAATGATAATGCCATCAGTAAGCGACAGGCAGCCCGTCTGCTTGGTGGCTATAAACACACAACAGACAGACTAAAATGTCTGATTTTAGGGTTTACAAACGTTTTTGACCGTTAAACTTTACTAGCAAAGAAAATGTTAGCGGACTGAAAGTTATCGGAACTAAATTTATCGGAAGATAATTGGTCCGATGATGGTTTTAAAACATCTGGAAAGCTAATCCGATAGCAAAAACATTAGCTTTGATAATTATCTGCTATCGGATTAGCTGAACTGTGCCCACACTGACTGGAGCTAATCGATGCAGCCGCAGACGTTGAACTTTACAAAGCAGCAAACAGCATAAGTATAAAGTCTTTTAATCTGGTCCATTGTGAGGATTCATCATCACAGCCAAAACCTGATATCCACATGATGCCCTTGTTTAGGATGATGGCTCCTGGAAAAACTTTAATTCCTTGTCGTGGAAGTGCTTGTCAATAAAGTAGTCCCTCAGGGTCCATCTGATCTGGCTGCATTTCTCAGCCTGAGCCGGGAGGCACTTTGTCCCACCACCAAGAAGAAAAAAAATAACATTTTAAAACCTGAAAGTCCTTTCTGCAATTATTTTATTAATTTCACAATTGGTCTCATGATCGGAATTCACAACAGTTATCCTTCATCTCTTCAGCATTCTGCTAGCAACAGAAAAAAATCCCATTAAGTTTCCATCAAGATTAAAAAGTATGTTAAATTGCACAGTTAACAACAACATCACATCATTCTTTATGAGCAGCTGAGGTTAGAGAGGTGGGGCTATGACATTGTTTCAAAAAAGTTCCATATTGCTTGTCCACATGAAAACGCAAATCTACAGTGTTTTCAGATTTATCCATTCTGGGACTGTTTTCAAAACATAGCATTTTTGGCCACCGATGTGGACGAAACACCAATATAATATAAAACGTTTGCAGACACACCTGAACCCGTGTCCATGTGCATGGGCCGATTTCTCAAAAATAAAAATAAAGATATGGATAGAAATACAGCTTACTTTCTCCAACAACAACTTGACACATATTATTCAGCTTATTCAGCCCTGCCCTCTTTTACAACAGAGGCATTTTTGTTTTGTCTTAGGACTTCCGGTGAGCAGTGTTTTCAATAGAGAACAATGGAATATATTACATGGGTAGAAACAAAAACCTTTTTGAAAAGCTCAAAGGGAACGACTCTGGCTCACCCACGGGTCAGAACAGAGTGGGAAGATGACATGAAAAAGTGGTCCTCTATTATTTTTAACTACTTTGTGTTGTCACTCGGCGTGGATGGTTTGGTAAATGGACTGCATTTATATAGCACTTTTCCATCTGTATCAGATGCTCAAAGCGCTTTACAATAATGCCTCACATTCACCCCGATGTCAGGGTGCTTTCATACAAGGCGGTCACTACGCACCGGGAGCAATAGGGGATTAAAGACCTTGCCCAAGGGCCCTTAGTGATTTTCCAGTCAGGCTGGGATTTGAACCAAGGATGTGTCTGGTCTGCTTAAGGTTTCTTCCTCAGAGGGAGTTTTTCCTTACCACTGTTGCTCTGGGGGTTGGTAAGGTTAGACCTTACCTGTGTGAAGTGCTTTGAGGCAACTCTGTTGTGATATGATGCTATATAAATGAAAATAAATTGAAACTGAAGTTCTGGTCTCAAGCCCAACGCCTCAACCAGTAGACCAGCACCTCCCCTTTGGCTATGAGGTACTATGAGCTCCGTGCCGCACAGCGGCACCCCCCGTGACCCTTAATTGGAGTAAGCGGTTGAAGATGAGTGAATGAGTACCTCGAAAACACTTTATTTATATGATGGTAGCCAGCAAGTACTGTTCTGTGCTGTGAGCAAGTCTCACTCTCTCTGACACCAAGAGGCCTTCAAGTGACTGATGCTCAAGACCTTGTTAGATCATCCAACTGTTTGGCACAGGTTTGTGAGTTTGAGCCCAGTTTAGAGTTGGGCCTGTGAATGCAGTACAGGGCAGACGTACATCCTGAAGACATTACTTCTGAGGGAGCTTTAAATTTTAAAGTCCTTCATTGTTATTTGACAGCAGTTGAGCAGAGAATTTCATTGATTGGTCACTAACCCTATCAACTTTTGCTGTAGGCATGGCAACAGGCATGGTTTTCCGTGTGTAAAATATATGTGAAGTGACAGGTCCCTCCACAGGACAACCAGCTTTGTACAACAAGATAAAGGCACAGAGCAGACTCTATGAATGCTTTCTCCCCAGTCGGGGGCAATGAAAGGCATTATGGGAGTGATGCATACCCTGCTGCATAATATTCTGGGACAATCGCACCTGCAGTGAGCTTTGGAGGGTTGATGAATGTGATTCATGCAAAGATGTTTATCATGATGCTTTAGTGACATCTCGATGACTTGTACCGCATAATGATTAGCTGACTCATATTGGTTGCGAAAATATCCTGGAGAATGTGTTTTGTTTTTTAACTATACCTGTGATGACCTTGACTATGATCTTTGAGCGATCTGCTCCAAAAGTTAATAACAGTAGTAACAGGAATGAAGAGGACAGGAAGGAGAGGAACAGAATGTGTGGCTGCTCACACTGCCATGAACACTGCCATCTACTGCCAGTAGATGGCAGTGTTCATGACAGTGTGAAGAGCATTTGCCAATTGCTAAAAGTGATGGACTTAGAATTTTCAGTTTTAAAATTGCCTTTTTTTTTACAAATAAAAAAATACATATTTACAAATACAGATTTATTTGTAAAACCCACCACGTTTCAGTAACTGTGTGTTATACCGACCAGCCAACCCCTGATGTCAGGAAACTAATGTACCCATAATGCAATGCAGCATGCGTGTGTAAACACTAAAACCTTCTAAATTAGTGCATTGCTTTAAAACTAAAACATATAGCCAATATTATCACTTTGTAAAATGATAGTCGTGAGGTTAATTTTAATAACTTGTCCGCAATTAGTTTGTTTAAATTATAACTATAAGTCAAAACTGCCTGCCTGTGCAAGACTCCAATGAAATGACCAGCAGGTTTGTATGGTGTGAAGAGAAATGATCTTTTTTTCCCCCTCTTTCTCTCTTCTCTCTCTGATCACCAGATCTCTTTTGCTGAGAGAAGGCCAATCTGAGACAGAAGGGCTGACTTGTGTCAGTAGTTGCCATGTATGTACTGAAGTCAGTACTGAAAGTTATCGGTTTAGCTTTTATCTGTAACTTCTGCTAATTTTTTTTAGGGATTTATCAGTTTATCTTTATAAAAATTAACTTTTCAGTTAGTGGATTAACAGTTATCAAAGCTAAATTTTGGTTAGTTGTGCCCACCATTGGGAACAGAGGAACAGTAGTAGCCAGTAGAAAGGTAGTCATCAGTATGTCTGATATTTATGTTTGTGGATTTGTATTTATATTTGCAAATTGTTTTGTTTTTTTACTTTCACTTTTGATGCTCTACTTGCTTCTTACCCTGTATGCTGCTATACAATGCTGCTGGAACCTCAATTTCTCTGAGGGAGTCTTCCTCAGGGATTAATAAAGTTCTATCTAATCTGATCAAATCTAAACATCACCAATCCAAAGACCTGTCTTTTTATATTCCCGAAATGACAATTTTGGAAAATGTTTAACTTGAAAAGTATAAAATAAATATCAAATGAATGTAAAAACTTTTTAATCATCTTTTCATCATCATTTTAAAATGTTTTCTGTCAGTTTGCACAATGTAAATGACTGTTCAGGAGAAGTAAGCCTTTAGTTTTGAGTATGTCATTTAGGTGTAGTGTCTGTTATGTGCCCAATCTTGAGCTTTACTTTTATCTTGTTCTCCAAAAGCAGTCAAAGTGAGAGCCTTCTTAAGGAGAACTGGTCAGTAGGATCGTTCAGTGTGTAAGTGTGTGTGCACAGACCACACGCAGCCAAAAGTGCTCTCATCATTCATCATCATGACACAAATATCTGCTTTCAACTGATGTTTTATGGTGGACTGACTTGTCCACTACAGAATATCAAACTCACCATCCTTGGAAGGAGGCACATGTAGATTTTGATCAAAAGCTTTCATTTTATGTTTTTAGGGCTTGTCATTCCTCTGACTGGCTGCAATATCACACCTGTTTGCCTGCACACTGAGGAAGCAGTGAGTAAGGCTTGACTTTTTGGTCCAGTGGTGTTCAGAGTCCACCACCTTGTTCACTCGCGTTGCCGACCTCTGTCATGAAAATGGTTCGATTTGTAAACGCCATTTTGTGGATGAGGTGTGGTCGTATCCTGTCTGTGCAGAGATGGCAGATGATGGACAGTGGTTCTTTGTGATGCAGTGAGGCCACAGAATTATATCATGCCATAGTATTTTGTTCATTGTCTTTGCAGTGAAGCATAGAATTACAGGTTGTAGATGAGCAACATTTTGAGTAGAAAACCCAATATTAATGTACTGGAGCTAAAACTATTCACAGGAAATGCAAGGTAAGCAAACAGCAGGTCATGGATCACATAATGTCAGTCTGTTGAGCGTTCATTTACACAGAGCGTTCTAGACCTCATTAGGCAATAACGTCTGTACTCTGGGGGAAAAACGAGGCGAGAAACTCAAAGGAAGCAAAAGCTACAGAAAATGCAAGGCTTGTTTAAGATGTTGATCCAGATTTGTGCATAAAGCCTAATTGGTGCTACATCAGGTTGAAACCTGGTGATGTAACCACCCCGAGGTACTTATTATAGTGCATGCGATAACGCTTAGCAATTTGAGTTTTCCTTCCCAATGCTCCATTTCATTTTATAAGTGCTAATAATTATGACACAAGCCTGTTTCTTTTGCCTTTAATCAAAAAGCATTTGTATGCAAGAACAACAAGTCCACACCTTTCATTTATATCCCGTTCACTTTCATTGTCACCTCCCAGTTTAGCTACGCAGTGGCCCAGTGTGCACAGTGAGAGCAGGCTGCACCTCTCTACAGCGACTCTCCGACTGAGCCAGTTGTGAAAATTAGATGTGCTGCAGCGCGCAGGAAGCTCCATCACTCCGTTTTCCCCCTCTGGTGCCAATTAACAATGCAGTCAGTGTGAAAGACCTGGATGTTCAGCAGTGGTGCGTATTCATGACTCAGGAAGCGCAACATCGTAGCGTGACTCGGTAAAAGGCTAATGCGACATGCAACGGCAATGCTCGAGCTGTTGTCAGCAGGAACCACCCTCCTGGTAGAAACGGGACCCTGTTGTACCAGCTTGTGCATATATCCCTCCACTGTGCTGTGCCGGTGGTGGTCTCACGGAGACTGCAGCAATCACGCTGAAAAAGAAGCTCACGCCTCTTGCCAAACACGGACTCAGACAGACACAGAAAAGAGGATGTGTTTGGACGTGGTGTTTGTGAGTCTGGAAAGGAGACAGACAAACAGAGCGGGTGAATAGCTCATGAATATCAGTAATGCGTAACGGAGAGGGTGATTGTCAGTGCGGCCAGGAAGAGCAAGCGAGGACATTTTGGCAGCTTTTGAGTAGACACCTGCGTGGCTCATTATCTGCCCGTCACACATTTCATCTGCTTGTCTCACCACAAAACTGACAAGAGGAGAACAAACTGGGATGAAACCTGATCGACGGAGTGCGCCGTTGTGTCATACCACTGTGTCCTTCACACTCGCTTCTTCTCGGCTTGTTCTGAAAGGACGAGTTCAGAGCTTTAGGTCATTCATCACATAGAAACATTATTAGAGATCAAACCTACAAACACTTATCCTTGATAGGTGCACAATATGAGAGAATAATATTTTCAGAAAAGTGCTATACAGGGAAAAACACAACTCTAAACGAACTCAAAACCATCTTTTTCTGAACCATAAAATTGCTGATTGTATTTATGAACATGGTCACATTTTTCCTGATGTCTTTTTAATATATATTTCTGGTGGTGCTGTTACATTAATATAGGGAACATTTAACATGTGCCACTTCCACAACGATGCAGACCAGGTAGCTCAGCAAGACAGGAGTTGGACTACCAACATGTCAACCTAGGTTTACAAATGCCAGTATTGCCAAAGTGTCCTTGAACAAAACACTTCATCTGCATCAGTTCACTAGTCCATCCAGCTGTAAATGGATTCCGGACTTGAATGTTGAAGTGATGTGGGACTGACTGGCATCCCGAGTGGGAGATGTAGTCTCCCATCCACTTCATGTTTTTTAGAATTTGGATAGAAGCAGCAGCATCAGTGGGCCTTAGGACCGATGTAGTACTTGCTGCTTACATCCACGATGACTAAAGTCAACTGAGCTCGCTTCTGCCACTGACACAACTTTGAAATAAACTGGACTATTCGGGGGGGGGACCAAGCTGAAGTAGCCATTTGGCGTTTTGTACACCTGATCCTGTCAGATCTCAGACATGAAGCAGACTAGGTCCTGATGAACACTTAGCAATGAGCCCACTTGGGAGCACCAAGACCTGTGTGCATTTCTCCATGTACTACTGCAGATGCATCAGGAAGGTCATTCGGTGTAAAATTTATGCCAAGTCCTAAAGCAGATCTGTAGTAGATCAGCTGTGGTGACCCTAAACAACTGAGGGCAGACGCAACATAAATAATCACAACAGCCAGTTCATTACGCTTGGGACTCCAGTGAAGGTGGTCGCTTCTCCTCCTCCCTCCTTTCCTCCTGTTGTCTCTATCTCTGTCTCCAACCTTCAAAGTCCCGACTTCACAAAACGGTGAATTCTTCGAATTGCATTCGGAATAACCATGGAATTGATCAGCTGGTCTCTTGACACCATCTTTTCAACAAGGCAATCAGGGCTGGGGGACCTATCCTGTGGGCTACGTTCTCAACGCGTGGAAAGAGTGGCACGTGGCATGCTTGGCACCACCATCCATGAAAGACATCGAGGATTTATTCTTATTTGTCTTTATGGTAGTTGGGCCTCTGCTGTCAGGATTATGCACTGCCCTGATCTACCAAGAAAACTGGCAAGACGGCTGCCACCAAAACTATAACCCCACGTCTGTCCATCATAATTATAGGTTGGCAAGGGTGTACAGTCTCAGACTGCATTGATTTTTGAACTGAAACGCAAGTTGCAATGCATCTCGGAGCAGCAGTCTGCCCTGCAAAGGTACTGATGTTGGAGACCAGTGAATATTCATTTACACAGTTGGATCTGGACAGTTAAGAGAAGCCGCATTTGGCTCTGTGCTTAACCCAAACACGCCAGCCTTATCAGCTACCGAAGGTCAAAATGCCCCACTTGTTTTTCCTCCAGAAGATTTCAATGGTCCTGGTGACGCACAGGGCTCCCTTTCTCATTTGCCCTCCCCCACAGACTCTATGCACACATGGACAGGGACTGATATGAACCACCTGCACACAAGGACGCACGACCCCCCCTTGTGTTTCTGTCCCCATCCCCCACCACCACCGCAGCCTCCACCACGTGGCATAGTTGCAGCAACTTCCCACCTCCACCCCCCAAGCTTGATTGCTCGGCATGTCCAGTGGCGGTTCTACACTGAATTACTCAATAGGCGAGACCCTCTCCGCACACCCCCGCTCCCCCCCCCCATTTTTTTGCACAAACGGCCATTTTGTAAAATGATTTTATTATTATTATTTAATTTTACAAGTGCCCTTGAATTTGCAATTGAAATTGACATCAAAAGACCGCAGGCTACAATATAACTTATACAAAATATCCATGAATTGCAAATCTGAATAAAGATGCCCTTACATGCTAAATGTCTGTCATTAGATGCTTTTTTAAATGTCTTTCAGGGAAGAACAATTAGCTCTTTTATTAAGGTCCATATCTGTCTCAACATTTAGCTTAATATTTAGCTTGATGTTTGTAGATATTAGGCGAAATATGTAAAAATTTTGCATCAATTAATCTGCAATAGTTTTATGTTTGACAGAAATTTGATCATGTAGTATTTGTCTTTTTTTTCTCCCAAATTTTTTGGTCTTTATTTGTGGGTCAAAAGAAAATCAAAACTGAAATGTTCCCATGCCAATGAAATCAAATGTGATTCTTTTTGTCCATCAAATAAACCAGTTAATTATGAAAATAAACCTCATTTTAAATTTCATTTTTATTATTATTATTATTATTATTATTATTATTTTGTCAATGTACATGACAGTAAAAAGAGTTTCCAGCTGCTGGAAAATTATTGTAAAAATTGGATAACACACACACTTGCAGGCACATAAAAAGGTCAGATTCAAGTCACTTCAGCTACTAATGTGAATGGAGCTCCTGTCCTCTCCAGTGAGATTCAAAGCCATTGTTCCACCCTGTTTGTCTGCTTTCAAACGTGTCATGAAAAATGTGCCCTGGGCGACTGCCTGCCTTGGCCGTGCCAAAAGCCTGCTTGTATCCAGCCTGCACTCGGCCTGGCTCTCGTGCATCTCCACGTAAAGTTGAACACTAGGCATCCTCAGTTGCTACCATCTCAGGTTAACTTTACCGGCACTCAGCATGAAAACTGGACATTGAACTGGAGCTTGAACTGAGTCACTCTGAGTCCTGCACAAGTCAAGTCAGGGTGGCACAGAGTTGAACAAAAGTGGTACAAGTTTAATCAATCTTTCCAACTTAGCCAATCCAAGCAGATCATCACACAGAGAGTGAGCCATTGATGAGTTATGCAGAGTTGTCAATCAGGAAACATCGGCACGGCACTCAGCCAAGTATGAAAGTTAATTTTTGTGTTGATTTGAAAAGGTGGCTTTCAGCATTATTTTATTTTTCATTGTGAGCACATCATGGATTTTTAAACTGTGGAATGACTAACTTATTGGCATTTCTAGATTAACTTAATAAACAAAATTCTCAAAAATGAATTTCCCGCAAATGAAACAATTGTCAAAGGTGAGCGCAGCACTCAGAGGCTTGATTGCTACAGTTGTTAAAAAAGTTTTTATTTAAAACTCATCTGTACTCAAAAAAACAACAATTGATCTCAGCATCCATGTGATTTTAACCACTTGGCACATTTCATGAATACACTGCACCATATCCACTGCCATCTATATTATAATAGCCAAGTGGTCTCTGTGTGCGTGTGCGTGCGTGCTAGGGGACGTTTATGGCTTAACTCACGGCAAAATCAGGGAGAGCTGACAACTGCTGTTTGGTTTGCTTATGTATTTTGGGTCAAGGATGAATGCAGCAAAAACAAAAAGTTGATAGGACAAATATTTGTTTGAGAAATAAGCAATTTTAGCTAACCAGTAAACAATGGACATTGTGCTGCAATGCACCATGGCACTTCGGGATTGTGGGGTTTTAAATGTTGTTAATGTTGTTCATGTTAGTTTAACAGTGTTGTTAGTGTTACTGATTTATTGTGTTGTGTAGTTCAATTGGTTTAGTCCATTTAGTTACGTGTGATGTTGCTGCTAAGTTGCTGTTACCATGAGTGACTTGCAGTGAGGCAAATTTAAGCATTTGATCCACTGTCGAATTTACAAGTTTTCCCACCTACAACAAATGGAGAGGTCTGTCATTTTTATCGTAGGTACATCACATTGTATGATTTTTAAATAATTTGCATTTTATTGTACGAAATAAGTATTTGATCACCAACCAACCAGCAATAATTCTGGCTCTCACATACCTGTTAGTTTTTCTTTAAAAATCCTCCTATTCTGCACTCTTTACCTGTATTAATTGCACCTGTTTGAATGCATTACCTGTATAAAAGACACCTGTCCACAGAATCAGTCACACTCCAGCCTGTCCACCATGGCCAAGACCAAAGAGCTGTCTAAGGACACCAGGGACAAAACTGTAGACCTGCACAAGGCTGGGATGGACTACAGAACAAGCAAGCAGCTTGGTGAGAAGATAACAACTGTTGGTGTAATTATTAGAAAATGGAAGAAACACAAGACGACTGTCAGTATTCCTCGGTCTGGTGCTCCATGCAAGATCTTGCCTCATGGAGAAAGGATAATTCTGAGAAATTCCAGAACTACACGGGAGGACCTGGTTCATGACCTGAAACGTCGCAAAGATTACATTAGTGACACACTACACCATCACGGTTTAATATCCTGCAGGGCAGCAAGGTCCCCCTGCTCAAGCCAGCATATGTCCAGGCCCATTTAGAGTTCACCAGTGACCATCTGGACGATCCAGAAGAGGCATGGGAGAAGGTCACGTGGTCAGATGAGATAAAAACAGAGCTTTTTGGTATCAACCCCACTCACCATGTTTGGAGGATGAGAACAACCCCAAGAACACTGTCCCAACCATGAAGCATGGGAGTGGAAGCATCATTTTGGGGGGTGCTTTTCTGCAAAGGGGACAGGACAACTGCACTGTACTGAAGGGAGGATGGATGGGTCTTGTATCACAAGATTTCGGCAAACAACATCCTACCCTCAGTAAGAGCATTTAAGATGGATTACGACTGGATCTTCCAGCATGACAATGATCCCAAACACACAGCCAGGGCAACCAAGGAGTGGCTCCGTAAGAAGCATTTCAAGGTCCTGGAGTGGCCTAGCCAGTCTCCAGACCTAAACTCAATAGAAAATCTGTGGAGGGAGCTGAAACTCAAAACCTGAAAGATCTGGAGAAGATATGTATGGAGTGGACCAAAATCCCTGTTGCAGTGTGTGCAAACTTGGTCAAGAACTACAGGAAACATCTGATCTCTGTAATTCCAAAGGTTTCTGTACTAAATATTAAGGTCTGTTTTTCTATTGTATCAAATACTTATTTCATGCAATACAATGCAAATTAAATATTTAAAAATCATACAATGTGATTTTTTAAAGAGTATGCCTCACAGTTGAAGTGTAACTACGATAAAAATTATAGATCTCTCCATTCTTCGTAGGTGGAAAAATTAGCAAAATCGACAATAGATCAAATACTTATTTATTTTCCTCACTGTAAGTGTCACGTTCTCGTTACCATAAGTGTTTTAATGTCATTTAATGTCTTCTGCCACAGTCTGTTTGTCAAATTAAAAGCACCTCCTTACAGCAGAATGCAGAAAATACAAAAAGCATGCAATTTTGATCACACACAAACTGGGGAGAGCTGACATTTGGCATTTGGTATGTTTCTGTATTATGGGACAAGGATGAAAGGTGCTAAAACTGAACGTAGATAGGGCTAATATTTTTAGAGAAGCTACATATATTAGCTAACAACACAACAATGGACACTGATATTTACATTCTGGACTCTCACATCAATCCAGCAGGGAGTGGTGTGAGTGCACGTGTGATTTTATTTAGTAAGTTATGTAAGTACATAATATAATTGTAAATATGTTAAAAATACATGGATGACACAAGGCAGTGAAAACACTTATTTCCATTGTGATGCATTTAAAAATCAAATGACAAAATAGAAGTAAAAATAAAATAATAATAATAATACTGATGATGATGATGATAATAATAATAATAATGATACTGTGTATATGACAACAAGAACCTGAACAATTTATAAATACATTAAGACAGTAAATTAACAAAAAAATGCACAATTAACAGGAAATAAAACAGTTGAGCTCTTCTTAGAACAGAATGAGTTTTAATGTGAGTTTTATAAAAAACAAACAAGAAAAAGTGTGTTGTTGTTAGGGCTGCATGTCGGGAGCCAGTTCTTTTCGGATATTCTTAAGAAATGATTCAATCCATCGACATCAACAGCCTTTTTGCTTAACGATTCCCTTATCAGTCCTTCAGAGTGGCCGTTGTTTTTGGGGGTGTTTGTCAGGAAAATGATCATGTCTCTACATTGACTTCAGACCCTGCAGCGGGTCTGTATAATCAACCATTTCTGCAGCACGGCTTTGCTTTGAACCTTGAACCAATAAAGCAGTGCTTCAATCTTCGATCTGCTGCTTCACTGGTTCTTTGTTTTATTTCGCTTTATCTTAATTTTTCCCCACTAAAACCGGAAAGAGCATATGTCTGTGAGTAATATTTACCTTTTTTAAGTTAAATGGATCTGTTATGGTCTTCTGAAACAGTTGATAGATGTATTTTATAACTTAAAAACAGGACCGATGCTAATGCACTAGCATGTCTATGGCATTTTCAGTGTTAAAGTTAGCATTAAGCTGAGCCAATATCAAGCCTCCCTCCCCAGCGCACAAAGGATTCTGGGATACTCTAAAACAGTAAATAGAGCTCTAACGGAACATATTTACTTTAATTGCTAGCCTCGCTATCTCGTTCACTCATCCTCCTGCCCTTCATCATCTTCTCATCCCCTCCTTCTATCTGAAGAGTGCTGGCGACTACATCAGGAGAAAGAAAATTAAAGGAGACTGTGCTCCTCAGAGGTCACAGACTCCCTGATCAGAGTTGAGACAACATTTGACCTCAGTCCTCCACATCTCAGCACTCTGGAGCCACGGCGGTCACAGGGGAAAGCTCGGCTAAACAAACACCTGGTCCCCCTGGTTCCAGACTCTGGCCATTAGAAGACAAAAACGATTTGTTGGTGAATGAACAAAGGTGAGTACAAATACAAGAGCATGTGTGTTGTTTGTGCATGTTCCCATGCATCCATTTTTGTGTGTGTCTGTGGGTCAGGTCTGTACTACATTTACAGGAAGCTTTTAGAGTTAGAGGGTTTCTGTCAATAACAGCAAGTCCAAAAAAGAAAAAAAAAAACCTCTCCATAGAGCACTTTGCCACCACAGACTCTGGTCTGATGCAAGCTTTTACAGAGGAAACAGCTCAGGTAAGTAGAACATGAAGGAAACTGAAACCTCAAAGCGTCACAAAAAGCTTATTTGTTGTAACCACACTAACAGCAGGATACACACAGCACACCTTTGATTAGTATTGGGTGGCTTTCACTTCAGCCCATTTTTGTTCCTGATTTTAGTGTTCACAGTGCAAAAATCAACATATAATGTAAGTATTTATTTACTACACCACACTGCAGTGTGGCCAAAAGATGGAAGAGATGCACAATGTGGAAGGAAGGAAGGAAGGAAAGGAAGGAAGAAGTCAGAAAATAAAAGTACATGGAAGGGAGTCAAAAGAGGCAAATGAAAGAAGGAAGGCAAAAATGATGAGAGAAAAATGACAGAAAGAATCGAAAGAATGACAAAGAATGAAAAAGGTAAAAATGAAAGTTGGGAAAAAACAAAAGAAAGAAAGAAAGAAAGAAAGAAAGAAAGAAAGAAAGAAAGAAAGAAAGAAAGAAAGAGAAAAGAATAATGCAAAGAAGGAAAGAAAAACTTGAGCCAAAACTTCATTCACTCAAGCAATGTTGACTTCTCAGAATGCAAAAGATAAAGAACCACGTCATACTTTTTCTGGGTTAGGCTCAAAACTTCTCAATCGCATTTTGTTAATCATTGCCAGCCTTGAATAAAGGCCTGCGTTATTTAGGCACCGGGCCAGAGCACAGTTCGGAAGAAACGCTAGGGCTTTTAATCAAGGAAATACGGTACCCGCTTTACTCTAATCGGGTAGTGTCAGTGCTGAACTGCATTTCATACCTCTGTTGTGACTGGGCATGCCCAGACTGCACTGTCCGGTCCATGTGAGGGGTTTTTAATGGAAATACATTGCGATGGGCCGTTTTGTCTGATATGAGCAAAATTCCATCATCCAAATCCGATATATACAGTGTATATTACATGGAAAACTGTACAAAAACATTGGTAGTTTTGCTCTTGTCCGGTGAATGAAGTATCCGGTTATATGATGATGACGATGATATATATATATATATATATATATATATATATATAGATAGATAGATAGATAGATAGATAGATAGATAGATAGATAGATAGATAGATAGATAGATAGATAGATAGATAGATAGATAGATAGATAGATAGATAGATAGATAGATAGATAGATAGATAGATAGATAGATAGATAGATATACACACACGAGGTCTGTTAGAAAAGTATCCGACCTTATTATTTTTTTCAAAAACCATATGGATTTGAATCACGTGTGATTGTGTCAGACAAGCTTGAACCCTCGTGCACATGCAAGAGTTTTTCATGCCTGTCAGTTGCGTCATTCGCCTGTGAGCAGGTTTGGAGTGAGGTGTGGTCCACCCCCTCGTCTATTTTTTATTGCGAATAAATGTCTGAACTGCATCAATTTTTTTCCAGAAACTGTGAGAGACCTCCAGGTGGACACCGTTCGAAAAATTAATATGGCTTTCAGGGATGATTTTATGGGGATTAAACAGATTACGGGGTGTTACTGCCCCTTTAAGGACGGCCCACAACTGCTGAGAGCGCGGTGCGCTCCCAGCCCCCATCGACAGGCTGACACCCCGCTGGAACAACCAGATAATTTCCAACGTGAAAGCTTTGTTGATCCGGGACCTCCTCTGACTTTCACAAAAAGGCAGAAGATGTGGACATCAGCACTTTATCAGCACATTCCACCATTACAGGAGTTTTTTCATGGAAAAAGAAGTGGAGGGACGCGCCACTGTGCCGCTCATGGCGCGGCACAAAACCACCTCGGTGTTGGTCTCACAGGACGGCTTAAAGGTGGATTTTAGACGGCTGTCGGTTGCTTTTCAGTCGTGTGATTATCCGACTGTGATTGTGCATGAGGCAATGACCGAAAGAACAAATTTGAGGATGCAAGTGATTGAAATGAGATTCCTCCATCAGGTACCTGGGCCTGCACCCACAGGATAGGATGAGAAGCTTGACTGTCTGGAAAGGACCTGGAGTATAGCTCCTGTTTCTTCTCATCAAAAGGAGCCAGCTGAGGTGGGTCTGGCATCTGGTGAGGATGCACCCTGGTTGTCTCCCAAAAGAAGACCAGGGACACGCTGGAGGTATTATATTTCTCAACTGGCTTGGAAACACCTCAAGGTCCCCCAAGAAGAGTTAGAGGACTTGGCTGAGGATACGTGTGGGATACCTTAGTAGAAAGCAAGAAGTTCTTGGGATCTCTTCCCACCCAATCCTTTCTGTGTGGACTGCACACAGAAAGGACCAGCTTGGGACTCCGGTGAGGGCGGACGCATCTCCTCCTCTCTCCTCTATCTCTACTCCAACCTTCAAATCCCCTACTTCACCAGACTGTGAATTCTTCAAACTATATTGGATTAACCATGGAATTGATCAGCTGGTCTCTGAACGCTATTGACACCATTTTTTCACCAAGGAAATCAGGGCTGGGGGACACTGCCTGCCCAGATGGAACCTACCCTGCGGGCTATGTTCTTGATGCCTGAGACACATGGCATGCCACATGCTTTGTGGCATTCTCCATGGAGGACGTCAAGGATTTATTTATATTTGGTTTTATTGTAGGAGGGCTGGTGTATGTGCTGCCCTGACCTACCGGAGAATTGGCAAGATGGCTGCCACCAGAACCACGACCCTTCACCTGTCCGTCATGATTAATGAGTTGGGAAAGGCAATACATTCTCAGACTGCATTAACCCTTGAACCCAGATCTCGGAGTAAATGCACGCCTTGCAAAGGAAGATGTCGGAGACCAGGGAATACACATAATTGGATCTGGTTGTTTATGTGAGCTGCAAAGGTGCTTTTCACTGCTCAACCATAAACATGGAAGGCTTATCAGCCTCTGAAGGACAAAATGCCCCGTTGTTTTCCTCCAGAAGAATTTCTACGGCCATGGTGAACTAGAAACTGACTCATTTGCCACTCACACATGGACAGAGACTGAAAGCATGCTCTCACCCCCCTCCACCCCCTCCTGTCCCCATTCCCCACCCCGGCCCCCGCTCACGCCACTCCCTTCCCCCTCCGGGGTGCTCTGCAGTTTTAGCTGTTGTAGCCCCCCCAAGCTGGCAGCAGCGTGACTACATGTTGCTGCGGGCCCCCCCCACACTCACATCACCTCAATTCAGAAGACGGACTGTTTCAAAGTTTAGTGCACATAAACAATGTTAAATGTATATGTGTTGTCTTTAATTCTGATGTGTGCCATTATTACAGTAAACAAGTAATAACTGTGGATTAATTGCTGTATCTTGTCTGTGGTAATTGGAGTGTGGCAGTAATCTCGTTGTTGTTGCACTCGTGTAATAACAATGACAATAAATCTCATCCATCCACATGTTCTCCCCGTGTTTGCATGGGTTCTCTCTGGCAGCCTCCCACTTCCAAAGACATGCAGGTTAGGTGAAATGGTGACACTATATTGACTCTAGGTGTGAATGTGTTCGTTTGTCTACATGTGGCCCTGCAACAGACTGGAGTCCTGTGTCAGGTGTGCCCCGCCTCATGCTGGGATAGGCTCCCTTGCTTGGAGTACGTGAGTATAGAAAATCTATACGTGAGTATGAAGATGTTTTATGTGCAGCACACAACTTTTTTGAGGGAGACTTAATGTTGTTCTGCTCTGCAGTCACTTGGAGAGGTGATGAGCATGACATGAATCTACTTGTACTCTCCATACAGAATAAGGCACAAAGCTGCAGGAGCCATGTACTGGAAAAGAAGAGAGATCCCCCATAATCCTTTGCACACAAGGTTGACATGCAACAGCAGGCACCTTGTGCACTTAAAAATAAACCTTTTGGTATGCTTGAATAACCTCAACCTCAGATTACAAAAAGGTTGGTGTTTCTGAGCGCTCTGTGTGTGTTTGTGTGTGTGTGTGTGTGTGTGTGAGAGAGAACGAAAGTGTTATATGTTGATATTCACACCAGTCGATGCCACCGAATAATAAATTATGCAAACAAGCCAAGAATGGTGGATCAGTGAACAGTATCTAAGAGTGAGGGTAAGAGAACAAATGGAAGGAGGAGGACAGTGGATAAAGCATTGGACTTAAGACCAGAGGATCCTTGGTTCAAATCCCAGCCTGACCAGACCTTGGGCAAGGTCCTTAATCCCCTAGTTGCTCCCGGTGTGTAGTGAGGGCCTTGTATGGCAGCACTCTCACATTTGGGTGAATGTGAGGCAGTATTGTAAAGCACTTTGACCATCTGATGCAGATGGGAAAGCGCTATATAAATGCAGTCCATTTACCATCAAAGATTAAAGTTTGTGGGTCTGTATCGGGAATCTGTGCATTTATTTTCTTTCTGTTATCAATTCAAAGGTCTGACGAACAACGCCATGGCAACTGTGCCTTTGGTGCTCCACGTGAAAGTTTCCCAGAGACCTTGACCTCTCTCCGTCTTTCTCTGCAGAGGCTACGGAGACTTTAACAGACTGTTGGTCGCTGCACCCATAAACTTCTGTGACAGCAAATCTTTCTGCAGACACGCCCTGGTGCCATATTCGAATTTAAACTGACCAGAAATGTCACCCTCTACTGCTGAGAGAGAGAGAAAGAGAGGAGTAAAGAAGAACAGTATGAGGGGGTATGGTTAACAACCGTATTCCTTAAAATAAAAACAAAAAACATTGTTGCATCTACACGTTCAATTCATGTTTGGTGATTGTTTGTGTGGAAAAATCAATTTCCAGGAAGAAATGAATAAGAGTGAATGGGGCTGCAATTCCAGATGTTACAAAGACATTTAAAGCTGTACGGCCTTTGAGTTTTTTGAGAATTAAGTCATAAAAATAATTTTCTTTGACGCCACTATAATTTTATTCCTTAGCATTTAAACAAGCAACTCATAATACAATATCGCCAAAGTGATCAAATGCCGCACTTTCTTGAAACAATTTCAAATTTTGACCCCTGAAGGGGAGAAATTCAAGAGATCAGACGCCATAACCTACATGTGGTAGTAATGTCACAGATCACAATGGGGCTTTCACTGAGCTGCATGAGGATGCTGGGAAGGACACTGTGACTGCCATTTGGAGAAAAGAAAGGCAGTGTGACGTCAGTATAAATCTATTAAGTTTCAGATATGTCTTATAAAAAGTTAGTGACAAATGAAGACTTCTAAATCTATAAATGCAGTTTCTGAAACCAGATAACACCTCTGAAGTGATTTACAAAGGATGATGAAGATGATGATGGTACTTTCAGGCAAAAATCAGTGTGCTACAATAAAACCATCAATTTAATAAAAGACTAAAAACAACTGAAACCAATTATAAATGTATCACAAGTAAAACAATATATAGTTAAAATGAAAATAAAACAATAAATCAACAGTATGCAAAAAAAATGCCATAATGGTCTGAATAAGCCCCCCGTGGGAAATACATCTAACAAATGAGGTTGTCTTGTATCAAGGGTCTAGAATTTTGCATGTCATATTTGCACTTATATGTCATTTTTATCCACAATAGTAGGGTGGTGCCAAATACCCGTGAAAGGAGTGTGCCTCTCAGGACTATTATATTTGAATATTTTGATATAGATACACATAAAGCAGAATCATACCAAGTCATTCACCTTTTTCTATCTCTTGGACCAGATTCTGTCCAGACTCTACAACAAGTGCATGTTACAGAACAATTCCTTTGTGTTTGCTTTTAAAATCTCTGGTAATGTCCCTTCACAGGAAAATCTCTGAGGGTCTTTTTGGTGTTATTATCCATCCCTAAAAAAATCCCTGCAGTATGTTGCCAATATTTCAACAATACACTGATGAACATGACATGACGATGTGCAGAGCCAAGGTAGGAGACTATGCAGAGACTTGAGGTTAGGGTTAGAAAAAAAGATGACTTAAGCCTCATTTTCACTTTCATGTTTATGCATTCCAGAATTTCAGGGTTACCTTGGAAAACCTTAGAGGGTCTGGGAGGGTGTCCAGGAACTAGGTTGTAGTCTTGTTTTAACCATGTCAGGGTTGTCAAGAAGTCAAAAAGTTCCTTTTTTTTCCATAGCATAACATTGTGTTGATTTTACAGGATGCACAACCTCCCCTTCTTTTCTACATACGGGGGAACAAGGGGAGGAAAGAAAGACAAATATGGACAGAGAAACCCACAGCTGACAGCCGTGCCATTCTTATTCTGAATCACTTCTCAATCGAGAGAGACTGCTTCATGTTTCATTTGGAAAAGTCAAGTTTATTGGTATGGTGGGATAGGGGGCTATATGGTACCTATGTGGTGTGTAGGAGTGGGTAGTAGGCAGGTAGGTAGATATGCAGGGCAGCTAATCGTGGACAGAAACTTGACTCTCTACCTGAGCGTCTATAAATAAATAGCACATCATTGGATCCCACACAGGTTAGACTAAAATGTGGAGAGGTAGTACATTCCTGTAATTCAGAGAACACACTTTTCATGCAGATGATACGGTGGCTGAGAGAGGCCACAACAACTTCCAAATTAAGACAACCCTAGCAAATTCAGAAAACAAACTGCATCAATTCAACAATAGAGAATAGTGCTACAACTAACATTATTTTCATTATTGACAAAAATGCCAGAAAACTGAGGTAAATATTCACGAGTGTTTCCCAAAGTCCAAACTGAAGTCCTCAAATATCTTGTTTAGTTCCCAACCCAAATATATTCAGATTAGTGTCAGAGAGGAATAAAGAAACACAAACACATTTAAGAATATGAAACTGGAGAATATTTTTAAGAAATTACTCAAAGCAATTTATCAAAATGTCAATTCATTTAATAACTGATGAAATGATTAATCAATGATTTATTGCAGCTCTTCATCTGTTCCTATTAGAGTGTAGGACAGGCTGTAAAGTTGGTAACACCATCATCAATCACCTGATGTATGCAGATGATTTGGTGATTTTATTTTATTTATTTATTTATTTATTTTTGTCGACATATTGCTGGGCTTCAACAATTACTAACATTAAATAAAATGCAAAGAGGACTAATTACACTGGTCACAAAAAGAAAATTCTTGCATGGACTTTGATAACTGATTTAGTATCATTCTGGGGTGCTGAATCCAAATCTGAGCTCAGATTTCCTCTATTACATTGCATTTGTTTCCAATCAGCATGTTCTGTAATGATGAATTACGCAAACGTTGCTCACTTATGAGTTTGACACCACTAATCATACACAAAAGCAGCTTCAAAAACATAGTTTTTAAACCAGGTTTGCAAAATGTGAACAAGAACCATAATACCACTGATGACGCCGAAGAGGTGCGCCAGACTGCAGCATTTGCATCAATGCTTGATGTGAGAAATATGTTTTCATATCTCAAAAACGTGATGTGATTGGCAAAAGCTAATACCAGATTTGAATTCAACACCTTCAAATTACCCAAAATCCATTGAAAAACTCCATGCAAGAAAAATCACATTGACCAGTGTTATGATTGCTAGAAGGAAGGAGGACAGTAAACTGCCTTTTCCTGTGTTCTCTGTATCTGATACTGCTCTTAAAATATGTGATGAGGTTAAATATTTAGAACATTACATAACTGATCTCCTGTCTGATGATAAGGACCTTCACAGAGAGTATTGTATGATGTATGCACAAGCTACCCACCATTACCAAAAAATAGTACTGATAAGTATATAAAAACTGTAAGTATACTTGAAACATAATTGTATGTACTACTTTTTGGTAAGGGCAAAACTCCTCACAGTGGTCTCTTCGTACCATGACAACATGCACAGTACAGTTTGTTCAATGGTGCAACATCAGAGGCCTTCCCAATTAGCAGCGGGGTGAAACAGGGCAGTGTCCGACGCTTTTCGGAATCATCTTCTCCATGCTCCTGCAGTACACCTTGAAGGATTGCAGCGATACAGTGTACATTCACACCAGGGCCGACGGCAAGCAGGATTGTGAAGGCAGCAGCAGTTATGGCAAGAGTCTGGAACAGCTCCAGCCTCACCGAGAAGACAAAACTGCGCATCTACCAGACCTGCGTGCTCAGCACACTCCTCTACAGTAGCGTGGCATGGACCACCTACGCCAGACATGAGAAAAAGCTCAACAGCTACCATCTGAGGTGCCTTAAATGAATACTGTGCATCGGATGGCAGGACTTGGTGTAGGGCTGTGAAATGAAAATGATGAAATCCAAGGAAAATTTGCAGGGGGTCATAGTGGTCTTGGAACACACCAGAGGGCACTCATTTGGCTGGTCAACCACGTCTCTGCTTCAAGGATGTCTGCAAAAAGGATATGAAAATGTGCAGCATCAATGTGAACACGTGGGAGCAGTGTGCAGAGGACCGTGCAGCCTGGCACCTTACTGCCAGAACAGGTGCACAGAGGGCTGAGCAGGAGAGGAACCAAGGCCTTGCTGAGCATTGAGCTCAGAGGAAGGAGCGACAGTGGCAGCCTCAGCAGGCATCACATGACACGTGCAACAAATTCAACAGGGATTGTCACTCGTGCATTGGACTGATAAGTCATTCGCGCAGCTGCAGACAGAAACAAAAGACAAAAATTTCCTGTATATTTGTACTGTCAACTGTCTGTAGCATGGCCCAAGCAGTGGGTCACCCCTTGACTCTGGTCTGCTTGAAGTTTCTTCCTCAAACCATCAGAGGGAATTTTCCCTTACCACTATCGCCTATGTGCTTGCTTTAGGGGTTGGTAAGGTTTGACCTTACTTGTGTGAAGTGTCTTGATGCAGCTTTGCTGTGATTTGGTGCTATATAAATTAAATAAATTGAAATTGAAATATTAAAAAAAAAAAAAAAAAAAAAAGCAAAAAACAAACTGGATGCTACACCATCATCTCCCGCAGACAGATGGATGCCAGGAGGCGCACAAGCTAATATACTGAATTTGGTACGCGCTTATCTGTGAAGATCACAATTTTCAAAGCTTTTTGCTCCCCAATGTATACCGCCCAATTATGGCGGCACAACAAAAAAAGTGGGATGCTAAAATTTAATGTGGCAGATAATGATGGCATGAGACTCACTGTCCTCACATGTACTCACCAGTGCTGCTGTACTCAGGAATTTCAAGTATTGTTGTATTTGTAGACTATTTGAGTCATCCAACAGCATAATTGAAACATTAGAGAACCCTGCAATGAGTGTGGTCAGGTTCACTATTCAACACTATGGAAAGAGTGGTGTTTTAAACTACCCGTGCATCCAGAAAGCATTCACAGCGCTTCGCTTTTTCCACACTTGTTATATTACAGCCTTATTTCAAAATGGAGTAAATTCATTTTGATCCTCAAAATTCTACACACAATACTCCATAATGACAATGTGAAAAAATCTTTTTTTTCAAGTTTATTAAAAAAAAACCTACGAAATCACAAGTACATAAGTATTCACAGCCTTTGCCATGGAGCTCAAAATTGAGCTCAGGTGCATCCTGTTTCCACTGATCATCCTTGAGATGTTTCTACAGCTTAACTGGAGTCCACCTTGGGTAAATCCAGTTGATTGAACATGATTTGGAAAGACACACCCTTGTCTCCATATAAGGTCCCACAGTTGACAGTGCATGTCAGAGCACAAACCAAAGATGAAGTCAGAGGAATTGTCTGTAGACCTCAGAGACAGAATTGTCTCGAGGTACAAATCTGGGGAATGATACAGAAACATTTCTGCTGCTTTGGTGGTCCCAATGAGCACAGTGGCCTCCATCATCCATAAATGGAAGAAGTTGGGATCCACCAGGACACTTCCTGCAGCTGGCCGCCCATCTAAACTGAGCAATGGTCTAGTGGTTAAAGCGTTCTGCTTGAGATCAGAGGGTCCTTGGTTCAAATCCCAGTCTGACCAGAAAATCAGTTGGTCCAAGTGTATAGTGAGTATCTTGTATGGCAGCACCATCACATTGGGGTAAATGTGAGGATGCAGATGGAAAAGCGCTATATAAATGCAGTCCATTTAGTGATCAGGGAGAAGGGCCTTAGTTAGGGATGTGACCAAGAACCCCATGGTCATTCTGGCAGAGCTCCAACATTCCTCTATGGAGAAAAGAGAACCTTCCAGAAGGACAACCATCTCCGCAGCAATCCACCAATCAGGCCTGTGTGGTAGAGTGGGCAGACAAAAGCCACTCCTTAGTATAAGGCACATGGTAGCCCACCTGGTGTTTGCCAAAAGGCACCTGAAGGACTCTCAGACCATGAGAAACAAAATTCTCTGTTCTGATGAGACAAAAATTGAACTCTTTGGCATGAATTCCAGGCATCATGATTGGAGGAAACAGGAACCATATATCAACATAATATGTTGATATGTATTCCAATATGTGCGATGTATTGGCTATAAACAGGTAATGTATTTTTGGCACATTATGAATATTATTGTTATTCATTCCTATCTTTTTCTGCATTTTCTTTGTTCATTTCTGTAAGAATTAGACTGTACAATGTAACAGCATGTGATTATTATTATTATTACTTTCCAGTGTGGTTTTAAGCATAAACTCTTGCAATTCAGTATTGTAGGTAGCAGCACTGCATGTTTATGTACCTTACTGCTGTTGTTGTATTCTCTGGTGAAACAGTTTAGCTGGCCTTTTTTTCTTAAATCACAGATATCTGTCAGTAGCTGTTGTTCGTAGCTGAAGCTCTCTGTGGGGATGCTTCAAACTCGAAAGCAACTTTGTCGGTTGCATGAAATGTGACGCTAAACTCCAATCATGTAGCAAATCCACCAGCTCCATGATTTACAACGAGAGCAGGCCCCCACCAGAGGGTGACGGCTCCATGCCCAAAGGCGGAAAGCCCTGCCAACCTCCTACAGGTGGCTAACATAGTACTGGGTGTGTCGCCCCTCTGACAGAGGAGAAGACGCTCTTGAAATGGCATTTCATGCGGGACACTTGTCAGAGTGAACGAAGAGGTTCACTGAACTATACATCAACAAATCAATCTATAAATATATAAATATGCAGGCTGTGGTATCGATATTGTATCATTTTTGAATGAATGCATCAATCAATGACAGTTTACCACACTCTGATTCGTT
The DNA here is from genome assembly GCF_902500255.1 of Thalassophryne amazonica. Taxonomy (NCBI): domain Eukaryota; kingdom Metazoa; phylum Chordata; class Actinopteri; order Batrachoidiformes; family Batrachoididae; genus Thalassophryne; species Thalassophryne amazonica. The sequence goes on along the minus strand of NC_047110.1, from coordinate 95,493,218 downwards.
GTGACATCCTCTGGTTTATGCAGTGGCAGCAATTACAGGGCAGAAATGATGTCATGGGTGCAGAAGGTGAATACAGCGGTGTTGTTGAGGTGTTCCTGTGGTTTGATGGCAAGTGTGTGTTGATGAATCAGTTTCACTACCTCAAAAAAGTGATTCCTTTTATTTCATTCATAATATCACAGTGCAGGCATGAAAGGAGCACTAAAAAGCAATTATCGCAGTGTCTGATCAACTTATTTCCATCATGGACCCTTTAAAATCAAAATAGAAAAAACAATGCATCCTTATGAAATGGAAAAACACCAAAATAAAAACAATCCAAAACAAGCAATCAAGCAAAGCATAATCAAATCATCCTAAAAACTGAAAAACACACCCAACATCAATCAAATCACAATGTAAAAGTATTATTCTGTTTTGTGGAACGAGCTGCAATGACAATTAAAAATACAAACAGACCAGCAGCCAAAACAGATTGGACGCCATCACACCAACTGCCACTGCACGTGTGACACATTAACATGGAGTGTAACCTGCTGCTGTGGTATTCCACCAAGATAACCACCATGACGACCATTATCAGTCAAATTTGCATGAATATGATGCAAGCAGGTATTTAATGTGGACCCTCTTCTGGATTTTAGTCATCAAATTCTGAATAAGAATGTTAATAAACCAGCAAGTTGTGCATATTGTAAAATATACTGTAAGGAGTGTGCTTCTTCTGCAGAGGTCACAATGACTGCTTAAAGTCAGTGTGTCTCTTTTGCCTGAATATCTTGCCACAATTGGTTCAGCTGTGTTGGAAGTTTGACTCAGCATTCTAAAAATCACCTGTTTTACAAGATAAAAAATGAAACTGAGTCTGAATCCACACCAACATCTGTATTCCAGTACGGGCTCAATCCCTTAGGGCCCCTTTACACATAGGATGACTAAGTACAAATCAGGGTGAATCATGGCGGAACAGCTCGTATGAGCAAACAACGAAAACATCGAGCCGATGGGCAGGCGTGCACGATGCCGCTGCAACGGTTTTGTGCACACGGGAACACAGTGTGAGCAGCTGCGCCACGTGGTTACACATTGCGCAGCTGCTGTGAAAAAAAAAAAAACTAATAACAAATACATACTGCGACAGTTTCGTGTACATGGGAACACAGTGCGAGCAGCTGCAGAATGTGCAACCACATCGTGCAGCTGCTATGAAAATAAAAAATTACATGCCACCCACGGGATGTGAACCTGCACTTTCCGAAAGCTCTGACTGCTAGCCAGAAACTTTACCGCTGAGCTACCATTGCTGTCCTATAAAATGTGAGGGAAAATGCCTGATATCAAGAAGTACATGGATGTATTTAAGAAAAAAATAAAACCACACACCATATAAAAACACCACATTTTATTGAATCCCTCTTATCAAGCGGACAATACAAGTATGAACCATCTGTTCCTGTGTAGATGACCCATGGTCACCGAAGTACAGTTATGAAATGACATGAATGAGAAGCAGGGTGCTCATTCAGGCTGCACATCTGCTGACGGCATGTTCAGCCAGCCCTGCATGCGTGTCCTGCCCGACACGCACCGCAGGACAGATGCCGCGTCATGTGGAACAGAGCTCACGTGGGTGATGTGACATTCAGATCGCCTGCTGCGTGTTATGATCTGACAGTCCATTTCACCTGGGGTCACCTGTCATTGTCCGTACAATGCACACACTCGTTGCAGCCCATTGAAACAGCGATAAATGTTGTTATGTATATCCACGTGAGGACAGTAAACAGAGACACGCGTGTCACAGTGGACAGTTGTTAGTTCATGTCTATCCAAACACGGTACATGTTCCCCAGCCATGATGTCCTGAACCACAGATCTCCACAGCCGCTCCTGTGGACGAACACACCCCCTGTCAGTTCAGTGCACACACCAACGTGTCACTGTGTCTGTTTGCAAAGCCACACTCATGGGGCACTCAGACAAATTTCACATCCAGCTCGACAGTGATCATCTGCTGACTGTTGTTGTGCACTATTACTATTACTGTCGTGCAGTAATAGTGCGAATGGCCACACATTTTCTAAGTGCCATGCGAACGGTGTTAGATGTTCGTGTGTGTCACCTGGAATTTGGCGGACACCTGCCGCAAGATGGTTCAATGGGCTCTCACAGCGCACACTGTCTTTCAGCCACTGGTGTGTGCAAATAGTTGTAGCAACAGGTGTACGAGGCATTTATTTAACTAAATTAAAGAGCTCCACCCTCCTCCAGAACTGCAACAAATGTTGCTTTGGCTTCAAATTCTTACCCCAATGGAACACGATCAAATAGGTTTCAGGCTGTCACTAGGAACACCACATTTAAAGGCGTTTGAACATGACTGAAGCTGTTAAGACTACAAACACCTGGACATTACCATGTACTAGCAACAATTTTGCAAATCAGAATGAAATTTTTGAACAATTCGAAAATTTGCCACCAATTTCAAAACCGGTGCCAATGATGACCGTAACTACTACATGTACCAAGTTTGATCAAGGCTGTCAAAGATGGATCAAGAAGTTACTGTGATGCTTCAAAACACGCCCCAATTTGCTATCAGGGATGAGACGGGAAGGACAAGCGCTCTGTGGAATAACCCCATTAGCGAGGTCAAAGATATGTCATAAATCTGGATCATGTATGGGGGTGGCGTGGGCCCCAACATGCACTTTTCAAGATGCTTCTGTTTTGCTCAGATCAGCTGCCAGTGCTGGTGTGAATCACTTCACCATGATGGTCTGAAATGGACATTACTCTATTACTCTGACAGTGAGCTGTGAATGAGTGCAAAATAAATCTGTGTATCTGTGTGGATCGTGAGCAGTGTGTGTGTGTGTGTGTGTGTGTGTGTGTGTGTGTGTGTGGTGGGGGGTGTAATCAATAAAACAGAAAGCAAAATAACTTCTCTGTAAACACCATTAGCCTGAATTACGACCTCCTCAGATCAGTGGACTCCAACAGCAATGTGAAAATGAGTTGATGGCATCTTTAACTAAAAATGACGAATACACACCAGAGAATGGGTCAAAAAGGAAAACATCAAATTATTTGGGGTGTCTGCTGCCTCTTAATGCATCCTGAGGACAGATAGATCACCAGAGAGAGAGAGAGAGAAAGGAGATGTAGCACAACAGCAGTTTCCCAAATGAGCCGTTTGCCTGGCACGCTTCAGGGTTCGCTCACTGTTGCTGTGTTTAGAAACAGTCTCAGATAAGTTATTTAAAATTAGCTTCTGCATAAATCCCTCTACTGTGTCCCACAGAACACACGCCGTCGTCATAATGTGTGCAGGTGACGACTCCTCCACTTTAATGTTCATTTGCACTTCACCGTCCTCCAAACAGAAATATTTTTTTTCGGGCAGAGGTCAAGGCAGATGTTTGATCAAGGACACTTGAGCACATTAGATCAACACTTCTTGTGTCCAACGTTTTACAGGGAAAAAAATAAATGTTATGGAGGTATCTTAGGGAAATAGAACTGATTTCATTTTGCCGCTGTCCTCCAGTCAGAAGCAGATGTTCAGCACAACCTCTCTGCACATATTAAACTCAGATCAAAGGGGTGGCGGGATTTATCAGAGTGCGAATTAAGGATTTATTAAATATCCCCACAGACCCAGCATCTAAGGAGAGCAGCAGACTGAAATTAACACACAGGTGTTACATCAAATTCTGTCACAAGCCAAATCCTGTGTGCTGGTTACGAAATGATACCAAACCTTGGTCCTTATTTTAACTGTTGCATGGCCACACGCTGGTTTTTTTAATATATATATCAGGAGGTTTAGATACACCCAAACATATGAAAGTTTGCTCAACACCGAGTATTTTCCTGTATTTCATGATCCAAGATCACAAAAATGTGCAAATTTCAGTTCAGTGAAACTGCAGTGGAATGAATCTGCCTCAGACTGCTTTCCTTTTATCTCTTTCTTCAATTGCTTCAAAATTATGAGACATTTTCCTTTGATCCTGCTTCTTTTTTAACACTCTCACCCTGTGATGTCACAAACTATGTGATGTGGAAAACAGAAACATGACTGCCCTCTGTTGGGTGGTAGAGGAAATAATGGTTCGCAATTGACCAGTTTCACAGTATGTTGCACCTGAACCTGTTGATCAGTACAAATGGGCCAAAACATGCAGAGCATTATGGGAAATTATGAAACCTGGTGTAACGTGGTGAAGGTTCTGGCCGTAGTCACAGATCTGGACAACCAACCTGTGCATGTATGGCAAATGTCATCATCAATATTATGGAAAATACCCCCAACTGAGAGGAGAACAACCCCAATTTAATATATCTGTTGCTTCTTTGTGGTCTGATGAGCATGTTCGTTAGACCCAAAATATCATAATTAGAAGAACATGTCAAATAACAGGTCAGGAACCTCCACCATGAAAGCCATTTCTGTGAAGTTCCAAACTGTTATGTCCAGAACATCACCAAAGCTGGATCTCCTACCATGTGACGCCAGAGGTGGTTGATGTACACCTTTGCCAAGTGTTTACTGCGAACGCAAACAACTCACAATTGTGATTACAGCTTATAGTGACAGTTCTTATTCCAATTTGAAATTCTACAATGGTTTTCATTTGTGAAATGGCTGAATGTTATGCTATGTCTACTCTCTACGCCGCCTTTGCAACCCTCACGAAAGTAGATAACCCCTGAAGTGCCTCTTACAAGTAGCTGCTAATGGAGCACTGCTACTGTGAAACCAGTGAACTAAGCTCTTCTGGGATTCCCATTTCTATAATGAAGGAGGTAGAAAATGACTGATTTCTTACTGCAAACTGAGATACAGCCAGTTATTCTCTGCATGTGAAAATTTAATTAAGCCAACTCCCTGCCTGAATAGGTATTTTCAAACCAGTGATCTTACGAGAAATCTGGCACACAGCAGCAATATATGAGTATAGTCCACAATCCAGAATGTCCCTATTGGTGCCTGTAAGCAAGAAAGTTGGAAATCTTTAACCTCTGTATTGCGACACATCACATGCACTTGTTGCGGTGTGTGGCTGCCACTCTCACAGCTAGCAATGATGGAATTATCAGTCATCCACTTACTTTACCATCTGCAACATTCAGTCAGCATATGAATGCAGTAGCAGATGTATTTTGGGGATCGTCTGTGTCAAATGTATTGGGAACAGAAGTTCCTGATCCAGCTATCGAGGCTCAACAGTGACCTTAGTCAGAGAGCAAGCAGAACCAGAAGATACGTTGTCCTAAATGCCATGAGCTACCTACTAGTATAATTTTTTAAACACCTTTTCCAACATGCGTACTCAGCCTTTAACAGTGTTCGTTCATACTTGCAGCTGCGTGTTCGCGTTTTAATGTGTGCACACAGCCGCGTGTGCCATGCTGCACCAGTTTCAGTGCTATTTTCTGCCTCTGTGGAAGTGCTCTCTGTTCTCTACTGCATGGTGTGGTGCGGCTCAAAAACAGAGTCATTTAACATTATTATTATTATTTATTTTTGTCTTGGTGGATCACTTTCTTTGTGTCCAGATGGTGCTGAGTCTGGCTGTGGTAAAGGCTGCCCTGAACGAAACGCTGTAACTCATTAAACTGGGAGCGCTTTGAGAAAGACCAAGCGCACTTCTCCTTAAAACAGAGAGACCGCTTTTATTTTAAGGAGAAGCGTGTCACAGAGAGAGAGAGAGAGAGACCGCTTTTATTTTGAGGAGTAGACCGCGCGCAAGAAAGCGCTTTTATGAAACGATGCGACACAGTGAAACAATGCTCATATACTGAGTCCAGTATGATAAAGTGAAGCAACGATCTTGCAGTATTTATAGCTCCAGAAGAACAACAGGGAGATGTGAAGTGGCGCATAGTACCGTGTTGAAGCGTGGGCAGCGGACAGTAGCACGGCGCTGCGTGTACTCGCGTGAAGGCTCCATGCTGTGCTGTACACCGAAGAAAATGAAACATGTTTAATTTCTTCCGTCCTATGCGCGTAGCCCTCAACATAGTGCTGCGTATTGAGAAAAAAAACTCCTCGTGAAATGGGCAGAGAGCTGCTCATTACAGCGTAGACGATACGCTGTAATGAGCAGCTCTACGAATACGCCACTGTGACAGGGGCTGTAGTTAGTAAACCTCACTCCTAACAGCTCAAAAGGAGCCTCTGGTCACAAGGACGGAGCCCTGGGTTTTAACCTTCTGGTTACAGAGTCCGACTTCCATGCCAGAGATTGTGAGTTTGCGTCCCGAGGGGAGTGAATGGGCTCATAACAACACAAAGCAGAGTGCAGCTGATACATTTATACCATTATGAAAAGCTGCAAGTTCTGTTCATGGGCTACCATTTAGCATTTTTCATTCTGTTGTAGTTCTTTTAGATTTATTTTTATTTAATTTTTTTTTAGAAAGCAGATTATTGTCAACAAGTAAACCAAAGAATGCATCAAAAAATTTTATCCAAAATATAACTAAAATTGTAGGCAGAAATTTGTTATGTTTTTATTGAAAAACAAACTAGATTTACATAAGTTTAATTAACTAAAAGTTGTTAAGTTACTAAAAATTTAACAATTAAATTTTTGAAAATTATTTTATTTACGTTGGCACACTCAAATGGTTTAAGGCAATCACTTTCTTCAAATGGTTTGAGTTCAACTAACTGAGTTTTACAGTGTATTCAATGGAACTTTCTGTTTCTCTGCGCTGTTAATTTAGTTCATTGTTCACCTGGACTTCATGCTGTTGCTTCAGTTCATCTCCTACTTCCACAAAATGCTGCAATGACTCTGGACATCAGTGGATGAACAGCGAGTTAAATCTTTCAAAACCACTGGAGAGCCAGATCAGCAATTCTTCGACAGAGAGGACCTGGACATACTTGTTAACAGAACACACTGATCCTTCCACATTCTTTTAGTTATTCATCAATACCCTGCAAACTTAACTCCACTTCTCACTGGGAAACGCATGCACCCCAATGTTCAAACACCAGTGAAATAACAAGAACTTAAATGTTTCGTTTGTAACACTGTGTAAATAAAGAAGGAGCCTAACAGACATCTTTAACAGAGACAACTCATCCTTTTATTTCAAACATTGGTTGATGTGAATACTTAGCAGACGTGTGAGCTCTGAGTGCCCTGGAGCTCTTAATAAAACATATGGCTCCAACTTTTATTTTTCCAAAAAACAACAAATTTATTTATTTTAAGAGCTATCCATTTTTCCCCAAAATTACCAGCTCACTTATTTGGTCATTACATTAGCCATTTCCCAGACTTTGGTGTCAGACTTTTATCAGAGAAAGAATATCTGCTCATTTTCAGCTTGCAAAATTACACAATGGAGAGTGTTCTCCGTGGACGTGTTGGTCATCATCATTCTTAGTTTGGTTGCAAAGCAAATAATAATTATAATAATCGGGGCGTTTATCCTTATCACGTTTGCCTACGTGCTTGCTCAGGGGCAACTGTTAGACCTTTACTTTGTGAAGCACCTTAGGGGTGACTTATATTGTGATTTAGTGTTACATAAATAAATTGAATAATAACAGTAATAACAACAATACTACCCCTCTGTAACACTTGACTGGAGTGAGCAGGTATAGAAAATGAATGAATGAAAATATTATATATATGTATCGTTTTTTTAAGTTGCTCAGGGTAACAGCAAATTTTGCAGAGTAAAACAAACTGTGCCAGAGTACACTTGGTTCCACTCAAACTGAATGAAATAAAACAGTGTTAACTCTATCCTGTTGCGCAACTTGATTTAGCTACAAAATTTACTCTTCAGTGGTGCAAAGTGTCCGGCAGACCAAATCAGAATTCTACAATATAACCATAAAAAAAAAAAGTGTACAGAATTTAAATATTTGGATCGTGGTGGCGGGGGGCGGTCCAGTCATGAAACATTAGTGCTCATTATTATTGATTTTAGTTTGGGAATAAATAAATAAATGGCACGTGACTGAGCAAAAAGTCCTAATCAGGGCACAGAATGTGACGGGTCACACATTTGATTGTTCAACGTGGGTTTCTTGTTCTTTTTGGCGCGTGTGCGTTTCCCTCGCGCACACACTACAGCGCTCGAGCCTGAGCGGAATATAGATGCGCGTGAAGAGAAGAGCGGAGATTTGCTCGCGGACGTAACGCGCGCGCGCGCGCACACACACACACACGTCTCTCTCTCTCTCATCATTCCGAAAGTGACCAACCGGTGCCTCGTGCCGAAACCACTTAGGCGGACAAACTTGCTCCGCTGTGGCGCGCGCTGCGTCCGTGGGTGAAGCCGCACGCGCTGTCTGCGCCGGACAAACTGTTTAACTACCCCCCCCCCCCCTCAATAAATAAAATAAAATAAAATCAAAAACACACACGCACAACACATCCCGAGCATCACTTAGAGATTGTGTGTCGCTCCGGTCAAAAACAAAATTCCATTCCAGTCGCACGCGCGCGCACATCCCTCCTGTCTTACCTGGTGAAGGAGAAAAGCCAAGAGGACGCGGACTCCGGGCTCCATGGTGGGTTCACTTAATCGCGGTGTGGTGAAACGGCAGAAGATTTAAGACAAGGTGATTCAGGCTGGGTCAGCTCTGCTCATAATTCCACTGTGCACGCGCCGGAAAGAGAGAGAGACGGACAGGGAGAGACAGACGGGGACAGAGACAGAGAGGCAGAGAGACACAGGCAGAGAGGGGAGCCTTCGCCGTGAGGTACCAACTTCCCCCCGAAACACAACTGCAGTCTGTTCAGCGGCGAAGCATCGGAGAGTGAAGCCGAGACCGCGACCAATAGATTTATGAGGAGGACACGGGGGGAGGAGGAGGAGGAGGAGGTGATGTGGGGGTTTCATCTCAATCAAACCAAGTCCTTAATTTTCCTGTGTGGTCCTACAAACACACAGTTTAGGTTTGAGGAGTTCGATCCGGACTTCTTGTTGCCAGATCCGTCACTTAAAGGTGATTTATGTTGTACATATTCAGTGCATTTTCCATGTTATTTTTCAATGAATGCACACCTTGTTTTTGGACTGTGGAAAACAGCAGCAGCACGGGTGCCTTAGTGGATGAAGGGATGTTTAGGCTGCTGACCTTGAGGATGACGCTGTGATCTTTGTGGAATCAATGGATGCCCTGATTGCAGCACTTGAGAAGCTGAGCGAGGAATCGCAGTGTCTGCGCTTGCAATTGACGACTTCCTGGACTTAGCTTCCTGGACAGCGATGTTCTTTTCTTTGATCCAAGCCTATGAGAGGGAGAGATGCCTGGGAAGAACATATGGAATTATGAAGTCAGTAATGGTGATACTGTTGTAGACAAACAACAGTCCAAATTGCTTCCTGTCTGACTTGGATGCTAACTAGTGATATATACACTGTGTCTGCATTTGTTAGCTGCATGTCCCACACTGGCCTGGAACTCACAGTTCCTGGGATGGGAGGAAGCCCATGGGCTCTAGTATGTGTCTCTGGAGCATCTTTTGGCTGTGGGGAGTGAGGTTTACTTAACATCTTCACAGTACCACCTGCTGGCATCTTTTAAACATGCCTCATAGTGCTGTCCAATTTTGAAGGCTTCTTGGAATGTGGCCAACATGTACAGCCTTCTTCCCCAAAAACAAGAGTTACAACAGGTGTATCCTTTGTGGCTCAACCAGTCTTATATACTAAGGTATATAAGTATAAATAACCATTGAAAAACGATTACTATACTACAGGTTACACCCACTAGCTTGTCGCATGCAGCTGTCAAGGTTGCCAGGTGACAGGGGTTAGACCGTCCATTTTCAGAATGGTTCGTTCCAGCCTCCGCTGTCTCGGAAGGCCAGGTCTTCGTAGGACGCAGCCTTAGAAGGATGCAGTCTCTGAATAGGTGTAGCGGCTGCACTCTGCATTGTGTTATGACTCCCCCCATTTGCTCCCCTCGGGACATGAACTCATGATCCTCAGCATAGGAGTTGGACTCTCTAACCAGAAGGCTAAAACCCAGGGCTCTGGCCTTGTGACCCGAGAATCCTTTTGAGCTGTTGCAAGTGAGACTTACTAACTACATACAGTCTTATGCAAAAGTTTGGGCACCTCTGATGATTTCCATGATTTCCCTTTATAAATCATTGATTCTTTGGATCAGAAATTTCAGTTAAATATATCATATAGTAGTCAAACAATGACATTTGAGAAGTGAAATGAAGTTTCTAGGATATACAGAAAGTGTGCAATAATTCTTTAAACAAAATTAGGCAGGTGCATAAATTTGGGCACCCTTGTCATTTTATTGATTTGAATACATTTAGCACTAATTATCGGAACACAAAATTGGTTTGGTAAGCTCATAAACCCTTGACCTCCTTACACAGGTGAATCCAATCATGAGAACAGGTATTTAAGGTGGCCATTTCAAATGTTTCTCCTCTTTGCATCTCTTCTAATGAGTGGCAACATGGGAGCCTCTAAACAACTCTCAAATGAACTGAAAACAAAGATTGTTCAACATGATGGTTTAGCGCAGAGGTGGGCAACTTGTTCCAGAAAGGGCCAATAGGGTGCAGGTTTTCTTTGCAGCCACTGACTCCACCAGGTGATTTCACTGATTAACTGATTCCATCTGCTCAAAGTGATATTAATCAGTTATAGTTATATATAGACAAATGGTCACTTTGTGAGGCTCAGATAACGAGTACCACTTGCATTGTGAGGGAACCTACGCTGTAACATTTTGGCCATGTGATACGTTTCTCAGATTCTCAGTGTTGAGGGCACCAGCAACTTGGAAAGGTCAAGGGAATGTCCAGGTTTCACCTGGCAGACAGATGGCTACATTCAAGAAGTAGGGATTGGCTGACTGTCTGCCAGGACCCAAGGGGGTTCAATTGAGAGGTGGCTTGCCGACACACAAAAGAAATGTGATTGGGGGGGGGGGGGGTATTATTGTGTCTGGTGATATTAGAGATGCCCCAGAGCATCTTTCTGTATGGCGCGGTACACTTAGACAGTTTCTCCCTTCTGTCTTGCTGCACACTTGCACCTTGAGCAAAATCATGTCTACGTGATATCTGTGTGATGCCTGTGTGATGCCTGTGATCTTCATGTTTTCTCTCTTTTGTGTGGCATTGATAGTCTTTCTCCATCTGTCCTGTGCCTCCGCTCCATTCAGCTTCCTTTCCTTTCCCCCATCCGCTTCTGTCTCACCGTCTTTCTCTTCATCTGTACTTTCATTCTCTTCATTCTTTTGCTGATATATTCATGGTCTCTTTTCATCACACATCAAAACCACTTCAAACTCTCTTGTACTTTCTTAGATATTCCTCCTGTGCGGGCGGATTGCAGCATCGGCTCACAGCCGCCGCGACGCTCCGCCACAGGAAAAACACCTCCACACCTCCGTGTTGATAACCATTTGTAAAATCCAGGCGGCTTTTGATGGCTTTCAGTGGAGTGAGTATATGAGAAATTGTTTAACAGCTGGACATGTTCCAACTTGTCCTTAAGGCTTCCAACGGAGGTGTTTTTCCTGTGACGGAGCGTCGCGGCGGCTGCGAGCCGCCCGCACGTCTTTCATTAAAAAAATCTCCTTTAACAGTGGAATATCCGGATAAAATGCTGAAACCGACTTCTTCTGAAACTTCTCTGTTCTCTCACGACGTCCTGGATCAATAGAGCCTGAAATGTGGAGGTTTTCAGCTTGAAACAGGCTGACGACGGCGCCTGGGACCGCTGCACGACGTCTCGCTCCGTGGGAAGTCCTTAAAGCGACAGTATCACCTCAAAATCTCTCATCAGCCGTTAAAATTTTCACCGAAAACCAGGTTAATTTTTCGAACCGTGTCCACTTCGATGTGTCTCACAGGTTTAGAAAAAATTTTGATCAAACAAAGTGCCAGTCTCTCAGCAACTTCTCAGACAAAGGAATTCCGACGAGGGGCTGGACGACGACTCCCACAAGGAGTGCTCACAGGCGAATGACGTCACCGACAGGCATGGAAAAACTCACGCATGCGCACGAGGGTTCAAGCATGTCTGACGTAAAAACATATGAATGAAATCCATATAGTTTTTGAAAAAAATAAAAAGGACCTATACTTTACGGACAGACCTCGTAGTTTTGTAACTCCATACATCATAGCTTCTGCCTCACCTGCACTTCCGTCACTGCCCATTACCAACATTGGATAACTTTCTCCTTTAATGTTTGCCTTAATCCACCAGCCACACTACTCTGATATGCTCTTAAATTTCTTCCATTCAGATTGCATTCTGTGTGATTTCTCTCTGATCCCACATGTTGAAACATATTCACTCTTTTAAATTCTTCTTCTTCCTGTAATCTTCAGCCATCTGTGTTCTGAAGCCCAACTCCATTCATATAACTTCAGCTGTACATTCTCCCTTCTGTTGCTAAAGAACAGAGTGTCATCTGCAAAAAAAATAAAAAAGAAAAAAAATAGTACACCAGGTGTGGGTGCACTGCTTACAGAGAGGACACACTCAGGTTCCGCTTGAACTCAAGACCTTGCTATGCTGCAACAGTACCAACCACTGCCACACGTGATCAGATGAGTTGATGTTCGATGGTTCAGTTACCTAATAATAGAGGTTGTGCATCAAGTATAAAGTCCAAGAAGAATGAAGTTTTTTCTTGTTACCAGCGCCAGGGCCATTGATTGCATTAAAATTCCCCACAACAAGAGGAGTGTCCCATTTGGGAAAGTCATCAGTCACCAAGTGAAGTAGTGAGTGGAATGTCTTTGTGGTCAGATCTTACTCTGAGAAAAAAGTCAAGACTGCCAAAGAGTGCACAACTCTGAGCAATTTATTATTGCATTAACAAAGTAATTAATGTCTGATATTACTTGAAGGAATTATTTTGTCAGGGCAAATGCCATTTTTATATGCTGGTCATTAAAGCTACCAAAAAAGGGTATATCTACCTTTTGAGATCTTGCTGCAATGCTTTCAAAGCATGCTCAACATCAAGTAACAGTCATTCTTACAAATGGGACATTCCATGTGTCCACCATCATGGTCCACCTCCGGATGGGAACTGGGCACAACTTCACATCACACAAGTTAACACTCTCAAGCAGCCCAAGGTTCTACCCAACAGTTTTTCTATTCCATTGATAGACATCTTGATGTCTTCCCATCCCAGTCACAGGTGCATAGACAGATCAGTGTTGAGCAGTAAAAAAAAAAGTTCTTTTTGTAGTGCTAAACCAACCTCCATTGCAGAAAACCATCCCATTTGCAGAAAGTATCGAAAACAGGATCTGTTGATAGGGCTGATCAATAGATACACCGGCTTTGGTGGCTTTATGAAAGGAATAAGCTCATTTCAAGCAACACTTAACTTCAATACCACACTATGTTGAGAAATACACAAGAGGAAGAAATGTCTGCTTTGGCTACATTCATACAAAACCCTTCCAGCAGTGACGTGTGGACTTGTGATTGCGTTAATTTGACTTTTTTTTTTTTTATGAAATTACTGTTAAACAATCACAAAATAAGCATTTCTTATTCTGATTTAATACATTTCTGCATGGAAATTCTTTCTCTGTCATTGACTCCATTGACTGTGCACACCTTGCTCAACCAGCTTCCTTGCTCTCTTTTTCCTTCATGGCTTAATTCATATACGAGTACAATCCTTTCCACTAGGTTGTGTGAAGGTAAGATTGCATTGTTTGAGTTTTAGAACAACCACAGTAAAACTAAACATTTACATCTCTGATTAATTCCTCTTCTGCACAGAAGTGATCTGTCTCTCTCTGTGACAAGTGCACCTGCACGTAATCCATCATCCACCCTGCATCTACTAAACAAGTGGCAGACAGGTGAGTGGAATATTTCATCAGCAAAATTATTGACCTGGTGTGCATTAAAGCTCAATAAATGTGCTCTTTATATGCCTGTTTTTTGTTCATTGTGTTTGATTGTTGTTGTGAGCTACCACATGAGGCCATTTATTGTTTTTGAGTTATTGGATTAAACTGAAGAGGAATGGATTCATGTATCTATTTGCTTACTGAATTTTAGAGATTGCATGTTTTGGTTTTCCTGGCAAAATTACAGCCCATCTGCAAGTTTCTGATATTTTACCAGAAACAAAAGAACTTCCAGAGAGACAAAAACAGGTAGAAATTGTTCACTGTGAAATGGAACTTTTGTAGTGAAGTCAAGCCAGGTACTGGTTTTGGGATCCTTGAACGCAACATTACAGTGCATTGATCTGAAGCTGACTGAGTTTTTATTTTGTAAAATATCATAAAGGGTTGAGTTCAAGCCTGTGACTGATTAGAACTGACCACAGGTTGCTGTGTGCAGGTCGTTTAGTTTAACCTGCTCTCAGGACAAGATAAGTTTGGAGTCTGAAAAAAAGAAAACACAAAATGTGAATGAAGATCAAAGCTTAGACATCAGCATGTCATTGAGTAGCAAACCTTCCCGTTCTCATTCCAAAGGTCAGATGTCTATTAAAGTAGCCGATTGCTCTTTCTCAGAGGGCAGAACTGTCAGAGAGTGCACTTAATCTTCATGCAACGTACCTGTAGCCTCCAACAAACAGACAAATCAAAGTGAGTGAAACAGATAGATGAGTCTCACGGACAGAGGAAGAGCAAAGGAAACAGTCTGTCATTTTGCATCGCTATTGTGTCTGTTTCACACACACATACATACACACACATACATACACACACACACACACACACATACATATATATATATATATATATATATATATATACACATAATAGTGACAAATGTCTGTATGTATCCACGTGGAGTCGGCTAAAGGAAAAAGGTCAGCGTCATATGCTGTAAAGTCACAGGGTGTCAGTGTGCATGAGTGTGAGAAAACACTCAAATTCCTGCCTCTCTTTTCTCATGAGGTGTGTAAAATGAGGTCAGGAATTGTTGAGACGCCTGAGGAATTGTTTTCCCGAGACAAATCTCCAATCTTTGTGCTATATTTATTTGCAGTCAAATAAGGAAAATGGAAACACAACCCCGATGAAAACGGGGCTCAACGCTCGCAACTTCATGTGTGGAAGAACCAACACACACCGGCCACACACAAACGTGACAAAAATAATAAATTGCAATGATAAGAACTGTCACACGGTGGCAGTTATATTGATGGATATTTCTAGATGGGGATCAGTGGGAGGAGGAGCAAGCGCTTCAGTTGCAGCCGGATGACAGCTTAGCGCCACGCTATTCTTCACCCTCGTGGTTTCAAACTCCCTGTTTGGAGTTATTTTGGTGGTGAGACAGAACTGAAGCAAATCCACAAACAGAGAGACGATGTGCAAATGCAATGTCATATAAATTGATGGAGAAGCTTCCCAAAGCTGCATATAATGTCCCAGGTACAGTCAGGAAAATACGTATTTGAACACCCTGTGATTTTGCAAATTCTCCCACTTAGAAATTATGGAGGGATCTGAAATTTTCATCTTAGGTGCATGTCCACTGTGAGAGACATAATCTAAAAAAACAAAACAAAAAAAAATCCAGAAATCACAATGTATGATTTTTTAATAATTTATTTGTATGTTACTGCTGCAAATAAGTATTTGAACACCTGTGAAAATCAATGTTAATATTTGGTACAGTAGCCTTTGTTTGCAATTACAGAGGTCAAAAGTTTCCTGTAGTTGTTCACCAGGTTTTCACACACTGCAGCAGGGATTTTGGTCCACTCCTCCATACAGATCTTCTCTAGATATTTCAGGTTTGGAGTTTCAGCTCCCTCCAAAGATTTTCTATTGAGTTCAGGTCTGGAGACTGGCCAGGCCACTCCAGGACCTTGAAATGCTTCTTACTGAGCCCCTCCTTAGTTGCCCTGGCTGTGTGTTTGGGGTCATTGTCATGCTGGAAGACCCAGCCATGACCCATCTTCAATGCTCTTACTGAGGGAAGGAGGTTGTTTGCCAAAATCTCGCAAAACATGACCCCATCCATCCTCCCTTCAATATGGTGCAGTCGTCCTGTCCACTTTGCAGAAGAGCACCCCCAGAGTATGATGTTTCCACCCCCATGTTTCACGGTTGGGATGGTTTTCTTGGGGTTGTTCCATCCTCTAAACATGGTAAGTGGAGTTGATTCCAAAAAGCTCTATTCTGGTCTCATCTGACCACATGACCTTCTCCCATGCCTCTTCTGGATCATCCAGATGGTCCATCCACTGGTGAACTTCAAATGGGCCTGGACATGTGCTGGCTTGAGCAGGGGGACCTTGCTGCCCTGCAGGATTTTAAACCATGACAGCATCATGTGTTACTGATGTAATCTTTGTGACTGTGGTCCCAGCTCTCTTCAGGTCATTGACCAGGTCTTGCTGTGTAGTTCTGAGCTTTCTCAGAATCATTCTTACCCCACAAAGTGAGATCTTGCATGGAATCCCAGACCGAGGGAGACTGACAGTCATCTTGTGTTTCTTCCACTTTCTAATAAATAATCATAACAGCTGTTGTCTTCTACCAAGCTGCTTGCCTGTTGTCCTGTAGTCCATCCCAGCCTTGTGCAGGTCTACAGTTTTGTCCCTGGTGTCCTTAGACAGCTCTTTGGTCTTGGCTATGGTGGACAGCTTGGAGTGTGATTGATTGAGTGTGTGAACAGGTGTCTTTTATACAGATAACAAGTTCAAACAGGTGCAATTAATACAGGTAAAGAGTGCAGAATAAGAGGGCTTCTTAAAGAAAAATTAACAGGTCTGTGTGCGCCAGAATTCTTGCTGGTTGGTAGGTGTTCAAATACTTATTTGCAGCAGTAACATACAAATAAATTATTTAAAAAATCATACATTGTGATTTCCGGATTTTTTTTTTTTTTTTTAGTTTATGTCTCTCACAGTGGACATGCACCTAAGATGAAAATTTCAGACCCCTCCATGATTTCTAAGTGGGAGAACTTGCAAAATCGCAGGGTGTTCAAATACTTATTTTCCTCACTGTGAATGATTCGCCTGTGCACCTTCCATGAGCTGGATTGACTGTGTGAGATAAGAAGATTAATAACTGTAATATTTTTGATTGCGTTGAATGTTTGATTTCCAAAATAAAGGTCAAACAAGGTCAATATCCATTGGATATTGGACGTTTTCACAGATAGTTTGCACAGATGGTGCAAACTATTCCATTTTAAAACCCGTCAACAACAATTCGCATCACTTTTTTTTAACCAAAACTTAAACTTTTGACCCCTGTACAAACTCAAATTGACCTTTGTCACCATTTTTGCTGTTTTTACACCATAACATTCAGTCATAGATAGTCCAAGTTATGCCTTTCTGGAATCTTTATGATCAGATAAATAATGTGGTATATTTTTCAACATGATTGGAGCATTTTTCAGTTTTGTTCCCTGTGTAATTCTTCACTGACCCCTACCTGGCTGTAGCTACCACCCTGAGATGGCCATTATTTTCGTGTAGGCTATGGTACACTGAGGCTGATGTTTAATTCCCTTAAGTGGTACCAAAAACCTACTTGGCCTATGGACTGTTAAATAAAATGCATATTAACACCAGCAAAGGTCTTTTGCATGCTTTCTCTTTTAAAATATAAATTCTATATTGCATGTCAATTTATAATCAGCACAGTTTATTGTATGATTACTACATCTCCAAGCGGAGACAGGTTTGAACTTGATTCTGCATGGAAAATTTTGTTTTTATAAACATAATGACAGCCATAAATTAGAAATCTTCATTGTTTTCCCACAGCACAGCCAACTCGCCAGCCTGGGCAGGTGAGCACCTTTGCATTACATTGTTAGACTGGCCCCCGTCTGGAAGACCTGCTCCAAAGAAAATGGACACACAGACTGGTGTCACATCTGTTTTTTGATTGCAACCATCAGAGGGTGCTAAAGAACTGCAATGCAGTTGTTACGCAGCAAAAGCTGTTGGCATTCAAGTTGTCTTTGCTACAAATCACATGGAAATTGCGCCGTCTTGCTGGTTTCAATGGCCAACATAATTTTCTCCATTAATGTAACGTAATGTCACTATGCTTGTGCAACACCTGGGTCACAACGATGATGTTGGAGCTCTCTTCATCTTAAGAGACCAACAGCTCCTTCACTGCCTTGCAATTGATATACATGCTTGGTTCTAGCCCCTCTTCTTATCTAGCAGAGTTAGTAAAGAGGGGCTGAGAATAATCAAGATTAATGATCATCAGAAACACCTAAAGCATAGTCACACACCCACAAAAATTGTAGCATTTGATTTGTGTTCCGTTTGCATGCAGTAACTCGTCATGCTGGAATTCTGCTACATCAAAAAATGGCATGAATTATAAAACAGATGCAAGTAAACTACAATAAAATGAGATGCCTTACTTTATGTAGTGGTGTCGCTGATTCTGGATCCGCCCCCAAATGAGAGTGGTTCTCCAAAACAATCCCTGACCCCACAACCAGCTGGAACAGAATTCATACTATCACTTCTTGAGCAGTCCTGTAACAAACATACAAATAGCAACGGGTTCCATTTACACAATATTTCTGATTCCTTTTCAAAAAGAAGCCGCTGTGTATCCGTATGCACAATATAAACCCTCCATGGTCCTGAAACCTTGAACTGTACCACAATATAACCATGTATACATGTTTCCAGTTATTCAGATTCATTAGGTTAATTGTCTGTAACAACAACACGAACACACAGGGGAGAAGGGGAACCAATTAGATCTATTTATCTGATTTAAGCCACAAAACCTGCTCTCGCTCTCCCCCACTCAGCCTCTCTCTCCTTTTCCCTCATTACTGCTGTACCTCCTTCCATTCAGCGCACTGTTTTGGTTTATTATAAATTAAATGTGTTAAACCAGAACTACAGAGCTGATTTGTTTTCAAGAAAGACTTTAGTGGCAGAGAATGTTTTTGAAAAGGAGCTCAGTTGCCACTAGATGGAGTAAAAGGGTTCAGTCAGTGATGCTGCTTCTGTTTTAACTTCGTAGGAGATAAATAATAACTGAAGACGGGCAGAAGGACAGTAAGAGAATCTCGGTCAGATTTTATGAGTTGATTGAAATAAGTGGGGAAACTTCTTTCTATTTCCTTCCATCACTTCTTTTGCCCATCTGTTTTTTTTCTGTGATGAAGTCTCATACAAAGAGTTCAATGGTACGGTGGGCAAGAGAGGCCACGGCATGTCCAAACACTAGAAAATACATTGTACCAAATTAATAAATAAATAAAAAGACAGCAAAGAAACAAAAAGAAAAAACAGCTGCATTAATTCAGCAACATGTACAAAAATGTTTTCCAACAAAAGGAGAATTCAAACAATTGTTAAGCACATTTAAGAATTTAATGTGTCTACTGCAACTTACTGCAACTAAAGCTTCATGGTGTTCCAACCCATCCTAAATAACATATCTAAAGTTCTGATGAATCCTCCTGGCGCTCACTTAGAAATTCAAGATGGCCTCCACAAGTGATTTGCAAGCTGTAGCTAGCATAGCAGTATATAGCATGAAAATAGCAAAAATTTCAATGCTTTTGAGCTACCTCTAAAAATTAATTTATACATACAAATTTTTACACTGGAGTACTAACTTACAAAACTTTGCAAAATAAGGACCATGCTAATACCGCAAGACAGGCAGCACCAGGACTCTAAAGATTTGGACCTTTATTCATCTGCAAAGATAATCAGCATCACCAGACACCCCAGTCCAGCAACCTCATGACTTCAGTGAGCTCTTCTCTGGCACCTCTCAATCTCAAAGGCTGAGGACCCAGAGACATGTATGTCACTGCTGAGATAAGTGAATGTCTCTACAAGATGGTCGCCACTTAGTATCACGCTTAGTTATGTTATGGGGTGACATTATGTCACAGAATCCAGTGGATGCTGTCCTTGTCAGTGTGAAGACCAAAATTCCATTGATTAATCCTGCTATCTGAACAGCAACAAAAAATTGCATCACTTTTTACTTTGCGCTGGTAACAATCTGGATGATCTTTTTCCTCTTTTGTCCTGAGGACACAGCGTCCATGATTTCCAAAAAAATTTGAAATGTGAACTCATCAGACCACAGCACACTTTTCCACTTTGCGTCTGTCCATTTCAAATGAGCTCGAGCCCAGAGAAGGTGGCGGTGTTTCTGGATGTTGTTGATGGCTTTCGCTTTGCATGGTACAGTTTTAACTTGCACTTGTAGATGTAGCGACGAACTGTGTTAACTGACAATGGTTTCTGAAGTGTTCCTGAGCCCACACAGTAAGATCCTTTACACAATGATGTCGGTTTTTAATGCAGTGCCGCCTGAGGGATCAAAGGTCACTGGCAGTCAGTGTTGGTTTTCTACCTGCCGCTTACGTGTAGAAATAGATATATATTAGATATCATTTACTAATATTATTTAAAATTATTGTTAATAGATATTATGGACTGTAGATGATAAAATCCCTAAATTCCTTGCAATTGAACATTGAGAAACATTGTTCTTAAACTAATGGACTATTTTTTCCATGCAGTTGTTCACAAAGTGGTGATCCTCGCCCCATCTTTGCTTGTGAACGGCTGAGCCTTTTGGGGATGCTACTTTTATACCCAATCATGACACTCACAATTTGTGTTCTCAGTTCCCAAACGCTTATTGAATGTTAGAAGGAAAGGTGATGTAACACAGTGGTAAACATACCACTGTCCCAGCTTTTTTGAAATGTGTTGCAGGCATCCATTTCAAAATGAGCAAATATTTGCACAAAAACAATAAAGTTTATCAGTTTGAACACTACATATCTTGTCTTTGTGGTGTCTTCAATTGAATATAGGTTGAAGAGGATTTGCAAACAATTGTATTCTGTTGTTATTTACATTTTAGGTCCCAACGTCCCAACGTTTTACGTCCCAACTTCATTGGAATTGGGTTGTAATTTGGGAGTGGTCTGGCCTCTATCAGCCATTGTAGGAACTGCAGTGCAGGTCCTCTGCCATTTCTCCACTGCTCCCTGAATATGCACACATGCAACAAATGTAAAAAGAAAGAAGTGATGCAGAAACTGTGATTTTCATTCTGGGAGAGGCAACGAGTTCACTAAAACTGACATTGACTATTCTTTTTGCCTGCGGAAAACAGAGTGGAAGCTGTAACATTTCAACCCAAGGCAACACAACAAGGCGTGCACTACTGTTATAGCTCAATAAACACGAGTGAGGGTAGAATAACAGACAGCCTCTTATTGTCACCCTGCTGATGTAAAGACTTCTTGTTGAAACTCGTTCATTAGACATGATAAATACAGAATACTGGCTGGCATTTTTCATGTGTTTGAGCTTCAATAATGCAGTATGACACACAGCATGTTAATGTTACCTATTCATAAGGAATCGGTGATGTGGTTTAAGAACTTAATAATATAGTGGAGCACTCAGGGCAGCACATAATACAGCAAATAGGCCTTTTAACCATAATAACATACCTAAAAATAACCTCAGCCCATGTGTTTGTTAGTGACACTGCTGGAGGTGTGTGTTGTGATCACGTTGGTCTCTGTGTAGCTACATGTATGTTTGTATGTTAACAAAATATGGCAAAAATGCATCAGATTTTGATCAACCTTGGCAGGTACACTGAGTCTATGGGTGGGAAGGAATGATATAATTTTATTTAGGATCGGTCCATGATCAAGGTTAGAGGTGATGATCTTCAAAATGTATTTTGTGTTTTTGAAGATATTTTATACAGAACTGCTCAGAAAAAAAAACAGACATAATAGCTTCAGCCTCATTTTCTGGATGTTAAAAAACCCCACTGTGGAATAACTGTTAATGCCCCTTCACACATAACACGATTGAAGCTGACTAGCACACGAAGGAGGAATTGCATGCCATTCATGAAAAATCGGAGCTGCCTCTACCACCTCGTACACCTGTCACTAGAACTATTAGCGCACACCAGTGGCTGAAAGACAGAGAGCACACTCAGAGAGCCCATTCGATCCCTCTCGTGGCTGTTGCCAAATTCCAGGTGTCACACATGAACATCCACTGGACACTTAGAAAATGTGGTGCCATTCACGCTGTCAGCACGAAAATAGTGAGCAAGCGATCTCTTTTGAGCTGGCAGTGTCTAAATGCCCCCACAAGTGTGGTGTTGCAAAGCAACACTCGTGGTATGCGTGTGTATCACGCGTTTTGTGTCCCCCGCTGCCCCACCGGCAACACGTGGCTTGCATGTGTTTCGCCCGACACATGTTCAGCAGCGTGTCGCTCACAGGACTCTGAGCAGGACTATAACAAGCCAACAGTGCTACAAATACGCCACTTTCAGTCACGTATCACCAAAAATACGCTGTAACAAATGGCGTTTTGTCAGTTATTACGGTGCTTTTTGTCGGTGTAATTAAAGATGACAAAAACTCCCTCTTCTATACATAGTCTAATTTCTCTTTTGTAAAAAATACATTTATCCCACGAGTGGCATTTATTTATTATTTAAGCAGGGTTATTTAACCACAGGGTTCTGTATTGGGTCCCCTGTTATTCATATCAACCCAGTGATTTTCACTAATTATACACCAATATCGCATCTGTGAGTGTCCAGTGAGTGTAGTAATTATTTATATACCCAGCTGGACATAAGACATAATGAGAGCACACTGCTTCATTCATGTCATTTCATGATTGTATGTCTGTGACCATGGGTCATATACAGAGACAAAGACGGATCATACTTGTGTTGTCCACTCAATAAGAGGGATTAATTAAATATTAGAAATTGCTGTGTTTTATATGGCATGTGGTTTTCATTTTGTTTCTCCACAGCAGCGGCACGATGTGGTGCAACATGTTCTAGCTGCTCGCACTGTGTTCATGCACGTGCACGAGTGTGCACAAAACCATCGCAATAGGAACGTTCACACCTGCCCGACCGTGTGTCCCTCCTGATGTTGGCTTGATGTTTTCGGGGTTCGTTCATTCGCCCTGATTCATACTTATTTGTGCTATGTGTGAAGGGGCCCTTAAGCCCAGGTTACACATAGACGGTTTTGTCCGCGGGTAGTACGTAGACCGAAGTTCACGGTAGTTCTGGCTGTTTTCGCGGTGGAAAGGGGCGGAGCATTTCGCCGGCGTTTTGAGCGCCGTACTAGCCGCAAATACGCGGATAAAACGCAGCTAAATCTGCCGAATAAAGAGGAGTTTTGAAGCCATAGCATCCGGCACACATCAGGCAATGGGGGTTAATACTCAGTTCTATTCTTTACAATCGCAGGTTAAGACGTGCGTGAGAACGGCGGTGTTCTGCTGCCGCCGATAATGCCCTGTGTACCGCTGGATTTATCCAGGCAAATCCTGCGTTACTCCAGGAACTTTTGCTTATAGGCACCGCCCCCAGAGTATAATAGGCTGAAGCAGCTGTCAGTGCAGGGGGAGGGAGTGACAGGGAGCTCACCTCTCAGCCTTTTCTTTTCTCTCTTTTTCCCCTCCTCAACGTGTTGCTCGTTTCCACCACAGGGCTACTCCTGAACCAGACCTCTTGGTAAGTCCTTGCCACTGCCAATTTTATTTTAGGAGGTATACTGGAGCTTCTCTGCAAAAATATCTGGAGCTGGCTGCGAGTGAGAGACCTGCATGCAGTGCGCTAGCTTTTTTATACTGACTGCCGCCTATCGGCCGTTTGGAACGCCGTTAACCGGGAGGTGGCATTTAGAACAGCGTACTGTCCACTAGCGCTGCCATTTTGTCTGCCTCTGTCGCCGGTTAAAATGCCTTTGAGGACGCCGATGTGGGCTCTATCATCGTTTACATGCCATTGGTTAGGGATACAACGCCGGCAGCCAATTATGGCGGTGTAAACTGCGGCACTACAGGAAGGGGCGGGATGACACGGCGATTAAAAAGTATCAAACGCTGTTGTTCGCTTTGTCTCCGTCATCAGGCCACTTCTCCGGGAGCGCTCCCGGAATTATTCGACATGTTGAATAATTTTCGACGATTCCCGGTGAAGCCGGAACCAAACCAAGCACCCGTGCACCGGCGTTAACTACGGCGTTTGATCCCTAAAACGGCCCGGAGGGGGCAAAATCTCTGCCGGGACGCTTCCGGGAGAGTTTACCGTCCATGTGTAAACGGGGCTTTAGTTTTGCCAATTTATTGTCTTCAGACTAAGAACAGTATTATTGTTCCTTGAAGTGGAGATGCAACAACATCCTCAGCAGCCGTCAAAGGCTCAGAAAGAAGGTCGTAACTGTTGACAGTGTGATCGGATGCAAATCTCAGCAACAGATAACATCTAACTACCAATCACTTTTATGTAAAAAAAAAAAAAAGGGTGAAGAGCAGAATCTTAAATTCAGCATGGGCTCCCCATACCATCAGACTGGTGGTGGGAAGACGATCTGCACCTCCAACATCAGGCCAATGCCCCACAGAGTCGTTTAATCAAAGGCAGCAAAACAACCTGCTCATGAAACGTATGCCCCAGAAAGCCCCATACTGAGAAGCAAATGGAGAAGAAACATGCCAAGAAGCAGGAGTTAGTGGAGCGGTGCCTGAGGCGGGGATGGTGGGCTCGCTGGGAGACCACAGGAGCAGCGTGCAGGGGACTCACCAGCCGCTCTCTGCAGACTCTGGACTGCTTGCCAGTGCTCAGGATTGAAAGGAAAAGCCATCAGAAACAGGGCAGTCTGCTGAAAGACCCTCTAGATGGCTTGGGATCAGCGAGCCGTGGTCAAACACCGCTGAGAGGAAAGTCAGGTCTGATGGAAGCTGACCATCAGGGTAGGACGTGGAAGGCAGTAGAAAGACGGGGGAAAAAAAAGGTTTTGCTTTTGTTTTGGACAAAATGAAAGTACAACTGAAAAACAACTTTTTTTCTAAGAAAAAGTCAGAAACTGAAATTGTTTTTTGAACATACAGGGCCTGATTTACTAAAGATTTGTGTATTTTAAAATGTGCACAAACACCATTACATTTGCAAATACACCTGCCTGCTGATTTACTAACAAACCACACAGAGGATTGCATTTGTCAAATGTGCAACATAGCACATATTGTCAATTTAGCACATTTGCCTTCATGAATATGCAATTTGGGATTTGTCCACCTAAAAGCGCAAAATTGGAGAAAACGTTCAAATAGGTGATATTTGCGCATGCAATATGGCGCCGATAGCATCTGGATTTTGTAAGTTTGAAAGCTTGGTGTTTGAGAAATTGCTGTTCCAGGCTGCTGTTTCGGCACAGAGGCTGTACAGAATTTAAAATAACAATAATAACTCATTGTAAACATCAGCCATATTTAACTGTATTTCATGCTTGTTTCTTTCAGAATAAATGTCTCCGTATGTAACAGGTAGATCATCACCTATCAGTGTGGGACATCACAGCTGTGTGGAAAGGATGTGCGGGGCTTGAACACGCTTATGTCAGGTGTCAGTCAGGTGGAAAGAAAAAAATGTAAAATGAAAAAAAAAATTAAATGGTTATACGAGGTCTATTAGAAAAGTATCCGACCTTATTATTTTTTTCA
The DNA here is from genome assembly GCF_902500255.1 of Thalassophryne amazonica. Taxonomy (NCBI): domain Eukaryota; kingdom Metazoa; phylum Chordata; class Actinopteri; order Batrachoidiformes; family Batrachoididae; genus Thalassophryne; species Thalassophryne amazonica. The sequence goes on along the minus strand of NC_047110.1, from coordinate 95,467,702 downwards.
AAAACCATATGGATTTGAATCACGTGTGATTACATCAGACATGCTTGCTCGTGGGCATGCGAGAGTTTTTTCACGCCTGTCGGTCATTCGCTTGTGGGCAGTCTTTGAGTGAGGAGTCGCCCACCCTCTCATCGTTTTTTCATTGTTTAGGAATGGCTCAGAGACTGCTGCTTTGTTTGATCAAAATTTTTTCAAAACTGTAAGGCACAACTGAGTGGACATCATTCGATAAATTCAGCTGGTTTTCGGTAAAAATTTTAACGGCTGATGATAGATTTTGGTGTGTAAGTGTCGCTTTAAGGACGGCCCACGGCGCCTGACGGCGATCTGCACTCCGAGGCGGCGTTGTCTCGCTGTTTCAAGCTGAAAACTTCCACATTTCAGGCTCTGTTCACCCAGGTCGTCGTCAGAGAACAGAGAAGTTTCAGAAGAAGTCGGCATGAGGAGTTTATGCGGACATTCCACTGTTAAAGGAGATTTTGTAATGAAAGAACGTGCGGGCAGATTCGCATGTCGGGCCGGATCCGACCGCGGGGGGTCGCGACAGGAAAAACACCTCCGTTGGAAACCTTAATGGACAAGTTGGAACATGCCCAGCTGTTAAACAATTTCTCAGATACTCACTTGTTGAAAGCCATCAAAAGCCGCCTGAATTTTACAAATGGTTTTCAACACAGAGGTGTTTTTCCTGTCGCGGCGCAGACAGATTTGCAGCGTCGTCACGAATTTGCCTGCACGTTTTTTCATTACAAAATCTCCTTTAACAGTGGAATGTCTGCATAAACTCCTCATGCCGACTTCTTCTGAAACTTCTCTGTTCTCTGACGTCCTGGGTGAACAGAGCCTTAAATTAGGAAGTTTTCAGCTCGAAACAGCCAGACGGACGCCACCTCCGACCGCGCCGTGCCAATCCGCTTTGTGAGCTGTCCTTAAAGCGAAAGAAACTCCACAACCTCTCATCAGCCGTTAAACTTTTCACCGAAAACCAGCAGAATTTCTCGAATAGTGTCCACTCGGATATCCCTCACAGGCCCTGAAAAAATTTTGATAAAGCAACGCGCGCCGTCTCCAGCAGCGTCTCAGACGAAGGATTTCAACCGAGAGGGCTGGACCAGTGCTCACTCAAAGCCTGCCCACAGGCGGATGACGTCACCGACGCGTGAAAAAACTCACGCATGCGCACGAGGGTTCAAGCATGTCTGGTGTAATCACACATGATTCAAATCCATACAGTTTTTTTTTTTTTTTTATAAAACTGCCGGTTAGTTTTCTAATAAACCTCGTATTTGTCAAGTGATTTGAACTATAAAGTTAATTTCCTTTTATCGTCAACAGTTTTACATTATTTTTATTCAAAATCGCTGAAGAAAATCGATGAGGCTTGGATTACGCAATCACTGGGCTGACCGCTGGCATGCTGTGGAGTGAGACTCGGTCTCACTGTCTGTCTGTATATCGCTATTAAAATGGTCAAACACTTTGACTGTATGAACTTAAATTCCATAGTTTAGCTGATGTACATAATGTACAGTGTTTTTTGTCAACAACTGTATGTGTGTAATGTGTTTTGTGTGCTGAGTGATCACAAAACAGCTGCAAAAACATACCAAGTGAGGCATGCAGTTCTCCTGCCTCATGGTAGGGGACACTAGTGATCCCAGGGATTCTTCTTGTAGCAACTCCTCAGCTGCAGAATAAGCGACAGCAAGCTACAAGAGCAGCTGTTCATTTATCTTTTTCCTCTCGCCTTCAGAATGTTTCAGAATGGAGGATTACATATCCAAACTGAAACAATTTTTTAAAACTGGACTTACAATCAAAGCAGGAGGTAATAATTCATAATAATAATAATTTTAATCGTATTGCACTTTACATTTGATTCCAAATCGCAAAGTGCTACAGAGACAAAAGAAATAGATAACAGTAAAAACATCATAAAAATATACCCATCAATTAATAACATTAGCTGTACGCTTTTCTAAAAACACACATTTTTAGTCCTTTCTTAAAAGCATTGACCATCTGTGGGGCCCTGAGGCGGTATGGTAGAGTGTTCCACAGATTGGGAGCAGCGGCCTTGAAGGTTCGGTCCCCCATGGTCTTGAGCCGTGTCCTGGGCAGGAGCAGATGGTGCTGTTGGCCTGACCAGGTTCTGCCCGAGGTGTTTTCAGTGAGCAGGTCTGTGAGGTAGGTGGGGGCATCACCATGGAGACAGTGGTGGGTGTGGAGGAGGACCTCGTACTCAATATGGAGATGAATGGGGAGCCAGTGGAGGGTGTGGAGGATGGGGGTGATGTGCTTGTGTTTCCGCACCCTCATCAGGACCCTGGCAGGACGACCAAAGACTGGAGCTGAAAGGTTTGCTTCAGACAACAGAAGAGCCGCTCTTTTCAAATGGAGTGGGACACACTAAAGTCTGGCTGTGTGGACGTCCAGCAAGGAACTGCCTTTTTCTGCTTTTCCTGCTTTATTTTCTCAACTTGTGACAATGTCTGGACTCATGGGATATTGTGACTTGAAGAATTTACAAAGAAGTGTCATCACAGACGAGCGGCCGACCACTCACATTCAAAGCCAGAAAAGGCTCCACACATACAGTCGGAACAGGACTGATGAAGAACGACTTTCTTCCCTGGCTGTGAGAGACTTAGAAAACTGAAGGAAGATAAGGAAAACTTCCACAAGCAAGTCATCTATGCTTTTGTTCAGAAGGCACGCTACATGGACTTAATTTATAAGTAAAGGTAAGACTATAATAATGTTTTTTTAATTAAATGTGCTTTTTGTGTGCTACCATTTGTATGTGTAAAGAATGCTGACATGAGATTTTAAACATAACCCGTTAACTGCTGCCAATCAAACAGTGAATAAGCTACTCTGTGAGCTTCATATGTATTTAAATCTGATTGTGATGAAGTCAGTGCCTCACCAGCCATCATCCTCACTGCACGTCACTGATCACAACAAACAAAAATACAAAAATGGTCTTCGGTTTCAGAGATGTGGTTCTTTTGTTCATGGTGTTTTAGCAGGCTTGTGGCTGTGCGATCTGCAGGTGCATGGTTCCGTGTGTTTCATGGGTGGAGAGCATCCTGACTGCTCACCAGTTTGCTGTAGTGCCATGGATGGAGCAGGCATTGAATGTTAGAAGTCAGAGATTTTCATTTTATTTTCCTTTTTGTAAATTGCCAGTGCAGAAGCACAGTTAAATGTCAGAATTCATGCGTAACCAAGTGCAAGGCACACACTGCAAGTGGTTGGACTCCTGATCTCCCATTATCAGAAACAGAAGGGGTCATCGCAAGAAATACAGCGCAGTGGAAGTTCTACCAGAAGCTACAGCTCTTTAAGTAACAGTAAGTCCCTTCGGCTGCTCCCTTGGGGTCGCCACAGCAGATCCAAGGTGGATTGGCATGTTGATTTGGCTCAAGATTTATGCCGGATGCCCTTTCTTATTCAACTCCACATTACATGGAGAAATGTGGCAAGGGTGGGATTTAAACCGGGAACTTTCCACACTGAAACCAAGCATACTAACCACTTGACCACCACCCAGTATTCACTCAAAATCAGTTAACTGACAACTGTTTTAATCTCTATACAAAGCAGGTGTTCCCCATTAGTCATCAGCTCTTCTCTTATCATGTGCCTGTCTTGTGGAATGATCTCCCTGCAGAGATAAAACAGTTAGATTCCACAGAGACATCGAAGTCCAGACTAAAGACGTATCTATTCTCCCTCTTGTATGGCTAGCATACCGGTGTAGTATGGAATTATGTTTCCTCTCCTTTAATTCTTATTATTAGCAGCAGAACAGGTCTCAGTCTTACTACATTTAAATTCTGGGTCTGTTAGTGAAGCACAGTTCTATCTGCTGGTGACCACTTTAATAAATCTCTGTGCTTCCCTATTGACTTACTGTTGGTGAACAAATGTCTTAGGTGCTGTTATTTCCGGCTGACTGATTCTGCTCTTTTTCCTCTCTGTCCAAGGCACTGATGAGACCTTTAACAGATGCTGGCCCTATTCCTCAGGATGTTGGATTGACCCCAGGAAGTCCTACCTCTTCAAGACCTACCTATTCAACCACCTCAAAGACAGACTGCTTTTTGATTTCAGTTAAGGGATGTGTTTTTGTTGCTCTTCTGTTTGTAAAGAACTTCTTGTAAAATCCTTGTAACTGTTAGAATGGTCTAAGCAGTGGGTCACCCCTCTCAGTCTGGTCTGCTTGAGGTTTCTTCCTCACTAACATCATAGGGAGTTTTTCATTACTGCTTTCATCCATGTGCTTGCTCGGGGGGCATATATATATATATGAATAAATACATAAATATCACTGTAAAATACAAACATTTACGCCTACAAAATTCAGCGCAAATCCATAAGCAATATTAACACTGATCTCCAAAAAAATAACACTATTGCAAAAAACTGTGAACTAAATATCTCTTACATCATTCCATCCCGGACCTGGCGGGCATTTGGGGGCGACGCCCGTCACGTCATCAACCTTGCCCTCTCGGATGTTAAGAGTTATCAAAAAATAAAAATAAAAAAGAAAGAAAAAGAAATACTGGAAAATATAACAAAATATTAGTTATTCAGTAATATCACGTATTTAACAAATAAACCAAATTAATTAACTAAAGTAATAAATTTTAAAACAAACGGCGCGGCGCCACAGCAAAACACCTCCATTGGAAGCTTTACAGGACAAGTTTGAACATGGCCAGCTGTTAAACAATTTCTCGGATACTCACTCGACTGAAAGCCATCGAACGCCGCCTAAATCTTACGAATGGTTATCAACACAGAGGCGTTTTCATGTGGCGCTGCGTGATGAGCGGTTGCGTCCCGACGCGCAAATCCGTCCGCACGTCTTTCATTACAAAATCTCCTTTAATGTCCGGATAAACTGCTGATCCTGACCTCTTCTGAAACTTCTCTGTTCTCTCACGACGTCCTGGGTCAACAGAGGCTGAAATTTGGAAGTTTTCAGCTAGAAACAGGCTGACGATGGTGGCTCGGGGCACGGCACGCCATCCGGCTCTGTGGGCAGTCCTTAAAGCGACAGTAACACTCCATAATCTCTCATCAGCCCTTAAAATTTTCACTGAAAACCGTCTGAATTTCTCGAATGGTGTCCACTTGGATCTGCCTCACAGTTTCTGAAAAATTTTTGATAAAGCAAAGCGCCAGTCTCTAAACAAGTTGTCAGACAAAGGAATTCCGATGGGAGGGGTGGACCAGTGCTCACTCAAAGCCTGCCCACAGGCGAATGACGCAACCGACAGGCGTGAAAAAACTCACGCATGCGCACGAGGGTTCAAGCTTGGCTGACGTAATCGCACGTGATTCAAATCCATATTGTTTTTTAAAAAAAATAAAAAGGTCCGTTTCTTTTCTCACAGACCTCGTAAATGAGCAGTCCTGTCACACGTTAATGTTTTGTACAGATCAGGAATGGATTGGTCCAATCCATTTTGTACAGATCAGTGGTTTCTACCACGAGTCTTCCGTGTTTTGGCCCGACGCGTCGTTCCTATTGGACAACGCGAAGGTACGTCACAGCTCCGAGTGTCGAAAGTTGGCGCACCTCATCTCGACAGAACACCGGCTCTGTGTGGTGTGCAGGAGATCACTTGACCGAGGGTCTCTACGTTCAAATAATAATTTAAAAAATACTGTCATCACTCTTTACTCTTAGTCAGTCAGTCTCTTACAACAGTGTAGCCTAAATACACAAGCTTTCCAGAAGCGCACCCAATTCATTATGCACGCTCAGAGGCACGTCCCCTCCGGTGCGCACTTTTTTTTGGGGGGGGGGCGACCCCACCCCCTGTGATAAACTCATTGCCCTCTTAATATGTTTTTTCTGGTGCCGGGTCTGTTCCATCCATCCATTTTCTTAACCAGCTTATTCCATTTCAGGGTCATGGGGTGTGGGAGGTTTGCTTCGGTGAATTGTGACTGTAAAGTGATGGTAGGTGTGAGTGTCTGCTTGGTCCTGTGAAAGACTGGTGGCCTGTCCAGGGTGGACCCCGCCTCTCACCCAGTGACTGCAGGCTATATTCTTAGATATTTTTTACAATACATTATGTTTTGGGTCAAGATGAACAGTTCAAATTAATAAAAAATATATGGGACAAACCCAAAATGAAACACCTTAGCGAGGTATTTTCCCACCATCTACCTTGAGAATAGTTTAAACAAACCTAGCAAGGGTTCTTAAAGTCTCTCAAACTCTACTGGAGGGATGGAACACCATTCTACCAAAAAATAAAAAAGTCTACATTTGAGGGTTTGGTTCCAGTAAATGCTGGATCACTTCACTGTAGGAATCAAGAAGTCAGGTGGCAAATTAAAGGAAACCTATCTGTAGAAATCTTGGTTGCAGGACTTTAGCCACCACATGCTTGTGACTCCATACAGATACTTGTCTTGGAGGTATTATGTTGGATAGAAGAGCAAACAAAACCAAACTGAAGTAGAAGGCACTCAGACAGTGTATACCTCTGCCAAGCCCACATGTTGCTTCAAACTTAGTCTGGATCCAAAATATGTTCCAGAACAAACTACACTCAACAAAAATATAAACGCAACACTTTTGGTTTTGCTCCTATTTTGTATGAGATGAACTCAAAGATCTAAAACTTTTTCCACATACACAATATCACCATTTCCCTCAAATATTGTTCACAAACCAGTCTAAATCTGTGATAGTGAGCACTTCTCCTTTGCTGAGATAATCCATCCCACCTCACAGGTGTGCCATACCATGATGCTGATTAGACACCATGATTAGTGCACAGGTGTGCCTTAGACTGCCCACAGTAAAAGGCCACTCTGAAAGGTGCAGTTTTGTTTTATTGGGGGGGGGGGGGGGATACCAGTCAGTATCTGGTGTGACCACCATTTGCCTCATGCAGTGCAACACATCTCCTTCGCATAGAGTTGATCAGGTTGTCAATTGTGGCCTGTGGAATGTTGGTCCACTCCTCTTCAATGGCTGTGCGAAGTTGCTGGATATTGGCAGGAACTGGTACACGCTGTCGTATACGCCGGTCCAGAGCATCCCAAACATGCTCAATGGGTGACATGTCCGGTGAGTATGCCGGCCATGCAAGAACTGGGACATTTTCAGCTTCCAAGAATTGTGTACAGATCCTTGCAACATGGGGCCATGCATTATCCTGCTGCAACATGAGGTGATGTTCTTGGATTGGATGGCACAACAATGGGCCTCAGGATCTCGTCAGGGTATCTCTGTGCATTCAAAATGCCATCAATAAAATGCACCTGTGTTCTTCGTCCATAACAGACGCCTGCCCATACCATAACCCCACCGCCACCATGGGCCACTTGATCCACAACATTGACATCAGAAAACCGCTCACCCACATGACGCCACACACGCTGTCTGCCATCTGCCCTGGACAGTGTGAACCGGGATTCATCCGTGAAGAGAACACCTCTCCAACGTGCCAAATGCCAGCGAATGTGAGCATTTGCCCACTCAAGTCGGTTACGACGACGAACTGGAGTCAGGTCGAGACCCCGGTGAGGACGACGAGCATGCAGATGAGCTTCCCTGACAGTTTGTGCAGAAATTCTTTGGTTATGCAAACCGATTGTTTCAGCAGCTGTCCGAGCGGCTGGTCTCAGACGATCTTGGAGGTGAACATGCTGGATGTGGAGGTCCTGGGCTGGTGTGGTTACACGTGGTCTGCGGTTGTGAGGCTGGTTGGATGTACTGCCAAATTCTCTGAAACGCCTTTGGAGACGGCTTATGGTAGAGAAATGAACATTCAATACACGAGCAACAGCTCTGGTTGACATTCCTGCTGTCAGCATGCCAATTGCACGCTCCCTCAAATCTTGCGACATCTGTGGCATTGTGCTGTGTGATAAAACTGCACCTTTCAGAGTGGCCTTTTATTGTGGACAGTATAAGGCACACCTGTGCACTAATCATGGTGTCTAATCAGCATCTTGGTATGGCACACCTGTGAGGTGGGATGGATTATCTCAGCAAAGGAGAAGTGCTCACTATCACAGATTTAGACTGGTTTGTGAACAATATTTGAGGGAAATGGTGATATTGTGTATGTGGAAAAAGTTTTAGATCTTTGAGTTCATCTCATACAAAACGGGAGAAAAACCAAAAGTGTCAAAAGTGTTGCGTTTATATTTTTGTTGAGTGTAATTAAATTTAATCAACTTACTCACACAAATTTTGTGATAAATGTACCTGTGTGTTAAACATTCTTCTGGATCTCAGTTCCAGAATATATTCCAGAACACTTCCAAAATGCAATCACTCAGACAAACCACAAGTCCCACCTGTCAGAAAAATGTCTCTTGAAGAGAGGGGGAAAATATAAGTTACAGGACCTCCCAAAATCATAACCTGATTCATACACTGGAAAATAGAATAACTACTTTGGAACCTTCTTGGAGGCTTTAGCCCTCACAGTACTAACCGACGTGTTGTGTGTTGGGGGGTTTGGCTGGATATTTTTGTGTTGTTTTCTTTTCTTTGCTCTCCAGGTGGTATGCAAACTGGTTTTTGTCTGTGGAGAAGGTGCTGGCAGAAGAATCCTTCACCCTCATCAACATTATTGGCTGCACTTGTGGAGGATGTCCACGTGCAGGCCTAATAACTCGCAGCACCTGTGGATGATGCTCACGTGCAGACTTAAGGACTTTCAGCTGAAGCAGATAATTAGATGGCGTTCTGCATTTAAGCCATGAGTGGTTCAAGCAGAATTGCCGGGAACTCGACCTTGTGACGTTCGTTTGTGAGACGCTGAGGACCGCGCCTGGGTTTGACACATCGTGCCTGTGAAGGAGGACGGGTGAGGGACACATGCTGTCAGCACACATCAGAGGTGATTGATTGTCTGAATAAGTGTTAATAGTAATTTGGTATTTTGTTACGCAGTATATTTGAACATTGATGAGAATTGTGCAGCTCGCTTCTCACGGCCGTGGCGTGCGGACTGATGATCCTCCACCTGTTGTGAGAAGCTGCTCATTTACATAAAGCTTAAAGTCAGACCTGAATGTGTTGCTGATAGTGTGTGCCTTTGAAGGATATTAGTTGTAGCTGTTGACTTACCTCACCTCTTCTATCCTTCACAGAGTCAGTTTGTCGTGTCCACCTGGGGGGTGTTTGGCGGTGAATTTGAGTCCAGAAGCGCCGAACTTCGATCCCTTTGGGTGCTGGAGAGCGCGCCGTCCTTCACTCCGCCAGACAAGCTATATATTATGTTGTACACAATTATTGCACGGAAAGGGAAATAAATGTTTTGTTTTTGGAACCGCTTTCTGGTTATTTAGCGCTGGGTTCAGTCAGACGCAGGTCCGCTCCTCAACCCGCGTTGGCACATAACACAACGTCTCATTTTTAACAATGCTTAAAGTTGAGGCAGATCTTAAATCCAACATTAACAAGTCAATAAATGCAGCTCCATTTCTTTGGAGTCTGAGGAAGGTGATCTGGATGACCTCAAAGCATTCCGACGGTAAAGAACATACAAAGAAGTGTCTTGGCAGCTTTAAAGAAAGTCACTGTGAGTCAAAGCAGGGAGCTGTGACCTTGTGTTATTTTGTCGGTTTGCTCGATTTGAGCAGAAGAAAATTCAACCTTCAGAAAATAGTAGGAATAGAGTTTTTCTGTAGACTTGCATACAACGACCGCTTTGCTCTACAAATAACAGAATTATTAATTAATAACAGAATTATTGATTGGATGTGTGTCAGGTCTTACCCCTGCTCGGTCCTCACCCATCATGTTTGTTGTCAGTCTTTTTATTGATCTTCCTTTTGTCTGCTTTTTTGACAGTCTGATTATTTCACTTTTGTCACAGCTGCGTGTTTTCTGTTCATCACACCATAGCCACATCTTGAGTTCCAGTCTGGTTTAGTTTAGTCTTTGAACCACCGTCTTTGATTTTGGTTCATTACTGCTTTTGTCACAGCTTGTTTTCTGTTCATTACACTTCAGCCACTTATTGAGTTCTGTTCTAGTTTAGTCTTCATCCTTTACTTTCTGGTTAGTCAGTCACTGTCTTGAGCACATTTGTAAATCAGGTTTTTCTGTATTCTCCTGCCACATGTTGAGTTCTGCTTTAGTTTAGTTTTGATCCACTGTTTTTGATTGCATTTGATTACTTGTGTCACTAAGTTTATTTGTCAGGTTTACCACATTTGTCTTCAGTTATTATTCATGTCAGTTCTATTCTGGTTTTAGCTTTTGGATTTTCTTGCTCTCCAACCTGATTCTGTTCATGTCTAATTTCTATGCCGTCTTAGATATTTTAGTATCATTTGTCATGTCCATCTTGTCACTGCACTCCTTTGTCTCTGTTCTTATATTTTCACATCCAGTTTCTTTTGGATCACAGTCACGTCCTCAGATCACTCCACTCTCTTGCCCATCACCTTCTCAGCTCTGCTGGCCACGCCCAGTTTTGTATGTCACCTCCTTGTCCACCTGTCACAGCCTTCTCTTGTCTCACAGCCTCTCCTGTTAGTCCACGCCCTCCTCCTGCCTGCACACCACACCGCTCCATATCACTTCCTAATTAACTCAGTGTATTTAAGCCCTGCATGTTTTCTTTTCCTTTGCTTGCTCATTGATTTTGTTATCTTCGTCCTGGCCTCTTGTCACAGTTTTTTGCTCTAACGTTTTTCTCGACCCCACTTGTATTCTGGATCAGGATTTTGTCTTTGCCCTTGTTACGTCGTTTGCTGTGTTATTGAACCCTGCCTGTTTTTGACGATGTCTCTGTTTATCACCTGCCTGTACCTCCGCATCGGAGGAAAAACACCTCCGTTGGAAGCCTTAAGGACAAGTTGGAACATGTCCAGCTGTTAATTTCTCAGATACTCACTCTACTGAAAGCCATCAAAAGCCGCGTGGTTTTTACAAATGGTTATCAACATGGAGCTGTTTTTCCTGTGGCGGAGCGCCGCGCCGGCTGCCTGCCGACGCGGCAATCCGTCCGCACATCTTTCATTACAAAATCTCCTTTAACAGTGGAATGTCCGGATAAACTGCTGATCCCGAGCTCTTCTGAAACTTCTCTGTTCTCTCACGACGTCCTGGGTCAACAGAGGCTTAAATTTGGAGGTTTTCAGCTCGAAACAGGCTGATGACGGCGCCTCAGAGCGCGGCACGACGTCCCGCTCCGTGGGAAGTCCTTAAAGCGACAGTAACACTCCATAATCTCTCATCAGCCGTTAAAATGTTCACCGAAAACCAGCTGAATTTCTCGAATGGTGTCCACTTCGATCTGCCTCACAGGTTCTGAAAAAATTTTGTTAAAGCAAAGCACCAGTCTCTCAGCAAGTTGTTAGACAAAGGAATTCCGATGAGGGGGGTGGACCAGTGCTCACTCAAAGCCTGCCCACAGGCGAATGATGTAACCGACAGGCGTGAAAAAACTCACGCATGCGCACGAGGGTTCAAGGTTGGCTGATGTAATCGCACGTGATTCAAATCCATATAGTTTTTGAAAAAAATAAAGAGGTACGTTATTTTCTCGCAGACGTCGTAGAACAACAGAAAATTAAAGGCTGGATCTAAACAAGACGAGAATTCAAGTGGCTGAAGTGTAACAGGAAAACCTGAGGGACTAACGTGCTCAAAACAGAGTGTCTAACCAGAAAATAAAGGATGAAGACTAAAGTAGAACAGAACTCAATAAGTGGCTGAAGTGTAACAGATAACTCTCAAAACCTAACGTGATCACACAGAATGACAAATAAAAAGCAAGAGACTAAACTAGAACAGAACTAAGCGTGGCAGAAGTATAACAGATGATAATAAAACTAAGACTAAAGTGTAAGAAACAGAAAAACACTCAGCGTTGGATAGAAGGACAAAAAGAGGGAAACAGATGAAGACTGGGGGACAAAACCAGATTCTGGGCAGGTCCAGGGCCAAAACATGACAATTATGGGTAGTCAAAAGATGTGCAAATCTCCATACTCTAAACAGTGGTTTGTTTCCACTGCACATCAAAAGAAGCTCATTGGTTGAATCTACTTCAGCAATCAAACAACAGGTGTTTAGTAATGTTGATACCTTTGCAGGGCAATGAAGGTCCAAATTTTCTGCATCCTGGTGCTTCCTGTATAGCTGTGAGACTTGGACACTAATCAGTGACCTAAGGCTAAGACTTCATCCTTGGCACTCAGTCTCGATGGATGACCGTTGGGGACCACTGGAATTACTTTATGTCAAACAAATTGTTACTTTGGGAGACTTGTGTGTGGAGTATCACCTGTACTGTGAGGGAACGTCTACCACATTTTGGCCATGTGACGTGATTCACCTACTGGAGTTCTGAACACTGAGGCACCTGGTGGGAAGTGGGGATGGATCAATTGTCTGCCTGGATTTATATCACTGAGGACCTGAGCCAGTGCCATAGTGTAGTGGATACTGTAACCTGACATGACCTGACCCGTGGTGGGTGTTAATCCATCATTGTCAATAAAGTAGTCATTCCAGGAGTTAAAAATTCACTGTACAGTTCAAAATATCAACAAATTAATGCTAATTACGTATTTTCTTAATCATTAATATGTGTGTAGTACAAAATATCGGACGACATATAGTTTTAAATACATTATATAATCATCAGCTTTGGTTGGCTTGCTTGCAACATGTAGTGTACTGCAAAACACCACTTTTAATATTTCTGCAGCTTATCTGGGGTCGGGTCACGGTAGTGGTAGACCAAGCACCTCATCTCACACTGCCCTATCTTTGGCCAAATCTAACTCTTCCTGGGAGATCACAAGGTCTTCCTAAACCATCTGGGAAATATGATCCCTTAAACATCTTCTGGGTCTTCCAGAACATCTTCCTGCATCTTCCTCGTTCTTCCCCTCCCAGTTGGATGTGTCTGGAAGCCCTCCTTAGGGGGATGACCAGGAGACATCTTCACTAGATACCCAAACCACATCAGCTGGCTCCTTTCGATGCAAAGAAGCAGGGACTCTACTGCACTGAGCAGTTTTTTTTTTTTTAATTTCAGTCTGAATTCAAAGTTCTGAAATAAAGTTTCAAACTCACTGTCTTATTTATTCGTAATTTACACATCTTAAGCTCTTGTAATGAGTGGAGATGCAAAGGCAAATTGTCTTTCAGGAACAACAACAAAATGTTCCATTGTCGTTTTTAGCATACTGTGTCTCTGCAATCAAATGCTCCATGTGAACTCAACTTCATCTACTGCTGGATGTGAGGGAAAAAAAAAAAAAACTGAGGCTTGCTGAGAATACAATTATTGTGTGTTTGACAAGCCTCAAATTCATTTGAAGAATCATGTCTTATTTACTTCAATAAATGGTCATTTTAGAGGAATTTATTTTATTTTTGTACCACCTAAGAGGAGACTGATGTTGGAGCTACAGGTTTGGGTTGTGGTTGTGATCTGAACCTCATGTTACATCTTGGTATTAAAAAACATGAAGAGACTAATTCAGTGGCACATATATTCAACATCTCTCAGTCCCAGGCCAGAGTTCCGCCGTGCCTCAAGACATCAAGGATCATCCCTGTAGCAAAGACCTCTGCACCATCCTGGATCAACGACTACAGGCCAATTACACTCACCCCATCACCACAAAGTGGTTTGAGAGGCTGATGATGAGTTGCCTAAAGCAGACCATCGATGTGACTGTAGACGAACACCAGTATGCGTACAGGTAATTCGGTCCACAGTTGATGCCATCTCCACCGTGGTGCATTAGGCCCTCTCCCACACAGAGAACAAGAACTCCGATGTGAGGCTGCTGTTCCTGGACTTCACTTCTGCGCTGAACTCCATCGTCCTGCAGAAACTGGTTACCAATCTGGCTTAATAGGAGCCCCCTCTGCACTGTGCAACTGGGTCCCGGACTTTCTGACTAGGAGGCCACAGAGTGTCAGGATCAACACCACCTCATCCTCCACCATCACCCTGAACACCGGCTCGCCCCAGGGTTGTGTGCTCAGCCCACTGCTGTACACATGTATGACCTTCGACTGCAGAGCACAGCATGAGAATAATCTTGTTAAGTTTGCAGATGACACAGCAGTGATCGGGCTCATCAGCCAACAGGATGAGACAGCATACAGGCAAGAAGTGGACAACCTGACACAGTGGTGAGGAGACAACAACCTCATCCTCAACACTCAGAAGACCAAGGAGATGGTTGTTGACTTCCGCAGGTCAGCCCTCACCACTCTCTTCCCCCTCTACATCAACGGAGCAGCAGTGGAGATCGCCTCCTCCATCAGATACCTTGGAGTCCACCTCTCCAACACTCTCACCTGGCACACCAACACCATGGCTGTCATCAAAAAGCCCACCAACACCTCTATTTTTTGAGGAAATTGGGAAGGGCCGGACTGAACACCAAGGTCCTCAGGGCCTTCTACAGCTGTGCAGTGGAGAGTGTCCTGTCCTGCTGCCACCCTTTGTGGTATGGTGGCTGCACGGTGGTGGTGAAGAAGGCGCTGCAGCGAGTGGTGAAGTCTGCACAGAGGACCATTGGATGCAGCGTACCACCCATTGGGGACATCTACATCTCCAGAAGTAGAGACAGAGCCACTTGCATCCTCCGAGACTCCACCCACCCTGCACACAGTCTGTTCACACCCTTTCCCTCTGGAAGGAGGCTGTGCAGCATCCAGGCAAAAACGTCCAGACTGAAAAACAGCTTCTACCCGAATGCTGTCAGACTGTTGAACAGTTCAGCATCCACCATCAAACTGTGAACATTGCACTACATGCACATTGTCACTTTCTCTTTAATGCTCTAACGCTGCTGCTGCTGCCGACCCTGTGCCTTGTACATATATTCTATGGCCACAGGGAGTGGATATATTGTACATTGGAAGTTAGATTGAGGTTAGGTTAAATTGTCACTAGTTAACTACACCAAGACCTGGAGAAACTGCATTTTGTTCTGCCTGTAAGGGTCGAGTGACAATAAAGTGAGTCTGAGTCTGAGTGTCACCTGTGAAGAGATGTTGAAGCAACGGTCAGGTGAGATGCAGTTGGTTCGGGAAAACAAAAGACCCAACTCAGTGTTGGACCAACGTTTAAAAAAGCGCTTCATCTGGTAACACTCAAATGAATTAGGTTGATCCGGAATAACTTCTGTGTGAGAGCAGCCATCGCTATGAATCAGAATATATCATTATTAGAGATTACATTCAGCTGACTAATACAAATAAAATTACATTTTGTTGAGTTTAAACTTTGGCCCTGTGACACACTGGCGTCCTGACCAGGGTGTACCTCACCTCATGCCCTATGACTGCCAGGATGAGCTCCAGCCCCCCGTGACCCTTAACTGGAGTAAGCAGGTAGAGAAAAATAAATGGATGGATGATTTTAAAACTTGCTGCAGTCCAACTGATTTCAGTGATCACCATTTAAAGAAAACTGGAGGGATAAAAATTACATCTACACTGAATGTTTCTTTTCATTTTCAAACACCTACAGAGTTCCGATTATATGTTAGTAAATACGATTCATTTTAAAATTAAAATTCAGTGCAATATGCCAATTAATGTATGATTCAGTTCAATATGTCATTTATTATGGGCAGCATGGTGTGGGTTCCCTCCGGGTGCTCCAGCTTCCTCCCACATCCAAAGACATGCAGGTTAGGTGGATTGGAAACTTTAAATTGTCCATAGGTGTGACTGCGGGTGTGAATGTGTGTGTTTGTCTGTATGTGGCCCTGTGACAGACTGGTGTCCGGTCCAGGGTGCACCCCACCTCAAGCCCTAAGACTGCTGGGATACGCTCCAGCCCCCCTGTGACCCTTAATTGGAGTAAGCGGGTATAGAAAATGGGTGGACTGTGGATGGATTTCATTTATTATGTGTATATGTAAACACATTCATTTAAAAATCTTTACAAAGTAATAGTTGAATCTATATCGTCATATCTTGCATTTATTTCACTCGTACATTGTTGCAACAAGATGTACTTCCAAGCTTTATTTGTGTGGGTAAAGCCAACACATTATTATTCATGCCTGAGACTTTATATTTGTATGCATGTGCACCTTCAGGACATGCATCCTTCCTGTCTTGAAGATCATAGTTCACAAACACTTCTTGATATTTTTTGTGTTTCATGAAAAGTGTCTTCATGAACTTGGGTGGGAGCAGAGGTGGCCAAGTTCTGCACCCAGTGGTGATTTTGGTTTTGTGCTCAGGCTGATTATAAAAAGTACACAAGGTACAGACAATCCATTCCCCTTTTTCTTTGCTCAGTCATCTTAGTGTTCTCTTCATCTCTCTGGACTTCCTATACCTCAGTTTTTCTTTTGGATTGTTTTGCTGTTTTCCCCAAATGTTTTTCACTGAAGGCTCAGAACACACAGATCAGGCGGGGGTGACCATAACAGAGCAGAAAGAACAGTACGGTGTCAAAGATCCACAGCAGGCATGGGCCATAAAGCAGACACGGACAAACGGATTGGAAGAGTCAAACAGTTCTTTGATTGTTGTACTTAAGGAAGGTAAAGGTCAAAAATGGTAAAAATCTGAAGAACAAAGCACAATAAATCCACAGACAGATAACAGGAAAAGCTATAGCAGTGGCTCCCAAACCGTTTTGAAACCAAAAAACCTAAAGCTCTCCTCCTCCTAGGAAAAATCCTTCTCTAATAAACAGGGCGGTTTTTTACGGCCATTATAGGGGCGTCGTAGGAACATTTTTAGAAAACACTGCTCATCAACTGACGTCTTAAAAATAGAAACTAATGACTATACACATAAATATCATGTAAACACTTACCTACACCCCCCCCCCCAAAAAAAAACCCCCAACCTGATTCCCTATTTTAAAAAAGTAAAAGAGGAACTCATCAGAAGGATGCGTCTTGTCCCACTGTCTATGTGGGTGTGTCAAACAATTTAATTTTTTTTTCTTTTTCTTTTTTTTCATTTATATGGTGCCAAATCACAGAGTTGCCTCAAGGTGCTTCACACAAGATCTAACCTTACTAACTCTCAGAGCAGCAGTGGTAAGGAAAAACTCCCTCTGAGGAAGAAACCTCAAGCAGACCAGACTCAAAGGGGTGACCCTCTGCTTGGGCCATACTATGGACATGCAGTGGGGCCAAAAAGTATTTAGTCAGTCCCTGATTGTGCAAGTTCTCCTACTTAGAAAGATGAGAGAGGTCTGTAATTTTCAACATAGGTACACTTCAACTGTGAGAGACAAAATGAGAAAAAAAAAAATCCAGGAAATCACATTGTAGGATTTTTAAAGAATTTATGTGTTAATTATGGTGGAAAATAAGTATTTGGTCAGTAACAAAAATTCAACTCAATACTTTGTAACATAATCTTTGTTGGCAATGACAGAGGTCAAACATTTCCTGTAAGTCTTCACCAGGTTTGCACACACTGTTGCTGGTATCTTAGCCCATTCCTCCGTGATGATCTCCTCTAGAGCAGTGATGTTTTGGGGCTGTCGCTGGACAACATGGACTTTCAACTCCTTCAACAAATTTTCTATGGTGCCGACGTCTGGAGACTGGCTTGGCCACTCCAGGACCTTGAAATGCTTTTTACGGAGCCACTCCTTTGTTGCCTGAGCGGTGTGTTTGGGATCATTGTCATGCTGGAAGACCCAGCCATGTTGCATCTTCAATGCTCTCACTGATGGAAGGAGGTTTTGGCTTAAAATCTCATGATACATGGCCCCATTCATTCTTCCCTTTAAATGGATCAGTTGCCCTGTCCCCTTTGCAGATAAACAGCCCCAAAGCATGATGTTTCCACCCCCATGCTTCACAGTAGGTATGGTGTTCTTGGAATGCAACTCAGCATTCTTCTTCCTCCAAACACGACAAGTTGAAACTATTTTGGTTTCATCTGACCACATGATATTCTCTCAGTCCTCTTCTGGATCATCTATATGCTGTCTGGCAAACTTCTTACGGGTCTGGACACGTACTGCTTAATCAAGGGGACATGCCTGGCACTGCAGGATTTGAGTCCCTCTCTGCGTAGTGTGTAGCCTTTGTTACTTTGGTTCCAGCTCTCTGCAGGTCATTCATCAGGTCCCTCTGTGTAGTTCTGGGATTTTTGTTCACAATTCTCATGATCATTTTGACCCCACAGGATGAGATCTTGCGTGGAGCCCCAGGTCGAGGGAGATTATCAATGGTCTTGTATGTCTTCCATTTTCTTACAATTGCTCCCACAGTTGATTTATTCACAGCAACCTGCTTGACTATTGTAGATTCACTCTTCCCAACCTGGTGCACATCTACAATTTTCTTCCTGGTGTCCTTCAACAGCTCTTTGGTCTTGGCCATGGTTGAGTTTGGAGTCTGACTGTTTGAGGCTGTGGACAGGTGTCTTTTATGCAGATAATGAGTTCCAGCAGGTGCCATTAATACAGGTAATAGGTGGAGGACAGAAGAGCTTCTTAAAGAAGAAGTTACAGGTCTGTGAGAGCCAGGAATCTTGCCCATTTGTGGGTGACCAAATTCTTATTTTCCACCATAATTTACAAATAAATTCTTTAAAAATCCTACAATGTGATTTTCTGGATTTTTTTTTTTTTTCTCATTTTGTCTCTCATAGCTGAAGTGTACCTATGATGAAAATTACAGACCTCTCTCATCTTTCTAAGTAGAAACTGGCACAATCAGGGACTGACTAAATACTTTTTGGCCCCACTGTAAATTACAGAACAATTCACAAAACAAATATACAGGAAATGCTGTTGGTGCACAGGACAGGAGGGTCTCCAGCACAACTACCACACCCATTTCTGGATGGAGCTGCACCTTAAACAGAGAGAAAAAACAGAATCAGGCATCAGAAAGACAAGAAATACTGTATAATTTGCCAGTATTAAACAAGAAAAACAGTTTATTTGTTTATTTCATTCAGTTCCAACCACACAACAAAAAATCATTCCAAAAGAAAACACAACAAACGTAACAATACACCTGAATGAAAGGGGGTAGAAAGAAGTGAACTTATATTATCTACCCCTTTTTAGATTAATTTACAAATTAAATAATAATCACATTATTAACATTACTGTCCAGGGACTACAGGTGGAAATTAGTATTTTTGCTATAACCTGGCACAATGCATCTTTCCTGTTTTTTAGGTCAATGTATTATTGTGCACTGTCCCTGAGAAATAAAATCATACCATACAATCAGAAAATCTAAAAGAGGAAAAGAAAAATAAACAGTAAAAATATACATGTGGTTTCATTATTACATCAGGTCGTATTTCTGAATCATATTAATTTTAACTGCCTTTTTAAATATATTGCTTGATTTAGCTTCTTTAATTTCCTTGTTCAGATTATTCCATAAACTGACTCCCTTGATAGAAATGCAACGTTCCTTCAATTTAGTTCTGAATCTTGGTTTGTTAAATATCTCTGTTCCTTTTAAGTTGCACTGGCTTTCTCTTTTTTCAAATTTGTTCTGGATGTTAGTTGGTAGTATTTATTTTTATTTTATTTTTTTTGTGAGCCTTAAACATTGTCTGGAGAATAGTGTAATCAACCAGGTCATGAAATTTCAACAAATGTAACTGCAGGAATATTGGACTCGTGTGTTCTCTATAATGCCTCCGACTAATTATCCTTATTGCTCTTTTCTGTAAAATGAAAAGTGAATGTGTGAATGTTTTGCAGGCATTTCCCCATATTTAAATACAGTAGGACAGATGTGGAACAATCATAGAACAGTATAATATATATAGTCCTTTCTCATCTAACATCTCTTTTACTTTGTGTAGTATAGCAATCATTTTTAATAATTTATTCTTTGTATAGTTAATATGTGATTTCCAACTCAAGTTCTCATCAATCATGACACCCAGAAATTTTGTTTCTGTCACTGTTTTAATTTCTACACCATCTATAATAATTGGGGTATTCATACTTTTTTTCTGTATTACTAAATATCATGAAATTAGTTTTGTCAAAGTTAAGCGATAATTTATTAATGTCAAGCCAAGTTTTTATTCCCATGAATTCTTTTTTGACTACTCTCAACACATGTAAATTTTTACCAGAATAGAAAAATGTGGTATTGTCAGCAAACAGAATACAATGTAACATCTTAGATACATTAACAATGTCATTGACATACAGTGTAAAAAGTTTTGGTCCAAGGACCGACCCCTGAGGTACCCCACAGGTAACACTTAATAATCCAGATCTTACATCATTTACCTGTACAAGCTGTTTTCTGTTGACTAGATAGCTTAATACCCATTTGTGAGCAACCCCTCTGATTCCATATTTGTTTAATTTTTGAAGAAGTATAGTATGGTCACTGGTATCAAAAGCTTTTTTGAAGTCCACAAAAATGCTCACAAAAAAAATCCTTATTGTCTATTGCAGTGCATATTTCTTCAGTTAGTTCCATAATTGCCATGGCTGTACAATGACTAGTTCGAAAACCATACTATTACTTAGAATGTTATATTTATCAAGGAACTTATCCAATCGATTTACAAGTAATTTCTGTAATATATTGGAAAATTGTGGAAGCAAGGATACTGGTCTGTAATTACACTCAACAAAAATATAAACGCAACACTTTTGGTTTTGCTCCCATTTTGTATGAGATGAACTCAAAGATCTAAAACTTTTTCCACATACACAATATCACCATTTCCCTCAAATATTGTTCACAAACCAGTCTAAATCTGTGATAGTGAGCACTTCTCCTTTGCTGAGATAATCCATCCCACCTCACAGGTGTGCCATATCAAGATGCTGATTAGACACCATGATTAGTGCACAGGTGTGCCTTAGACTGTCCACAATAAAAGGCCACTCTGAAAGGTGCAGTTTTGTTTTACTGGGGGGGATACCAGTCAGTATCTGGTGTGACCACCATTTGCCTCATGCAGTGCAACACATCTCCTTCGCATAGAGTTGATCAGGTTGTCAATTGTGGCCTGTGGAATGTTGGTCCACTCCTCTTCAATGGCTGTGTGAAGTTGCTGGATATTGGCAGGAACTGGTACATGCTGTCATATACGCCGGTCCAGAGCATCCCAAACATGCTTAATGGGTGACATGTCCGGTGAGTATGCCGGCCATGCAAGAACTGGGACATTTTCAGCTTCCAAGAATTCTGTACAGATCCTTGCAACATGGGGCTGTGCATTATCCTGCTGCAACATGCAGCAGCAGGTTGCACCATGCAACCTGCTGCATTCAAAATGCCATCAATAAAATGCACCTGTGTTCTTCGTCCATAACAGACGCCTGTCCATACAATAACACCACCACCACCATGGGCCACTTGATCCACAACATTGACATCAGAAAACCGCTCACCCACATGACGCCACACACGCTATCTGCCATCTGCCCTGAACAGTGTGAACCGGGATTCATCCGTGAAGAGAACACCTCTCCAACGTGCCAAACGCCAGCGAATGTGAGCATCTGCCCACTCAAGTCGGTTACGACGACGAACTAGAGTCAGGTCGAGACCCCGATGAGGACGACGAGCATGCAGATGAGCTTCCCTGAGACGGTTTCTGACAGTTTGTGCAGAAATTCTTTGGTTATGCAAACCGATTGTTTCAGCAGCTGTCCGAGTGGCTGGTCTCAGACGATCTTGGAGGTGAACACGCTGGATGTGGAGGTCCTGGGCTGGTGTGGTTACACGTGGTCTGCGGTTGTGAGGCTGGTTGGATGTACTGCCAAATTCTCTGAAATGCCTTTGGAGACGGCTTATGGTAGAGAAATGAACATTCAATACACGAGCAACAGCTCTGGTTGACATTCCTGCTGTCAGCATGCCAATTGCACACTCCCTCAAATCTTGCGACATCTGTGGCATTGTGCTGTGTGATAAAACTGCATCTTTCAGAGTGGCCTTTTATTGTGGGCAGTCTAAGGCACACCTGTGCACTAATCATGGTGTCTAATCAGCATCTTGATATGGCACACCTGTGAGGTGGGATGGATTATCTCAGCAAAGGAGAAGTGCTCACTATCACAGATTTAGACTGGTTTGTGAACAATATTTGAGGGAAATGGTGATATTGTGTATGTGGAAAAAGTTTTAGATCTTTGAGTTCATCTCATACAAAATGGGAGCAAAACCAAAAGTGTTGCGTTTATATCTTTGTTGAGTGTAGAAAAAACATGTTTATCCCCACTTTTATATAGTGGAATTACCTTAGCTGTTTTCATGCTATCAGGAAAGGTTCCCGGTGAAAATGACAGATTACAAACATAAGTAAATGGTACAATGACTCATTCAACGTTCTTAATTAGAAAAATGTCTAGATCATGACAATCTGTTAATCTCTTGCTTACACAACCTCCTACAATGTTCAGTATTTCTTCCTTTTCAACCTTGCCAAGAAAGATGCTGTTCACATTGTCCATGATTAGACTTCCAACTGCAGCATCACCCTTTGTTTTTGGAATATTAGCCGCTAAATTTGGGCCCACCCTTACAAAAAAAAAAAAAAAAACAAAAAAAAACATTAAAACTATTCACTATTTTTGTCTTATCTTGTATGCATACATTTTCTTTCACAAAATAATTTGGAATCATTGGTTTCTCTTTGTGATTTTTTTATTACTTTATTAATTACTCTCCATGTAGCTCTTATGTTTTTCCTATTTTTATCAAGTAATTTACCATAATATTCCTTTTTGTGCTTTTTTATTATCTCTACTAGTTTATTTTTATACCTCTTTTATCTTACCTCATCATCTCGTGACCTTGATTTTAAGTAACATTTATATGAATTATTTTTATTTTTGCAGGCATTTCTTAAACTTTAGTCATCCATGGTTTGTCAACAGCATCCCTCCTGGCAAAATTCATCAGTTTACAAACATGAAATACTAAAGTGATTGCCGGCCACTAGCCCTAAGCTTCACTAAAAGACCCAGAATTTAGGTAAAGTTGAGGCCGCGGCATGCTCCAATTCCTAATAAAATTAATTAAAAGAGTAAAAAGCGTAAAACTATACTATGCCAGTATGCTAGCCATACAAAAGGGAAATTAAGTGTCTTTAGTCTGGACTTGAAAGTCTCTACAGAATTTGACTGTTTTATTGACACAGGGAGATCATTCCACAGAACAGGGGCACGATAAGAGAAAGCTCTATGACCCGCAGACTTCTTATTCAGCCAAGGAACACAAAGTAGTCCTGCACCCTGAGAACGCAAAGCCCAGGCCGGTACGTAAGGTTTAATTAGGTCAGCTAAGTAGGGAGGTGCCAGGGTCCGATTTTGTTCCTGCTGTATATCCTTCCTCTTGGTAAGCTGATCCAGCAGTTCTGCGATGTGTCCTACCATTTGTATGCCGATGACTTGCAGCTGTACTGTTCTTTTAAGACAACTGAAGCACAGAAAATTTGTTCTCTCATTAGTTGTCTCACTAAAATTACAGAATGGCTTACTGAAAACAGCCTGCAGTTGAATTCTAATAAGACTGAGACATTGATTGTAGCTCCAGATAGTGCTATGTCTGTCATTAAGAATCACCTTGGTAATCTGAGCAGCTCTGTTAAAGGCAGCCTGCGTAACCTGGGTGTCATTTTGGATGGAGGGATGTCTTTGGAACATCACACTAGGCAGCTCGTTAAGAACTGTTTTTTCCAAATTCGAAACATTTCCAAATTATGCAAAATGGTGGCTTTTAATGAGCTAGAGATGATTGTGCATGCATGTGTTTCTTCACGACTTGATTATTGTAACAGTCTCTTTACATGCCTTAATAAGAAAGAGCTGGCCCGCCTGCAGGTAGTGCAAAATTCTGCTGCACGACTTCTTACCCGCACCCACAGGAGAATGCATATTACTCCTGTCCTCAAGTCCTTACATTGGCTCCCTGTTTTTTACAGGATAAATTACAAAATCCTTGTGCTGACCTTTAGAGCTCTACATGGGCAGGCACCGGAATACATTAAGGACCTGATCCAGCCTTATGTTTCCAGCAGGAGTTTGAGTTCTTCCAATCAGAACCTACTGATGGTTCCCCAAACTTGTTTTAAAACTCGAGGGGACAGATCTTTTAAAGCTGTGGCACCTCGCCTCTGGAATGAGCTTCCCTGTTCACTTCGCTCACTAGATTCTGTGGATGTTTTTAGACAGCAACTAAAGACACACTTTTTTAAACTGGCATTTTAGTGTTTGTTTCTATTGTCTATTTATATCGTGTGAAGCACTTTGTGACCTTGGTCTGTGAAAGGTGCTATATAAATAAAGCTTACTTACTTACTTACAGTGCATGAACAATTTTATAGACTAGTAGCAGAACCTTAAAATCTGATCTCACTGGGACAGGAAGCCAGTGAAGGGATGCCAAAAAGCAAAGTGCAAACCAGCTCAGTGGGTGAGTCTTACAAGGAGATACGGACATCTGTGTCATATGTATTGGAGGTTTTATGCAGCACATTTGAATCCTGTAAAAAAGACAGAGACCAAAGACATCCAGTCAACACCTTATATTAGTGGCTTGTTTGTGGGAAACCATATATAAGCTCTGAGACTGACCGGTGCCAGTGTTTACTTTCGTATTCCATAGCATGAAGCAGATGAGAGTCTGCGACTCCCCCTGGATGGGATATGAGTCCAGAACAGGCTACTTTGTGAGCCAAGGCTCACATCCCTTTACAGCTGGTTGGACTCAGACTGCATCGATGCTGGAAAAAGTCTGCGTGACATCACCCACCAGGTGAAGAGCTGATTTGAAGCCCATGTCTGGCTAGCGTCAGTTCAGGTTAAGTCATATTTTTGGGAACTGGGATGTGGTTCTCCTAATGGTTCACTTTGCTGAGGACATTAAAAATTTTGAGGTGCTCATTTTCTCAGTAATTGTGTTTTAATGGGACATATTGTAACAGATGATGCTACCAACAGCTGCTAAAAGTGCTAACGGCGTTAGCATGCAACATTAAATCCGACAAGAATTATGGGCCTTTCACATTGAATGTGTCGGAAGCGTCAAAGGCGTCAAAAATCGGTCTAAAAAGCATTATTTTCAATTAGACATGTTGCTTTTTAGAGGTGTCAGAAGCGTCGCATCAAAAGCTGAGCTGAAGCGACGCTTCTGACGGGAGCGCGCATTGCCGCTTTTCGGCAGGCTGACGCGGTCAAAGTTCAACCCTATCCAACTTTCGATGCGCTGAGCTGTGACATAGTTTCGCGCTGTCCAATAGGAACGATGCGTCGGGCCAAAACACGGAAAACTAGTGGCAGAAACCACTGATCTGTACAAAACAGATCGGTGCAGAAACCACTGATCTGTACAAAACGGATCGGTGCAGAAACCACTGATCTGTACAAAACGGATCGGTGCAGAAACCACTGATCTGTACAAAACAGATCAGTGCAGAAACCACTGATCTATACAAAACGGATCGTTGCAGAAACCACTGATCTGTACAAAACAGAAATGTGTCACAGCACCGCACATTTATAGAGCAGTTTTCTGAAGAAAAATCCTTGGAAATGTTAAAATGTTTAAAAATAATAAAATAGTTGCTGTTGAAAGAGTCTTTTATTTAGAAGCAGGTGATGTTATGCTGGATTCTCGGGACCAGATGATGGTCTCTTCTTCAGCTTTGAACTCTGGTGGTGTTCTGGTAGTGGTCGACTGGACTTCATGGTGTTCAGCTTATCAGTGGAAGTGCATCTGTATTTAGGTTGTCTGCACAGCAAATGTTCCTGATTGGGACAAATAAAAAATATGTCTTAAAATATAAAGACACACTAAACAGTTTATACTTGTATATAAAAAAGAAAAAAAAAACGGAAAAAAAAACGATGGAAAAAAAAATGGAAAAAAGTTATTTAAAGTTCAGCTTTTGTGGTCTCCGAAAAAAGATTTGTTAAAAATAAAAAAGACTGAACCATTTACAAATTAAAGCATTCACTCAGATCAACTGTGCTAAAATGCTAAGCTAATGTTAGCCGAGCATTAAACCTTCACAGGAGTGCAGAAACGTCACGTTTTACTTTTATTTTATCCTCACCTCGATAAAGCTGCAGAACTAAACTCCACTGGGCAAACTGGGACTTCGCTGGAATGAGTGGGTTTGCTCCATCCCCCCCGGCTGCCTGCCTTGGTCTGCCCAGGGATGATGCCTGAAGGCCGGCTTCTCCGTGCGGGTCAGCCCGCTATCGCGGTTAGATCGATATCCCACCAAGTCGTCAGTCTTCCCTCGGTCGGCGTGACTCCTAAAAGTAGCTGAAAAAAGCTCCTCCCAGCAGGGTGATGGGAGAATCGTTCTACTGCTGTTTTTGTAAAGCTTTTTTGTGGTTCAGGCGACGCAAATTCAAGATGGCAATCGCTGAACTTTTTTCAGGTTGTGGAAACAGCCAGAGTGTGACGTAGCAATATCCGCCCCCTTGCCGCTTCCAAAGCGAAGCGTCTGACGTCATGATGCGTTGGAAAGCTTTGACGCATCGGCCTGACGTGTGAAAGGCCCATTACACTCAGCGTGAATACTGTAACAGAGGTGATACATTAGGACGTTTCACCACAGAACATGCTATTATTCAAGGTATTTGTAAGAAAATATTCCAAAATGACAGACAAAGCATCCATGACCAGCCACATCGAGCACACTCTGAACTAAAGACGTTACGAAAGGCAGAGACCCTGGGTTCAGCCACTGTCACTCAAAGTGACCCCACCCCCCAAATTTATAGAACTTTACAGCCTAAAACATCTAACAAAGATTTTTTTTTTATTCACACCCATGCACTTGTCATGGAGGAGGAAACTATCTGTAGAGACCAAAACTTAAAAAAAAAACAAAAAAAAACGAGACTGTAGACATTTATTTCTGCTCTGAAGTTGAACATTTTACCATCAACTCCAATGGAAAAGTGTTCTGTTTAGTGCAGCAGATAACTGAAACAATCATGCAAATGGTGATACAAGCACTAAAGTTGATACATATACTCTTTAGATATTACTTTTTTGAACAAACCGACTGGCCACTTGAATTTTCAATAAGCAGCCAGGTAGGGGTCAATTGAAGAATTACACAGGGGTCAAAATTAAAAATGCTCAAATCATTTTGAAAACTACACCACATTATTTGTCTGATCATAAAGATTCCAAAAAGGCATAGTTTGGACTATCTATGACTGAATGATCAGGAGTTATGGGGTAAAAACAGCAAAAATGGTGACAAAGGTCAGTTTCAGTTTGTACAGGGGTCAAAAGTTAAAGTTCCTTCAATTTTGGTAAAACGTGATGCAAATTATTGGTTGAGCTAATAGGATTAATAAATGGAATAGTTTTGATTGTGTTGAATGTTTGGTCTCCAAAGTAAAGGTCAAACAAGGTCAACGTCCATTGTCTTTGACATGTGACATACTATGTTACCCTGTAACATGATAACTAAGCATGATACATGGTCCAAACTATTCCTTTTTAAAACCATATTAACTCAACTAATAATGTGCATCACTTTTTACCAAAATTGGAGCAACTTTAACTTTTGACCCCTGTACAAACTGAAAGTGACCTTTGTCACCATTTTTGCTGTTTTTACCCCATAACTCCAGAACATTCAGTCATAGATAGTCCAAACTATACCTTTTTGGAATCTTTACAATCAGACAAATAATGTGGTGTAGTTTTCAAAATGATTTGAGCATTTATAATTTTGACCCCTGTGTAATTCTTCAATTGACCCCTACCTGGCCGCCTATTGAAAATTCAAGTGGCCAGTCAGTTTGTTCAAAAGAGTAATATCTAAGGAGTATTTGTGCCAATGTTGGTGCTTGTATCACCATTTGCATGATTTTGCTCTAAATATTCTCTTAGCTGCTGCACTAGTTTTGGAGCCAGCCTCTTCTTGGTTCCTTAATTCACCCAAACACAGAGTGCCATAATCAAAAAAATCCCAGAAATGAAAGTGTCTTTTATAACTCAAAAATGGTCTCTTCCAACTTTTAACTATTTTGAGAATGGCAGTACTTTCCTGTTGTCAGATGTCTTCTCTTCTTATCTGTGTCCTCTGTCTTTCAGTCCTCCTCCCCATCTAATGTCTTTGTTCTGGTTCCACGTGTTCAGTCCTGCTGCAATTAGGGGGCTTAAGCATTTACACCTGCTTGAGTAGTGAGGCATTCTGGGAGATGTAGTGTGTTCCACAGGGATCATTTTGGAATGTGGCAGCCAATCCTGTACAGGGACACAGTGTCCCTTCACTACCTGTCCCCTTGTCATACCACAGACATTAGTTCGATCCAAAAGTTAATCATCTGGAGAAATGTGACCAATTAACATTCCCACCAAGTTTGGTGAAGAGCTATCCACCCTTTATTTTTAGTGATCTTGTTCAGACAAACAGACACACATGCAGAAGTGATTACAATACCATGCGTCAATGCATTACCAGCATTCAGGGTCATAAAAGCACAATAAAAGTTGCTCATATGGAAGTTTCCGTTCTGTAAAACAGTGTCAGCTAAATCAACATCTGCATCTTTCCTGTACTTTCCCTCAAGAAATTATACTATTTTACAACATAATTGTCTCAGTTTGCGCTTCATTTAGAAGCGTTGCTACAAACACAGCATCTCAAAGTCTATTCATTAGTGTGACTTTGTTTACCATTAACCATATAATGACAATTAATACAATAGTGGGGTTTTTTTTTCCACCGCTGAGGCAAAAAATAGGGGGGATTTGTTGGGAAGATTTACAATTTATTGCACTCAGTGATGACAACAATGACAATAGGATTACTGAGTGAATATGAGAGCCAGAGGGAAAGAAACCGTATCTACGTTAATGTAAACAACACTTACATACGATTTGTTCTACACTGCCGTCTATTTCTAGTATTGTTCAAACACACGGCAGTTAACTCGGCAAGGATTAAAGTGGGCTGGAGGCGGTCTCTTTGTTCTTTTGCACGACGCTGAAAAAGATTCAGCGAGATTTTTCCCAAGTCCTTCAAATAATTGTGCCACAATGAAGTTTGTGTATAAGATGACAGCAGTGATGAATAAGCGGCCGCGCTAATAGAAATGACTTCTCTGAGGGATATGAAAATGATTGACAGCGGGAAATAAATGCCAGGACAATCAATGGCTATTGATTTATTTCACAACAGCAAAGTGGAGATGGAGTGGCATTCAGCGGGAAGGCAGAACACAGAAGATTAGAGGAAAGTTCAGTAATGGCCTGCATCAAGGTGTGGACTGAGTTATGAAAGATAAACAAGGAGCCATTACGGTTTGTCTTCGTAATAACAGAGGTACGAGCAGAGATTTGTTCCTACCTACTTTAGTATGATGCCTGCATGTTTTCTTTTTTTAATTATTTGTTCAGATGAGCGGGCAGCACGGTGGATTAGCAGTTAGCACAGTTGCCTCACAGCAAGGAGGTCATGGGTTTGATTCCCACCTGTGGCCTTTCTGTGTGGAGTTTACTGTTGTGTGGGCCGCTGAAGAGGAGGTACTGCTGGCCCACCACCACCAGAGGGCGCCCCGCCTGGAGTGCGGGCTCCAGGCACCAGAGGGCGCTGCCGCCTCACAGGAGCAGCCCAGGTGACAGCAGTCACCCATCACCTGAAACAGCTGACATCCATCAGCTGAGGGGTATATCAGCTGGACGGCATCTCCATCTCATTGCCGAGATATCGTTCTACCAGGAAGGTAACGCACTCAGCCAGTCATCTCATTTCTGAGGAATAACCTTTTTGCTTGTGCTTAAGACAGCTGAAGACTGAACTAGATTCATATCGGATAAGTACCCTACACTGCAGTATTGTTTGTGACTAGAGGTGGAGGTGGTGTTTCCACCCTACGTGTTGCTGGGTGCAGCCGCACCCACATCTGACTGTTTCTGTTCCTCGCCAGCAGTACCGGATCCGACGAGCGGAGGCAGTGACCACCTGGGAGTTCGGGACTTGGCGGCTCCAGTATTCCCGGGGTTCGGTGGCAGAGGAAATCGGGTGGTTCCGGTTCGACTCGGACGGACGTCTCCTATCGTCGAGCCTGCCCACACGACACCCGTGGAATTGGTTTATTTTTACAATTGTGATCTGTTGTGTTTGTTGTGCGAATTCACAACAGTAAAACCTTGTTATTTGACTTCTTCATTGTCCATTCATTTGCGCCCCCTGTTGTGGGTCCGTGTTCCTCACTTTCCCCAACAGTTTACGTGTTCTCCCCATGTTTGCGTGGGTTCCCTCCAGGTGCTCCGGCTTCCTCCCACATCCAAAAACACACAGGTTAGGTGGATTAGAAACTTTAAATTGTCCGTAGGTGTGCGTGCGGGTGTGAAAGTGTTTGTTTGTCTATATGTGACCCTGCGACAGACTGGCGTCCTGTCCAGGGTGTACCCCGCCTCATGCCCTATGACTTCTGGAATAGGCTCCAGCCCCCTGCGACCCTTAATTGGAGTAAGTGGTTGAAGATGAGCAAGTGAGTGTTCAGATGAGCAACATGGTCATCAGATCCCCTTTAGATTAGTGTGATGAGAACATACAGCATAATAGGAACAGAACTATGACGCTGCAATAAATCATACAATCCCTCTGGAGTCCTGTTGAACAGAACAGAAGCAGGTCATGACTGAAGTTCAAATGATGAACAATTGTTAGAATGAACCGCTGTATTGGCTGGATTTTTTTAATGATTGTTATTTTCACAAACATTAGTTATGTGTCATCTAATTGGACACACACTGCCAGGGGCGTCGGACTGGGGGGGTAAAGGGTACTATGTACCCAGGGCCCAGATCATGGGAGGGGGCCCACAAAAAACTGGCATTAAATACATTTTTGTGTTGCATTTTATTAATGTCCATACAATTCATGTTGTAAAAGAATATAATTAGAATGAATGTCTAAATGTTGCGAAACATAATTCTGCTCTAACAATGATATTGAAAGATCTCTGAGGGCCTGTCCACCCCTGCACAGTTGTAAAATGGTTTAGTCCAGGTGCACAGGCGACACTCTGACACACACACACACACACACACACACACACACACACACACACACACACACACACACACACACACACACACACACACACATCCCAAACGGGATCTGACAGCATGAGGAGAGGTTTTTAGGCTGAAATAAGACGTCTTTTCTAAAAAAAAAAAAAATAAATTAAAGTCCAGATTTCAAAAAAGAAGAGAAAAAAGAAAACTAAATGAGGGAAAACAGCTGCTAACCAAATTCTTTGAGAAGAGAGGTGAGCTCCAAAACTATCTTAACGTGCACACAGGAAACTTGCTAATATCAGCACTGAGGACATATAAACATCACAGTTTAACAGTGAAAGACACGATAAACCCACGATGGTTTTGGTGGCAAAATAACTAAACAAGCAGCCGCAGCTCTGCTCATCTGCCCCCACGGGACACACAGTCCACGTGAGAGGGAGAGAGGGAGGGTGGGGGACACGGAGCAATGCGCGCCTGCTGCTGTGACAACACCATGGACGCACAGGACAGGAGCAGGACAGCTTACTTCTGCTGCAAGAAAATCAAATGTCTTGACCCAGTCTCCCCTGACTTTATACTGGTTGTTAGCGCATTTATCAATGAATTAATAAATTTTATTTATATAGCGCCAAATCACAACAAACAGTTGCCCCAAGGCGCTTTATATTGTAAGGCAAGGCCATACAATAATTTCGTAAAAACCCCAACAGTCAAAACGACCCCCAGTGAGCAAGCACTTGGCGACAGTGGGAAGGAAAAACTCCCTTTTAACAGGAAGAAACCTCCAGCAGAACCAGGCTCAGGGAGGGGCAGTCTTCTGCTGGGACTGGTTGGGACTGAGGGAGAGAACCAGGAAAAAGACATGCTGTGGAGGGGAGCAGAGATCGATCACTAATGATTAAATGCAGAGTGGTGCATACAGAGCAAAAAGAGAAAGAAACAGTGCATCATGGGAACCCCCCAGTTAATTCTAGAATTAACAGGAAGCCAATGAAGAGAGGCCAATATGGGTAAGATATGCTCTCTCCTTCTAGTCCCCGTTACTACTCTAGCTGCAGCATTTTGAATTAACTGAAGGCTTTTTAGGGAACTTTTAGGACAACCTGATAATAATGAATTACAATAGTCCAGCCTAGAGGAAATAAATGCATGAATTAGTTTTTCAGCATCACTCTGAGACAAGACCTTTCTAATTTTAGAGATATTGCGCAAATGCAAAAAAGCAGTCCTACATATTTGTTTAATATGCGCATTGAATGACATATCTTGATCAAAAATGACTCCAAGATTTCTCACAGTATTACTAGAGGTCAGGGTAATGCCATCCAGAGTAAGGATCTGGTTAGACACCATGTTTCTAAGATTTGTGGGGCCAAGTACAATAACTTCAGTTTTATCTGAGTTTAAAAGCAGGAAATTAGAGGTCATCCATGTCTTTATGTCTGTAAGACAATCCTGCAGTTTAGCTAATTGGTGTGTGTCCTCTGGCTTCATGGATAGATAAAGCTGGGTATCATCTGCGTAACAATGAAAATTTAAGCAATGCCATCTAATAATACTGCATAAGGGAAGCATGTATAAAGTGAATAAAATTGGTCCTAGCACAGAACCTTGTGGAACTCCATAATTAACCTTAGTCTGTGAAGGAGATTCCCCATTTACATGAACAAATTGTAATCTATTAGATAAATATGATTCAAACCACCGCAGTGCAGTGCCTTTAATACCTATGGCATGCTCTAATCTCTGTAATAAAATTTTATGGTCAACAGTATCAAAAGCAGCACTGAGGTCTAACAGAACAAGCACAGAGATGAGTCCACTGTCTGAGGCCATAAGAAGATCATTTGTAACCTTCACTAATGCTGTTTCTGTACTATGATGAATTCTAAAACCTGACTGAAACTCTTCAAATAGACCATTCCTCTGCAGATGATCAGTTAGCTGTTTTACAACTACCCTTTCAAGAATTTTTGAGAGAAAAGGAAGGTTGGAGATTGGCCTATAATTAGCTAAGATAGCTGGGTCAAGTGATGGCTTTTAAGTAATGGTTTAATTACTGCCACCTTAAAAGCCTGTGGTACATAGCCAACTAATAAAGATAGATTGATCATATTTAAGATCGAAGCATTAAATAATGGTAGGGCTTCCTTGAGCAGCCTGGTAGGAATGGGGTCTAATAGACATGTTGGATGAAGTAACTACAACCCCTGGCAAAAATTATGGAATCACCGGCCTCGGAGGATGTTCATTCAGTTGTTTAATTTTGTAGAAAAAAAGCAGATCACAGACATGACATAAACTAAAGTCATTTCAAATGGCAACTTTCTGGCTTTAAGAAACGCTATAAGAAATCAAGAAAAAAAGATTGTGGCAGTTAGTAACGGTTACGTTTTTAGACCAAGCAGAGGAAAAAAAATATAGAATCACTCAATTTTGAGGAAAAAATTATGGAATACCCTGTAAATTTTCATCCCCAAAACTAACACCTGCATCACATCAGATCTGCTCGTTAGTCTGCATCTAAAAAGGAGTGATCACACCTTGGAGAGCTGTTGCACCAAGTGGACTGACATGAATCATGGCTCCAACACGAGAGATGTCAGTTGAAACAAAGGAGAGAATTATCAAACTCTTAAAAGACAGTAAATCATCACGCAATGTTGCAAAAGATGTTGGTTGTTCACAGTCAGCTGTGTCTAAACTCTGGACCAAATACAAACAACATGGGAAGGTTGTTAAAGGCAAACATACTGGTAGACCAAGGAAGACATCAAAGCGTCAAGACAGAAAACTTAAAGCAATATGTCTCAAAAATTGAAAAATGTACAACAAAACAAATGAGGAACGAATGGGAGGAAACTGGAGTCAACGTCTGTGACCGAACTGTAAGAAACCGCCTAAAGGAAATGGGATTTACATACAGAAAAGCTAAACGAAAGGCATCATTAACACCTAAACAGAAAAAACAAGGTTAAAATGGGCTAAGGAAAAGCAATCGTGGACTGTGGATGACTGGATGAAAGTCATATTCAGTGATGAATCTCAAATCTGCATTGGGCAAGGTGATGATGCTGGAACTTTTGTTTGGTGCCTTTCCAATGGTATTTATAAAAATGACTGCCTGAAGAGAACATGTAAATTTCCACAGTCATTGATGATATGGGGCTGCATGTCAGGTAAAGGCACTGGGGAGATGGCTGTCATTACATCATCAATAAATGCACAAGTTTATGTTGATATTTTGGACAATTGAAAGGATGTTTGGGGATGATGAAATCATTTTTCAAGATGATAATGCATCTTGCCATAGAGCAAAAACTGCAAAAACATTCCTTGCAAAAAGACACATAGGGTCAATGTCATGGCATAGGGTCAATGTCAATGAGCAGATCTGATTTGATGCAGGTGTTAATTTGGGGGATGAAAATTTACAGGGTGATTCCATAATTTTTTCCTCAGAATTGAGTGATTCCATATTTTTTTCCTGTGCTTGGTCTAAAAAAGTAACCGTTACTGACTGCCACAATCTTTTTTCCTGATTTCTTATAGTGTTTCTTAAAGCCAGAATGTTGCCATTTGAAATGACTTTAGTTTTGTGTCATGTCTGTGATCTGCTTTTTTTCTACAAAATTAAACAACTGAATGAACATCCTCTGAGGCCGGTGATTCCATAATTTTTGCCAGGGGTTGTAACGAAAATAACTCAGACAGAACAATCTGAGAGAAAGAGTCTAACCAAATACCGGCATCACTGAAAGCAGCCAAAGATAATGATACGTCTTTGGGATGGTTATGAGTAATTTTTTCTCTAATAGTTAAAATTTTATTAGCAAAGAAAGTCATGAAGTCATTACTAGTTAAAGTTAAAGGAATACTCGGCTCAACAGAGCTCTTGTTGGGAAAGTGTAGGAACACGGACCCACAACAGGGGGCGCAAATGAACGGACAATGTAGGAAGTCAAATAACAACACTTTACTGTTGTGAATAAGCACAACAAACACAACAGATTACAACAATAGACAAAGAAGTCAATTCACAAAATGTGTCACGTGGGCAGGCTCGAAGATAAGAGATGTCTGTCCAAAGCAGAACCGGAATCACACGATTTCCTCCGCCACCGAACCCCGGGAATACTGGAGCCGCCAAGTCCCGAACTCCCAGGTGGCCACTGCCTCCGCGTGTCAGACCTGGTACTGCTGGCGAGGAACAAAAACAGTTAAATGTGGTTGCGTTTGCATCCAGCAACCCGTATGGCGGGAAAACCACCTCCACCTCTCGTCGGAAGAATGTCTGCTATTTAACGCACAAAAGTAACAAAGTGTTAATGTCAAAAAGACAACACAGTCGGCTGAGTACTGTACCTCCTAGGTAGAGCGATATCTTGGCAAAGAGGTGGAGATGTCGTCTTGCTGATATACCACTGCTGATCAGATGATTGGTGACAGCTGTCGTAGGCGATAAGTGACAGCTGTCACCCCGGCTGCTCCTGTGAGGCGGCAGCGCCCTCTGGTGCCTGGAGCCCGCACTCCAGACAGGGTGCCTTCTGGTGGTGGTGGGCCAGCAGTACCTCCTCTTCAGCGGCCCACACAACAGGACCCCCCCCTCAACGGGCGCCTCCTGGCGCCCGACCAGGCTTGTCCAGGTGGCGGCGGTAGAAATCGGCCAGGAGGGCCGGGTCCAGGATGAAGCTCCTCTTCACCCAGGAGCGTTCTTCGGGTCCGTACCCCTCCCAGTCAACCAAATACTGGAAGCCCCGGCCCATCCTACGGACATCCAAGAGCCGGCGCACAGTCCAAGCCGGCTCGCCATCGATGATCCGGGCAGGAGGCGGCGCCGGACCCGGAGCACAGAGGGGTGAGGTGTGATGCGGCTTTATCCAGGACACATGGAAAACAGGATGGATCCGCAGTGAGGCTGGAAGCTGAAGCTGGACTGATGACCTTAAGGATTTTGAAGGGACCGATGTAACGGTCCTGTAGTTTGGGGGAGTCCACTTTCAGGGGAATGTCCTTTGTGGACAACCACACCTCCTGCCCTGGCCGATACGCAGGGGCCGGGGTCCGCCGACGGTCTGCATGGGCTTTTGCCCTCGTCCGGGCCTTTAGCAAAGCAGAACGGGCGGCGCGCCACACCCGACGGCACTTCCGCAGGTGGGCCTGGACCGAGGGCACACCGACCTCTCCCTCAACCACCGGAAACAACGGGGGCCGATACCCCAGACACACCTCAAAAGGGGAGAGGCCGGTGGCTGAAGACACCTGGCTGTTATGGGCATACTCGATCCAGGCCAAATGGGTACTCCAGGCCGCCAGGTGCGCAGCCGTCACGCAGTGCAGGGCCTGTTCCACCTCCAGATTGACCTGTTCTGCTTGCCCGTTGGTCGGAGGATGATACCCGGACGAGAGACTCACCGTGGCCCCCAGTTCCCGGCAGAAGCTCCTCCAGACTTGCGAGGAGAACTGGGGACCGCGATTGGAGACAATGTCTGTTGGAATCCCATGCAGCCGGACGACGTGGTGGACCAGGAGGTCCGCTGTCTCCTGGGCAGTCGGGAGCTTCGGGAGGGCCACGAAGTGGGCCGCCTTGGAGAATCGGTCCACTATCGTGAGGATGGTGGTGTTGCCCTGGGACGGCGGGAGGCCCGTGAAAAAATCCAGGCCGATGTGGGACCAGGGGTGATGAGGCACAGGCAGCGGCTGGAGCAGTCCCGATGCCCTGCGGTGGTCAGCCTTGCCCCTGGCGCAGGTGGTGCAGGCCTGGATATAATCCCGTACGTCGGCCTCCAGGGACGCCCACCAGAAGCGCTGCCGGACAACTGCCACGGTCCTACGCACCCCTGGATGACAGGAGAACTTGGAGCCGTGACAGAAGTCCAGGACTGCAGCCCTGGCCTCTGGTGGGACGTAAAGTTTGTTCTTCGGCCCAGTTCCGGGATCCGGGCTCCGTGCCAGGGCCTCCCGGATGGTTTTCTCTACGTCCCAGGTGAGGGTGACCACGATAGCGGACTCCGGGATGATAGGTTCCGGTGGATCCGACAACTCCGTTTTGACTTCGTCTTCATGCATCCGATCTCTGGTTTTTGGTCCCGGGGCGGTAGGTGATCCGGAAGTCAAAACGGCCGAAGAACAGTGACCAGCGGGCTTGCCTGGGGTTCAGCCGCTTGGCGGTCCTGATATACTCCAGGTTCCGGTGGTCAGTGAAAACCGTGAATGGCACGGACGTTCCCTCCAACAGATGTCTCCACTCTTCAAGAGCCTCTTTCACCGCAAGGAGTTCTCGATTGCCGACGTCATAGTTCCGTTCAGCCGGGGTCAACCTGCGTGAAAAGTAGGCACACGGGTGAAGTACCTTATCGGTCTCTCCGCTCTGGGACAGCACGGCTCCTATCCCTGAGTCAGAGGCGTCCACTTCAACCATGAACTGGTGGCTAGGGTCGGGCTGCACCAAAACTGGCGCAGTAGAGAACCGTCGTTTCAACTCCTTGAACGCGGCTTCGCACCGATCCGACCAGGTGAAGGGGACTTTGGGAGAGGTCAGGGCTGTCAGGGGGCTAACTACCTGACTGTAGCCCTTAATGAACCTCCTATAGAAATTAGCGAAGCCGAGGAACTGTTGCAGCTTCCTACGGCTTGTTGGTTGGGGCCAATCTCTCACCGCCGCAACCTTGGCCGGATCAGGGGCGACGGAGTTAGAGGAGATGATAAACCCCAGGAAGGACAAAGACGTGCGGTGAAATTCGCACTTCTCGCCCTTCACAAACAGTCGGTTCTCTAACAACCGCTGCAGGACCTGACGTACATGCTGGACATGGGTCTCAGGATCCGGAGAAAAGATGAGAATATCGTCCAGATATACGAAGACGAATCGGTGCAGGAAGTCCCGCAAGACGTCGTTAACCAAGGCTTGGAACGTCGCGGGGGCGTTAGTGAGGCCGAACGGCATGACCAGGTACTCAAAGTGACCTAATGGGGTGTTAAATGCCGTTTCCATTCGTCTCCCTTCCAGATCCGAACCAGGTGATACGCATTTCTAAGATCCAGCTTAGTAAAGATTTTGGCTCCATGCAGGGGGGTGAACACGGAATCTAACAATGGCAACGGGTATCGGTTGCGAACCGTAATCTCATTCAGCCTCCTGTAATCAATACATGGACGAAGTCCGCCATCTTTTTTGCCCACAAAAAAGAAACCTGCCCCCATCGGGGAGGTGGAGTTCCGGATCAGCCCGGCAGCTAATGAGTCCTGGATGTAGGTCTCCATTGATTCGCGCTCAGGTCGTGAGAGGTTGTACAGCCTGCTGGACGGGAACTCAGCGCCTGGAACCAAATCAATGGCACAATCGTACGGACGGTGCGGGGGAAGGGTGAGTGCCAGATCCTTACTGAAGACGTCAGCAAGATCGTGGTACTCAACCGGCACTGCCGTCAGATTGGGAGGGACTTTGACCTCCTCCTTAGCCTGTGAACCAGGAGGAACCGAGGATCCTAAACACCCCCGATGGCAGGTTTCGCTCCACTGAACCACCACCCCAGACGGCCAATCAATCCGGGGATTGTGCTTCAACATCCATGGGATGCCCAAAATCACGCGGGAGGTAGAAGGAGTTACAAAAAAGTGCCATCTAGTGCCCGCACCTGCAACAGCGACGGAAGCGCCACCAGAGGGAGCCCTACCTCCCTTGCCCATCTGCTGTCTAGCAGATTCCCTTCTGACCCCGTGTCCACCAGTGCTCGGGCTTGAAGGGTTAAATCCCCGCTCAGGATTGTGACTGGGAGTCGTGTGGCAATTTGTGTGTGTCTCACTTGAATGTTTTGACCCCCCCTTAGCCCAGTCTCTAAGGGCGAGTGTTGTCGTTTTGGCCGTTTGGGGCAGTTTCTCTGTGTGTGCTCAGTTGAGCTGCAGAGAAAACACTCTCCACGGATCAGCCTCCCCATTTTGGCCCTGTGCGTTTCCCTAACAACGTCAGCAGGGGGAGCTGTTGCCCCACAAAGCGCTGCGGCTGTGGAGCGTGGGGAGGGCGGCCCCTTTTCGAACCCGGAAGGGAGAGGGGCGGCGCGTATCCGGTCACGTCCTTCGCCTCGCTCCCGACGGCGTTCCTCCAACCGATTGTCTAACCGTATAACGAGATCGATAAGCCCATCTAAATCCCGCGGTTCCTCCTTAGCTACCAGCTGCTCCTTCAGAACCAACGACAGTCCGTTTATGAAGGCGGCGCGGAGCGCAACGTTATTCCAGCCGGACCTCGCAGCCGCGATGCGGAAGTTGGCTGCGCTCTCGCGTCCCTGTCTCATTGACAGCAGCACGGTTGAAGCGGTCTCTCCTCTGTTAGGGTGATCAAACACTGTTCTGAACTCCCCCACAAACCCAGTGTATGCTGATAACAACCGTGAGTTCTGTTCCCAGAGCGCCGTAGCCCAGGCGCGTGCTTTACCCCGAAGCAGAGCAATCACATAAGCTATTTTACTAGCATCTGACGCGTACATGACGGGACGTTGTGCGAAGACGAGCGAACACTGCATAAGAAAATCCGCGCACGTCTCCACACAACCTCCGTACGGCTCAGGAGGGCTTATGTATGCTTCAGGGGATGGTGGGAGGGGTTGTTGAACCACCACTGGAACGTTTATATCCTGCACAGGGTCGGCAGGAGGACGAGCTGCAGCAGCGCCCTGAGCGCTCGCCGCCATCTGTGCGGAGAGAGCCTCCACCCTGCGGTTCAGGAGGATGTTTTGCTCAGTCATTTGATCCAACCGAGCCGTAAAGGCGGTGAGAATGTGCTGCAGCTCACCAATCACGTCTCCTGCAGACGCCTGCGCTCCCTGCTCTCCCATTGGTCATTCAACAGCCGGGTGACGCCCCTCGGAGTCCATGACGCTGGCCGAGATATCCTGTTGGGAAAGTGTAGGAACACGGGCCCACAACAGGGGGCACAAATGAACGGACAATGGAGGAAGTCAAATAACAACACTTTACTGTTGTGAATAAGCACAACAAACACAACAGATTACAACAATAGACAAAGAAGTCAATTCACAAAATGTGTCACGTGGGCAGGCTCGAAGATAAGAGACGTCTGTCCAAAGCAGAACCGGAACCACACGATTTCCTCCGCCACCGAACCCCGGGAATACTGGAGCCGCCAAGTCCCGAACTCCCAGGTGGCCACTGCCTCCGCGTGTCGGATCTGGTACTGCTGGCGAGGAACAAAAACAGTTAAATGTGGGTGCGTTTGCATCCAGCAACCCGTATGGCGGGAAAACCACCTCCACCTCTCGTCGGAAGAATGTCTGCTATTTAACGCACAAAAGTAACAAAGTGTTAATGTCAAAAAGACAACACAGTCGGCTGAATACTGTACCTCCTAGGTAGAGCGATATCTCGGCAAAGAGGTGGAGATGTCGTCTTGCTGATATACCACTGCTGATCAGATGATTGGTGACAGCTGTCGTAGGCGATAAGTGACAGCTGTCACCCTGGCTGCTCCTGTGAGGCGGCAGCGCCCTCTGGTGCCTGGAGCCCGCACTCCAGACAGGGCGCCCTCTGGTGGTGGTGGGCCAGCAGTACCTCCTCTTCAGCGGCCCACACAACAGCTCTGACTCTTTGTCAGCCTGGCTACAGTGCTGAAAAGAAACCTGGGGTTGTTCTTATTTTCTTCAATTAGTGATGAGTAGTAAGATGTCCTAGCTTTACGGAGGGCTTTTTTATAGAGCAACAGACTCTTTTTCTAGGCTAAGTGAAGATCTTCTAAATTAGTGAGATGCCATTTCCTCTCCAACTTACGGGTTATCTGCTTTAAGCTGTGAGTTTGTGAGTTATACCACGGAGTCAGGCACTTCTGATTTAAAGCTCTCTTTTTCAGAGGAGCTACAGCATCCAAAGTTGTCTTCAATGAGGATGTAAAACTATTGACGAGATACTCTATCTCACTTACAGAGTTTAGGTAGCTACTCTGCACTGTGTTGGTATATGGCATTAGAGAACATAAAGAAGGAATCATATCGTTAAACCTAGTTACAGCGCTTTACATTTTGAGCAAAGCCAATTGAGTCTAATAATCGATTAAATGCAGTGTTGAGGCTGTCATTCTCAGCATCTGTGTGGATGTTAAAATCGCCCACTATAATTATCTTATCTGAGCTAAGCACTAAGTCAGACAAAAGGTCTGAAAATTCACAGAGAAACTCACAGTAACGACCAGGTGGACGATAGATAATAACAAATATGGCAAATGAAAATACCCAAATGCTAAAAATAACTGCGTGCAATAGGCGCTGTCCCTTTAATTATATATGTGTTATGTGTCGGACGCAGCCCGGAGAACCGACCAGCGTTTGAAGGACCCAGTATAAAATAAGCAGAGCATGGTACAAAGGATAACAGAGTTTAATGAACATAACAGTGATGTGATAAATATAAGAGTGCGCGGTCTGGCGTGGTGGATTGCGGTGCGCTCCCAGCAGCGCTAACGGTCCGGAGCCAGAACCAGTTCGGACCCAAGGACCCCGCCGACACCCCCCAGTTGGCCGCGACAAACCGAGTCTGTGAATGAAGAAATCATCATGTGAGTCCACACTCAACACACAGAGAGAACGCTCAAAGGTGTACAAACAGCAAACACTTCCTGGCTTAATTACTAATCAGCTTCCCACCCTGCAGGCATGGAACACCCTGTTCACAAACTCAATGCAGTGGAAGCTAATTAAAACGACTAACATAACAGCTCAATATAATAAGGTGTGAGGGACACCACATTTACTGACTGTATACATGTTAGTCACAAAATCTAACGTACCTCAGGAAGTGTGCTGACGAGCGTGAGACCTCACCCCCTCCTCTTTCACAGACCATGCATCAAACCTGGACGTTCTCTGCATCCACTGATGATGAGATGGCTTTTGAGACGACGATCTCACCCGTCTGGTCACAAGGTCGAGTCTCTGGCAAATACACACTGTGTACTCCAGACTTAAATGCTACCATGTTCCAATCCATGTAGATGCACCACAGCTGTGAGTCCTGACGAGCCGCAGGTGATCAGGGTGAGGTCCTGATATCTCAGCCACACAGCCACTCAGTCCCAAATGCGCACCACCTGGAAGGAAAACCAAAAGACAGAAACAAAAGACAAACAAAAGCCAGCCAGGCACGCCAGCCACAACAGCACCCCATCCTCACGGGAAACCTCCCGGCGACCACACAAACCTGGCCCAGGAGAAACACCCCCCTCCATGGACCATGGCTGGAAACCGTATCTGCATTCATCTTCCAACAGAATCTTCATCCAACAGAACGGTTGATGTCTTCTCCTCTGGCTGCATCTTTGCCTTTGTTTCTGTCTGTCAATTAGCACAGGTATGGCCAGGAGTTCTTAAACCTGTGCGGTCAGCCTTTGTCCAACCATGTTCACAGTCTGATTAGTCATAAAACAAAAAAGACAAACACAAACAACCAAACCACCCCCCCCTCCCCAGAGGACCGTCCCATCAAACCCCGGGAAGAGGAGAAAAGAAAAATAACCCAAACTTAAGCATGCAAATAAAAACGCTAACACCACCCCCCCCTCCCCAGAGGACCATTCCATCAAACCCCGGGAAGGGGAGAAAAGAAAAACAACCCAAACTTAAGCTTGCAAATAAAAATGCTAACACCACCCCCCCCCCCCCCCCTCCCCAGAGGACCGTTCCATCAAACCCCGGGAAGGGGAGAAAAGAAAAACAACCCAAACTTAAGCTTGCAAATAAAAATGCTAACACCCCCCCCCGCCCCTCCCCAGAGGACCGTTCCATCAAACCCCGGGAAGGGGAGAAAAGAAAAACAACCCAAACTTAAGCTTACAAATAAAAACGCTAACACCCCCCCCCCCTTAACGACATGTAGGGACCAACACCCCCAGAGGACATCCCGCCAGCTCCAGGAGTAATAACCACAGCCGAGGTCCCTCTGGGATCCAACATCACCCACAGGGACTCCCAGCGCCTCCCAGAGGACCATTCCATCAACCCCAGGAGACACCTCCCCTCATGACCAACGGACCCAGCCCTGGCCGTCTATGGCTAGATGGACCCACAGCCCTTTCCCCCCCAGAGGACACCACAGTCACACCCTGAGGGCGGAAACTGGGGGGAAAAACAAAAGGAGAAAAAAAAACATACAAACAAAACAACCCCAACCCCACCCCCTTGGCAGTGTGGAAACTGGAAGCACGTCCAGTGTCACCAACCGTGACTATACCCCAGAAGCCAACCGGGAGGAGTGGAACAGCGGTTATGGCAGACGGCACAAAACGGCGCCACTCCTCCGACTTCTAAACCAGCCACCAGCTGCGGGTATATCCCATTGCCCCAGACCTCAGCCACGCCGATGGCAGACGGCTCAAAGGCATGCTGAAGCCGGAGGTGGAACAGGGAATCAACAAACAAAAACACCCCCCCCCCCCCAGGTGCAGAGGTTACCTGGGAAACGCCCAGCATAACCAAACTGCACCACTCCAGCAACGCCGACAACCTACGGCTCACACGGCTGGAGCCAGAGGAGAAGAGAGGGAATAAAAAGAAAATACCCCAAATCCCCCCCCTCCCCTCCCGGGTGCAGAGGTTACCTGGGAAACGCCCAGCATAACCAAACTGCACCACTCCAGCAACACCGACACACACGGGTCACACGGCTGGAGCCAGAGGAGAAGAGAGGGCACAACAAAAAAAAACAAAAGAAAAAAGAACCCAATTACCCCCCCCCCCCATCACCCCCCAGGGGACCGTCCCATCAAACCCTGGGAGGTGAAACTAAAAGAAATAAAAAGAAAGACTAACAGACTAACAAACAGTTATTTGGGTCCTGTTTCTGCCCCAGATAGACTGCAGGGTCACGACCCCAGACACTAATAGTGTAAAAAAAAAAAAAAAATCTCACACAAAAACCAACTCAAAAAACACCCACAAAAAATGAATCAACACAAAACTAATAAGTGACTCATACCGTTAACCTCAAACAAACGGAACACACCTGTTCCATCTTAAGAGCTTAACGGTAATGTGACTCAGTCACCAACAGAGGGAGCCAGAGTGCTGAAAATAAAAACCCCCTTTGGTAACAGAAAACAAACTCAAGCTGCTTTTCTGTGCGCAGCTGTGTGTAACACACAACCTAAATGTGATTCAACTAAATAACGCCGGAGCTGTCACAACAGACGCAGTAGTTATCTTCATCCGGGGAAACGGGGCTGCAACTGTAACACGGGAAGCTCAGCGACCCGTGCCACAGAGCTCCGCCGTGCGCGTTCACCCATTACAGATACACTCTTGCAGCTCCCGTTTAAACCTCTTATCCGGTCGGAGCGTGACGCGAAGCCGTCGCCAGTCACACTCCACCACGACCCACGGATAAGGCACAAACACAGGAAACACGGCTGCAAGAGAGCACGAATCAGTATTCAGTAATGGGTTCTCAAACACGCACCATCCGGGCGGAGAGCACCTGCAACTGATCCGGATAACTTCTGAACGTCTGCTGCCGCCTTCCCGGCGCGTTACCGTCTCTGCTACCGGCTGGGTCCGTGATGTTTGGCCAGAGACTACTGTTATGTGTCGGACGCAGCCCGGAGAACCGACCAGCGTTTGAAGGACCCAGTATAAAATAAGCAGAGCACGGTACAAAGGATAACAGAGTTTAATGAACATAACAGTGATGTGATAAATATAAGAGTGCGCGGTCTGGCGTGGTGGATTGCGGTGCGCTCCCAGCAGCGCTAACGGTCCGGAGCCAGAACCAGTTCGGACCCAAGGACCCCGCCGACACCCCCCAGGTGGCCG
The DNA here is from genome assembly GCF_902500255.1 of Thalassophryne amazonica. Taxonomy (NCBI): domain Eukaryota; kingdom Metazoa; phylum Chordata; class Actinopteri; order Batrachoidiformes; family Batrachoididae; genus Thalassophryne; species Thalassophryne amazonica. The sequence goes on along the minus strand of NC_047110.1, from coordinate 95,422,907 downwards.
CGACAAACCGAGTCTGTGAATGAAGAAATCATCATGTGAGTCCACACTCAACACACAGAGAGAACGCTCAAAGGTGTACAAACAGCAAACACTTCCTGGCTTAATTACTAATCAGCTTCCCACCCTGCAGGCATGGAACACCCTGTTCACAAACTCACTGCAGTGGAAGCTAATTAAAATGACTAACATAACAGCTCAATATAATAAGGTGTGAGGGACACCACATTTACTGACTGTATACATGTTAGTCACAAAATCTAACGTACCTCAGGAAGTGTGCTGACGAGCGTGAGACCTCACCCCCTCCTCTTTCACAGACCATGCATCAAACCTGGACGTTCTCTGCATCCACTGATGATGAGATGGCTCTTGAGACGACGATCTCACCCGTCTAGTCACATGGTCGAGTCTCTGGCAAATACACACTGTGTACTCCAGACTTAAATGCTACCATGTTCCAATCCATGTAGATGCACCACAGCTGTGAGTCCTGACGAGCCGCAGGTGATCAGGGTGAGGTCCTGATATCTCAGCCACACAGTCCCAAATGCGCACCACCTGGAAGGAAAACCAAAAGACAGAAACAAAAGACAAACAAAAGCCAGCCAGGCACGCCAGCCACAACAATATGTGCAGATTTGGAAAAGTGTTTTATTACAATGACAGAAAAAACATGCATTAGCCTTCCTGTCTTCTGTGGGTTATACGAGGTCTGTTAGAAAACTATCCGACCTTTTTTATTTTTTTTATCATTTCCAAACTGAACGCCCTCCGCCATTGTGCGCCGTCTTTAAACCGGTTGTAACACTCCTTAATCTGTGTGATCCCCATAGAATCGTCCCTGAAAGCAGTCTGAATCTTCCGAATGGTGTCCACCTGGAGGTCTCTCACAGTTTCTGGAAAAATTTTATGCAGCAAAGCGCCAAATCGTTCAGACATTTTCCTCACAATAAAAATCCGACGAGGGGGGTGGACCACTGCTCACTCAAAGCGTGCTCACAGGTGAATGACGCAATCGACAGGCATGAAAAAACTCAAGCATGCACACAAAGGTTCAAGCTTGGCTGATGCAAGCGCACATGATTCAAATCCATATAGTTTTTGCAAAAAATAAAAAGGTCTGTTACTTTTCTAACAGACCTCGTATAATATGACCACAGTCCAGTTGCACACACACCTGCCTACAAAAATACATACACACACACACACACACACACACACACACACACACACACACACACACACACACACACACACACACACACACACACACACACACACACACAAATTGGTTAAACTTTTTATATTAAAAAAATGTATTATAAGAATGTAATATTAACATTATGAACCTCATGGTTTTTAGTTTCACACAAAGCAGCAGGTGCTGGTCCAGGTTCTGGTCCCTCATCTTGTCAAATCAAATCAAATTTATTAATTTATATAGCGTCAATTCACAATAAAATTGCCTCAAGGTGCTTCACACAGCATAATAAAATCAGAGAAAATCAAATAAAAAATTTAAAAACACAATAAAAAGACAAAACCATAAATAACACAAGCAATGAGGATGTTAGTGAAGGTGAGCTTATGGAGCCACTTTACAAGCAAATTATTTAACTAAAATGTAATTAAATGTTAGTAACCTTTACAACATTTTTTTTTTCCCTGTTTTGTCTATTTGCTTTTTAGGATTACCTAATAAATGGTGTGTCTTTCTAGTCCCAGGAACCGAGGGACAGATAAAAGATGACTATACAAACTATACAATATTACAGAGAATTACAAAGTATACAGAAAAGGAATAGGGCTATTATGGTATGAATGTATGGCGTATACGAGGTCTACGAGAAAAATAATGTACCTTTTTATTTTTTTCAAAAACTATATAGATTTGAATCACGTGCGATTACATCAGCCAACCTTGAACCCTCGTGCGCATGCGTGAGTTGTTTCACGCCTGTCGGTTACGTCATTTGCCTGTGGGCAGGCTTTGAGTGAGGAGTGGTCCATCCCCCTTGTCGGAATTCCTTTGTCTGACTTCTTCCTGAGAGACTGGCGCTTTGCTTTACCAAATTTTTTCAGAACTTGTGAGGCAGATCTAAGTGGACACCATTCGAGAAATTCAGCTGATTTTCGGTGAAAATTTTAACGGCTGATGAGAGATTATGGAGTGTTACTGTCGCTTTAAGGACTTTCCATGGAGCAGGACATCGCGCCGCGTTCTGAGGCGCCGTCATCAGCCTGTTTCGAGCTGAAAACCTCCAAATTTAAGCCTCTGTTGACCCAGGACGTCGTGAGAGAACAGAGAAGTTTCAAAAGAGCTCGGGATCAGCAGTTTATCCGGACATTCCACTGTTAAAGGAGATTTTGTAATGAAAGACGTGCGGATGGATTGGCGCATTGGCAGGCAGCCGGAGTGGCGTGCCGCCACAGGAAAAACACCTCCGTGTTGATAACCATTTGTAAAAACCAGGTGGCTTTTGATGGCTTTCAGTAGAGTGAGTATCTGAGAAATTGTTTAACAGCTGGACATGTTCCAACTTGTCCTTAAGGCTTCCAACGGAGGTGTTTCTCCTGTGCCGGCTGCCTGCCGACACGCCAATCTGTCCGCACGTCTTTCATTACAAAATCTCCTTTAACATTGGAATGTCCAGATAAACTGCTGATCCCGACCTCTTCTGAAAGTTCTCTGTTCTCTCACGACGTCCTGGGTCAACAGAGGCTTAAATTTGGAGGTTTTCAGCTTGAAACAGGCTGACGATGGCGCCTCAGAGCGCGGCGCGACGTCCCGCTCCGTGGGAAGTCCTTAAAGTGACAGTAACACTCCATAATCTCTCATCAGCCGTTAAAATTTTCACTGAAAACCAGCTGATTTTCTCGAATGGTGTCCATTTCGATCTGCCTCACAGGTTCTGAAAAAATTTTGATAAAGCAAAGCGCCAGTCTCTCAGGAAGAAGTCAGACAAAAGAATTCCGACAAGGGGGGTGGACCACTCCTCACTCAAAGCCTGCCCACAGGCGAATGACGTAACCGACAGTGAAAAAACTCTCGCATGCCCACAAGGGTTCAAGCTTGTCTGATGTAATCGCACGTGATTCAAATCCATATAGTTTTTGAAAAAAATAAAAAGGTCCGATACTTTTCTCACAGACCTCGTATAATATGAATTAACCTTTTTCCTTATTTTTTAACAAACACAAATATACTGCATTGATTTATTCAGTCTAATATTGTTAAGAAATAACAGGAATTACCTTCTTTTTTCAAATACAGGGTTATAAAATGTGTCATTTTTATTATGACATTATTTTGTATTACTTCATAAGACAGTACAGTACTCCCTTAACCTACAAGTTGTAGTTTAAGGGAGTAATATTCTGAAAGTCTGTTTGTTATTAATATGGACTGAGTTTACTGAATGACATTGACTATAAGATGAATAATCTGTTCTTTAATGTTATGATTGTAGAATATTGTATTATGTATTTTTTTTTCTTCACAAAGAGAATTACACACTGTTAAGCGATGAATTACACTTACTTTTATTTAATTACTTATTTTGGAAAATTGTGTTAAATTAGATATTTTGCTGTGACTGTTGATCTTATATCTCAAACCATAATTTGTAGTCAAGTTAACACTGGGGTATATCTCTGTTAAAATGCACAGGGATGCACCAAATTGCACTATTTTTCTAGTAAATGCTGCAATTTGGTCCCACAGACCCCCCCAAACTCAGTATCGTTCCCCCAACTTTAAAAAGGGTTCTGACTCCCAGGTGTGATTTAAGGTATACATGATGTAGACCTGTTTTGACTATGCATTAGAAATTTGGTGTTTCCGTTGATAAAAAGAGCACAACAGTGTGTGTGGAGGGGGGGGGGCCTCAATATGGCTAGTACCTAGGGCCCAGAATTTGGTGCTATGCCCCTGCACACTGTTCACCTCATTCACTCACATCTTCAACTGCTTAGTCCAATTAAGGGTCACAGGGGGGCTGGAGCCTATCCCAGCAGTCATAGGGCGTGGGCGGGGGAACACCCTGGACAGGACACCAGTCTGTATCAGGGCTACATATGGACAAACAAAAACATTCACAACTAAGGATAATTTCAAGTTTCCCATTCATCTAACCATATTGTTATTTCTTAATTATTAATTTAAATCAAGTTTAAAACATATTCAAACACAGAAATGTTCATGTCCCTGACTAATGCTATCCACCATGGCCAAGACCAAAGAGCTGTTTAAGGACACCAGGGACAAAACTGTAGACCTGCACAAGGCTGGGATGGACTACAGGACAACAGGCAAGCAGCTTGGTAGAAGACAACAACTGTTATGATTATTTATTAGAACGTGGAAGAAACACAAAATGACTGACAATCTCCCTTGGTCTGGGATTCCATGCAAGATCTCACTTCGTGGGGTAAGGCTGATTCTGAGAAAGCTCAGAACTACACAGGAGGACCTGGTCAATGACCTGAAGAGAGCTAGGACCACAGTCACAAAGATTACATTAGTAACACATGATGCTGTCATAGTTTAAAATCCTGCAGGGCAGCAAGGTCCCCCTGCTCAAGCCAGCACATGTCCAAGCCTGTTTGAAGTTCACCAGTGACCATCTGGATGATCCAGAGGAGAGCATGGGAGAAGGTCATGTGGTCAGATGAGACCAGAATAGAGCTTTTTGGAATCAACTCCACTTACCATGTTTAGAGGATGAGAACAACCCCAAGAAAACCATCCCAACTGTGAAGCATGTGGGTGGAACCATCATACTCTGGGGGTGCTCTTCTGCAAAGGGGACAGGACGACTGCACCGTATTGAAGGGAGGATGGATGGGGTCATGTTTTGCAAGAATATGGCAAACAACCTCCTTCCCTCAGTAAGATCATTGAAGATGGGTCATGGCTGGGTCTTCCAGCATGACAATGGCCCCAAACACACAGCCAGGGCAACTAAGGAGGAGCTCCGTAAGAAGCATTTCAAGGTTCTGGAGTGGCCTGGCCAGTCTCCAGACCTGAACTCAACAGAAAATCTTTGGAGGGAGCTGAAACTCCAAACCTGAAAGATCTAGAGAAGATCTGTATGGAGGAGTGGACCAAAATCCATGCTGTAGTGTGTGCAAACCTGGTGAAAAACTACAGGAAATGTTTGACCTCTGTATTTGCAAACAAAGGCTACTGTACCAAATATTAACATTGATTTTCACAGGTGTTCAAATACTTATTTGCAGCAGTAACATACAAATAAATTATTAAAAATCATACATTGTGATTCTCGGATTTTTTTTTTTTAGATTATGTCTCTCACAGTGGACATGCACCTAAGATGAAAATTTCAGACCCCTCCATGATTTCTAAGTGGGAGAACTTGCAAAATCACAGGGTGTTCAAATACTTATTTTCCTCACTCTATGTGACTATTTCAGGAGGAGAAATGCACTGCTTTGGCTATTTGTGCCATTCTATGTGCAGAAATGTTAAAAATGAAAGAGGCACCAGTGAATATGGACATGTCCACTCACAAGCTCCCACAGAACCACCCCAGGTCATCCATTGAAACCATCCAGGAAATTAACCGGACCATCCCCACCTTTCAAATGTTACGGTCATCTGCTACACCCAGAGAAACATGGGTGTGTGTTTGGGCTTCTCCAGCCACCAGGGTCTTCAACAATGAAGGGCCTGCATGCCAGATCATGACCAGAGACACGCACCACATAGCCAAAATGTTGTGGCTGACATTCCTGCACAGTGGAAGTGATACTACCCACCTGAGTCTCCCTGTTTGTTTGACACAACATCATTCCAGCAGTACCCAAGGCTCCTCCAAAAAGACATCCAGTCACTTGTTAGTGTGGAAGTCTCAAAGCTATACAGTAAAACAGGAAGCACCAGGAGCCTAAAGACGGGACATTTGTTCGCCAAAAATATTGACATCACCAAACACTTCTGTCCAGCATTGTCGTGACTCCATAAGATTTTCCCAGGTCTCTCTATATCAAAGGCAGAGGAACCAGATATATGAATGGTATTATATGAGTAAGTGAAAGTATCTACAAGTTCAACACCTTCATTACAAACAGATACACTTGTGATGGCCAATTCCAGGGAGTCATTAAAAATTTGGATCTTTGTCTTGATCCAGGACAGTCATAAAGCCAGACAATCACATTCTTCAGTCAGCTACTCAAGTGCTGCAATAAGGGTGTCCATGAACTTCTCAAAGATCACAGTATCATCCACGAAGTCAAGGTCAGTAAACCTTTACTTGCCAACAAAGGCACAGAATGTGATGGTTTCCACAACAGTTCCAGGCTTCTTCTGGCTGATTCTTCAGTTATCTGTGAACCACCAAATGTTGTTGTGATTGCTGTGAAACAGCTGAGGGCCAAGAAAGCTCCAGGAATTTGCAACATCTGAGCTGAGCTCCCCCAGGTGAGTGGTGATGCCATACTTCTGGCATCACCAAAATGTTTTTGAATTTGGGAGTCAAGTATCATTAATGCAAACTGAAAGAAAGTATTCAGATTAGATTTGATAGAACTTTATTAATCCCTTGGGAAGACTCCCTCGGGGAAATTGAAGTTCCAACAGCATTGTATAGCAGCACACAAGGTAAGAAGGGCACAGAGTATCAAAAGTAAAAAACAATTTGCAAATATAAACACACAAATATAAATACCAGACATACTGATCAATACTGGTTTACTGGCTACTGCTGTTCCTCTCCTCCCTGTCTTCTGTCTTCTAGGCATGTGAATCTCATCACTGACAACGATTCGATACGCACCTTAATACGATACATATAGGGATACGATTTACCCCGCTTCCCGATTCGATTGACATCTTTAAATGGCTTTGAGAGAGGTTAATGAACACATTGCGGACCTGCCGCTGGAACTGAAGCAGAGAACCAGTGAACAGCGGGTTGAAACAATGCTTTATTGCTTCAAGCAGGCCCACTGCAGTCTGCAATCAACGCAGAGAAATGATCATTTCCTGATAAACACACTCAAAAACAATGACCGCTCTGGTGTCCAGAACTGAAGGACCAAAAAGGCTATTAATGTCATCATTTTTGTTGTGGTAGAAATGGAATCATGCAACATGATTCAACCCGTCAAATGGATCGATGTACACTGAATGAATCAATAGACTTGCATCGCGCACATTTGTATCTAGATACCGATTCGTATCGATTAATCTCCACATCTCTACTGTCTTCCTGTTACTCCTCCTCCCCCCTGAGTGAGGAGTTGTACAGTATGATGACCTGAGGGACAAAGGAGTTTTTCAGTCTGTTGGTCCTGCACTTGGGAAGGAGCAGTCTGTGGCTAAAGAGGCTTCTCTGGTTGCTGATGACGGTGTGCAGAGGGTGACTGGCATCGTCCATAATGTCTAGCAGTTTGTCCAGTGTTCTCCTCTCTGCAATTGTCACCAGAGAGGCAAGCTTCATTCCAACCACAAAGCCAGCCTGCCTCATCAGTTTGTCCAGTCTGGATGTGTCCTTCTTGGATGTGCTGCCCCCCAACACACCACGGTGTAAAAGAGGATGCCTGCTACTATGGACTGGTAGAACATCCGCAGGAGTTTCCTGCAGATGTTAAACGAGCACAACCTCCTCAGAAAGTACAGCCTGCTCTGTCCCTTCCTGTACAAGTGGTTGGTGTGGGTTGTCCAGTCCAGTTTGCTGTCCAGCCACAGCCCGAGGTGCTTGTAGGAATCCACAGCCTCCACCTTGCTCCCTGGTCGTGGACACGGTCTGGACTTCCCAAAGTCAGTGACCGCAGGCGTGCACACAAATACGTGTCATACGCCCGTCTCCATGCTCGCATTCAGATGTATCAAAAGTGAAATGACCATGGAAATGTGTGGTGCATCACGCAAAAATCTTGGCTGGCGTGCACATGTTTCTGCATCTAGGGGAGGTGATGGTCTAGTGGATAAATGTTGGGCTTGAGACCAGAGGATCCTCGGTTCAAATCCCAGCGTGACCAAAAAATCACTAAGGGCCCTTGGGCAAGGTCCTTAATCCCCTAGCTGGTCCCAGTGTGTAGTGAGCACCTTGCATGGCAGCACCCTCACGTTGGGGTGAATGTGAGGCATTACTGTAAAGCGCCTTGAGCGTCTGATGCAGATGGAAAAGCACTATATAAATGCAGTCCATTTACCATTTTACATCTGTTGTGCCATCGCTGACATGTACAGGTGATGCAGGGAACTGGTAATAGTGTGAAAACAAGTAATTAGAGTGATGTGGACATCAGAGACACACTGATGAACAGTTACATGGGTGGACATAAAAGCATGTGCAAAGTGATGCATAAAATGGCACTAACAGCGGCTGCATTAGCATTGTCAGATGACCTTGCAAATGGTGCAATCCGACGTGAGTGCGTATTCAGGGTGTATTCGATTACCAAGGCCACTGTTACTGGAGTTGCACACAGACATGCAATATGTTGAGGAGCCAGGGGTTGTCAGTGCCTACACAAGTGCTGACCACGCCAGACGTCCTGGCATCAGTGGCATTCCAGCATGAGCTGGCTGATCAATCAGGATTGTGCCAGTCAACCTCGAGCCGAGCCATGCCAGCTGTGTGGAACACAATCATCTGAATGTCATCCAGGTACATTCCAACATTACAGCGCATTTTGCAGCGACATCCAGTTTCCCAAATTTAATTGGAGCTGTTGACTGCACACATGTTGCTATAAAGGTGCCATCACATGAAGTTGTTTTTGTTAATGGGAAACATTTTCATTCCATCAGTGTTCAAATCATATGTGATGCACAAATGCGCATCAGGCTGGAGGCTGGTGTTGTATGGCTGGGGGGCCTGGCTGCCTTTTTGTTTCTGTCTTTTGTTTTTCCTTCCAGGTGGCTTGCATTTGGGACTGAGTGGCTGTGTTGCTGAGGTTATCAGGACCTCACCCTGATCACCTACGGCTCGTCAGGACTCACAGCTGTGGTGCATCTATATGGATTGGAACATGGTGGCATTTAAGACTGGAGTATACAGTGTGTTTTTGCCAGAGACTCGACCTTGTGACCAGACGGGTGAGATTGTCGTCTCGGGAGCCATCTCATCATCAGTGGATGCAGAGAACGTCCAGGGTTTGATGCACGGTCTGTGAAAGAGGAGGGGGTGAGGTCTCACGCTCGTCAGCACACTTCCTGAGGTACGTTAGATTTTGTGACTAACATTTATACAGTCAGTAAATGTGGTGTCCCTCACACCTTTATTATATTGAGCTGTATGTTAGTCATGTATCGGCTTCCACTGCAGTGGAGTTTTGTGAACTGGATGTTCCATGCCTGCAGGTTGGGAAGCTGATTAGTAATCAAGCCAGGAAGTGTTTGCTGTTTGTACACCTTTAAGTGTTCTCTCTGTGTGTAGAGTGTGGACTCACATAATGGTTCCTTCTTTCACAGACTCGGTTTGTTGCTGCCACCTGGGGGGTGTCGGCGGGGTCCTTGGGTCCGAACAGCTTCTGGCTCCGGACCATTAGCGCTGCTGGGAGCGCACCACGCCAGACCGCACTTTCTTTTGTTGTTTTTTGTATCACTGTTATGTATTAAATTCAGTTAGCCTTTGTACCGTGCTCTGCTTATTTCATACTGGGTCCTTCAAACGCTGGTCAGTTCTCCGAGCTGCGTCCGACACATAACAGCTGGCACAGCATGCGACGGGGGGCTGCTTGGTGGTTAAATAGTGTATTTGTGTAATTGATTCGAACATAAACCAGCGCAATCACATTTGGCCATCTGTGCATTCAAATGTTTTTTACTATTATTATTAATGTCTTTATATTTTTGCTTGATGGTGAGACCTGCAGAGCTTCTTAACAGGCTTACTGAGTTCAGTATTTGTCAATAAATGCATATGTAACTTGTGAATGTCACACAGTCAGCGGAGGCGCACCTCACCTTTTTAACTTCAGTGTGTGTGCGCTGTTCTGAGCTTGCAGTGTGTCAGCCTCACACACACGTGCTCTGTAGTTCCCACAAACATTTTTCCAGTTTTACGATTAATCCATTTAACACTGTACCGAATAAACTGTCCCTGCATGTCTCCACATAATTTCCAGTCATCTATAATATAATTTCTTTTCTGTGTTCATGTTGTCTGATGTGACGTTGTGGGGAATCCCTGCTCAGAGTGCCTATTTACATGAAATTGCATATTTAAATGGCGCATGGGGAGTTTGATTCCACGCTTAATTCCATATTTAGTGGGATGTACAAATGGAACGTGTGTGGATCCATGCCTATGCACACTTTGATACATCTGAATATTTTTGTGCTTACGCCAGTTTTTGGGTTTTGGCATACTCCATGTTTCAGTAGGAAATCCACACAAGTCTTTGTACATGAGGCCCCAGCTCCTTTGTCTTTGAGGTGTTGAGCTGTAGATGGTTTGTGTGGCACCAGGCAGCAAAGTCCTTCACTACGCTCCTGTACTCCTCCTCTCTGTTATCCCTGATGCATTCAACAATGGCTGTGTCATCTGCGAATTTCTGGATGTGACACAGCTCAGAGTTGTAGCAGAAGTCAGAGGTGTGCAGGGTGAAGAAAACAGGAACCAGCACCGTGCCCTGGGGTGCTCTGGTGCTGCTGATCACAGTGTCAGATGTGGTGTCCCTCAGCCTGACATACTGCAGCCTGTCGGTGAGGTAGCTGGAGATCCAAGTGATCTCCAGCTACCTCACCAACCTACCTCAGGATGCGAGTGGCAGGGGTCCCTCGCATCCTGTTCAGTTTGTCCTGGAGCACAAGGAGCTGGATGGTGTTGAAGGCACTCGAGAAGTCCAGGAAGAGAATCCTCACTGTGCCGTTTCCCTTATCCAGGTGCGAGTGTACGCGGTGTAGCAGGGAGAGGATGGCATCCTCCACACCAAAACCTGACTGATCTGCAAACTGCAGACAGTCCAGGGCTTGTTGCACCTGGGATTTGAGTAAACTGAGGAAGAGCCGCTCCAACGTCTTCATCAAGTGTGAAGTGAGTGCCACTGGTCGGAAGTCATTCAGCTCGGTGTGGCCTGTTTGTCTTCGGAACTGGAGCAATGCATGATGTCTTCCAGAGGGTGGGCACTCTCTCTAGCTGCAGGCTAGAGAGAGTGCTTACTGTCCCACTCTAGAAAGGAAAGTGGGACAGTAAGCACTGAATTGCATTAATTACAGGTGAGTTACTAGGAGAGGTGCTTTCCAGGATTATTCTTAAAATTAGATTAGATTAGATTGAATTTAATTAATCCCTTGGGAAGACTCCCTCAGGAAAATTGAGGTTCCAGCAGCCACTCAGTGACCAGAATATTGTGGGTTCACTCCCAAGAAGTCAACCATCTCAACATTCTCGCTCTGTGTGGACTCATTGAATGCAAGATAGAACTTTATTAACCCCTTGGGAAGACTCCCTCAGGGAAATTGAGGTTCCAGCAGCATTGTATAGCAGTACACAAGGTAAGAAGCACACAAAGTATCAAAAGTGAAAGTAAAAAACAATTTGCAAATATAAATATAAATACACAAATATAAATACTAGAAATACTGCTTGCTACTGGGTTACTGGCTACTACATCCCCTGTCTTCCTGTTACTCCTCCTGCCCCCGAGTGAGGAGTTGTACAGGATTCAGATCCATTTTCTTGCCGCTCAGTGACCAGAATATTCTGACTTCACACCCAAGTCAACCATCGATCACATTCTCACTCCGCATGGACTCATTGAATGCTAGCACAAATATCAGCCGTGTTTCTTTGCAGCCTGTGTTGGTTTTCACAAAAAGGCATCATGAGTGACATGGAAAAATTACAAAAAATTGTTCAGTTACTTATGGATCTGACTGTATTTAAAAAAAAATTGTTTTCAAAAATATGATACATTTAAATTATGAGTCCACATTTATCATTGTCCGATTGTTTATCATGTATTTCTGCAGTCTGACTGTTGACATATTAAACTCTAGTTAATCATTACACACACATTGATTAAACTGGATGAATCACTGGAAGCAGAACGGTTCTGGTGCTGTTAGATCTTTGTGCTGCATTTGATACCATGGATCATCATATTCTACTTGATAGGCTGGAAAATCAATGGGATTACTGGGACTGCCCTTGCATGGTTGACGTCATACTTAACCAGTCATTCTCACTGTGTTCTGTACTGTAACACTACCTCTAACCTTAGTGACATGAAATTTGGGGTTCCACAGGGGTCGGTCTTAGGCCCCGTGCTTTTCTCCCTTTATATAGCACCCCTTGGGCACATATTGCAGCGTTTTGGGATTACCATTCACTGCTATGCTGATGATATTCAGTTATACATGCCGATAACTGCCGGTAATCTTATTCACATAAAATCCTTAGAAGACTGCCTTGCATCAGTGAGAAGTTGGATGTCTAGAAACTTCCTACTTTTAAACTCTGATAAGACTGAAATGATGGTTCTTAGTCCAGTGAGACATCGGCATCAATTTGACCAGTTAATGCTTAGCCTCGGCTTGTGAGTCATACATTACATGGACAAAATGAGGAACATTGGGCTAATTTTTGATCCTACATTGTTCTTTGACCTCCACATTAGAAATATTAAGAGGACTGCTTTCTTCCACCTGCGAAATATAGCGAAGATTTGTCCCATCCTGTGTATGGCTGATGCTGAGACCCTGATCCATGTGTTTATCTCTTCTAGATTGGACTACTTCAATGTTCTATTTTCTGGTTTACCGCAGTCCAGCATTAGGGCTCTCCAACTGGTTCAAAATGCTGCAACCAGACTTTTGACACAAAGCAGAACGTTTGACCACATTACACCCATTTTGGCATCCCTTCACTGGCTTCCTGTCCCAGTGAGATCAGATTTTAACGTTCTGCTACTAGTCTATAATATTGTTCATGGACTGGCACCTCCCTAGCTGACCTAATTAAACCTTACGTACCAGCGCGGGCCTTGCTTTCTCAGGGTGCAGGACTACTTTGTGTCCCTAGGGTGAATAAGAAATCTGCAGGTCATTGTGCCCTGTGGAATGATCTCCCTGTGTCAATAAAACAGTCAGATTCTGTGGAGACTTTCAAGTCCTGACTTAAGACGCACTTAATTTCCCTTTTGTATGGCTAGCATACTGGCATAGTATAGTTTTACAGTTTTTGCTCTTTTAATTCATTTTATTAGGAAACGGAGCGTGCCACGGCCTCAACTTTACCTAAATTCTGGGTCAGTCATTGAAGTTTAGGGCTAGTGGCCGGCACCTTAGTATCCTGTTTTTCTTGTTGTTTAATGTTGGCAAATTATACTGTATTTTTTGTCTTTCTGATGCCTGATCCTGTTTTTTTCTCTCTGTTTAAGGTGCAGCTCCATCCAGAGATGGGTGTAGTATTTGTGCTGAAAACCCTCCTGTCCTGTGCACCAACAGCATTTCTTGTATATTCGTTTTGTGAATTGTTCTGTAATTTGTCTCTGTAGCATGGTCCAAGCAGAGCGCCACCCCCTTTGTGTCTGGTCTGCTTGAGGTTTCTTCCTCAAAGAGAATTTTTCCTTACCACTACTGCTCTGGGGGTTAGTAAGGTTAGACCTTACTTGTATGAAGCATCTTGAGGCAACTCTGTTTCGATTTGGCGCTATATAAATGAAATAAATTGAAATTGCAGAAGAGTATCGGACGGATGAGAAGATCATGTGCAGACGGCATGTCATGTGCTTGCACAATCTCCAGGACTACAAACCACAAACCAGACAGAGAATACTACACAGCAAGTTAAATTGTATTTTAAAAAGGCTTTTTAAAATGTCTTTTCTTGCTTAGCAATTTATTGGTAATTGTAAACTACTTTTGTGTCTGTGAAGATACCGTTAAGTTCTTATAATTCACCATGCTGGCACCATCAACCCCAGCAGACTAAACACAGTACTTAAATATTCCTGTAATCTACTTGGGACCATCTTCTCATGTCATTACTCATGCACATGCCGTTTCTCTCAATGCGAACAATGCAGCAGAGTTGTTCTTTGCACCCGTGCTTTAATCTTAAACAGATGTGTTTACCACTGGAACCAGCAATTTGGCCAAATCATAAGTAATAAGATGCAACAGAGGTCTCCATTACTTACATTCTCAACACATTTGCAAGTTGTTGTTTTTTTTTTTCTCCAAGTGAACAGCTTAAAAAACACATTTCCAACCATACTTTGCAGCATGTTTTCCCCTCATTGCTGGATTTCCACTCAATAGCACTGTGCTTAAATTGTAATTAAGGTATTTTGTGTGTGCAGTATGGCTGTATTAAGGTTGCAATTACTTAAGGCTAGCAATGTGCTACATTTGCTGTTGCAATTTGCTTTAAATTGCACAATTAACCTGATAATGACATGCTGCAGCTGAGTAGTTCAGAGCCAAACAGCTTGGGAAAAAAAGAAAAGAGCCTTATTCTTATCTTTAACACTTTGCCTGACTGGATAAATACAAGGCACGCACAAGCAGAGTTCAATAATTAGATCAATTAAGCCAGTGGGTAATCAGATGCAGAGAGAGAATTACAAAGCTTCTTTTCATGATGTGAAATGAAGGGGCCCTAGTGAACCTCCAGCTCAAGGGCCTTTCACATTGACCACGTTAGGCCGATGCGTCGACGCTTTCCAATGCATCGGATGCGTTTCCAAAGCGTTGTGACGTCAGACGCTTCGCTTCAGAAGCGGCAAGGGGGCGGAGATTGCTACATCACACTCTGGCTGTTTCTACAACCTGAAAAAAGTTCAGCGATCTCCATCTTGAATTTGCGTCACCTGAACCACAAAAAAGCTTTAAAAAAAGCAGCAGAACGATTCTCCCATCACTCTGCTGGGAGAAGCTTTTTTCAGCTACTTTTTGAGTGATGCCGACCGAAGGAGGACTGACAACTTGGTGGGATATCGATCGAACCACAACAGCGGGCCAACCCGCACGGAGAAGCCGGCCTTCAGGCATCATCCCTGGGCAGACCGAGGCAGGCAGCAGGGGTGATTAGTTGGTTCCACTCCTTCAGCCAATGCAAAGGAGTCAGTATCGGGTTATTTGATCACATGACTTTTAGTCAGGATTCTGATATTTTGCTGATTGGCTGAGACATGCCGCTCTCTGATTGGCTGCAGCCTTTGTTTACAACGTAGCACTGGTACCACAGTCTCTGGAGGAGTGGAACCAACTTACATTTTTGGCGGTTACACCACAGCGAATCACAGAGCGTGGCGTGATAGCCAATAGTGGCCAACGTATCATATGGACCAATCACAGCCATGTTTTCAAAAACATGCTTCCGGTCTCTTTGTATAAGACACTGTGGTACCAGTGCTACCGGGGGGATGGAGCAAACCCACTCAGTCTGAAAATCTCCCACTTGGATATATACGAAGTCCCAGTTTGCCCAACGGAGTTTAGTTCTGCAGGTTTATCGAGGTGAGAATAATATAAAAATAAAACGTGACGTTTACTGCACTGCTGTGAAGGTTTAATGATCGGCTAACGTTAGCTTAGCCTTTTAGCACAGTTGATCTGAGTGAATGCTTTAATTTGTAAATGGTTCAGTCTTTTTTTATTTTTACCAAATAAAGCTACAACTTTTTCGGAGACCACAAAAGCTCAACTTTAAATAACTTTTTTTTTTGCTGTACAGACAACCAAACTTCCATTGATCAGCTGAACACCATGAAATCCAGTCGAAAGAAAACATCTCTGCTCTTCAGCAACACCACCAGAGGTCAAAGCTGCAGAAGAGACCTTCATCTGGTCCCGAGAATTCAGCATAACATCACCTGCTTCTAAATAAAAGGCTCTTTCAACAGTAACTATTTTATTATTTTTTAAAAAGCTGTTTCATTTTATATTTTGACAATAAATGAACGGATCATTAAAAATGTCCACGAAATCAAAGTCAAAAAACATTTGCACAAATAGAAGCTCTCCACTAATTGTACTCAAATTCATATTTTAGAAATGACTATCTGGTCTTATTTAGCAGACAGGAGGCAGAGACAAGAAGAAGAGGAGTGTCTCTCCCTTATTTAGCAGGAGTAGGGGGAAAAACTACAGAGGATCTTCAGACAGCACAAAATCCCAGTTTACTTTAAACCGGTTAACACCTTGAGACAGAAATTAGTTCACCCTAAGGACAGGATCCCTAGTGACAAACAGAGCAATGTAGTGTATTATATCAGATGTCAGGAAAACTGTAATGAAGACTACATAGGTGAGACTAAGCAACCTTTACACAAAAGGCTATACCAGCACCGCAGAGAGGTCGCCAGTGGACCTCAGTCTGCAGTTCATCTCCACCTGAAAGACACTAACCACACGTTTGAGGACAAGGAAGTTAAAATCTTAGCCAGAGAGAAGAAATGGTTTGAGAGAGGGGTCAAGGAAGCATTCTTTGTAAAACAGTTGAAACCCAGCCTTAACCGGGGGGCGGGTCTCAGACACGCTTTGTCCCCTGTTTACAATAGGGTACTCAGGTCAAAGCAGTTTCAGTCTTTTGTTCATGGTAATGAGTCATTCACGTCATCAGGAGAGTCGTCAAGGGAGCCATCAGGGGAGGCTTCCATCCCATCATTAGGAGAGTGCACAATAGGTGCTAATTAGAGTTATTGTTTAGTCACTAGCCTATAGCAGTCGGCCTCAGTAGGAGGGGTCTGGTTAAGTTAAAAACTCCAGCTTTTGTTGGCTTCTGGTTTATTCTTCTCTACAAGAGTCAAGACAGAAGTCAGACTACCAAAGCAAAAATTTTAGCTGAGGAAGCTTCTGTGATTTGAAGCGAAACGTCCTCACGTCAAGCAACCCAGTCCAGTCGAAGATTCAAGCTTCTCTACTATGTAACAAACAACAACAAAAAAAACATTTCCAAGGATTCTTTTTCAGAAAACTGCTCTATAAATGAGCAGTCCTGTGACACGTTTCTGTTTTGTACAGATCAGTGGTTTCTGCCACTAGTTTTGGCCCGACACGTAGTTCCTATTACGTCACAGCTCAGAGCGTTGAAAGTTGGATTGGGTTGAACTTTGACCGCGTCAGCCTGCCGACAAGCGGCAATGCGCGCTCCCATCAGAAGCGTTGCTTTAGCTCGGCTTTTGACGCAACGTTTCTGATACATCTAAAAAGCAACACGTCCCATTGAAAATAATGCTTTTTAGACCTATTTTTGATGCATTTGACGCTTCCGACGTGTTCATTGTGAAAAGCCCATAACGTGCCAATTGAAGACCAGCTTAAAATGATTTCATTTGTGAGCGTCCTGTCCACACAAAACCAACCTACATACACAGTGTGAAATAAGTTACACATCCCTCAATCACAGTGGTCATTAAGTCTTTCTGAATCACACTCACTTGTCTCCTATAGCTAATTGTAGGGCTGCAACAAACGATTATTTGGGTAATCGATTAATCTGATGGGGTTTCGACACGATTAATCGGATTAGCGGGGAATTTTTTTAAAAATGTGCCAGGGAAACAATTTTTCTCTCCTTCCATCACTTTATTTAACAACAGAACCTTATTTGAAAACTTAACATACTTGAAAATCAACAAATTGTCAAATGCCCCTTGGCTGTTGAAATATAAAATAATAAAGAATAAAACAGTTTATAATAAAGAACAAAAATAATTATTTCAAATGGCATTGCTTTATCAAAGGGCTGAGTTGCCATAAAACAACATTGAAACATATAAATGTTATAAAATATATGGTGAAAAAAGAGGTATTTTTATTGCTGCAAATGATCAATTAGCATAACCAGTTAACCATAAAACCTAAATCAAAAACTGTAGCCTGACTCATTATATGTGCAACATTCTCTGTATAACTTGTAAACTATGTGGTCATTTCACAATGACACACGTGACTCATCCCACATCTCTCTCTGTCTGTCTGTCTGTCTGTGTGTGAGGGAACGAGAGACTCTTCACTCCCATACCGTATTTGAGCAAACTTTGGAAACATGAAGGCTTTCGACTATAAAATAAAGCCTATAAATGAATTTCTGGAGCTATACAAGCAGAAGCAGCTTGTTTTATGTGAAGACTTTGACGGAGTTTTTTTCCGCTGCAGCGCTGCTTGGCTCTCTGTCTGCGGGGGAGAGGGGGAGCGGCCAGTTCTGCACAGCCTGGATGGATTTTAGAAAAACTACTTGATAGCACTACCAAACTACCTGTGACGGCGCTGTCAGAACACTGTGGCGCTGCGTCGTTGTTCCATTGTCTGGGGAGAACCCTGTGTTATCATGTTTTCCGATTGTCTGCTGCGTGGAGTGTGGCAGGAAAAACCGAAGACACTTTCTCGTGAGGTGCGAGAAGAATTTGAATGTTTTAAACCAAAAAAAATAAAATTAAATAAAAAATGCCACTTGTCCAGTCGGACAACGATTTAGAGCTATTACTTGTCCGATTTTACACTTGTCCCGGACAATCGGACAAGCGTTAATGTTGATGGTAGGACTTTGACAACATTAATAAAAAAAAACTGTCGGTGCTGTTACTGTTCTTTTTCTTAACTTACCCAGACACTGAGCTCTCACCTTCCTCGTTGATGACTCCGATATGCTTTCGTTTGAGATGCTGCATCATTACCGTCGTACTCCCGTGCCATGCGAGGTCCGAATTGCAAATGTTGCAGTTAACAAGCGTCTTTGCATTGTTTAACGTAAAGTGCTCCCACACTTTTGAAGTCTTAACTTTATTTTGTCTACTTGCATCTGCCATATTCTAACTGTGTAGTTCTAAGAAACAGTGTCTGATCTGCTTTGTGCACTGGTCGCTACTGGCGTCAGAAGCGGCCAGCAGCTTCTGACGTCATAATTGCTCGACACAACGCATCGATGACGCAATGTGTTGCCAACGACTGTTGTCATCGAATTTTATCGATTCATTGTTGCAGCCCTAGCTAATTGCAAAGATCTACTTGCATGGACACAGTGGTGGACGCAGCTAAGCAAAAAGTTAGCTTCAATAACAACTAATCAGCTAACTGAAAAGTTATCTTTTATAAAGCTAAACCGAAAAACCACCTAAAAATTTATTGGAAGCTACAGCTAACCGATAACTTTCAGTAAACTACTAACAAGCTGGTTTTGAGGTTTAACACCACAATCGCTTCTGGTAGCATTAAAGGCAACCACAGACCCAAACAATAAGCCAGCACTTCTGTCTTTGTGCGCTCTGCCTACTGCTGGAAACTCCTGTTTACTATACATTTTGCAGCAGTTAAGCAATTGAGAGGTGCTATGCTCAACTACACACACACACACACACACACACACACACACACACACACACACACACACACACACACACACACACACACACACACACACACACACACACACACACACACAGCCATTATTCCTTAACAGGATACAGAATACAGCAGTGCTGCAGTGAGGCAGAGGTCTTGTAAAATAAAGCAGTTTTGACTTGTGTTTAAGAATTTAAATTTAGTTTAATTTTTAATTTAGTTTAAGGTTTTCATTTAAAATCATCAAATTAATCTGGATAGAATAACCTTAATGTTAATTCTGTCATTTGTACAAAGTTAAAATATAACACATATCTTTTAATTTTAAATAATGCACTGATTCTGAAGTTTTGTATCAAACACAGACAGATGCCAAAGGGATTATGGGTAAATGAGCCTCCACTAACACTGATTGGTTGACTCATTCATTCTATCTAAAAACCAACACGTTAATGTGACATGACGTATCTGTATTTACGTATGAGTGTGCTTTGGTAAAATATGCCATTTTATTCATATGTTTAAAAAAAAAAAGACATTTGCAAAAGCCAAAAGAAAGGTTATTACACAACTGTCTGATATAACCGGGGTCAAAATGCATAAAACACTGCCATTTACTGGCATCCAGACGCTCAGACCCTAACCCATAATCCTTTGCATACCAGTTTTTTTTGTTTGTTTTTGTTGTTGTTGTTGTTTTTTGTTTTTTGTGCGCCAGAGGGTTGCTGCAGTTTAAACAACAGAATCCATGAAGACAACTGTAAATGAATATTAGGATTATGGGATATCTCAATACTTACGGCGAATACTGCCATGAACACTGCTGGCCAGTAGATGGCAGTAGAGACCATAGAGCAAACAGGAAGTGATGCATCTCACAGTGATTCCAATTAAAAATAATGGAGAAGCAACCTGAGCTGCTTCTGCCATTTTTACATAAAGCAAATAATAACAACGTCTATAAACCCAGAGAATATATTCACAAGAGTTTTAGGCACAATATACAAAGAGTTTAATGCTAGCAGGGGTAGTGGCCAAGTGGTTAATGCGCTTGGTTTCAGTGCAGAAGGTTCCGGGTTCAAATCCCACCCCTGCCTCATTTCTCCATGTAATGTGGAGTTGCGTCAGGAAGGGCATCCGGTGTAAAACCTGTGCCAATTCAACATGCAGATCCATCTTAGATTTGCTGTGGTGACCCCGAGTGCAAAACAAGGGAGCAGCCGAAGGGACTCTATACAAAAAGTTTAATGGTGTTGTCCGTGTGGAGTCTGATCAGAGCGTCTCAAATGCATTTCTCCTTTCGTGACTGATTACCCATAATGCACCTGGATACAGCATGTCCACACTAAAACCTTCAAAATTAGTGCAATACTTTAAAACAAAAACATATAGCCGATATTTTCACTTTGTAAAACTTCAAAAGTGACGTTAATTTAAATAACATGTCTGAAATTAGTTTGGTTAAAATTTTAACCATACATTAAAACTGTATACCTCTGGATGACTTGGGTGATATTCCCAGTGAGTCAGTATGGTGTCAAAAGTAATTAATGACCAATTCTCCTCTGAATGCAGAGGATAGAGTGGTTTCTCCTGAAGCCAGCTCTCCTCCGTTTACAGGGAATAGATCTGTTTATCCACTATAAAATATTTAACAGGTAACTGCAAAAATCTTTAATAATGGATTAAACAAAGGTTTTCAACTGTTAAAGATTTATTTATTTCACCTGCGAAAACATGTTAGCGATCTAAAAATTATTGAACCGAAATTTATTGGAATTTTAATTTTATTCATCTGATGATGGTTTTCAAAGTTATCTGAAAAGCTAATCCAATAATGAAAACATTAGCTTTGATAATTAGCAGTTAGCATGCATGCTCTACACCCCACAATAGAAATGTACAAGTAAATACACATATGTAAAAATGGTGTTTTTGACTATGTATGACTTCGTCATATGGCTTTTGTGTGACTGCATGGTGAAGTCATTCATATGGATCAATCACAAATATATAGCAGATCAGTATAGGCTTTAGGTCTTCTATCTAGGCTTCTTGATTGTTGAGACATAAAAAAGGTGTTTTGAGGCCATGTTTTGGTTGATATTGAAATAAACTACTCCAAAAATCTAATCACCTCAAGATATTTATCCAAGTAATAGTCTCGCCAAGTTTGAAAGAAATCCATACAGTCCTTTTTGAGTTATCTTTTATCGGCTCTTCTCAGGACAGACGTCTTCTATCCTCGAGCCTGCCCACACGTCACCTTTGTGTATTGACTGCTATCAGATTCTGTGATTGTCTGTATAATCGTTGTGCACATTCACAACATTAAATTGTTACCTTTTGGCTCATCTATTGACCGTTCATTTGCGCCCCCTGTTGTGGGTCCGTGTCACTACACTTTCCCCAACAATCTTATCAAAAGGCACACACATGCCAGTGAAAACAACAGCCAGATATTAAATATGAAGATTGCACTTGATATGGACAAGACATGACATTTAAGCTTATGTGCACATAGAACATGTGAGAAGCCTCAGTAGTTGCATGGGAGTGCAAGTAACAACTCAACCACAGACCCCTGAGTAGAGAACATCACAGTCATGCAATTCAAAAAAGGTTTAGTAGTAGTCAATGGTACTCATACAGCCAGGAAAAAACAAAACTGAAATAGTCTGTACAATTGCGGTATCTGTGTGGAAAAAAGGTGGTGGGGATAGTCGAGGACACAGGCAAGAGTGCGGTCCACAGGAACACTCTCCTGTCATAAAAGTAGACAAATCAGGAATGTGCAATCCTCAGGAGACTCGTAGAGACAGCACATGTTGGCAACTAGAGTATAAACATGGAGACACGATTCAAGAAAGCAGGCATGGCAGCAAGACAATCTAGCCACTGGAGTGATACCTGTGCAGGGATCTCCCCAATGCTTCATGCTGCTGGCAAGTATCACCCGACGTGGCACGCAACACTTCCACTCGGTGTCCATTCCAACTTTGTGTACTGAAGTCCTAAGACAAAAATGAAAATATTTTCGTATTGTTTCTGGTATGAATCTGTGCTGAATTGTTGATTCGTGAAATTAATGTAAAATGTTTGTGTTTCATTGACACACTGTGTTTTACAAACGTGCAATAAACTTATTTTGGAAAAAAAAAATGTATAGAAAGACAATTGAACATGTGGGAGATTCCAGACTTTTTTTTTAATACATATTTCCCCTGCATAATTTTCAATTTGAAAAGTTTGACTTCCAAAGTCACAATATCACCAGGCTGGGGACATTCACTTCAAAGTGTGAAAATCTCACCTTGTCCTTGTGATTCAGATTTTGACATGATGAACATGCAAAGTTAGAAATAACTAAATTTGATACTGAAACCAATTTACACAGACTAAAAAGTACTTAGGCCTTCCTTCTTGCAAGAAGAATGGAAAAATGAAATGAAAAAATAACCAAAAAATTATCCTTTAGATCTAAAAAATAAGTCACAAACAAGTACAAAAACAAGGGCATGTTGCACGTTATATAACGTCCTAGTTAGCAACACAACATCAAAGCATTTATGATTATAAGTCTATCTGTACACATACAGTAATAATTAGTGGTTGCCGATGTATTTTAGTGCTAATTATCCCACTCGCTCCGCGAGTCAGCAGGTGCATTTCCGGAAAACGTCTTACTCAGCATTTCTCAGTGTGTGATGTACATTTTAGGCAAAGCAGAAACATCCAGATGGCTGACAGAGTGAATCAAATGCTGCTACATCCGACAGCAAAGCTTCTGAGCTTCCATTCAAAAGTGATGGCTCAGATTTACAGAGAATACAGAGAGGAGGTGACATACACCTCCTGCTCGTTTAGCACTTAGAAAATGTGTGGCCATTTGTACCATCATCACGAAAACAGTCAGCAGACAATCACTGTCAAGCTGGATGTGAAAGTTTTTTAAGTGCCCAATGAGTGTGGCTTTGCAAACAGACACAGTGACACATTGGTGTGCTGAACTGACAGGGGTGTGTCCACACAAAGGAGCGGCTGTGGAGATCTCTGGTTCTGGATGTCACAGCTGGGGAACATCTATGGCCATTCGCACTATCATCACGAAAACAGTCAACAGACGATCACTGTCGAGCTGGATGTGAAATTTGTCTAAATGCCCCCACAAGTGTGGAGTTGCAAAAAGCCATATGAGTCATATGAACTGTTCTGCCGTGAATTGCCCGGATTTGTACTTAATCGTACTATGTGTGAAAGGGCCCTTACACTGGAAAAGTTCAGAATACGATATTTTCAGGAGATAATGGACTTTCTATCACTTGTGCCAGAATTACGAGAGAACTTTCTGAGGAGTTGATGGCAGAGCTGCCATGGGACATTGTTCTCCGGCTGGCGATCGTGTGTGATTTGTGCATGACGTATTCTTTGGTGGAGTGGACTTTACATATTTAATCTTGGAAATCATTCTACAAGTGGGCGAGTGCCCTAGTTTATATACACTCAACAAAAATATAAACGCAACACTTTTGGTTTTGCTCCCATTTTGTATGAGATGAACTCAAAGATCTAAAACCTTTTCCACATACACAATATCACCATTTCCCTCAAATATTGTTCACAAACCAGTCTAAATCTGTGATAATGAGCACTTCTCCTTTGCTGAGATAATCCATCCCACCTCACAGGTGTGCCATATCAAGATGCTGATTAGACACCATGATTAGTGCACAGGTGTGCCTTAGACTGCCCACACTAAAAGGCCACTCTGAAAGGTGCAGTTTTATCACACAGCACAATGCCACAGATGTCGCAAGATTTGAGGGAGTGTGCAATTGGCATGCTGACAGCAGGAATGTCAACCAGAGCTGTTGCTCGTGTATTGAATGTTCATTTCTCTACCATAAGCCGTCTCCAAAGGTGTTTCAGAGAATTTGGCAGTACATCCAACCAGCCTCACAACCGTAGACCACGTGTAACCACACCAGCCCAGGACCTTCACATCCAGCATGTTCACCTCCAAGATCGTCTGAGACCAGCCACTCGGACAGCTGCTGAAACAATCGGTTTGCATAACCAAAGAATTTCTGCACAAACTGTCAGAAACCGTCTCAGGGAAGCTCATCTGCATGCTCGTCGTCCTCATCGGGGTCTCAACCTGATTCCAGTTCGTCATCGTAACCGCCTTGAGTGGGCAAATGCTCACATTCGCTGGCGTTTGGCACGTTGGAGAGGTGTTCTCTTCATGGATGAATCCCGGTTCACACTGTTCAGGGCAGATGGCAGACAGCGTGTGTGGCGTCGTGTGGGTGAGCGGTTTTCTGATGTCAATGTTGTGGATCGAGTGGCCCATGGTGGCGGTGGGGTTATGGTATGGGCAGGCGTCTGTTATGGATGAAGAACACAGGTGCATTTTATTGATGGCATTTTGACTGCACAGAGATACCGTGACGAGATCCTGAGGCCCATTGTTGTGCCATACATCCAAGAACATCACCTCATGTTGCAGCAGGATAATGCACGGCCCCATGTTGCAAGGATCTGTACACAATTCTTGGAAGCTGAAAATGTCCCAGTTCTTGCATGGCCGGCATACTCACCGGACATGTCACCCATTGAGCATGTTTGGGATGCTCTGGACCAGCGTATACGACAGCGTGTACCAGTTCCTGCCAATATCCAGCAAGTTCGTACAGCCATTGAAGAGGAGTGGACCAACATTCCACAGGCCACAATTGACAACCTGATCAACTCTATGCGAAGGAGATGTGTTGCACTGCATGAGGCAAATGGTGGTCACACCAGATACTGACTGGTATCCCCCCCCCCCCCCCAATAAAACAAAACTGCAGCTTTCAGAGTGGCCTTTTATTGTGGACAGTCTAAGGCACACCTGTGCACTAATCATGGTGTCTAATCAGCATCTTGATATGGCACACCTGTGAGGTGGGATGGATTATCTCAGCAAAGGAGAAGTGCTCACTATCACAGATTTAGACTGGTTTGTGAACAATATTTGAGGGAAATGGTGATATTGTGTATGTGGAAAAAGTTTTAGATCTTTGAGTTCATCTCATGCAAAATGGGAGCAAAACCAAAAGTGTTGCATTTATATTTTTGTTGAGTGTATTTAGATTTTTCAGACTTACATCAATGACAACACTTATAAGCATGCACAAAGCTAAGCCTCCAGCAGAGGCTGCTTTTAACAGGCTGTGTTCATGATGAACATGCATGTGCACTGTGTGTTTTTTTTTCCACAGTGGAGAGCGGCTGTAGCTTTCACTGTGACTACATCAAAATGAACAGTTATCACTTAAAATGAGTTATCATAACACAACATCACACTTATGGAAACTTTGCAGTTAATCTGTGGCTCCATTATTTAAGTTACCAGATACATTCCAGTCAAGCGTGCGCTGGGACCTTTTTGTCAAAGAAACACTGTCGGAAACACTCAAGGAAATGTCATGATTTCGGTGTGACATGTCCTTTAAAACACAGAAGAATGGAAATAATACACGCCACTATCCAGCACCAAAATCTCAAAGAATGAAAGTGTGTCTCCATACCTGAAGAATTTTGATTTCCATACTGCCGATTTCTTCATAAAGGCCTCCCTGTTCATTGTCACAGGGGCTGCAGCATTGTTATTAGTCTCCGATCTGGTCAATCCTGCAGCAGACAGCGTCGATTGACTCAGTTGTATACTGACCTTGGCCTCCATGATGCTCAGCACCAGCGTGTGTCCCTTCCTGGATGGACCGGTGATCGCAGTGCCCTGCACATTGGGACTTTTTCTGGCTGCTCCTCCTACACGGGCTGTGGTCACCACCAAAGACGAAACAAAAAACATTGAGATCATTCTCTGATCATCGGGCTTCGTGTTGCGCTTACATTTTGTCATGTTTCTGGTTTCTGTCATCTGGATGTAAACAGGATAAAATAAAGAACTGTAGTTGTTAATGTGAAATTTCCCTGCAAAATGGGTTTGTGTGCGGTCAGACTCCCACCAAGTCTCACACTATAACATCACCAGATGACATGATGCAATATAGCGGCAGCGCCATATATACAGTACAAACACACACACAGTATTTCCATGAAAGCTTCACATCATCAGACTTTACTGCAAACTGGTCTCACCTGTGATTTACTGGCAATCAAGATCAATACAAATTCCCTCATTTACCCTCTGTTCTCTGCAGGCTCATTACGTGGACTCCTGTAACCTGAATACCCTGGATTCCCTTAAGACGTCTGGAACTCTTGTTGGGCTTTGATCTGTATTTCTGTCAAAGGTCAGTTCGCTGATTACTCACTCTCCATCCTCCTGATATCACCTCCCTGCTCTCTGTTGGAGCTCCTCTCCCTCGTGGTTTTTGTGTGATTCCTAAAATTTGTGTTGGATGAGTTATTACGTTTTTGCTGTGATCAACAGTTCAGTGTTTGCTTTGTGATGTTTGACCTTGTTCACTAGTGTCTTATATGTTTGTATGATGGTTCTGTGATTTTCTATTGGTTTGTTTCTTGTTATCCAAATCAGGCCTCACTGTACTTGCTTTGCTTTGAGGTTCCATTCCTAATGTGGCTGCAAACATTCAGACTCAGCAAATGCAGTGGTCACGTTTGACGTTTATCACACCAAGAGCTTTTTTCCCCTTCTTGCTTTCTTCTGATAAAGGATCCTTTAAGGCTTACATTGGGTTTTGTGACTGTGTATCAAAGGAGTATTTTGGTGACTTTTTCAGACACGATTAAAGCGGAACCGAGAGTGATTTCCTTCTTCCCCAAAGAGTGAACTAGTCTTTCAACGGGGAATCTGCCCTCTCACATTTTGAACTATGATGATTGTATGTTCAACCACTGAGAAGCTTCAGGCATCTTCATCTGTCTGAATGTAGTTGCCGCTCTTCTCTGCATCAGTATCCCCATCAGTCTGGAAGCGAGTTGCTCCAGTCTGTCTAGTGCCCAAACCATGCCACTCTGTCCAGGCACCTGTTCCGTCCATACGGTAGCAAAGACATCATGGCAGAGGTGGCATAGAGACCAAAGAGAACATTGCCAGAGGAAGAAAGGAAAAGAGAAAGTCGACATGAAACAGGTCAAAGAAGAGTTAATCTCGAACTTTTTTTTACTTATTGGCAAGAGGTAATGTAACATTCATACATACATTCATTCATTCTGTTTCTGCTACTTTTCCGGGTCCCTGTCAGAGTGGCAGTACCCCAAGCAGCTCATCTCACATTTCTCTTTCATCAGCCAAATCCCTTAATTCTTCCTGGGAGATCTCAAGGCCTTCCCAAGTCAGATGGGAAATACAATCCTCACAGCATGTCCTGGGTCTTCCCCAGGGCATTCCCCCAGTTGGACGTAGCTGGAAGACCACCCTAGGGAGACAACCAGATACCATCCTCACCAGATGTCAAAATCACATCAACTGATTCCTTTTGATGCCAAGAAGCAGCATCTCTACTCCAAGCCCCTCCCAGATAATTGAAATTCTGACCCTAACCCGAACTGTAAGTCCAGATACACGAGGAGGAATCTCAGCTGCTTGTCTCCGTAACCTTATTCTTTCAGTCATTACCCATAGGTCATGACCATAGGTGAGGATAGGAGCGTAAATCTACTGGTAAATTGAGAGTCTCGCCTTCTGACTCAGCTCCATCTGCACCACGATGGTCTGGTACAGTGTTCATAAAACATCGCCCCGATTCGTCTATCGAGCTCACAATCCAACTTCCCCCCATTTGTGAACAAACCAATGAAGAGCTAACAGAAGAAAAAGAATGCAGAACAGCTGCAGCAGACTTTCTTGCTACTGGGCTGGTAAGTAATAAACTGTTAGCTTGCCTGCTATGTCTTGTGTTGTTGCTCTTTTATTCAAAATATTACTATGATGACAAACCCAAAATAAATCAAAAATGTTCCCACACCAAGTACCCACATTGTTTTTTTCTTCTTATTACAAAAATACAGGTGCTACTCCAATGTGCCTCCATTGTTTAGTAGAGAAGAACAAGTCTGGCGTGGGTGTAGTCTGTCTAAGGGGAGTGTAAACACTGAGAATGAAATGCTGGCAAATCCAGCTCAGACTCTGCAATCAGTACAATGTGGATTAAAATTGACTGAGGAATGTTTTATTTACATGAAGGAACAAAAGACAGACCGTTCACCTCTCTAATCACAGTGAGATGGGAAAAATAATGTGCATTAGCTGAACAATGGAAGGACATTCTGTATAATGACGGCTACGTGTGAGTAATCATAAATTTTTTTCTGTGTATTTTGTTCTAGTTGTCTGTATGTTCACTGAAGTCACAATGTGCATGGATCAGAATTTAAATGAACAAAGAGCAGGATTTAAAATCCCTTCCAAGTTATCCAAAAAAAAAAAAAACAGCTATCACTGCCTCCTGCCTGTCTTTTTTTTCTCATTGAGGTTCATCCTTTGAGTATTAAACTAGTTGTAGAATGTATTGAACACAAGGTATATAAGGCTTAAAACTGATAGAATGTTTTCTTCTTCATGCCATGATATGGCTTTACATGGACTCTGTGCTCATATAGACGTTTTTACCTTTGAACTTTGTAGAATGATCCAAAAAATACTGCAGGGAAGTTTTGCGCTAACTATTGCCTCAACTAAAGAATAGACAAACAATCATGAAATAACAAAAAGTTCCAACAATGTTGCTGCCAAACTCAAACATTCAAGCCATTTGAGCTTCAACATATGGTCCATTTATGATCATAAGTGAGAAAAGTCCATTTTAAACAATCTACACAGTTGTATTTATGTTAAGTCCTGTAACTTTACCCGACATTGTTGGATTACAGGGTTGTGTGGTTTCTTTTCTAGCCCCTCCAGCTTGTCAATAAATACATTCTAATATAGTCATAATATAATATAGTAGAGCCTTTATTGTCACTGTCAGTGTTACCTCAGTTACTTTGAAAACGTACTTTATTAGTTACTTTATACAGTTACTTCTTTAGCAGCTTAATGCAGTTACTTTATTAGGAGCTGCAGACAACTTGTAACTAATAAGGTAACTAGTAATCTAACTTGGCAATTCTTAAGATTTGTAATCAGCAAAGTAACTATTAGTTAAAAATAACCAAGTTGGATCACTAGTTACTTTATTACTCTTGAACTTGAACTTATTTGGCACACAACTCGTCAATAACAAAAACTGATACACAAGACAATTCCACAGTGATGTGTGACCAAAATGGGGGGGAGCAGAAGCAAAGCTTAAAAACGCCCACCCCATATATACATACATATATACACATTACCAACCCCCAGAGCAAGCACACAGACAACAGTGATAAGGAAAAACTCCCTCTAATGTATTGAGGAAGAAACCTCAAGCAGACTCTAAGGGGCGACCCTGTGCTTGGGCCATGCTACACACACATTTAACAACACAAACTCAAATCCCATTATCATAAACACATCAAGTGAACACCGTGTCTTCGTCTACATACATATTTAGATACATATACAGTATACAAGTGTACACACACCAGCATACACATACAGTAGTGTTCAGAATAATAGTAGTGCTATGTGACTAAAAAGATTAATCCAGGTTTTGAGTATATTTCTTATTGTTACATGGGAAACAAGGTACCAGTAGATTCAATAGATTCTCACAAATCCAACAAGACCAAGCATTCATGATATGCACACTCTCAAGGCTGTGAAATTGGGCTATTAGTAAAAAAAAAAAAAAAAAAAAAAAAAGTAGAAAAGGGGGCGTTCACAATAATAGTAGCATCTGCTGTTGACGCTACAAACTCAAAACTATTATGTTTAAACTGCTTTTTTAGCAATCCTGTGAATCACTAAACTAGTATTTAGCTGTATTACCACAGTTTTTCATGATTTCTTCACATCTGCGAGGCTTGGAGTCAACCAACTTGTGGCACCTTTCAGCTGTTATTCCACTCCAAGATTCTTTAACAGCATTCCACAATTCATTCACATTTCTTGGTTTTGCTTCAGAAGCAGCTTTTTTGATGTCACCCCCATAAGTTCTCAATTGAGTTTAGGTCCGGGGATTGGGCAGGCCACTCCAAAACATTAATATTGTTATTATATTAAAGATTTTGCTCGTTTACTAGTGTGCTTGGGGTCATTGTCTTGTTGAAACACCCATTTCAAGGGCATGTCCTCTTCAGCATAAGGCAACATGACCTCTTCAAGTATTTTGACATATCCAAACTGATCCATGATACCTGGTATGCTATAGTAGGAGAAACATTCCCATATCATGATGCTTGCACCACCATGCTTCACTGTCTTCACTGTGAACTGTGGCTTGAATTCAGAGTTTGAGGGTCGTCTCACAAACTGTCTGCGGCCCTTGGACCCAAAAAGAACAATTTGACTCTCATAAGTCCACAAAATATTCCTCCATTTCTCTTTAGGCCAGTTGATGTGTTCTTTGGCAAATTGTAATCTCTTCTTTGCAGGGACTTTGCGGGGGATTCTTGCAAATAAATTAGCTTCACACAGGCATCTTCTGTCACAGCACATACAGGTAACTCCAGACTGTCTTTGATCATCCTGGAGCTGATCAATGGGTGAGCCTTTGCCATTGTGATTATTCTTCTATCCATTTTGATGGTTGTTTTCCATTTTCTTCCACACGTCTCTGGGTTTTTTTTTTGTTTTTTTTTTGGTCCATTTTAAAGCATTGGAGATCATTGTAGATGAACAGCCTATATTTTTTGCACCTGCATATAAGTTTTCCCCTCTCCAATCAACTTTTTAATCAAACTACGCTGTTCTTCTGAACAATGTCTTGAATGTCCCATTTTCCTCAGGCTTTCAAAGAGAAAAGCATGTTCAACAGGTGCTGGCTTCATTGTTACATAGGGGACACCTGATTCACACCTGTTTGTTCCACAAAAGTGACGAACTCACTGACTAAATGCCACACTACTATTATTGTGAACACCCCCATTTCTACTTTTTTTTACTAATAGCCCAATTTCATAGCCTTAAGAGTGTGCATATCATGAATGCTTGGTCTTGTTGGATTTGTGAGAATCTACTGAATCTACTGGTACCTTGTTTCCCATGTAACAATAAGAAATATACTCAAAACCTGGATTAATCTTTTTAGTCACATAGCACTACTATGATTCTGAACACTACTGTACATAATTACACATACATACACATATACATACACAAATGAATGTTACTGTACAAGTTCACAATTACAACTGACAACACAAAACTCATTGTACTTCTTTAGATACATATCTTGAAAACATAATTTTTTATATTGATTTTTAAACTGATTGATATTTGGACATCGTTTGAGTTCATCCGTCAGGTTATTCCATAATCTAGGGCCACACATGGAGACACAGAAACCTTTCCTGGTCGTCCGAGCGCCAGCAATTTTAAAATGATACAAGCCCCGTAAATTATATTTTCCTTCTCTCTCAGTAAAATATTCTTGAATTCTAAATGGCACTTGTTTATTTTTCACTTTGTGCATTAATTGAACAGTCTTGAATGAAATCATATCATTAAGTTTTAATATTTGAGATTTAATGAACAGTGGGTTGGTGTGGTCTCGATAACCTGCATTATGAATTGTCCTTAATGTTATCCTGGGATAGCATTTGATCCCAGTCCAAATAGAGTGAAATATACTCTATCACAGAGCTAAATCAACTCAAAACAGTGTAAAATGAACTCTTCTTGGAGTTAAACCACTTGCATTGTGTCGCAGACTGAACGGTCCTCCATCAGCCCTGCCTTCACTGCGCTTACGTCATCATCCACGGTTCACTGATTATCACCTTGTTTCTGCTTAAAACTACACTTCAGTCATCATCTATCTCAGCGACAGATATCTGAAGCTTTTGTACAACAATCCTGTCCACATAAATTCAGCATTATTCCATAATAACAGACGGAGGAAGCGATCAGAGCATCGCAGCAGCACAAGCTGTTCGCTGCGTGTCGGACATTTCAATGCGTCACAGTTTAAAGCCTCATTTCTGCTTAAAACAGCCTCGTTTCTGCTTAAAACTGACTTGAGAATGATTCAAGAGGTTTTACCTTGTCATCTGATGGTTAATAACAGTGGTGGGCACAGATAACCAAAAAATTAACTTCGATAACAGATAATCAGATAACTGAAAAGTTATCTTTGATAAAGATAAAACGAAATGTTGGCTTTACACTGTGCGAGTTTTGGCCGTTTTTCAGATGATTTTTCATTCGTGCGAGAATTTTTTGGACCGAGTTTCAGGTTAATCACGCGTCCGGCATCATGTAGTGTACATGGAGTAACAAGCTGCGTTCAACATCTCGCGACTACCTCCTGATCGCCGATCATATCAATCAATCAATCAATTTTATTTATATAGCACCAAATCACAACAAACAGTTGCCCCAAGGCGCTTTATATTGGAAGGCAAGGCCATACAATAATTACGTAAAAACCCCAACGGTCAAAACGACCCCCTGTGAGCAAGCACTTGGCGACAGTGGGAAGGAAAAACTCCCTTTTAACAGCAAGAAACCTCCAGCAGAACCAGGCTCAGGGAGGGGCAGTCTTCTGCTGGGACTGGTTGGGGCTGAGGGAGAGAACCAGGAAAAAGACATGCTGTGGAGGGGAGCAGAGATCAATCACTAATGATTAAATGCAGAGTGGTGCAAACAGAGCAAAAACAGAAAGAAACACTCAGTGCATCATGGGAACCCCCCAGCAGTCTAAGTCTATAGCAGCATAACTAAGGGATGGTTCAGGGTCACCTGATCCAGCCCTAACTATAAGCTTTAGCAAAAAGGAAAGTTTTAAGCCTAATCCTAAAAAGTAGAGAGGGTGTCTGTCTCCCTGATCCGAATTGGGAGCTGGTTCCACAGGAGAGGAGCCTGAAAGCTGAAGGCTCTGCCTCCCATTCTACTCTTACAAACCCTAGGAACTACAAGTAAGCCTGCAGTCTGAGAGCGAAGAGCTCTATTGGGGTGATATGGTACTATGAGGTCCCTAAGATAAGATGGGACCTGATTATTCAAAACCTTATAAGTAAGAAGAAGAATTTTAAATTCTATTCTAGAATTAACAGGAAGCCAGTGAAGAGAGGCCAATATGGGTGAGATATGCTCTCTCCTTCTAGTCCCCGTTAGTACTCTAGCTGCAGCATTTTGAATTAACTGAAGGCTTTTCAGGGAACTTTTAGGACAACCTGATAATAATGAATTACAATAGTCCAGCCTAGAGGAAATAAATGCATGAATTAGTTTTTCAGCATCACTCTGAGACAAGACCTTTCTAATTTTAGAGATATTGCATAAATGCAAAAAAGCAGTCCTACATATTTGTTTAATATGCGCTTTGAATGACATATCCTGATCAAAAATGACTCCAAGATTTCTCACAGTATTACTAGAGGTCAGGGTAATGCCATCCAGAGTAAGGATCTGGTTAGACACCATGTTTCTAAGATTTGTGGGGCCAAGTACAACAACTTCAGTTTTATCTGAGTTTAAAAGCAGGAAATTAGAGGTCATCCATGTCTTTATGTCTGTAAGACAATCCTGCAGTTTAGCTAATTGGTGTGTGTCCTCTGGCTTCATGGATAGATAAAGCTGGGTATCATCTGCGTAACAATGAAAATTTAAGCCATGTCATCTAATAATACTGCCTAAGGGAAGCATGTATAAAGTGAATAAAATTGGTCCTAGCACAGAACCTTGTGGAATTCCATAATTAACCTTAGTCTGTGAAGAAGATTCCCCATTTACATGAACAAATTGTAATCTATTAGATAAATATGATTCAAACCACCGCAGCGCAGTGCCTTTAATACCTATGGCATGCTCTAATCTCTGTAATAAAATTTTATGGTCAACAGTATCAAAAGCAGCACTGAGGTCTAACAGAACAAGCACAGAGATGAGTCCACTGTCTGAGGCCATAAGAAGATCATTTGTAACCTTCACTAATGCTGTTTCTGTACTATGATGAATTCTAAAACCTGACTGAAACTCTTCAAATAGACCATTCCTCTGCAGATGATCAGTTAGCTGTTTTACAACTACCCTTTCAAGAATTTTTGAGAGAAAAGGAAGGTTGGAGATTGGCCTATAATTAGCTAAGATAGCTGGGTCAAGTGATGGCTTTTTAAGTAATGGTTTAATTACTGCCACCTTAAAAGCCTGTGGTACATAGCCAACTAATAAAGATAGATTGATCATATTTAAGATCGAAGCATTAAATAATGGTAGGGCTTCCTTGAGCAGCCTGGTAGGAATGGGGTCTAATAGACATGTTGATGGTTTGGATGAAGTAACTAATGAAAATAACTCAGACAGAACAATCTGAGAGAAAGAGTCTAACCAAATACCGGCATCACTGAAAGCAGCCAAAGATAATGATACGTCTTTGGGATGGTTATGAGTAATTTTTTCTCTAATAGTTAAAATTTTATTAGCAAAGAAAGTCAAGAAGTCATTACTAGTTAAAGTTAAAGGAATACTCGGCTCAATAGAGCTCTGACTCTGTCAGCCTGACTACAGTGCTGAAAAGAAACCTGGGGTTGTTCTTATTTTCTTCAATTAGTGATGAGTAGTAAGATGTCCTAGCTTTATGGAGGGCTTTTTTTTATAGAGCAACAGACTCTTTTTCCAGGCTAAGTGAAGATCTTCTAAATTAGTGAAATGCCATTTCCTCTCCAACTTACGGGTTATCTGCTTTAAGCTGCGAGTTTGTGAGTTATACCATGGAGTCAGGCACTTCTGATTTAAAGCTCCCTTTTTCAGAGGAGCTACAGCATCCAAAGTTGTCTTCAATGAGGTTGTAAAACTATTGACGAGATACTCTATCTCACTTACAGAGTTTAGGTAGCTACTCTGCACTGTGTTGGTATATGGCATTAGAGAACATAAAGAAGGAATCATATCCTTAAACCTAGTTACAGCGCTTTCTGAAAGACTTCTAGTGTAATGAAACTTATTCCCCACTGCTGGGTAGTCCATCAGAGTAAATGTAAATGTTATTAAGAAATGATCAGACAGAAGGGAGTTTTCAGGGAATACTGTTAAGTCTTCAATTTCCATACCATAAGTCAGAACAAGATCTAAGATATGATTAAAGTGGTGGGTGGACTCATTTACATTTTGAGCAAAGCCAATTGAGTCTAATAATAGATTAAATGCAGTGTTGAGGCTGTCATTCTCAGCATCTGTGTGGATGTTAAAATCGCCCACTATAATTATCTTATCTGAGCTAAGCACTAAGTCAGACAAAAGTGTTGTGAAAGTGTAGGAACACGGACCCACAACAGGGGGCGCAAATGAACGGACAATGGAGGAGTCAAATAACACTGTTTTTACTGTTGTGAAACAGGCACAACAAATACAACCGATTACAATATTGAAACTGAGTTCAATTACAACGGTGTCGTGTGGGCAGGCTCAACGATAGGAGACGTCTGTCCAAGTCGAACCGGAACCAACCCGATTTCCTCTGCCACCGAACCCCGGGAATACTGGAGCCGCCAAGTCCCGAATTCCCAGGTGGCCACTGCCTCCACTCGTTGGATCCGGTACTGCTGGCAAGAAACAGAAACAGTCAGGTGTGAGTGCGGCTGCACTCAGCAACACGGAGGGTGGAGAGTCCACCTCCACCTCTCGTCAACAACAATCAAGAAGTGTAGGAAGGTGAGTACTTATCCAAATGCTGTCCGGTAGTCAGCTGTCCTACAAATAATCAACAAGAATACAATTATAGTCACACGTATGTGTAGGCGGAGATTGTTACCTCTTTGGTAAGGCGATATCTCGGCAAATGAGGTGGAGATGCCGTCCTGCTGATATACCTCCTTGTTGATTGGGATCAGCTGTCTCCAGTGATGGGTGACAGCTGTCATCCTGGCTGCTCCTGTAAGGCGGCAGCGCCCTCCGGTGCCTGGAGCCCGCACTCCAGGCAGGGCGCCCTCTAGTGGTGGTGGGCCAGCAGTACCTCCTCTTCAGCGGCCCACACAACACAAAAGGTCTGAAAATTCACAGAGAAACTCACAGTAACGACCAGGAGGACGATAGATAACAACAAATAAAACTGTTTTTTGGGACTTCCAATTTGGGTGGACTAAGAGTCAAGCTTTCAAATGAATTAAAGCTCTGTCTGGGTTTTTGATTAATTAATAAGCTGGAATGGAAGATTGCTGCTAATCCTCCGCCTCGGCCCATGCTACGAGCGTTCTGGCAGTTAGTGTGACTCGGGGGTGTTGACTCATTTAAACTAACATATTCATCCTGCTGTAACCAGGTTTCTGTAAGGCAGAATAAATCAATATGTTGATCAATTATTATATCATTTACTAACAGGGACTTAGAAGAGATAGACCTAATGCTTAATAGACCACATTTAACTGTTTTAGTCTGTGGTGCAGTTGAAGGTGCTATATTATTTTTTCTTTTTGAATTTTTATGCTTAAATAGATTTTTGCTGGTTACTGGTGGTCTTGGAGCAGGCACCGTCTCTACGGGGATGGGGTAATGAGGGGATGGCAGGGGGAGAGAAGCTGCAGAGAGGTCGAATGAAAATCAAACCTGTTTGATATTATTCTGTATACTGCTGCTGAAGAGCTATAAGCGTCCAACCACTCGCACTGTGCATTTGCAAACACTGCATAGCTGTCTTGTAATTTTTTTGTTGTTGTTGTTGTTGTTGTTTTGTTTTTAAACTTAATTTGTTAAAAAAAAAAAAAGCCATTTGCAAGCCAAAAACTTGATTTGACAACCATCTGATATAACCAGGGTCAAAATAAATAGAAAACTGCCATCTACTGGTGCCCAGACGCTTAGTACTTAGGGCGACTACTGCCATGAACACTATGGGCCAGTAGATGGCAGTAGAGGCCTTTAAAACTTGCCAAAACAAAATCCCAGATAATCCATGTCTGCTACATTTAAGATGCGTGGAATTTAACAAACGCAAACACAATGTCTATAAAGCCAGAGAATATATTCATGAGAGTTTTAGGCACTAGAATTTAATGCTGTTGTCCGTGGAGCCTGAATAGAGTGTCTGAAATGCATTTGTCCTGTCACGAATGTACTGAGATTACCCTATCACCCATAATGCACTGCTGGGCGCAGCATGTGCTCACTAAAACCTTAAAATTAGCACATTACTTTAAAACTAAAACATATATCTGATATTTTCACTTTATAAAACATCAGACATGACAGTAATTTCAAATAACTTGTCCAAAATTAGTTTGGTTAAAATTTGAACCATAAGTTAAAAATGTATGCCTCTGGATGACTTGGGTGATATGGCCAGTGTATCAGTATGGTGTTAAAAGAAGTGATTTTTTTTTTGGTTTTTTTGTGAGACCACTTTTCTTTTGCCTGCAGAGGATAGAGTGGTTTCTTCAAAAACAGCTCTCTTCTGTTTGCAGAGGGTAGAACTATACATCTGTTAGGAAACTTTTAACAGGTAGGTGCTCAACTGTTTTTAAATTTTAATAATGTTTGTCACTGTTACTATGTTATCGGTCTAAAAGTTACTGGATGAAAATGTATCGGAAGATAATTAGTCCGATAATGGTTTTTAAAGTTATCTAAAAAGATAATTCGATAATGAAAACATTATCTTTGATAATTATCTGTTATCGGATTATCGGAACTGTGCCCACCACTGGTTAATAATCACATTAATCCATTTGATCGCTTTGGGTGGAGAGACTCTGTGTCACACGGGTGGCTGGGCTCCAGAATGACACATGCACAGTGGAGGCAGGGCAGACCAGTGTTTAGAGGTAGGACTGTTCAGTCTGCAACAACTATCGAACTGATTCACTCTATGATAGAGTGTAATTTACTCTATTTAGACTGGATCAAATGCTATCCCAACTGAGTAAATTTTACTCAGCAAAAATTTCCTGTGTAGTTACTTTCAGCATGTGGCGACAAGTTGTCCGCAGCTGCTATTGCCCTCTGCATTTAATTCATCCTAATTACAGTTAGACACAATCCAACCACTAGGAGCAGTGGGCAGCCACAGTCCAGCACCCAACTCCAGAGGTAGAGACGCTGCCTTGGTCAGGGACAGAGAAAGGAGCAGACCTGAAAAAGGCCTTTTGTTTTGTTTTGTTTTTGATAGTAGGAGGAAACCGGAGTGCCCGGAGGAATACCACAAACATAGCAAGAACATGCAAAGTCCATGCAGAAAGTGCAAGAAGCGATCCCATGACCTTCTTGCTGTGAGGCACCAGTGCTAACCACTGTACCGTGCCACTGTAAATTTTGTGCAGAGTGGACTGAGAATAAAGGCAGTAACAAAACCACTGAATTATGAAAGCTGTTTGTAATGTGGGCCATCCTGTTATGTAATCTGTATAAAATTAGTGCCTGTGTGGTTCTGGTCCTGTTAATTAGACTTTTACACCTCCACCTCTGTCCTCATTTGTCCTCTTTTTGCACTCAGGTGTCCTGTCTTTGATAATATTTGAAGTGGACACAATTTTGCACAAAAGCATCCTGATGGAATTTAAAAGTTAAATTGTTCTATTGCTCCTAAAGTCTCTAATCTCACTCTTAAATCAGGATTTGGAAGGGGAGTAAAGATGCTACTGCTGACGATGTGAACCGTACTAAGCCTATTTTTCCCCACTTCATCTTGTTGTGAAATATGGCACCACTTTTCATTTGGAGACAGAAGCTTAATACAACAAAGTGTGACTTATATAATACGCTCAGTTTTGTTACAGCTACTTGTTATTCCTTGGCATCCTCCACTTACAGGCATTCTCTTGTCCTTTGATCTCCTCCAAAATGAGCTAAACAGGATCTCTCCATGGTGCTGAACTATTTTCAGCCACACAGCTTGCCTGCAAGCCTCAACAAGCCAAAGTGTGCTAGTGGTATCTATGGTATCACTATACTGGACACATACCAAGAGCTGTCACTGGTGATATCACTTAAGAATACCACTGCAAAGTGACCAACTTCAAGTCGTTAACTATTTCAGGGAAAAGCAGAGTAATGAGCACAGTTTTACTGGCAATCTGTCAAGAAATCAAATGTTTGAGACCTACAAAGGTCAGCTGAAAGACTCTTAAACCATTGTTGAGGTATGTTGGAGGATATCATTTGCAGGATATTTTCCACCGTGGCAACATTAAGGTCTATGTACTGCTTCAAACAATGCTTTGATGGTCAGATGTGCTTGGAGAAGAATGTTTCATCCAGAAAAAAAGTTATTGGCAGAAAAGAAGCCATCATTACTCCAAAATATCTTCACAGCCAAGTATGAAAATGGGTATCATTTGTTCATTTCCTATACCTGCTTATTCCAATCAAAGGTCACAGGGTGCTGGAGTCTATCCCAGCAGTCACAGGGCATGAGGCGATGTACACTCTGGATGGGACACCAGTCTTTTGGAGGGGTATCAATCAGATTGTGCCAAATCTGCATGGTGTGGTGGGTAGTCAAATAGTTTGAATATATATGTATATCATGTACTCTAGCCTCAACAAACATCACAATGTTGTGTGGAGCATTGTCCTGATGAAAGCAGAACTGCTACCACCCCCCACCCCCCCACCCCCGACACACACAGACACACACGCGCACACACACACACAGGGCATCCAATAATACATAACACCACCATGTGGATCAGAGCATGGGTGTAAAAAGGCATTTGCGTAAGAGACACAGCGAATCAAAGTTTAAAAGCTGAAAGCAACGAAAATTGACAAATGTGTCAGGCTTACTGAAACCACGTGGCTGGACACAAATGCAGGATTCAGATGTCAGTAAAACAGGGTTTATGAAAGTTCAGGCAGGGTTCAGTACACAGGTAGGCAGACCAAGATAAGCAGCAGGATCCAAAGCATTAGGCAGAGACAATGTCACGGGTAGTCAAAAACAGGACAGAAATGCTCAGAAGAATAAGTGCTCAAAAGTGGCTCAAGGCTCAACAATCTCACAACCAGACAGGGTGACAGGTGTGACTAAAATAGAGGAAGTGATTAGCAGGAAGCGCAGGACAGGTGTGTGTGGAAGGATCTGGAAAGGGGCGTGGCAAGCAGAAGACAACAGAGCAGAAAGATCCCTCCACCAAACATGACAGTGACAAAGAATGGCAGCAACAAAATAAACAAACAAACAAACAAAAAAAACACTACATACAAGCCACAATCATGAATAAATGTGTCTTTTATTTTTCGGGTTGTTTGCTATGTGTTTCTGCACATAGCTATTGCAACTTATGTAATGTTGTACCTTTTTGCATGCATGTGAGCATCAGCACAGAAGCAAAAATGGACAGTAGGAGAACGGTTTCATTGGCTTCAGGGGGAATTATCAGGGGTTTACAAGAACATAGATCCACTGCAATTCTTTGGAGGCCAGAGACTGTCGAAAATCCAGATGAAGACATTAATGTGTTCACTGATAGTAACATAGTAATTTTTCCATGCACATACAGTGTATTGAAGCCACAACTGAAATGGAGATACAGTTATTTTGTAGCTCAGCTAATGCAGATTCACAGCAAGAGGCAAGTTAAATTTCACACCCAATTTTAGAGGCGCATTGCACAGGACCCCCTGCCAGTGTGTGTGTGTGTGTGTGTGTGTGTGAGAGAGAGAGAGGAACGACTGGTATCAGCATTTAATCACAGAATCATTAGAAAGTCTATGAAATCCATGTGGTAATCCATCCTTCCACTCTTTCATTTTAATCAGACAAATTATTGCAATGTGTAGTTTATGTCATAATTAGACCTTTCACATGATAACCCATTCCTATATTTTTTTTTATATGAAAATATTCTCAAAATAGACAGTCATGACAGCAGCATGCCTTGTTTTTATTCACTTAACAATTAGTCCACTTAAAACTGTATTAACAGCCATCTGAAATTAGCAGTAAAATAAATCTCTCTTGAAAGCTCATAAACTGGTAAGTGACAGCATTGTGAAAGTAGGCGATTAATTATGTATGAGTGGCCTTAAAAAGTTACTTTATACTTTAAACAACAAGCTCTGACATTTTATAGCCTCATTTTCACTTTCAGGGATGTGCATCCAGAGAGGGCACGTGCTTATACCAAACCAGTGTGTGAAGATCACAAATGCCCACGGATGTGATCCGGCAATCATAGTATGCCCATGGACTGAATTTAACACAACCATGGTGCTTCTGGAAAAACTCCTGGTGATGTCAGAGCATTTATGTCAATATAACAGGGTCCAGAAACAGAAACACAAAGTATCACTAAGTGCCCCTTCACACACAACAGAATTGAGGCCAAATGGTGCACGAAGGAGGATCCGAATGGCACTCATGAAAATCGGAGCTGCACTCAAACGCCTCATACAGCAGTTGCCACATCTGTTCGGGCACAGCACATGCACTCTACATTTGCGTGCTGCTCACCCCGGAAACCCATTAGAATGGCAGGCAAGATGAGGTTGCACGCTTGCAACATTCGCATGGCATGTCAAAGGTTGGACATATTGTGCCACGGCCGAGGGGCTGCACGAAATCATTGACCATGAAGCAGCCTTCACACTAACCGCCAAATGATGGTAAATGCCGGGCAAGTGGCCATTCGACCCACTCAGGACCGGAGTCGTATTCCACGTGCCACCCATAAACATCCAACACCACTTGTGGGGCAGTTACAAAAAGCCAGGGGAAAAAATAAAAACAAATGGGATAGCCCCAACCACGTCTCAGCTCGCATGGCACTGCAGTCAAAGCTGCACGTGACCGCTGCATCATCGCTATGTACAGCTGGTGAACAAATATCATGCCATGCAGAATATCACCTCACAACATGTCACCGCAATGCACATGTATCGGTGGGCTCTGCTTACATGTTAATAAATAAGAACACATATCACCTTTGCAACTTGGTCACCAGTGCCTCAGTGCGCACTGGACAGCTGGATACACGGAGCCAGCTGATGTATTCTTGATATGAGCGCATGGCTTCATTCATGTCAGTAAATTGCTTCCTTGTTTAAGTCCATGGCCATGGTTCATGTACATAAAGGAACAGGAGGATGAAAATTCTTGTATTGTCCACTCTTTATAACAGGAATTAAATGTTAAACATTGCTTTTCTTTTGTGTGTGTGTGTGTGTGTGTGTGTGTGTGTGTGTGTGTGTGTGTGTGTGTGTGTGTGTGTGTGTGTGTGTGTGTGTGTGTGTGTTTTACAGTAACAACAGAATCATTACCAGTAACATGATTGTCTTACATTTAAACAGTACATTCATTGTTCTTATAATGGTCTGTGCTCTCTCATTATTTTGTCTTTACACATTTTCATTGATTTATGTACATATGTCCAACATGTGATTGCTTCCGCTGCTGTGGAAGATGTGCAGGATGTGGTATCACACCTCTTCCGTACTCACACTGTGTTCATGTGCGCACACGAGTGTGCACAAAACCATCACCATGATATTGTTCCTGCCTGTCCAACCCTGTGTCCCTCCCAACAGTGGCTGGAATTTTTCGCAGTTCGCCAATTTCAGGGTTTTTTTTTTTTGTTTGTTTGTTTGTTTTTGCCCTTTTTCGGCCAGTCTCTGCTTCTTTTGCTCAACTTTGTGTTATGTGTGAAGGGGCCCTAAAGTATGTCAAAGCTCATGACAGACAAAAGAAATTGTTGAAAATTTTGAAAATCCTGCAACATTTAAAATGCTGGGATCCACTCATCGGGGCATCCAGGTCATTTTAGCATATCTTCAAGAAATTCCCCTTTTAAGGTTCTTGCATATATTACAATGCCCAAGTGTTGCATATCAAAATGTTAAGAAGAATCTGCACTTTCTGAATGTGAGACCTATATTTGTTTAGAATACTGCATTAAAGATATTGTTTGGTACCAATTCTGAAAATATGTGTGTTTTTACAAATTTTCCAAATCTTTAGTCAACAGACATTTTTTTCATGTCTGTTTGTTTGGGGAGGTGGTGGTCTAGTGGTTAAGCATTGGACTTGAGACTAGGGATGCACCAATCCCATTACCAGTATCGGGTATTGGCCTGATCCCATATGTATTTACTTGTACTTGTAATCATAAAACTGCGTCGATAGTAGACACCCAACACCCCTTAACATCAACGTGATGTCAACCTCTCAATTGTGTTTGTATTTTGGGTTGATCGCAGCAGCTCGTGGGCAGGCGGAGGTCGCTGTTTGACTGAACTGCCCACTTTGCCCATAAAGCATTTGATGTTGAGAGCTTTTCATCCGTTTTCTGCAGAACAGCTCTGAGTTGAGAACAGTTGTCGTCTCTGAAAGTGCGGTGACAAGATTAAAGGTCCACTTTTTTCATACTACTACTACTACTATGATAACAATAATTTTAACAATTAAAATGTTGAGAAAGAATTTAAATGTTACAAAAATGTTAGAAAGAAGTTAATAGTTACATTTATAAAGAATGTAGATTATAAATTGTAAGTTTTACTGTTACAGTAGTGTCAGCATTTAAATATGAGTTCTTTGTGTGAAAGAGTGAAAACTAAAATTAAATATTATTATTGTTTTCAGGCCAGTGGGAAGGTTCTTGTAGATTTTCTGAGTGTTTCTGAGTGCCGTGTTTCCAGACTGATACACACTGCAGCCAGTGGTCATGACAGACACAGGGCAATGTTGCTGGGCCATGTGATATTCTCTGGCTTGATGGATCATTTTTAGGGAAGAGCGAAGGAATCTACAGTTAAAATGTAGTTTCAGAAATCACTGATTTCTTCCAGTGTAGGTGACACCAAAAAATGTGCACAAATAATCACTAAAAATTATGAAATGTTGATATTTTAAAAAGTCCTGAACAATAAAAGTTGATGATAAGTGCGGAGGTAAAGGATAAACAACAGCCTGTGCTCTATTTCAGTCCTCAGTTATTGCCATATTGTTGCTACGTCTCAGGAGAACTGCACCTGCTGATTCAAGCCCAAATCAATTGTAAACACAGCGGAGGTCGAGCTGTTTTCGGACGATTTTTTTCTTGTGTGGAGCTTTTTTTAAGTCCAGTCTGAAGGTTTTTCTGAAGTAGCTGTGGGGGGCACAACCTTATAGTTTTGTGCCTTATTTAAACCACAAGGAGGGAGAAGACACCTTCAGTCTGTCAACAGTGTTGATATTTATTGGCAGAATTCAGAACACAGAATGGTGATTATAAAAAATAAATAATGCAGGTGATTTTGGCATGCAGCAGATGATAAAATTTTTTTCCCAACTCTGTGGTCATAATCGACTGATATTTGTATTTGTTTATTTATTTATTTATTTATTTATTTTTAAGTTTGTTTTACTGTCCTTACTGACATGAGAAAAATGTGATGAGGAAGTGTGGATTTTTTTATTTATTTATTTATTTTATTTATTTATTTTTCTTAGAAAACGGTGCATACCTTTCAAATCTGAAAAATGGCACGAGGGACTGAAAATATCAGTTATTTTTAAAATAAATATTGTTTCCTTTTTGAATACAGTTAATGTACTGTACATTAGTAGTGTAACACGTTATTATTAAATATTAAAACCTTTCACAGTGTCAGGATTCAGCCCATTTAGGGCCCCGGTCA
The DNA here is from genome assembly GCF_902500255.1 of Thalassophryne amazonica. Classification (NCBI taxonomy): domain Eukaryota; kingdom Metazoa; phylum Chordata; class Actinopteri; order Batrachoidiformes; family Batrachoididae; genus Thalassophryne; species Thalassophryne amazonica. The sequence goes on along the minus strand of NC_047110.1, from coordinate 95,378,037 downwards.
TGGTTTTATCGTCTTGCCTTGCTTCCGTTTTTGATTATTCTGTTTGTGATTTCTGTTTATCTTTACCTTCTGAGTTTTATAATCTTGGTTATGCTCTGTTTATGATTAGTTTTGTTTCATTTATTTTCTGTTTATCTGTTGTGTGTTGGGGGGGGCGTGGCTGGATGTTTTGGTGTTCTTTTCTTTTCTTTGCTCTCCAGGTGGCATGAGGGCTGATTTGTCTGTGAAGAAGGTGCTGGCTGAAGAGTCTTCACCCTCATCAACATCATGGAAAGCACCTGTGCTTGGTGCTCACGTGCAACCTGGACGACTTGCAGCTGAAGCAGATAATTGGATGGCGTTCTGCATTTAAGTCATGTGTGATTCAAGCAGAACTGCCGGGAACTCGACCTTGTGACGTTCGTTTGTGAGACGCTGAGGACCGCGCCTGGGTTTGACACATCGAGCCCGTGAAGCAGGGAGGGGTGAGGACACATGCTGTCAGCACACACGAAAGGTAATTAAGTGTTTAGGTACTTGTTGATAGTAACTTGGTGTTTTGTTACACAGTATACTGGAATTGTAAAGAGAATTGCGCAGTTTGCTTCTCACTGCTGTGGCGTGAAGGATAAGTGATCCTCCACTTGTTGTGAGAAGCTGCTCATTTGCATAAAGTAAAAGAAAGGACACTGACCTGAGTGTGTTGCTGGCAGCGTGTGTTTATTGGAAGATATAGTTGTATCTGTTGACTTACCTCACCGTCTCTTTGCTTCACAGAGAATCAGTTTGTCGTGTCCACCTGGGGGGTGTTTGGCGGTGGTAGGAAGTCCAGGAGCGCCGGCTTTAATCCTTGCGGGCGCTGGAGAGCGAGCCACGAATCACTCCACCAGAGGGACGTTGTTTTTTATGTTTTTACACTTTTAAACACAGGTGTATAATAAATAGTTTTTGTTTGGAACCGCTTTCTGGTTATTTTTAGCGCTGGGTCCTGTCTGACGCAGGTTCGCTCCTCAATCCGCGTCGACACATAACAGAAGTTCCCGGCCATTCCATAATGGACCCAGCGGCAGAGGCGGTTCCTTTTGCCGAAAGGATTCAAGAACACTTGGAGAAAGTATGGGAGCAATTACAGCACCTCGCAAATCAAATTGAACAAACAGACGCCCGTGTTACGGAGCTTGCAGCTCAAGCCGTTCCGCTTCCTGCAGCGCCAGCTGTGGCATCATCGATACCAAGGCAGATAACTCCGTCACCCAGAGATTCTGTGTTTGAACCGATCATTTGTCATCCGGAGCCTTATGCGGGAGACGTCGAAGCTTGTGCTTCGTTTCTGATGCAATGTTCTCTGGTTTTTGCTCAACGACCGGCTTCCTTCTCTTCTGATGGAAGTCGTGTTTCGTATGTGACAAATTTGCTCCGAGGTGACGCCTTAGCTTGGGTCACAGCGTTGTGGAGTAACAACTCGCCATTGTTAGGGTCCTTTAAGGATTTCTCCGGGAGTTCCGACTGGTTTTTGACCATTCGGTGAAAACGAATACCGTTGCTCAACGGTTGCTGAATCTCAGGCAGGGGAGGCGGAGTGCGGCGGAGTATTCCGTGGATTTCCGGATTTTTTCTGCTCAATCAGGTTGGAATGCCGCAGCATTACGGGGCGTGTTTGTAGACGGGTTAATGAGTCATTAAAAGACGAGCTGGCGGTCCGTGATGAGCCAAACGATTTAGACGAGCTAATATCGTTGGTGATTCGTCTAGATGATCGGATGAAGGAGCGTGGACGCGAGAGAGGACGCCCATCAGAGCGTTTTTTTTTTGTCTCGGGGCTTTCCCCGACACAAAGCTGGGCCGCCTCTTCTTCGCCCCACTGAGGCTCCTCCGACGGGACCTCCGGCTCCTCCTATTGACGAGCCCATGCAGCTCGGACGAGTCGAGATTCCTGTATTGCCCCGACACGTAAGCGTCAAGAGAAATAACGGTGACGTAACTCCAAGTGTTCTTGGACAGGCAACAGAACCCACATAACAAAAAAAAAAAGAAAAAAAGAAAAATAAAAAAATTTTTTAGCACACGTAAATGTTTGGTTTCTTTAATCAGGGGTTATACTTGTTTGGGGAGGTAGGGGCGTATCTGGTGGAGTGATAGGCGGTCAGAAGCCCGCCTGGGCTCACTTACCTGTCAATTGTGTATGTGTTTTTAGGTATTTTCTGTTTGGGTTGTTGGGTCGTTTTGTTTTGTTGTTTTTATTTCTCTACATTCCTAACCCCAACCTCACTTGCCCTTATACCGCTTGTCTTGTGGGTTGTGGGGTGGTGCAGGTTGGTCACGCTGAGCATTCTCAGAAGACCTCTGCACCTGGGGGGGGGGGTGTTAGAGGCGTTCTTTTTGGTTTGGTTAGGGCCCGGTTCCACTCCAGCCTCGGTGAGCCTTTGGACCGATTGTCATGGGTGTTGCCGGGGTGTGGTGCAGCGGAGACATGCCTCAGTCGGAGGGGTGGGCCGATCTGTTGCTGTTTGCCATTTCGGTAGTTCCACCCCTCCCGAGTGGCTGGGGTATGGTCGAGTTGGGGCACCGGACGTATTTCCGGTTCTCCGCTGCGCTTTGGGGTTGGAGCTGGGTTAGTTTTTACCTGTTCCCTTCTCCGGCTTACTATTTTGAGCTGTTTGCCAAAATAGAGCCGCCAAAGGGCTCTGGGAGGGACCTGGGGTCTTTCGGGGTGCCGGGGAGGGCAACAGGGTTTATGATCATTTTATATCCCCCCGGGGTTGTTTTTGGTTGTCCTCCGGGGGTTGGTTTTTGGTTTTATTTTGTTTCCTTCCGGGTTCCGCCTCCAGGGTTGATGGGACGGTCCTCTGGGGGGGAATTGGCTTGGGACCGGCCGGCCAAGTGTGACCGGATCTGGGGTTCCGGGGTTGTGGGGTGGGTGCCTCCTGGGGTTGATGATACGGTCCCCTGGGGGGCACCGTTTCACTCCATGTATACCTGGGGACCTTTGTGGGATCACGGTTTTGGCTGTTCCTCCTGGAACTGGCAATGAAGGCCTTCTGAGGGGGGGTTGGGCTCTGCAGGTCATTCTGGGGGGGTTGTTTGTTATTTTTCTTTTATGCATCTACGTTTGTACTGTGTTGTGGGACTGTGTTGGGTTTTTTGTGTTTTGGAGTTTTTCTTTTCCTCCCGGGGTTTGATGGGACGGTCCCCTGGGGAGGTTTTGGGTGGGTTTTATGTTTTTTTGTGTGAGTGGACTTGTTCTGGGGAATGTTTTGGGGCTTTTGTTGATTCCAGCCGGCCTTCCAGCTGCGGTGCCTGTCTTGCCGTCTGCTTCCTGACGTGGACCCCGGAGGGAGGGGCTGTTCTCGGGCCTGGTCTGTTCGGTCGCCGGGAGGCTTCCCGTTGATGGGGGGGTACTGTTGTGTGTTGGGGGGGGGCGTGGCTGGATGTTTTGGTGTTCTTTTCTTTTCTTTGCTCTCCAGGTGGCATGAGGGCTGATTTGTCTGTGAAGAAGGTGCTGGCTGAAGAGTCTTCACCCTCATCAACATCATGGAAAGCACCTGTGCTTGGTGCTCACGTGCAACCTGGACGACTTGCAGCTGAAGCAGATAATTGGATGGCGTTCTGCATTTAAGTCATGTGTGATTCAAGCAGAACTGCCGGGAACTCGACCTTGTGACGTTCGTTTGTGAGACGCTGAGGACCGCGCCTGGGTTTGACACATCGAGCCCGTGAAGCAGGGAGGGGTGAGGACACATGCTGTCAGCACACACGAAAGGTAATTAAGTGTTTAGGTACTTGTTGATAGTAATTTGGTGTTTTGTTACACAGTATACTGGAATTGTAAAGAGAATTGCGCAGTTTGCTTCTCACTGCTGTGGCGTGAAGGATAAGTGATCCTCCACTTGTTGTGAGAAGCTGCTCATTTGCATAAAGTAAAGAAAGGACACTGACCTGAGTGTGTTGCTGGCAGCGTGTGTTTATTGGAAGATATAGTTGTATCTGTTGACTTACCTCACCGTCTCTTTGCTTCACAGAGAATCAGTTTGTCGTGTCCACCTGGGGGGTGTTTGGCGGTGGTAGGAAGTCCAGGAGCGCCGGCTTTAATCCTTGCGGGCGCTGGAGAGCGAGCCACGAATCACTCCACCAGAGGGACGTTGTTTTTTATGTTTTTACACTTTTAAACACAGGTGTATAATAAATAGTTTTTGTTTGGAACCGCTTTCTGGTTATTTTTAGCGCTGGGTCCTGTCTGACGCAGGTTCGCTCCTCAATCCGCGTCGGCACATAACAGAAGTTCCCGGCCATTCCATAATGGACCCAGCAGCAGAGGCGGTTCCTTTTGCCGAAAGGATTCAAGAACACTTGGAGAAAGTATGGGAGCAATTACAGCACCTCGCAAATCAAATTGAACAAACAGACGCCCGTGTTACGGAGCTTGCAGCTCAAGCCGTTCCGCTTCCTGCAGCGCCAGCTGTGGCATCATCGATACCAAGGCAGATAACTCCGTCACCCAGAGATTCGGTGTTTGAACCGATCATTTGTCATCCGGAGCCTTATGCGGGAGACGTCGAAGCTTGTGCTTCGTTTCTGATGCAATGTTCTCTGGTTTTTGCTCAGCGACCGGCTTCCTTCTCTTCTGATGGAAGTCGTGTTTCGTATGTGACAAATTTGCTCCGAGGTGACGCCTTAGCTTGGGTCACAGCGTTGTGGAGTAACAACTCGCCATTGTTAGGGTCCTTTAAGGATTTCTCCCGGGAGTTCCGACTGGTTTTTGACCATTCGGTGAAAACGAATACCGTTGCTCAACGGTTGCTGAATCTCAGGCAGGGGAGGCGGAGTGCGGCGGAGTATTCCGTGGATTTCCGGATTTTTTCTGCTCAATCAGGTTGGAATGCCGCAGCATTACAGGGCGTGTTTGTAGACGGGTTAAATGAGTCATTAAAAGACGAGCTGGCGGTCCGTGATGAGCCAAACGATTTAGACGAGCTAATATCGTTGGTGATTCGTCTAGATGATCGGATGAAGGAGCGTGGACGCGAGAGAGGACGCCCATCAGAGCGGTTTTTTTTGTCTCGGGGCTTTCCCCGACACAAAGCTGGGCCGCCTCTTCTTCGCCCCACTGAGGCTCCTCCGACGGGACCTCCGGCTCCTCCTATTGACGAGCCCATGCAGCTCGGACGAGTCGAGATTCCTGTATTGCCCCGACACGTAAGCGTCAAGAGAAATAATGGTGACGTAACTCCAAGTGTTCTTGGACAGGCAACAGAACCCACATAACAAAAAAAAAAAAAAAAAAAAAAAAATTTTTTAGCACACGTAAATGTTTGGTTTCTTTAATCAGGGGTTATACTTGTTTGGGGAGGTAGGGGCGTATCTGGTGGAGTGATAGGCGGTCAGAAGCCCGCCTGGGCTCACTTACCTGTCAATTGTGTATGTGTTTTTAGGTATTTTCTGTTTGGGTTGTTGGGTCGTTTTGTTTTGTTGTTTTTATTTCTCTACATTCCTAACCCCAACCTCACTTGCCCTTAGACCGCTTGTCTTGTGGGTTGTGGGGTGGTGCAGGTTGGTCACGCTGAGCATTCTCAGAAGACCTCTGCACCTAGGGGGGGGGGCTGTTAGAGGCGTTCTTTTTGGTTTGGTTAGGGCCCGGTTCCACTCCAGCCTCGGTGAGCCTTTGGACCGATTGTCATGGGTGTTGCCGGGGTGTGGTGCAGCGGAGACATGCCTCAGTCGGAGGGGTGGGCCGATCTGTTGCTGTTTGCCATTTCGGTAGTTCCACCCCTCCCGAGTGGCTGGGGTATGGTCGAGTTGGGGCACCGGACGTATTTCCGGTTCTCCGCTGCGCTTTGGGGTTGGAGCTGGGTTAGTTTTTACCTGTTCCCTTCTCCGGCTTACTATTTTGAGCCGTTTGCCAAAATAGAGCCGCCAAAGGGCTCTGGGAGGGACCTGGGGTCTTTCGGGGTGCCGGGGAGGGCAACAGGGTTTATGGTCATTTTATATCCCCCCGGGGTTGTTTTTGGTTGTCCTCCGGGGGTTGGTTTTTGGTTTTATTTTGTTTCCTTCCGGGTTCCGCCTCCAGGGTTGATGGGATGGTCCTCTGGGGGGGGAATTGGCTTGGGACCGGCCGGCCAAGTGTGACCGGATCTGGGGTTCCGGGTTTGTGGGGTGGGTGCCTCCTGGGGTTGATGATACGGTCCCCTGGGGGGCACCGTTTCACTCCATGTATACCTGGGGACCTTTGTGGGATCACGGTTTTGGCTGTTCCTCCTGGAACTGGCAATGAAGGCCTTCTGAGGGGGGGTTGGGCTCTGCAGGTCATTCTGGGGGGGTTGTTTGTTATTTTTCTTTTATGCATCTACGTTTGTACTGTGTTGTGGGACTGTGTTGGGTTTTTGTGTTTTGGAGTTTTTCTTTTCCTCCCGGGGTTTGATGGGACGGTCCCCTGGGGAGGTTTTGGGTGGGTTTTATGTTTTTTTTGTGTGAGTGGACTTGTTCTGGGGAATGTTTTGGGGCTTTTGTTGATTCCAGCCGGCCTTCCAGCTGCGGTGCCTGTCTTGCCGTCTGCTTCCTGACGTGGACCCCGGAGGGAGGGGCTGTTCTCGGGCCTGGTCTGTTCGGTCGCCGGGAGGCTTCCCGTTGATGGGGGGGTACTGTTGTGTGTTGGGGGGGGCGTGGCTGGATGTTTTGGTGTTCTTTTCTTTTCTTTGCTCTCCAGGTGGCATGAGGGCTGATTTGTCTGTGAAGAAGGTGCTGGCTGAAGAGTCTTCACCCTCATCAACATCATGGAAAGCACCTGTGCTTGGTGCTCACGTGCAACCTGGACGACTTGCAGCTGAAGCAGATAATTGGATGGCGTTCTGCATTTAAGTCATGTGTGATTCAAGCAGAACTGCCGGGAACTCGACCTTGTGACGTTCGTTTGTGAGACGCTGAGGACCGCGCCTGGGTTTGACACATCGAGCCCGTGAAGCAGGGAGGGGTGAGGACACATGCTGTCAGCACACACGAAAGGTAATTAAGTGTTTAGGTACTTGTTGATAGTAACTTGGTGTTTTGTTACACAGTATACTGGAATTGTAAAGAGAATTGCGCAGTTTGCTTCTCACTGCTGTGGCGTGAAGGATAAGTGATCCTCCACTTGTTGTGAGAAGCTGCTCATTTGCATAAAGTAAAAGAAAGGACACTGACCTGAGTGTGTTGCTGGCAGCGTGTGTTTATTGGAAGATATAGTTGTATCTGTTGACTTACCTCACCGTCTCTTTGCTTCACAGAGAATCAGTTTGTCGTGTCCACCTGGGGGGTGTTTGGCGGTGGTAGGAAGTCCAGGAGCGCCGGCTTTAATCCTTGCGGGCGCTGGAGAGCGAGCCACGAATCACTCCACCAGAGGGACGTTGTTTTTTATGTTTTTACACTTTTAAACACAGGTGTATAATAAATAGTTTTTGTTTGGAACCGCTTTCTGGTTATTTTTAGCGCTGGGTCCTGTCTGACGCAGGTTCGCTCCTCAATCCGCGTCGACACATAACATTTATCACTTGGTTGCCATGTATTTAGTTCTGTCTTAGTTCCTCTCCGGCCCAGAGTTTGTTTTTCTTTATTGCTCACTGTATTGCATTTGTATTCTTTTACTGGTGGTCCCTTTAGTTACTTTTAGTTTAGTTTTGTTTATCACATTTGTTGTATTATGCTGGTTTTGGTTGGTAGGTATCTTCAGCGATTTCATGTGGTTATGTTCCTTTAGTTATTTATTACTTTCTCTATCATTTATTCCGTGTTGTCCTTCGTTGTATTCTTGTGTCACTGGTTTAGTTTGTCATTTATTTTCTGGTCAGCTCGTAATTGGTTATGGCATTTACTTTTATACTTTAATCTGCATCACTTATCTGTTTGTTTTGATCATATGTTGTATTATCTGTTAATTCCATTTTTGCCACCAGTGAGTTCTAGTTTAGTCCTTGCTTTTTATTTTCTCGTGTTTGCACTCAGCCTTTCATTGTAGTCCCCTTATACTTTAGCCACGTGGTGAGTTCTGTCTTATTTATGTTTCTACCTTTTATTTTTTGTGTTATTCAGTTCTTTTTGTCTCGGTTTGGTTGTGGATGGGGTCACTTGCACTCCGTTGTTTCGTCTGTCTGGACCCGGCGCCACGAGGGGGCATTTGGGGGAGCGACGCCCCCTCACGTCATCAACCTCGCCCCCTCGGATGTTAGAGTTATCAAAAAATAAAAATAAAAAAGAAAGATAAAGAAACGCCTGAACCACAAAAAAGCTTTAAAAAACAGCAGTAGAACGATTCTCCCATCACCCTGCTGGGAGAAGCTTTTTTTCAGCTACTTTACGGAGTGACGCCGACCGAGGGAGGACTGACGACTTGGTGGGATATCGATCGAACCGCGACAGCGGGCCGACCCGCACGGAGAAGCCGGCCTTCAGGCATCATTCCTGGGCAGACCGAGGCAGGCAGCTGGGGGGATGGAGCAAACCCACTTAGTCCGAAATCTCCCACTTTTTGGATATATGCGAAGTCCCAGTTTGACCAACGGAGGTTAGTTCTGCAGCTTTATCGAGGTGAGAATAAAAATAAAAGTAAAATGTGACGTTTCTGCACTGCTGTGAAGGTTTATTGATCGGCTAACGTTAGCTTAGCTTTTTAGCACAGTTGATCTGAGTGAACGCTTTAATTTGTAGATGGTTCAGTCATTCTTATTTTTACCAAATAAAGCTACAGTTTTTTTCAGACACCACAAAAGCTCAACTTTAAATAACTTATTTTTTCGGGCGTTTTTTTCCATCGGTTTTTTGTCGTTTTTTTTTTTTTTCCTTTTTTATATATAAACTGTTTAGTGTTTCTTTATATTTAAAGAAATATTTTTATTTGTCCCAGTCAGGAACATTTGCTGTGCAGACAACCAAACTTCCATTGATGAGCTGAACACCACGAAGTCCAGTCGAAAGAAAACATCTCTGCTCTTCAAAATAGGACAAAAGTGTCTTCAGCAACACCACCAGAGGTCAAAGCTGCAGAAGAGACCTTCATGTGGTCCCGAGAATCCAGCATAACATCACCTACTTCTAAATAAAAGGCTCTTTCAACAGCAACTATTTTATTATTTTTTAAAAAGCTGTTTCATTTTATATTTTAACAATAAATGAACGGATCATTAAAAATGTCCATGAAATCAAAGTCAGAGTTGAAATGACTATAAAAAAAACATCATGAGGTTTATGCCACAGAAATCCTACTTTACAATCACACTGCAGTCATTGTTAAATTATTTCCTGTTGCATTTATAATAAACATTTGTATTTATTTAGTGTTTGTTTTGTGGTTGAAATGAGATATAAATAATCTACCAGACTTAAAAAAAAATGTACAAGTTTCCATGTTATTTTATTTATCTAAAAATAAATGTCCAAGGTTCCTTATGTTAAACAAGAAATTATCTAATCTGAAATAACAGGTGGTTTTAATTTACAGATGAAAGGTTTCTAAAGAACCTTTTATTGATTTATTTAGCTATTTTAATTGCAAGTGTTCTAAACTTTTATTTAACAGTAATCAGAAATTTTGAGGTAACAAACAACAACAACAACAAAAAAACATTTCCAATGATTTTTCTTCAGAAAACTGCTGTATAAATGAGCAGTCCTGTCACTCGTTAAAGCCTGGTTCACACGACAGGATTTTAAAATGATCTGTAGGTTTCCAAAACCTGAGAGACCACACACGTGAAGATAAAAAAAAAAATCATGGATCTAACAGGTTTGGTCGTACAGTATGTGGTGTGCAGCCACACGGTAAGGACAACACCACACACAAACAGATTTCACACACAAACATTTACAGTTCAGACAGGAAATCTCGCAAAATCTCTGGAGATTAAACATGACTTCAGAGTAAACAAACGGAGATACTTTGTGGACTATTTACAACAGAGGGAAAAAAAACGATACAAAAAGAAAAAGAAAAGGTGCTCTTTAAAGGAGTGGAGACAGCGCGACCACCTGACTTTCTGATAAGTCAGAACAGCTGTTTTGATTTTATTGTCCGCTCCGTACGTCCGTCACCTCGCTTTCTGATTGGCTGCACATCACATTCAGCAGGCTGCATGCTCGTTTGTGGTCGGAGGACACAACACACTGCGATATCGGGCCAAAAAAATCCAACATGTTGAATATCCCAGATTTGCGATCGGAGCGCTCCTGACGCCCTTCTGAGCAGATCAGAGCGCTCTTAACACACCACACATGGCAGGAATATCTGATAAGATTATCTTTAGCGTCATCACGATTGTCGGGGCGTCCTTAAGATTGATGGAAGGGGAAGATCGGGTCTGATATCGGCCTATTTATCCTGCCGTCTGAACTCAGCCTTAATGTTTTGACGCACCTCATCTCGACAGAACACCGGCTCTTTGTGGTGTGCAGGAGATCACTTGACCGAGGGTCTATACGTTCAAATAATAATTAAAAAAATACTGTCATCATTCTTTACTCTTACTCAGTCAGTCTCTTACAACGGTGTAGCCTAAATACACGAGCTTTCCAGGAGCACACCCAATTCATTACGCACGCTCAGAGGCACGTCCCCTCCGGTGCGCAATTTTTTTGAGGGGGGGGGGCGACCCCGCCCCCGTGATAAACTCATCGCCCCCTTAATATTTTTTTTCTGCCGCTGGGTCTGCGTCTGTCACACCCACCTGTCTTCCCTGTCTTGTCTGGCCACGCCCCTTCTCACATCTTCCTCACACCTGCTTCACATCATGCCTGATTACTCCCCTGGTATTTAAGTATTCACTTTCTCTCTTGCCCCTGCCAGTTTGTTGATTGTGTATCTCATCCTCGCATCCAGTTTTTGTCCTGTCTGCCTAGTGATTTTGACCTTGCTTGTTTTTTCGATCTCCACCACGCCATGAACCTGACCCCTGCTGTGAACTGTTCTATGAATCTGCCTCTTGTCTGCCTGTACTGCCACCCCGCTGACTGCCTTTTTGTGTACCGAACCACTGCCTGCGTTTTGATAAAGCCTTTTATTCTTCTACATCTAAGCCTGCGAGTCTGCATTGTGTGTCCTACCACTTCCTGTGCTTCGCCATACCCAGTCATGTCAGAACAAACTGGCCATTACCAGGACACCACTGGCTCAGACCTGAACTTGACAGCCATCAAGGAGATTTTTTCCAACCTCTCCTTTTTCTTTATTTGTTTCCGTGACTCCATCACCCCGAAAGTTAAGTTTGACTATCGAGATCAAGCCTGGGTGCTGATTGAGTCAAATCCATGGCTTTTTGAACTGTTCCCAGAGCTACTAGACCTGGACAAATTGTTTGCTACAAAGAAACTGTCCACCTGAGTGACACAGCCAGAGCTCCACCTTCCATCCAGCTCTGCACCTGCTGACAGTGATTCTGAATGGTCAGATATGGATGAGGATGAATCATCTGAGGCAGATGGGTCAGCACTCCAAGCCACGGCTAATGTATTTTTCAGGATCCAAGATCTATTTTTTGAATATCGGCACTGCACCAGTCAGCGGGATAAAAAGCGCATTTTTTTCATTTTAGATCAGATCCTATTGGAGGAGTCAGAAATCATGTCTGCATACCCAGAACTAACACATATTAAAACACTGTTAAGCAAGGTCAAGTTCCTGCTTATATCAAGGACCCCATGGACTTTATTTTTGAATCTGACATCTACAACCTCTGCTCAGATGAACCACTCACCATTACACTGTCTGACGCCACAGTAACTCCTGCTTATTTTTTCCGCCAGCTTCTCAGCAGCCTCCCGCTTTGACTCCAGCCTCATTTCTGCTTCCTGGGTTTTGGTCTGCAACAGGCTCAGTCTACGCTTAATCCCCTTCATCAATTCTTTCATCCTACCAACTGCCGCCAGTCTTGTAAAGCTGTCACCCGTCAGATCCCAGTTACAGTGGGGAAAATAAGTATTTGATCCCCTGTCAGTTTTGCAGGTTTTCCCACCTACAAAGAATGGCGAGGTCTGTAATTTTTATCGTAGGTACACTTCAACTGTGAGAGACGGAATCTAAAAAAGTCCAAAAAATCACATTGTATGATTTTTATATAATTAATTTGTAAATTATGGTGGAAAATAAGTATTTGACCCCCTAGAAAAACAGAGCTTAACAATTGGTACAGAAACATTTGTCTGCCATTACAGAGGTCAGACATTTCCTGTAGTTCTTGACCAAGTTTTCGCACACTGCAACAGGGATTTTGGTCCACTCCTCCATACAGATCTTCTCCAGATCTTCCAGGTTTTGACTTTCAGCTCCCTCCACAGATTTTCTATTGAGTTCAGGTCTGGAGACTGGCCAGGCCACTCCAGGACCTTGAAATGCTTCTTACGGAGCCCCTCCTTAGTTGCCCTGGCTGTGTGTTTGGGGTCATTGTCATGCTGAAAGAGCCAGCCATGACCCATTTTCAATGCTCTTACTGAGGGAAGGAGGTTGTTTGCCAAAATCTCGCAATACATGACCCCATCCATCCTCCCTTTAATACGGTGCAGTCGTCCTGTCCCCTTTGCAGAAGAGCACCCCCGGAGTATGATGTTTCCACCCCCATGCTTCACAGTTGGGATGGTTTTCTTGGGGTTGTTCTCATCCTGTAAACATGGTAAGTGGAGTTTTTTTTTATTTCATTTATATAGCACCAAATCACAACAGAGTTGCCTCAAAGCACTTCATACAGGTAAGGTCTAACCTTACCAACCCCCAGAGCAACAGTGGTAAGGAAAAACTCCTTCTGAGGAAGAAACCTCAAGCAGACCAGACTCAAAGGGGTGACCCTCTGCTTGGGCCATGCTACAAACATAAATTATAGAACAATTCACAGAACAATTTCACGGACGAATATACAAGAAATGCTATTGGCGCACGTCTGTGTTGGAAACCATTCGGAAGATTCAGACGGCTTTCGGTGGCTTTTCAGTCGAGTGAGTATCCGAGAAATTGTGTAACAGCTGAGCATGTCACAACTTGTCCTGTGAGACTTCCAACACGGATGTGCTTTTTGTTGTGCACCATTGCGGCTCCGTCCCGACGCGCAAATTCCTCCGCACGTCTTTCATTACAAAATCTCCTGTAACAGTGGAATGTGCCGCAAAAGTGCTGATGTCCAACTCTTCTGCAATTTCTCTGGTAGTCAGATGACGTCCCGGATCAACACAGCCTTCACTTTGGAAAGATCGGGTCGTTTCAGCCTGTCGATGGCCGCTCGGAGCGCGGTGCGCCCTCCGCCGCTGTGGGCCGTCTTTAATCCGGTTGTAACGCTCCTTAATCTGTGTGACGCCCAGAGTATCCTCACCGAAAGCCGTCTGAATCTTCCGAATGGTGTCCACCTGGCTGTCTCTTACAGTTTCTGGAAAAATTTGATTCAGCACTGCTCCAATCACTCAGCCATTTCCCTGACAATGAAAATCCGATGAGGGGGCTGGACCAGTGCTCTCTCAAAGCCTGCCCACAGGCGAATGACGCAACCGACAGGCATGAAAAAACTCATGCATGCGCACGAAGGTTCAAGCTTGGCTGATGCAAGTGCACATGATTCAAATCCATATAGTTTTTTAAAAAATAAAAAGGTTGGATAGTTTTCTAACAGACCTCGTATATATATATATATATATATACCCAACTCAAATAAAGCACGTCCATGCAAGATAATTTAATTTAGTTGGGACTACATATATTTATTAGATGGAAATCCAATCCAATGAGTCAGTTTTTTTTGTTTGTTTGTTTGTTTTTTGTTTTTTGTTTTTTTTTTTGTTTTTTTTTTAGTTCAGGTGGAGCTGGCCAAGGGGTTTCAACTGGCTGCAGAAGATCAATGATAACTTTTGAGAGGTAGGCATGAATTGGTTGTTTGTCTTAATTGTTGCCATCCAGGATCCAAGGTGGTTCTGTAGTGTTGTGGATGTCACCATGCCCTGGTCGGCACCACAGCATGCTCCCTCATCCTTGAACTTTAAACCTCATCATCATTAACATAATGCTGTCATTACTGTTTGTCAGCAGGCTTACCTAAGATCCTGATTCATTCAGTCTTTTAATCGGGATCATGATCAAAGACCAAAGGCAGCATTAAGATCAAAGAAATCAAATCTCAGTGATCAAAGGCCTTAGATCTAGATCCTCACCAAAATTTAATCAACTCTTCCTTGATCCAAGGGCTCCATGAATACCACATGAGTCCCTGAGAGTGAAGGTTAAAAATGCACATAATACAGCAACAAACAGCATTCATAAAAGATTGTAACCACATTTGAAACAAAGCATAAACAGTTGTCTGTACACAAGCCATTTCACATTGTGTCCACCAAAACAATGATCGATGCTTCAGTGCTCTCTCTCGCTCACATCTCACCGTGTTTGTTTCAGGGCCTATTACGAAAATAAGCCGGAGCGTCTCTGTGGTTTCTCCCTTTTAGAAGGCAGGGGAATACTGAGAGCAACTCGGCACTCAGCTGGCTTTGAAATCCAGGAGGCAGGATGATGGGATAAGTATTCGCGGCACACTGCCGTCCCTGAATGGCCCTGTCTACCTTCGCTCTCAGCACTCTGCGTGCACTGATATCCATGGGCATTCATTTCATATCTAAGGGAAGCAGTGGAGTCGGTTAAGAGAGCGAGGAACAGGGAAACGATGAGCTCATGGGTGCACGTGTTGAACTTGGGCCTTAATTAAATTCTAAATACAGCCATATGTCTCATCCTCTCACACAGACGCACGATGGCACAAATTACTGTGATAAACTCCATCACCCAATTTCCTCAATAATCTGAGTTGTTTATTCTCCTGTGCCCTTTCCACCAGCATTCACATTGTCAAATTTTGCACCAATTTAACTGCCGCACAATGCACCGAGGATTTAAATGCAACTGTGTTCAGCATTCACAATGCATTTCTTCACAGAATCCAATTAAATCTACAGCCTGCTCCCTGTCGGTGTGTGAATGGTTGCTACAGAGCAGTCAGGTTTTAGCTTTAAGTGCACAAAATTTACAGAGTACATTTCAAGTTGACAAACAAAGAGGAGGCGAGGAAGCAGAGAAATGCACACACAATAAAGGAGTGTGTGTGTGTGTGTGTGTGTGTGTGTGTGTGTGTGTGTGTGTGTGTGGTACATGAGAAGATGGAGAAAGGCAAAAGGATTACAGTCAGTCAAACTGGATATCTCCATGGAGCTGTCTTGCATGTGTTAATTTTGCATCTTTAAATGGCAAGTGCATGTCGGTGCCACCCAAACTCTATACATGCCCACATCGCGCAACAAGTACAGATCTCACCACCAGACAAACAGGCCACCGGCATCTTTCTATAAATGTGTATACCAGTGTTGGAGTCGAGTCCGCGTCTCCCAAAGCCAAAGCTGAGTTTGAGTCTTGGGTCTCCGAGGCCAAGACCGAGTCCCAAAAATATGAAGCTGAGGTCGAGCCTGTGTATTACACAAATTCTAATATAGTTCTGGAGGTCTGTTCTCATAGACCCGTGTACAACCCCAAGTTCAATGAAGTTGGGATGTTGTGTAAAATGGAAATAAAAACAATACAATGATTTGCAAATCCTCTTCAACCTATATTCAATTGAATACACCACAAAGGCAAGATATTTAATGTTCAAAATGATAAACTTCTTTGTTTTGGTGCAAATATTTGTTCATTTTGAAATGGATGCCTGCAACATATTTCAAAAAAGTTTGGACAGTGGTGACAAAAGACTGGGAAAGTTGATGAATGCTCAAAGAACACCTGTTTGGAGCATTCCACAGGTGAACAGGTTAATTGGAAACAGGTGAGTGTCATGATTGGGTATAAAAGGAGCACCCCCAAAAGGCTCAGCCATTCACAAGCAAAGATGGGGCGAGGATCACCACTTCGTGAACAACTGTGTGAAAAATTTGGGATTTAGGGATTCCATCATCTACAGTCCATAATATAATCAGAACATTCAGAGAATCTGGAGAACTTTCTACACATAAGCGGCAAGGCCAAAAACTAACATTGAATGCCCATGTACTTCGATCCCTCAGGCGACACTGCATTAAAAACCAACATCAGTATGTAAAGGATCTTACCGCATGGAGTCAGGAACAGTTCAGAAAACCATTGTGAGTTAACACAGTTCGTCGCTACAGCTACAAGTGCAAGTTAAAACTCTACCATACAAAGCGAAAGCCATACATCAACAACATCCAGAAACACAGCCGCTTTCTCTGGGCCTGAGCTCATTTGAAATGGACAGACACAAAGTGGAAAAGTGTGCTGTGGTCTGATGAGTACACATTTCAAATTGTTTTTGGAAATAATGGATGTTGTGTCCTCTGGACAAAAGAGAAAAAAGACCATCCAGATTGTTACCACTGCAAAGTTCAAAAGTCAGCATCTGTGATGGTATGGAGGTGTGTTAGTGCCCATGGCATGGGCAACTTACACATCTGTGATGGCACCATCAGTGCTGAAAGGTACATCCAGGTTTTGGAGCAACACATGCTGCCATCCAAGCAACGTCTTTTTCAGGGACGTCCCTGATTATTTCAGCAAGACAATGCCAAGCCACATTCTGCACGTGTTACAACAGTGTGGCTTTGTAGTAAAAGAGTATGGGTACTAGACTGGCCTGCCTGCAGTCCAGACCTGTCACCCATTGAAAATGTTTGGCGCATTATGAAGCACAAAATACCACAACGGAGACCCAACAACTGAAGTCGTACATAAAGCAAGAATGGGAAAGAATTCCAGCTACAAAGCTTCAACAATGAGTGTCCTCAGATCTCAAATGCTTATTGAGTGTTGTTAGAAGGAACGTTGATCCAACACAGTGGTAAACATACCACTGTCCCAGCTTTTTTGAAACGTATTGCAGGGATCCATTTCAAAATGAGCAAATATTTGCACAAAAATCAATAAAGTTTATCAGTTTGAACATTAAATTTCTTGTCTTTGTGGTGTATTGAATTGAATTGAATTGAATATCGGTTGAAGAGGATTTGCAAATCATTGTATTCTGTGTTTATAATTTCAAGCCACAGCCAAGTGAGTCGGAAGCAGCCTCATATAATGTTTAGCGTACTTTGGTGACGCACTGTGTTGGGATCACAGACATGAACGTTACGTAAGTGAAGGAATCTAATAATGTTTTGGTAATGACAGAGTTCCAGAAGATTTTTGTACATTAGCACGTTTAGATGAAGTGCAGGGATGGTGGATAAGTGGTTAGTGTGTTTGGTTTCAGTGCGGAAGGTTCCTGGTTCAAACCCCATCCCTGCCACATTTCTTCATGTAATGTGGAGTCGCGTCAAGTAGGGCATCCAGTGTAAACTTTTTGCCAAATTAACATGCAGATCCAACTTGGATCTGCTGTGGCAAAAACAAGGGAGCAGCTGAAGGGATTTACTCGTACTTTTAGAAGTAGCGTAGCATGGGTCTGTGTACGCACGTATTACTGTGGTGACCAGAAAGCAATGCATTCAAGCATTGTGCACATAACACAATGTCTACATAAATTTACCATGTGGACTGCTTTTTTTTTGGTGCAAAACCATGCAAAAAATAGGTAAAACAAGTAGTCTCAAACAGGCCTCAGCTTATTCTTAGAAGCCAGATGATGCCAAGGCCAAGGCCAAATCTGAGTCATTACATAGCAAGGCCGAGGCCAAGGCATCTAAATAAAATTGGCCTGGAGATCTCCAACACTGGTTTATATAGAACTGGATCCAATACTTGGTCATACTATATGCCTGTTTCTTGTGCAAGGCCCCTTCATCTGCATCCCAGCCAGCAATTACATGTTGTTGCATCACTTTTTAGTAATGGTGACATTGCCACAAATCAATTCTGTCAAGATCCAGCAATGCTGCTACATCATTGAACGTTGACTAAATGGAACCAATATTTTACTGGGAAATATTTAGTAGCTTTGGGTTTTGCTTAAATAATGCTCATATACAGTTCACAGCAATTCCCTTTTTCCACATTTTGTCATGGATTTTCTTAAAAAGAAGACCAGAAAGTTCAGCTACAATTTGCCAGAAGGCTCATTTGAGATGCAAGCCAAGATTTGATGTTTTGGTGAAAGAAAATCCTCCTCTATATCACTTCATCGTGAAGCTGTATAACAGAAGATACAAAATACAAAATATGCATAATGCACAATTTCTCCAATTTTCTCCAATGACAACCAGAGAACCCTATAACATTTTCTGGGTTGTCT
Source organism: Thalassophryne amazonica (assembly GCF_902500255.1). NCBI lineage: Eukaryota > Metazoa > Chordata > Actinopteri > Batrachoidiformes > Batrachoididae > Thalassophryne > Thalassophryne amazonica. Next base: position 95,359,843 of record NC_047110.1, on the reverse strand, counting down.
GGGTGTCTTGATGGCTTTCCTCACTCTTCTCCTTCTTGCACAGTCACTCAGTTTTTGGAACTATCTACTCCACACACATTTACCACATAGTGCCATACTGTTTGTATTTCTTCATAATTAATGTAAATAAAGTCCAAGACATATTCAGTGACTTGGAAATGTTCATGTATTCATCCCCTAACTTGTCTGAAGAAAACTGACAATAAATTTCATTATCATACACGGTGGTAACACTTATTCATGGACAACCACCTGTAGTTCGCTCTAGGTCCCATCCTGTCTATGGCTGATGCTGAGACCCTGATCCATGTGTTCATCTCTTCTAGATTGGACTACTGCAATGTTCTATTTTCTGGTTTTCCGCAGTCTAGCATTAGGGCTCTCCAATTGGTTCAGAATGCTGCAGCCAGACTTTTGACACGAAGCAGAAAGTTTGACCACATTACACCCATTTTGGCGTCTCTTCACTGGCTTCCTGTCCCAGTGAGGTCAGATTTTAAGGTTCTGCTACTAACCTATAAAATTATTCATGGACTGACACCTCCCTACCTAGCTGACCTAATTAAACCTTACGTACCGGCCCGGGCTTTACGTTCTCAGGGTGCAGGACTACTTTGTGTCCCTAGTGTGAAAAGAAGTCTGCGGGTCACAGAGCTTTCTCTTATTGTGCCCCTGTTCTGTGGAATGATCTCCCTGCATCAATAAAACAATCAGATTCTGTGGAGACTTTCAAGTCCAGATTTAAGACGCACTTATTTTCCCTTTCATATGGCTAGCATTCTGGTACAGTTTTGTTTTACGCTTTTTACGCTTTTAATTCATGTTATTAATAATTGGAGCAGGCCGCAGCCTCAACTTCACCTAAATTCTGGGTCTTTTAGTGAAGCTTAGAGCTAGTGGCCGGCGATCACCTTAGTCTTTCTTCTGTTTTTCTTGTTGATTAATGCTGGCAAATGATACAGTATTTTTTGTCTTTCTGATGCCTGATTCTGTTTTTTCTCTGTTTAAGGTGCAGCTCCATCCAGAGATGGGAGTTGTGTTTGTGTTAGAGACCCTCCTGTCCTGTACACCAACAGCAATTCTTGTATATTCATCCATGAATTGTTCTGTGAATTATTTCTGTAATTTATGTTTGTAGCATGGCCCAAGCAGAGGGTCACCCCTTTGAGTCTGGTCTGCTTGAGGTTTCTTCCTCAGAGGGAGTTTTTCCGTACCACTGTTGCTCTGGGGGTTGGTAAGGTTAGACCTTACCTGTGCAAAATGCCTTGAGGCAACTCTGTTGTGATTTGGTGCTATATAAAGGAAAATAAATTTAAATTGAAAATTGAATTTACAGGTGTTATACCTTTAAATACCTGGGTTCCATTACCTATGCAGCCCATCATCTTGGCATTTATATTTTTAATTATTTTATATCAAGATGTAGAGATTTGCTTTCAGTTTGAGTTTAAGGATGGTAATTTAGAAATGTTTATTTTTTTGTGTATGAAATGGCATAATAAACAAATTAAAATGTGTGAAATACCAAGTGTTCCAATACAAGTGTTGGGCACTGTATGCAGATGCAGGAAAATGTGTCTACCCACTTTTACTGCAGAAGTATTTGGGAAAAAGAAAATAAAAAAGTCTCTCTGGCACCCCCCCCCCCCCCCCCCCCCCCCAAAAAAAAAAAAAAACACACACACACACACACAATTGGTCTTGTGCTCATGCATTGCAAATACTGCATTTTCCTTTCAAACTGAAGTACTTCGAGTGACAATAAACCTGAATAAGAATGTGCAAGAATGGTTTAAAAAAAAGTACAAAACATTTTTCAATGTGCAATCTTATCACTGCTGGTCACTGTGTGGTGCAGAGACAATGGACACATAAAGCATTTCCCGTCCACAGAGGATACCTTTTCTAAACACTCAGCTGGCTCTGTGGATGTAAATCACTTGTTAATTAGTGTTCATGCTTATTTTCTTTTGTTCATTGATTACTCATTGTTCTGAAAACAATGGTGCCATTGATATGTTCTTGTGTCAAATTACCTTGATTTGTTTGTGTGTCAGTTTGACTTACATTTAATCAAGCTCATACTGTATTTCCTGAAACGGTACACAGCATGATACACAGGCCCCCAAATAATTCTAAATATTACTCATATTTCCCTGATGTCTTTTTTTTTTTTTTTGCAAACTTTACTATATAATCATGCATCGTGACACAAAAATGAATTGCAACATTAGAGTTTGTCTTCTGTCAGAAGGCTGTGCGAGCACTCATGGAAGTGGAGTTATGCCAAGGTAATGTCTGTTTCTTGCATGTCACTGGCATCCTAACGTGAGGGCTCCCTGAAAGGAGGACATGTTATTGTGGTACTCAATGCAACAAGGATGCTCTGCTGCACTTTAAGTCAGCTGTGTGTCAGAGGTTTGATTTACCAGCACACAGACAAAAATAACAGAATAAAAAAATTATAAAAATAGAGGCAGACACAGACAGGAACCTGGCCTGAATAAGCACTATGTTCACAGAGACTAAGCTTAAGGCCCACATTGGGGGAGCAAGAGCTAAAATTTGCAGCCTATCTTCAGACTGTTTTCCCCTGTGCTTAGTAGGCCATGCATACTATGTATGACTGGCCTGGATGCCAATAATAATAAGCAGCAATATTGATGTTATTCCCAGAGTCACCGATGCAAACCATGTGATGCAAATTATTGATTGAGCAAATGGAGTTTTAAAAAGGAATTGTTTGCACCATTTGTCATGCTTAGTTATCATATTACAGGGTGACATACTGTATGTCACATGTCATAGAATCCAACAGATACAAACTGTCTGATCTTTGTTGTGGACACCAAACATCCAACACTGCCAAAACTATTCCAGTTATTAATCTTATTAGCCCAAAAAATAATTTCCATAATTTTTACCCAAACTGGAGCAACCTAAATTTCTGACCCCTGTACAAACTGAAATTGACCTTTGACCCCATTTTTGCTATTTTTACCCCATAACTCCATAGACGTCAGTCATAGATAGTCCAAACTATACCTTTTTGGAATCTTTATGATCAGACAAATACTATGAATACCTTGCAATATGATTGGAGCATTTTAAAATTTTGACCCCTGTGTAATTCTTCAATTGACCCCTACCTGGCTGTCTATTGAAAATTTAGGTGGCCACCCTGCTTTAACAAAAGAGTAATGTCTAAGGAGTATTTGTGCCGTATTTGGTGCTTGTATCACCATTTGAAAGATTGTTTCAGTTATCTGCCCCACTATATCAAGTTAGTTGTGCAGCCTCGATTCTAAACACGGGTTCCCGGTGGCCACTAGAGGCCGGTGTTGCTCAAAGTTTAAGATATGATTTTGCAAATCTGATCCATTAAAAGCAAAATTTCAGTTTAGCATGGTGGCTTAGTGGTTAGCATTGTTGCCTCACAGCAAGAAGGTTATGGGTTCAATTCCCACCCTTGGCCTTTCTATGTGGAGTTTGCATTTTCTCCCCATGTTTGTGTGGGTTTCCTCCCACATTTAAAGTCATGCAGGTTAGGTGAATTGGAAACTTTATAATTGTCCAGGTCAACCATGAAAAGAGCTCTCAATATCAATGGGTCTGATCTGGTTAAATAAAGATTAAATATCAGTGAACAATTTAATGCACATAAAAGAAAATAGATATATTGTCATTAGGGATGAAGGTGTTGAAATATCATTTAAATGAATCACCACAGAGTAATGTTTTCTCATATTTGTATATGTGGGGGTTACGTCCTTCTCATGAACTGAGATCCACAACTTAAGTACAATATTTTATGCATTATCCTACCAATTTCCATGCCCATGGAAAACACGTTTCTCATTTAGTGTTCAGAAACGCACATTAAGGTTTGAGCTAGGGTTAGAATAGCAGTAGTAGGAATACCTACCTGTTGTTTTTTGTTGTTTTTGTAGTCACATGATCACAGTCTCCCAGCTGACAAACATGTGGGATATGTACGAATTGTTGCATATTGCGTTTCATACATTTTACTTCAACCTCATCATGAGGATAACCTGCCTTTTCAAATCTGACTTTTATTTTGGACCGTCCTTGAATGTAGCATGCTTCTCTATTCTGTTCTTCAAATAATGAATGTTTATGTGCAATGGTAAGAATATTTGCATGATTTTCAACTCGTGCAAATATTCTTATCATTGCTTGAAAGGAAAATATTTATTATTTCTTTTATATGACAACTAAAGAGGGTAAGTCTGAGAATAGGATGTTGAATGGCAAATGTTCATTTTCAGGCAGGGTTATGGTGGGCTACTGAATCTCATGGGGTGCTGCAGTCCCATCAAGATGCCTAGAACAGCCTATGATCCCAGAATCCTCTCCTGACTTATTTGAAAGAAGGTGACAAACTATCCACACCAGGATTTTAATTTTCAAGCTGTCAGACTAATCATGAACTATGCTGGTTATTTCTATGCCTCGTTTCTCCTTCATTGTACAGCTGTAACTTGGCAGGCATTATTACACTTCTTCTGACACTTCACACCTTGGAGAGAACTGGTAGCGTGGTATATTTTGCTGAGGACAGTTGAGTGCCGGTGACTGTTCATTAAAGTGCCTCAAAGCAGACAGGAGCCCTTATGTAGTTTTGTGCTTAACACTGAGCCATGTGCAAGTTGCTGCTCAGTCTGTTCTATTTCTTTATGGTCTTCTTTGAGAAAAGATACAGCAACATACTCTTGTTATCTGACTATCCATCTGAAATATAAGCTTCCCCTTGGCTTTCTGCAGCCACTGGGCCCCTCAGCACTGATGCACCTGTGTGCTGGATCACGCAGAGAGAAGCACACGACATGGACAAAATGTTGTAGCTGATGTTCCATCAGAATGCAAGTGGATACTCATCTGAATCTTCCTAAGTACTGTTCCTTTGACACAGAGTCATTCCAGTGGTACCCAAAGATCCTCCAAAGAGGAGTATCAAAGACATCTCATCCTTGTTTTTGGTCACTTTGTGGAAGTCTCACAACTATAGAGTAAGACAAGAAGCACAGAACCCTAGAATTGGACTTTCCTTGTCCTCCATAGGTACGGGCATTGCCAAGCACTTCTGGTGCCCAGTGTTTGCTTCTGTTGACTGGGCTGTTCTCTAAGATATCCAGAGAATTTGTGGGCTCACCAAGACGTTGCTGGACATCATTACCAGCCTAAACACATGTATTCTGAGTGCTATGCAGAGTGATGGCAGAATCCTTCACTGTTGTGATAGTGTAGGGACACAGACCCACAACAGGGGGCGCAAATGAACGGACAATGGAATAAGCCAAAATATAACAATTTAATGTTGTGAATGTGCACAACAGAGGAACAGACAACACAATTGAGATCAACAGTCAATAAGTCACGGTGACGTGTGGGCAGGCTCGAGGATAGAAGACGCCCGTCCAGAAAAGAGCTGGATCCCACACGCTTTCCACTGCCACCGGATCTGAAGCACCCCGGAGCCACCAAGCTCTGGGTCCCCAGGTGGCCACTGCCTCCAGCTGTCAGATCGGGTGCTGCTGGCAGGAAGAACAGACAGGTGATGGTGGGTGCGTGAACACCCAGCAAACAGTCAGAAAGGGTGGGAAACACCTCCACCTCTCAATCACAGTCACACAGGAACAAAAACGTGCAGCGCCTGAAGGACTACTTATCCGAGGAGCGAAAACGTCGTCTCCTCCCAGCTTCCAGCTGCTGACCAGTCAAACAGGTACGTCTGCAAATGTTCAGAAAGTTGTATGACACCAAAACCACGGCTGAGTGTTTACCTGATCGGTAGACAATTTCTCGGCAGTGAGGTGAAGATGCTGCCCGGCTTTTATGGAGATGTGGTTGTGATGATGATGAGTGACAGCTGGTGCTTGTTGATGAGTGACAGCTGTCACTCCGGTTGCTCCGGCGCCCTCTCGTGCCTGAAGCCCGCACTTCAGGCAGGGTGCCCTCTGGGCCAGCAGTACCTCCTCTTCAGCGGCCCACACAACATTCACTTTTTCTAAGTGAATACTGGTGATCATCAACTACAACCTGGTGCAAAGGGGAGGGTCAATGTGAAACTTACAGAGGAAGAGAGAAGCGCACCAACTAAAGTATAGTAACCTCTCTCACCTGTTTGCCCAGTGAGTGCTCTCCAGAGCAGAGGCAGAGACTCTGAGTTTTCCCAGTAAACACTGGCGTTTGTTGAGGATGTGTTGGGCAGGGGTGTGGAAGCCAGTGACTTGTGTGTTTTTGTTAGTGAGGAAATGTTTACTGACCTTCACTTTGCAGATGATGCTGTGATGTGTGTAGAATCAATGGATACCCTGAGTGCAGCATATGAGAAGCTGAGTGAGGAATCAGAGTCTGAGTTTGCAATGGTTCTGGATCAACATCCAGGTTTTTAATTACTTTTTGGACTCAGCTATCAGAAATGCATGCAGTGATGAACTTGATACATTCACTTACCTAGGCAGTGGCATTCATACCTCTGGGTACTCAGGCATTGAAATCAAGAAACATCTGGTAAAAGCTTATAGAGTCATCAGGTCACTGGACAGAGGTGTTTGGAAAGGCTGATAGCAGGAGTACAAAGGTCCAAGTATTTAGGGTCCTGGTGTTTTCGGTCTTCCTGTGAGACTTGGCTATCCACTAACCAAAAGCAACAACTGGGTGTTTTTGGAACTTGTTCTCTTTGTCAGACCCTTGGGTACCTCTAGAATGGCTGTATCAAATGAGCAGTTACATAGGGAGACTAAGATGAGGAGTATCAGTTGCATTATGAGGGCATGTCGGGTTCAATATTTTGGCCATGTGGCATGTTTCTCTATGCACGATCCAGCACATAGGTGTCTGAGTGTTGAAGTCAGATCCCTAGTAGCTGGAAAAGGCCAATGGGATGCCAATGCTTCACCTGGCTACGAAAAAGAAATGGTTACTTTTGAGATGTCTGCCTGAATAGTTGCCATCCAGGTTTGAATTACTGCTGACATTGACATTTGGATAAACTCCTTCTTATGCATTATTTTCTTTTTATCTAGATATTCCTCCCACTGTCTTGTCTTGATGCCTTGACACCTTCCCCTCATTTTTTGTTCCTTTCACGTTCCCTCTTCTCCACCTTCTTATGCCTATCAGACTCTGACTAATGATTGGCTGCAGAGGCTACTTGCCGCATATAATCACTGCGGCTGACCCCTTCATTCCACGTGCACGTGCATTCTCCTGTGTGGAGACACACACCTGGTTACCATGCTGTCCATTTCTGACAATAATGACAGTCACAGTTATAAGTATTACTTAATGTCATGCTGCTAATCATAACATTAACATGGCCGTTAAGCACATATCATGAGTTTAGCATTTTAAAGACACAATTCTTGTCTGTATACCAAGATGTAAGTGCACTTTCGTTGATTATTGTAATTCTTAATAGTTACTTATGAACATTAAAAGTTAAAAAAACTGCTCCTGTGGGAGCTGGAGAGCCACATTGGCATTTCCTTTTCTCTTCCGTCTTCATTGTTTTATCTGATCTCACCTCCTCCTCTCCTTCGCAGCCTCTCTTTGCCCCTTCACTTGTCCTCCTCCTCATCTCCTTCAATATTGATCTTCTTGCACCTGCACTTTTAACTGCACATTTTGTTGAAATATGAGTTTAAAGATGAATTGCATCACTAACTGTGGCACCTTGCTGAGATGAGGCTAATGATAGGCAATTACCAAGAAGCAGAAGTCACTAATGGACTTTTACCATCTTTTATCTCCTACTGACTTCTCTTTCATCAAAAACAGAAGTTGAAATGGGAAACAGGAGGTGAACTTTTAAGTGTTCTACAAATTGGGATGTCAGTCTTTTCATTGTTTTTGCGGTTGTTGATTGAGAAGCTGAGTGAGGAATCTGCTTGTCAGGGTTCGGTGACTCAGACATCAGTAATGTGTCTGTATGCTGTATGACATGAAAGTTTTGAATATGTAGAAAAGTTCACTTCTCAGCAGCAGGCACATTTATCTGACAGAGTCACTGCCTTGGAGATCATCAGGGAATTGCTTATGGAGTCAAGAGGTCAAAGGACAGAGGTTTCTGGTGACGTTGATGAGTTTGCAGGAGAATGACTTACAATATGGAACTAAAAAAATAATGCTGTCTATGTTTTTAGGTTGATCCGGACTGGATTATTAGCAGCAATAGACACTTTTTCCCCTGCTTTGTTATACTGGGTGGATTCTATTATACTGTAAAACCTCCTGCTGGTGTATCACTGAGGCAAGGGGATTTGCTTATTTCCACGGGGACACACATAATGTGGTGCAGGCCTTGAGAGCGACACAGCGACTCCCATCACTTTCTGTTGAGCATATTGACTGACAAAGTTTTTCCATGAAAAATGAACGGGCGTGTTGTTCTTCTCAGTTTGGCATTGTTGTATCGGGTGCATTAAGTGAGTCAACAGGAAGATGAAATTACTGATGCACGAATTGTTTCCAAGTGTAACCTTGATCCTCAGACGAAAATGTAGCAGAAGAAGAATGATGTTGAACACGATCGCATGTGGTGCCGCTCATCTGGCTGCTGTTTTTTGACAGAGTGTGACAACATAATGTAGAAGCACAGCCTCTGACAAAACGAGGACTTTATGCCATAAATCAAATCCAACTAGAGGGCTTCAGTGAAAGTCACACAGCAGCAGGGAACATGTTGCTGTGTGGTCAGCCAGTTTATTCCAGAACTAATCATCTGGTTTGTTCTTGTGCAGGATGCTGGCTTCATGGTTAGCACTGTTGCCTCACAACGAAAAGGTCCCAAGTTCACTTCTGACCTAATATGACGTTATATATATCCCCTTTCTAGTAGATGCATAACCTTTGGCCTTTGATAACACTGAAAGGTCATACCAAGGTCATAAATGTTTAATCCTAACAGTTTGGATGCCATATGCCATGGTGGAGGGGTGATATGTTAGTAAGGATAAAAAGCTCATTTTGGACAGAACAAATTAAATGTCTAGACCACATAGAACCTTCTATAATAGCAGCATTGAATCACCAAGAATTCATTTGTATGACTTGGTGCAGTTAGTGGTCTCCATGAGTGTCCCTTCTACTTTCTTGTTTTGTATTTGTTGATCAGGGAGCTGAAACAGATGCGCATCGGCAGGAAATCACCTCATCATCAGCTCCTGTATTTAGTCTAGTCAATGCAGGATTATGGGCTTTAGTGTCAGTCTCTAAACTCTTGGTGCACATTAACACTTTGTGTGGGCTATCAAACCCCTGAGTGCTGTACTCATCTATGACCATAACATCCATAAATATAACACAATGCTAAAATACCCTCAGCTGTATGAGCATAACAATAGTAAACAGAATGTGACCTTTTGACCTCTTAAATAGGTCAAGGTTAGCACTTTTTGAACATGTACAAGGTCTGCGTCCCAAGAATGCTCCCTGTGAATTTGAAGACCATGGCAGTAATGGGACTGACGTACAGACAGACGAACGTAGCTCCTTCGCAATAACCAATGACCATATTTTGGCCTTGAGGAAATAATCAGTTGTCTGGGAGTGACATCCCAACAATAAATAAAATAAAGTCATATCTAAGCAGTGAAACTTCAAATGGAATGTAATTAACACACACACACGCACCAAACTATGAGTTGAGACATGGCATTTACACAATGAACTACATGGGAACTCTGTGTGTAACACGAGTAGTATTTATTCTAAGCCCTTAAAGGCGGCCAGTCCATTTATTGGCATTTATTTATTTATTAGCAAATATACATGAAATACAGTGTTTTCTCTCTAGAATATAATGATATTGTGTCAATATTTTGTTCTGAAAACATTTGCTCACTCCTGTGTATGGATGGAAAAGATACTGCACCCAACGCAATCAACGTAAACACAGTGCACACCATCTAGTGATAGCTATGTAGTATGTTTTGTCCAATTTAAACATTTAATTCTGATTCATTGCAAGCCATTTATTATAATATGTGTGATATTTTCTGTTGAAGTAAAAAACTACCAAAATATGTTGGTTGTATTAGCTTATAATTACAACCCCAATTCCAGTGAAGTTGGGACGTTGTGTAAAAATGTAAATAAAAACAGAATACAATGATTTGCAAATCCCCTTCAACCTATATTCAACTGAATACACCACAACGGGGTCAGAGTTAGCCTATATTTAGGGGTGCTCAAGCACCCCTAAATATATTTTAAGCACCCCTAAAATATATATATATATATACTTCTATACTACTATTTTTTTTAAACAACCTATTTCAAGCATTATGCCAAAATATGTATTACAAGAACACAGTAATTTGATCATCTCCCCTTCTTGGGCAAATGATTCGATTCACGAAGCGCACCTACATTCATCTCTCTCTCTGCTCTGGCATGTGTTTGTGTCATGTGGTGCTGCTGCGGGTGGCGCTCATTTAGCAGAGGTGCTGTCCTGTGCAAGTGTAACTTTCTGAAAAGTGCTTATTTTACTCACCTGGCTACCTACCGCTAAACACAGTATATTGCTCTACAAATTAGTGCGCGCTGTGCGTGGTCAAATGTAAGATTGATTCAGTGTTGTCTTTTGTTTTTCAGCTAAATCCTCTTGTCAGCTACTAAATGGTGCTCGCCCTTCAATCTGTGTAGCTTCCATTAACAAATCACTCTCCTACATCAAATACCATGTACACAGATCTGACCTTAAATGCTTAGTTAAGGTCCTTAACTAAGCATTTCAGAATTAAGACAGTAAACTTTATCACAAAGTTTAATGCACAGCATGATAATAAGTGAATAATTTAAATTCCTGCTAAAAAGGCATAAATCATAAAACTCATTTTGTATTTTTATTTGTTGGCAGTAAGTGGCAAAACAAGCCTGCCTTGCAGTGATGGATATCAGAGCATTTTTTTCAAAAGCAAAAAAAGCTTCAGGTGAGGTTTGTGCACTCTACAGTACTTATGTGATAGTAGATATGGACATTGAGAATAGCAAAGGATGGAAAGTGAAGCTAAGGGTAAATTGAATATGTGTATCAGACTGTGGAGGTGTCTTACTTGTGTTACTGGTGTTTTGGTATGAATTCTGACTTTTAAGTCACACATTTTTATTTTTCTTACTTTTAAGGACTTCATTAGATCTTGTCTGTCCTTTCTATGCTTTGCTGTTAATTCAATAAATAATTCATATTCATATATTTCTTATCCTGAACCCATTTATGTGCAGTATACCATCTGTGTTCTCCATCCAGCCTTATAGTGGAGTGCTGCTGTAGCTGTGCTAAACCAGGTCCTCCTGCACACGGCACTAAACCTCACTGATCATAACAACTGCAACAACTGTATTTTTATGACTTACAACCTGGATGTGCATGCTGCTAGAAAAAACGAGACATCAGTCAGTTTGTACAATAAATAAATGAATAGCCAAAACTAAAACACAATCTAAGTAATGCCTAAAACTGTCTAAATGTAACTGAAAAGTGATACCAGGGTGAGAGTTCTGTACTAAGTACTATGACATAATTGTTAAGATGAAATAAAAAAATCTTCAATAACTATAGCCTCATAAGACTAATATAAAAACAAGGATAATATACTTTACTCAGCCTCTGAATATTTCAGACCTGCTCCTAAGTTGCAATTACTATTTGCCCTCACCACATTAGGAGGTAAATTATTTGTTATATAACTGCACCAGAATGCAGGAATTTTATCTATGGGCCGTTATCCATTGCTAATATGCTTTTTTGTTGTTGTTGTTTTTTTTGAATATATATATATAATTCTGACAATGAATGCAGCTTTTACAAGCAATGATTTCACTCTGAAATCATGGGAAATTGTATTTCTGGACATCTAGATTTTAATTTTTTTTTAAATGTGCTAAGCACCCGTAAAACTGGAAGTCTAAAATCGCCTCTGCACCACAAAGACAAGATATTTAATGTTCAAACTGATAGACTTTATTGTTTTTGTGCAAATATTTGCTCATTTTGAAATGGATGGCAGCAGCACATTTCAAAAAGTTGGGATGGGGCAACAAAAGATTAGGAAAGTTGATGAATGCTCAAAGAACACCTGTTTGGAAACAAGTGAGTGTCATGATTGGGTATAAAAGGAGCATCCTCAAAAGGCTCAGCCGTTCACAAGTAAAGATGGGGTGAGGATTACCACTTTGTGAACAACTGCGTGAAAAATAGTCCAGCAGTTTGAGAACGTTTCTCAATGTTCAGTTGCAAGGAATTTAAGGATTCCATCATCTACTGTCCATAATATAATCAGAAGACTCAGAGAATCTGGAGAACTTTCTACATGTAAGCGGCAAGGCTGAAAACCAAAATTGAATGCCTCTGACCTTCGATCCCTCAGGTGGCACTCCATTAAAAACCGACATCATTGTGTAGAGGATCTTACCGCGTGGGCTCAGGAACACTTCAGAAAACCATTGTGAGTTAACACAGTTCATCGCTACATCTACAAGTGCAAGTTAAAATTCTACCATGCAAAGCGAAAGCCATACATCAACAACATCCAGAAATGCTGCCGCCTTCTCTGGGCCCGAGCTCATTTGAAATGGACTGGCGCAAAGTAGAAAAGTGTGTTGTGGTCTGATGAGTCCACATTTCAAATTGCTTTTTGAAATCATGGACATTGTGTTCTCCGGACAAAAGAGAACAAAGACCATCCAGATTGTTACCAGTGCAAAGTTCAAAACCCAGCATCTGTGATGGTATGGGGGTGTGTTAGTGCCCATGGCATGGGCAACTTACACATCTGTGATGACACCATCAATGCTGAAAGGTACATCCAGGTTTTGTAGCAACACATGCTGCCATCCAAGCAACATTTTTTTCATGAACGTCCCTGCTTATTTCAGCAAAACAATGCCAAACCACATTCTGCACGTGTTACAACAGCGTGGCTTCGTAGTAAAAGAGTGCAGGTACTAGACTGGCCTGCCTGCAGTCCAGACCCATCACCTATTGAAAATGTGTGGCGCATTATGAAGCGCAAAATACAACAACGGAGACCCCGGATGTGAAAGAATTCCACCTACAAAGCTTCAACAATTAGTGTCCTCAGTTCCCAAACGCTTATTGAGTGTTGTTAGAACGAAAGATGATCCAACACAGTTGTAAACATACCACTGTCCCAGCTTTTTTGAAACGTGTTGCAGACATCCATTTCAAAATGAGCAAATATTTGTACAAAAACAATAAAGTTTATCAGTTTGAACATTAAATATCTTGTCTTTGTGGTGTATTCAATTGAATATAGGTTAAAGAGGATTTGCAAATCACTGTATTCTGTTTTTATTTAAATTTTACACAATGCCACAACTTGATTGGAATTGGGGTTGTAGTTTAATTTACAATATGGGACATTTGTGCTTGTTTGTACGCTGGAGGAATTTTGTCAAGAGGCAATATCATTCGTTGGGTAGTTTAATTTATCATGCAATCAACACCAGTAATAAAACCATTCTGTTCAACATCATTAGCATGATATAAAATTATATAAATAATGATAGCACAACGTAATCATTCCCCATTACCCTGTAAATAACCACGGCTAATAAATAAATCAAATTAATGCCCAGATTCCATTGTGTACTCACATTTCTGATGGATTGGCAGCAGCATCTGAATATTTACACAGCTTTAGCTCCATCTTCATTACACATTAACATGCATATTCCACTCCAAGCACTACTCTAGTTTAATCCAGCTTGGAATCAAATGCTTTTTTTCATTTCTTTTTTTTTTTAAACACATGATGTCAGACTTTTCTGCTTTCATTTTGTGTGTTCAATTGCTGATTTTCAACATAAGTGTTTTTCTTAGTTGAAGGTGTTTGTGCACGCGAACGATTGTACCTCCGTTATTTGATTCTGTGTAGGCTCTCAGTTGTCCAGGTGGTTTCCATAGTAGAGAAGCCTGAATCTTGGACTGGACTGGGTTGCTTGACGCAAGGACGTTTGTTTCGCTTCAAATCGCAGAAGCTTCCTCAGCTAAAATTCTTGCTCTGGTGGTCTGACTTCTGTCTTGACTCTTGTAGAGAAGAATAATCAAGAAGTCACACAAGGGCTGCAGTTTTAAACCTAACCAGACCCCTCCTACCGAGAGGCAGACTGCTATAGGCCAGTGACTAAACAATAGCTCTAATTAGCACGTATTGTGCTGTAGTTAGCACCCTCCTAATGACAGGGCAGCTGTCCCTCCTAAAGATGGGACGGACCCTCTCTTGATGGCTCCCTTGACGACTCTGCTGATGACGTGAATGACTCATTACCATGAACAAAAGACTGAAACTGCTTTGACCTGAGTACCCCATTGTAAACAGGGGATAAAGCGTGTCTCAGACCCCCTCCCCAGTTAAGGCTGGGTTTCAGTGGTTTCACAAAGAATGCCTCCTTGACCCCTCTCTCAAACCATTTCTTCTCTCTGGCTAATATTTTAACTTCCTTGTCCTTCCTTGTCCCCTTCCCTCTGCAGATGTGCCCTACAGGTGCCCACAACTGCAGTGGGAAGGGCTAAAGAACAACAACTTGTCCGGAAAGCCCTCACAGTATGTTGGTACCCACGATGGTCCCTGGACAAAGTGCAGAAGTCCCAGAGAACAAAGAGACCAGATAGACAGGAGACAGAGACAAGAAGAAGAGGAGTGTCTCTCCCTTATTTAGCAGGAGTAGGGGAAAAACTACAGAGGATCTTCAGACAGCACAAAATCCCAGTTTACTTTAAACTGGTTAACACCTTGAGACAGAAATTAGTTCACCCTAAGGACAGGATCCCTAGTTACAAACAGAGCAATGTAGTGTATTCTATCAGATGTCTGGTAACGAACACTACATAGGTGAGACGAAGCAACCTTTACACAAAAGGCTATACCAGCACCGCAGAGAGGGCACCAGTGGACCTCAGTCTGCAGTTCATCTCCACCTTAAAGACACTAACCACACATTTGAGGACAAGGAAGTTAAAATATTAGCCAGAGAGAAGAAATGGTTTGAGAGAGGGGTCAAGGAGGCATTCTTTGTGAAACGTTTGAAACCCAGCCTTAACTGGGGAGGGGGTCTGAGACACGCTTTATCCCCTGTTTACAATGGGGTACTCAGGTCAAAGCAGTTTCAGTCTTTTGTTCATGGTAATGAGTCATTCACGTCATCAGCAGAGTCGTCAAGGGAGCCATCAAGAGAGGGTCCGTCCCATCTTTAGGAGGGACAGCTGCCCTGTCATTAGGAGGGTGCTAACTAGAGCACAATAGGTGCTAATTAGAGCTATTGTTTTGTCACTGGCCCATAGCAGTCTGCCTCTCGGTAGGAGGGGTCTGGTTAGGTTTAAAACTCCAGCCCTTGTGTGACTTCTTGATTATTCTTCTCTACAAGAGTCAAGACAGAAGTCAGACCACCAGAGCAAGAATTTTAGCTGAGGAAGCTTCTGCGATTTGAAGCGAAACGTCCTCGCGTCAAGCAACCCAGTCCAGTCCAAGATTCAAGCTTCTCTACTACCTCCGTTATTGTAAATAGAAATGTACTGTGCTTACTGACGCATAGAAGCAAAATAGTATGTGAAATTGATGAAAAAGAGATATTAAGCCTGTAAATGAAGATGGTTTCCCTGCGAAATGTTTGTATTTAGCCCAAATGAACTGAAAGTGGGAGAATATGTGCAGTACATGTGCAGGAAGTGGCTTGGGATATTGGCTTGGGACTCTGGTGAGGGCGGTCGCATCTCCTCCTCTCTCCTCTATCTCTGCTCAAACCTTCAACGTCCCTACTTCACCAGGCTGTGAATTCTTCAAACTATATTGGATTAATCATGGAATTGATCAGCTGGTCTCCACCATTTTCTCTACAAGAAGATCAGGGCCGGGGGACCCTGCATGCCCAGATGGAACATACCCTGCGGGCTATGTTCTCGACTTCTGGGAGACGTGGCAGGTCGCATGCTTTGCGCCTTTCTCTGTGGAGGACGTCGAGGATTTATTCATATTTGGATTTATAGTAGGAGGGCTGGTACTTATTGGCTTATGTGCTGCCCTCACCTACCGGAAGATTGGCAAGACGGCTGCCGCCAAAACCACAACCCCTTGCTTGTCTGTCATGATTAATAAGTTGGGCAAGGCAGTGCATTCTCAGACTGCATTAACCCTTGAATTCAGATGCAAATTGGATAACATCTCGGAGCAAATGTGCACCTTGCAGGAGAAGGTGAAGATTTCAGAGGCTGGTGAATTTTCATAATTGGGATCTGGTTTGTTCATGTGAAGCTGGAAAAGTGTTTTTCACTGCTCAACCACAATCACAGCAGGCTTATCATCCTCTCAAGAATAAAATGCCCATTGTTTTTCCTCCAGAAGAATTTTTATGGCCTTGGGAAGACTGGCAATGACAATAAATCTCATCCATCCATCCATCCATCCATCCAGGAAGTGAATGAGTTCCTTTAAATGAAGGGAGTGCTGGCTGCTGGTGGACGATGGCCTGTGTTTGGCTCCTGCTTGATCTCTGTCTTGGGTGAAACAATCTCAGCAAGAGCACCGTGTCTCTAGCAGGCACTCACCTCACCAAGCCACTTATTTCAACTGTCAACTGAGTTAATGCCACAAGACTTCTCTAGTTAAGTTGAAATAACTTTAAGTTGAAATAACTTTAAGAAATCTACACAAATTGTTACATCACTTTTTCTCGTTCAGACAGCGGTTCATTTTTTAGAGTGTTGTTGGCCATGCAATCATGACAAAAAAAAAAAGCAGCTATACATCAAACATCAAAAAGAAGGTGATGTTTTCCAGCCTCCTACAATAGCTATTTACTTCACCGCCGTCTCCTGTGCATGACGTAATTATTGCTACAGCAGAAAACAATTACAGTCATCCTTTCAATTTTATTTGGCTTGTGACCACTGAGAAGAGAAGCTTCTGGAAAATCATTACATGCCAATGAAAGCAGTCTTGCCTGCAGTTTACAAAGAAGCTGCGGCTAATCTCTGAGTGCTGACCTTTAATAGCGAGCAACGGTGGTAACACCATGAGAATTATTTCATTTTGGGGGAGGAATCACACAGAAACAGTCCTGGTGGCAGCTCCTATTAACTGGTACTGCGTCTTGCAAGGCACAGACAACCCCCGACTGCCAGCGTGAGGGAAATGGGAGTGAAATGATTGGGCAGTGGCTGGCGGGAGGGCAGAGGCTCTGCAGGCTGTGTATTAGGTTGGAACATTGTTCTCCACGTGCGGTAAGGAACTGAGCCCAAGGCTTTTACAAAAGACATTTTCTCTGTGTGCGTCTGTCGTGTTGTATCTCATAACATCGCTCATAGTCCCCCCCCATGTCACTAATTACTTAACCATGTTCATAATTACAGGTTCACCCGTTGTGTCAGTGGGAGTTAATGGGACATCAAGTTAATGTGCGTGAATTTTTTTTTAAAGGCGTAACAGTTTGACCGAAATGCGCACAAATATGGGCAGTTGTGAAAATGTCTGATTTGTGTATTATACAATCAGATCCATACATATTTGGACAGTTAACCAATTTTTGTAATTTTGGGACCGTACATTTACACAATGGTGTTGAAATGAAACAATCAAAATGTGCTTGTAGTGTAGACTTTTAGATTTAATTCCAGGGATTTTGCAGAAATATCACCATAACATTTAGGAATTACAGGCATTTTATACCCAGTCCATTCATTTTCAGAAACAAGAATTATTGCTACAAATACAAATCATCCTTTTGCAGCCATTTTTCTTTAGTCAGGGGATGGATACATAAACATTTACAGTGGCTTGCAAAAGTATTCAGCCCCTTGGTATTTCACGCATTTTAATTTGTTTATGGCATTTCAAATGCAAAAAGTAAATCAGGCTTCTCAATATAAAAATTTCTAAAATTATCTTCCTTAGACTCAAAGTGAAAGTAAATCTCTACAACTTGATAGAAATATAGGAGGGTTTTCTTTCACCAAAACATTAAATCTAGACTTGCATCTCAGATGTACCTTCTGGCAGATTGTAGCTGAACTTTCAGGTCTTCTTTTTAGTAAAACTCTCCTCTATACCACTTCATCCTGAAGCTGCATAACCGGGGATACAAAATGCAGAACATGCACAGTGCACAATTTCTCCAGTCACAGCCACAAAAATCTGTAATGTTTTCTGGGTTGTCTGGGTGTCTTGGTGGCTTTCCTCACTCTTTTCCTTCTTGCACAGTCACTCAGTTTTTGAGAACTGTCTAATCCACACAGATTTACCAGAGAGTGCCATATTGTTTGTATTTCTTCTTAACTGACGTAAATAAAGTCCAAGATATATTCAGTGACTTGGAAATGTTCATGTATCCATCCGCTGACTTGTCTGAAGAAAACTGGCAATTAAACTGATTAATTATAGGTATTATACCAAAGGAGCTGATTACTTATGCAACCCATCATCTTGGATGTTATATTTTCAATTAATTTATATCAAGTTGTAGAGATTTACTTTCGCTTTGAGTCTAAGGAAGATAATTTTAGAAATTTTTATATTGAGAAGCATGATTTACTTTTTGTATTTGAAACGCCATAAACAAATTAAAATGCGTGAAATACCAAGGGGCTGAATACTTTTGCAAGCCACTGTATATGTCACTGAATGTCTTGGACTTCATTTATCTCAATTTTTAAGAAATACAAATAGTATGGTACATCCGTCTGGAGTAGGCAAGTGACCTTGCAAGAAGGAGACCTGTGAGGGAAGCCACCAAGACAACTTTGTCTGTTGCATCATTAGTTTCAGCTTCTTGAGTTGAACAGATGACTTTTATACAAGAAAACAGATCAAATCAAGGCTTCAATCTCCCATGTGCTTTCTGACAAATTGTGGCTGAAATTTCACATCATTTTTAAGAAAACAGATGCTTCGAGCATCACTGAGTCCAACATACAGTACTTTTAGGTTAGCTGTGACCAAAGGATACTTGATTCAATGCACTGCCACACTGGAAAAATCACTAAGGACCCTTGGACAAAGTTCTTAATGACCAAGTTGCTCCCCGTGTGCAGCTGAGTGCATTGCATGGCAGAACGTTGACATCAGTGTATGAGTGTGTGTGAATGGGTACATACATATGAGGCATCATAAAGTGTCTTGAGTATCTGCTTCAGATCGAAAAACACTAAAAAAAACGCATTCCAGTTCATACTTGCTCAAAGTCAATCAATGGTAAATGGATTGCTTTTCCAAAGAAATTTTCTGTCTGAGGCGGCCACTCAAAGTGTTTTAGAATGATGTATCACATTCTCTCTCTCTCTCTCTCTCTCTCTCACACACACACAAACACACACACACACACACACATCGATATCAGTGTGATGCCATGCAAGGCACCCAACTGCATGCAAAGAGCAACTTGAGCATTCCAGATCACCTTACTGAGTTGCCTGTTTGATGGGGAGATGAAAGAGGATCCTCTTGTCACAAACCTACTGCTGTAACCTCCAGTTGTATCGCTCCTTAATCTGTGTCATGCCCATAGGATCGTCACCAAAAGCCGTCTGAATAATCAGAATGGTTTCCACCTGGCCGTCGCCCAGTTTCTGGCAAAATTTGATGCAGCCGCGCTGTTCCAGTCGTTCCGCCATTTTACTTGCAATGAAAATCCGAAGAGACTACACCCATCCTCACACAAAGGCTGCTTGCCAGCAAATGACACAATCAACAGGCGTGAAAAAATTCACGCATGTGCACGAAGGTTCAAGATTGGCTCATGCAAGCAAACGATTCAAATCCATCAGGTTTTTGCAAAAAATAAAAAGGTCGGATACTTTTCTAACAGACCTCGTATATTCTCTTACTCCATTTCAGGGTCATGGGGTGGGGGGGCTGGAACCCATCTCAGCAGTCACTGGGCGTGAGACAGGAAACACATTCACACTTGTTCTTGACTCACCATCATGAAATGTGTCACATTTTTGTGATGTGGTCAATTTTTTGTTACGATTTTTTAACCCTAACCATAACCCCAACATCCCCCAGGCCCAGTGTCACCTCAAATTTTGTGATATCATCACAAAAATCTGCTATATTTCATGACAGTATCATGAACTACTACATTAAATCAGTTTTCGTGACATCATCACTTTTTTGAGAGACACTTAGCCTGGACCGGTGGCTGGGAAATCCCAGATAACTGGGGTCTGAAGACCTGCTGCAGCCTTCATCTGCCTTCACTGACAGTGGATTACAAGACAGCACCTCCTCCAGCTGATCTGCTATTGAGGACTTTTTGTTTCACCAGAGCCCCATTAAGTGTCTTGTCTTCAGGGAACCTGTTGGGCCTTCATGGTTATCATAGCGGTCATGGGGGACACGAGGTCCCCACCATATTTCACCCCAGTAGGCAATCACGACTTGATCTGTTACCCAGGTGCCATGATTTGGATGAAGGGTTGGATTTTGACACTCAAAATGTACTGAGAGAGAGGTAATATTGCAAGAATAGGTTTGTTGATTATTGTTATTGTCTGTGTGAAACCGAACACTGTGACAAGTTTGGGTGTTGAATTTTTAATCACCTTCAAAGCTTTAAAGATAAGTTTCCTTTTTATTTATTTGAATTCAAAGTGTGTTTTTCATTCATTTTCAAATTTTCAGATGCATGGGCTCTTTTTCTTCCTTTCTCCTGTTAGAGGTCACAGTGGATCTGAGAACTGGCCCATCATTCACTGGGAGAGAAGTGGCTCCACCTTAGACGGAGCACTGGTTCGTCACAGGAACCTCTTTGTTTTGTTGTGCTCAGTTTCATTTTCTGATGTATGATCCTGTCAAATGTTTCATTTCACTCAAGGATTCTCACTCGTCCACTCTAAGCATTTTCTCTGTCCTTGTCCAGTGATGGGTATGAAGAACTGTTTGTTTCCATGATTAATTTGGACCTGAGACGATGCAAACACTCCTCAGGGACCAGTTTCTTTTTGCCCCACCGATAAAAGCAAGTAAATCATGACATATTTAAAGGCGAGTAGGAAAATATAAATGAAAAACCTTCTTGTCCTCCATGGATTTGCATAATCACAATTCCATTCATCCAAACTAAATCAGACAACGCAAGAAAGAAAGAAGGACCAGGGGACGAGAAATGTTCCTTTGTAATGCTGATTTGTCATCTTCTTCAGAACTACTAATGATGATGATGACTCATTTACCTCAAATGTCAGAGGGAAGAACAGAAACAAAATAGGACAGGAGAACAAATGGCCCCCAACCGTCTTGTTTTCAAAAGATGCTACTTTAATTATCTGGTAGCATAAAGTGCAATATGGAAATACTGTGAGACCAATGACTATTGAGAAGATAAGAGCCACTTTGACATTTGGTATGTACAATCTCATATAATACAAGTAGGATTAATCACTTTATCCTCATTGAGTGCAGTTTGTGGAAATATTAAATGACATAAATCTCTAATATTCTGACAACAGATTCATTGGACAGCAGAAAAAGCATAAAGCCATTATTAGATGCTTGCTTGTAAACATTACTTCAGTAATTCATTGCAGACAGCTTGATTACAGTTTTTACACAACTGTCTATGCACGATTTCTGAACCTCAACCACCCCCCCCCCCCTAAAAAATACAGACATAAAATGCTGAACTCCACAAATATCAACAAGCACAAAGACAAATGGATGTTTTGTTTTTTTTTTAAATCTGTGATTTGCATCATTGTAGTAACAGCTGGTTAAGGTTCACAGTCATTCAGGTAAGAGATAGATGTTTACTCAACAGTCTGGCTTGATGTCAAAGAAGTCAACCATCAATGTCTATACACACACACACACTTTACAGCATGTGTATCCTACCTGAGCTGAGAGTGGGCTCAGAACAGTCCAAGCTGGTTTTGATGTGGGACCATGTCTGATTCCGCCAGGCTGCTCTGGCTCACTGACCACCCACAGTTCACTGATCTCTATCTCACACATATTCCCCTTTTCTCAGTCCTAGAAGAATTCTTTTCAGCATAACAACAGAATGTATTTAGCCAGCAACCGTATGCCCGCTTGACTCTTCTCCACTGAGGAAACATGTGGTAGCACTGACGTGGAAGCCATCCGGGGTTGGATACGCCATGAGAGGAACAAATGGAATGGCTTATCCAGCCACAGATGGCTTCCACATCATTGTCATCACATGCTTCCCTTGCTGTTTGGTCAAGGAAAAATGCATCAAACAATGTAGGTAATTCCTCTGCTCTGTGCCAGTCTAACCTCTGTGCTAGTGATTCTAAAAGTGTGGCAATGAAAGTACAGGTGAAGGTGAATCATGAGAGGTCATTAAAAACAAATGAATAAAAATGTCTACAAAAGTATCTGATTATTCCACATAAAGTGCAAATACTATAAAATAATAATAACCATCATCATGTGGCTTCTCATATTTTGAGCAGGGTCATCACAGTGGTTCCAGTATGGATATACTGTATGTATCACAAAAACATAAGGAGCGCCACACTGGGTCAGAATTTAAATATACAAAAATGTAAAATCATTAATTTGCAAAACCAAACAGGTGCTCTTTAGGGATCCGGATGCCCTCCAAAAATTCAGTGGAGTCTTCCATGTCCGAGTATATATCTGTGGTGCAACTTTGGTGAGAATCTGTGTAGTAGTTTAGTAGTAGGGAATTTTGATCCAGAATTTGGGTCTAGATCACCTCCAAAATTCAGTGGAATCTTCCATGCCCTAATACCTATCTGTGCCCTTTTCATTATGTCTTTGGCGGATGTAAATATATATATATATATATATCACTTGGTATTTCACACATTTTAATTTGTTTATTCCATTTCAAATACATTTTTTTTTCTAAAAAAAAATGGTCTCTTTGTCGTACCCCGCATTGCGCTCTATGACTGCTGGGATAGGCTCTGGCCCCACGCGACCCTTAATTGTACTGAGCGGTAGAAGATGAGTGAGTGAGTGAACTCAAACTGAAATCAAATCTCTACAACTTGATATAAATGAATTAAAAATATAAAGTTCAGCTTCCTGATGAAGTGGTGTAGACGAGGATTTTCTTAAAAAAAAAAAAAAAAAAAAAAGACCTGAAAGTTCAGCTACAATTTGACAGAAAGTACATTTGAGATGAAAGCCTAGATTTGATGTTTTGGTGAAAGAAACATTTGTATTTCTTCATAATTGATGTAAATAAAGTCCAAAACATATTCAGTGACTTGGAAATGTTCATGTTTCCATCCCCTGACTTGTCTAAAGAAAACTGTCAATAAAACTGATTATTATTTACAGGTTTTATCAACTTTTAGAGATTTGCTTTCAGTTTGAGTCTGAGGAAGATAATTTTATAAATGTTTATTCTTTATTTATTTATTTATTTTTATTTTTTATTTCTTGTATTTAAAATGGCATAAACAAATTAAAATGTGAGAAATTCCAAGTGTTCCAATACTTTTGGAGGGCACAGTATCCTAACCTTATGATGAGTGCAAAATGAGTGTAGTATCATTACTGTTTTGTTTAAGAATGTTTAATTTTCACTGTTGCTGCACTTTGTGTCAAATCATAGTCATATTGTATATTATATTGATATGAAAATTCAGTAAGGTATATCTTCTATTATACATTCCAGCTCTTAGGTGGAACTCTACTAGTGTTTACTAAGGTACACCTAAATATCTTTAAAAAGAGAGCGAGAGAGAGCGAGAGAGAGAGAGAGAGAGAGAGAGAGAGAGAGAGAGAGAGAGAGAGAGAGAGAGAAAAGAGTACAGCCACTTAGGTGCCTGGTCTTGAGAACCAGGGATGGTAGGTTGAAAAATTTATTTTAGGCATATTGTACAGCCCTACTGTCAACTATCTGAAAACTTTGAATATTTTGAATAATTTGGCCAAATTGTACAGCCCTACTGTGAACTAGCTGAAAACTTTCAATATTAATTTACATCTACAATAAAAAAAAATTGCTTAAAAAGGTGGGGGGTCAGGGGGGAAGCTGAAAGGTTTTAGTCATGCTCATGCTCCCAAGAACCATTTTACTGAAAAAACTCTGAAGGACCTAAAGGACATGGTTAGATGGCGAGGAGGTTTTCCAGGCATGTGAGAGACAAAGAAAAATGCTTAAAAAGGCGAGGAGTCTGGGGTGGCAGAGCCTTTCAGCTTCTGGGGAGGAGCTGAAAGGTTTTTGCCATGCTAATGCTCCCCTGAAGCATTTACTCAAAATAAAGTCTGAAGGACCTAAATGGCATGGTGAGATGCTGACGGGCTTCACTCATTCATGTCCACAACATATATATATTAGTCTGAGGTAGTGATTTCAATAAGACACACACTCACACACACTAACACTTCAATGAAATTAAACAAAGGCCAATTGCCAGCACGTTTCAACTCAGAGTCTTCATCAGGGCATGATGGATTTGGCCTTTTGTTCATTTTATTTAAGTGTTACTTTTACATCAGAGTGCCTCAGATTTTTTTTAGCCTGTCTTTTTTATTCAATAATCTTTTTTTGACTTGACCTGGTGCTGGGTAATATGTATGTTCATGTTGTCCAACATTAAATCTCTATGCGATCATGTGACAAGATGAGATGATATGATTCTGGCTACTCTAGGTGCAAACTCTATTAAGCCTGACAATCTGAGCAGATCTGCAAGGCAAGACAAGTGAGCAGTCATGCCATTAAAACCTAAAAGTGCTTGTCAGAAAAGGCGAGAAAGAAAAGAAAAGGAGGAGAAGGTGGCAAAGCTCCTTAAATTAAATTCTTGTCTATTGATCGCCCCAGAGCCCAGGAGTTGGACTTTAATGACGCTGGTCGGGATTTTGGTCAACACAATTCTGGTCAGATGCCATTTAAATTTGTGTGTGTGTGTGTGTGTGTGTATGTGTGTGATCACTAATGACCACAAGGGCCTGTCATAATCACAATCACTGCACTTTATGCCGCTGCCAAGACTACTCAATCTGGTGAGGCACCGGGCACCGGTTGTTAGTACTGTAATGTGTCTCCAGAGTGCTGCTATGACTGTAAATCCACAGCATAGCACTTACATGCAAATATTCACAGTGCAGGTCTTTAACCTGAGTTTTGCTTAGATGGTGCCCCATCTACAATAGGATGTCTTGTAACATACCAGCCAATGTAGACAATCCCACTTGGTGAATATTACTCCACATTGTGTGATTTGGTGATGGATTTCACCAAGTCTAATCGTATTGTTTGTAACCAGCAAGTTCATGATGACTGTTTCCTGTTCTGGTGTGAACAGCAGCTGTCTTCCATCAAGGCCTGGTTGTTTACTGTTCTGACACAAGAGCCATGAATATGACACAATTGGTTACAGTAAGTTAAAATAACATTTATTTCAGTAAAAACTGACATACTAACATTACACTGGCCAGCAATCCCCTAGTAACACAGGCCATACTATGACACTTTGACTCCTCAAAAGGTCAATGGCCAAGATCAAAGTTCAGCAATCATTATATATGTCGACTATCAAACTCATGATCAGGATGACTGTTTAGCAAACAGGATCAAAATTGTATAATCATGACCACAGCTCAGTCAAAGATCAGTAATCGAAATATCAAACATTATCAATGAGGATCAAAGGTTAACAATCAAAATAAAAGATCAGTCATCAGGCTCCAATGTCATCAACCAAGATCAAAGTTCAGCTGTCAGTATCAAAGTTCATGTATCATAAGAAAAGATCAGCAATCATGATATATGTCAACAATCAAAGTCATGATTGGGATAAAAGTTTTGTTCTATCCCCGGCTTCTGTCTTGTGTGATATTTATTTAATGTAGTAGTTTTTTTGGGAGTTTTGTGACTACTGTTCCTTCACGTTTTACATTCTTGTATTCTTCTTTAGTTTCTAGCCACCATTCTTTTGTTTTACGCTTTAGCCACTTCTGAGTTCTGCCTTGGTTTCTCCTTCACTTTTTGTGTTAAGTAGTTATTTATGGTTTAGTTTGGCTCTTACTAACACTTGTTGCTAGGGAGTTTGTTGTCTTCACTCTGTCTGATCTGTCCTTGTGTGTTTGTAGGCGTCTATCACAGCTGTTTCTCTTTGTAATCACCACACCTGCTACATGTTGTCTCCTTATGTGTCACTATTTAGGTTTGTAATAGTTCTACCGTCTTTGCTGGATTATTCTTGGGTTTGCACTCTTTAGTGTGTTCTTAGTGTGCAGGTGGTCTCTTTGTCGTCCCTTGTCTTGGTGCATCCATCTAACTCCACTCCCTAATGTCGTCCATTCAGCTGCTCCCGTTTTGTTTTGTTTTTTTAGGGGGGGTCGCCACAGCGGATACAGCCAGATCCGCATTGGTAGTTGGCACAAGTTTTATGCCAGATGCCCTTCCAGACGCAACTCCAGTTCTTACCTGGAGAAACACACACAGCAGCTGATGTTCCAAAGAGGTCTCCCATCCAAGCACTAACCAGATCCTGCTCTGCTTAGCTTCTGAGATCTGACGGGATCAGGCTGACAGCGCAGACCGGCTGCATCTAACTCCACTCCCTAATACTGGAAGTTTTGGACTGCTCCCTGCTTTTGGACTTTGAACTTGGTAAATAAACTCATATTGTTGCATTTTTGTTGTGGTTTGTGTCTCCATTCTGAGTTCATCCAAATGATTTATAACAAGTTTAGCAATCACGATCAAAGATAAATAGTCATGATCAAAGATCATAGTGAAAGCTCAGCAATTGAGATATCAAACATTATCAATCAGGATCCAATTTCAATCATCAAGTTAAAAGATCAGGCAATCAGAATACACCTTCAATAACCTTGGACAAGAATCAAAGATCAGTTATGACAATATGTCCACAACCAAAGCCGTGTTCCCTTCTAGTTTTAATATTATGAAACATGGATTAGATTACAGATTATGTCAATCAGTGAATATACCATAATGCATTAATCTTCCATTCCTGCTCATATATATGAATGTTTGGGTTTGTTTGTGTGTCTGTGTGTGCAAATCCTTCTCTTCTATTTTATGGTCCCTTAGATTATGCTGATGAGAACAACATCTTTATATTTATAAATCTCAGTCAGAGCTATTTTAAAGACTTATTTATGTTCCATATACATTTGTACAGCTATGTGTTCATTTCAAATGGTGTAACTGTCACTGTCCACATACTTCCATGCGTCCTTTATGGTGGCACCAATGTTAAGCACAACATCCACTAGAGGGCACACTTGTCTGACAGCATCAAACATGGTGATGATTAAAGCAGCTGAAATAATGTTTCTACTGTAAAAGAAACAACTGCAAGTAGTGGTGGAGATGGAAAGTGGTTTGTGCAGCCATTAAATACTTTACACCGCGATTATATAGATAAATACTCATCAAAATAATCTGCCACTGTTTCACAATTCAGGACATTAAATGCCTTTGTTTACCAACTGGATTGATGATAATAAGGACGGCACTGCTGTGACAAGCTTGAAAAGTTCAGTCTTTGTGTTTGTTTGATTATGTTATAGTCTGTTTGTTGCAGCTACTGCTGGAGATTGAGACTGATTAGAAAAGTGCACTTTTTGCACTGCGATCAATACCAATGTAGCCAGTAGGTTTACTCAGCAAAGCTCAAGCTCCTCTTCAGATGTGTTCAACAACTTCTTACATTCTCAAACAATAACAAACCTTTCCCTGGAGAGTTGGGCAAGTGGGTCTGCCTGGTTCAGGTCGGCACTCAAAGGCATTGATCGTTTAAGTAAGTGAGGAGTTGGCACGGGGACTCTGTAGCCTTGATGATCAAGGATCATCGCTATCTCTCTGCAAAACCATTTGACTTCATTATCCAACAGCGGAGGTGGTGCGCATGAACATGGGCTCGAAGGACAAACATTCTCCTCTTGGAGTACGTTATGCTTTGCTGTCTGTAATTTACATTTCTTCCTTTCTCATGTTCGTAGGGAGGACAGAGAGAGGAATGCAGAGACAACAGGCAACAGGAAGGCTGGATCTTATTATCACGATTCGCTTTCTTGCTCTTCCTTGCTGAGGAAGAGACTGCAGATGAAAAGGGCAGATTTTGCTCTTTGTGCCACTCGTTTGCCTCGCTCTGAAACATTTTCCTTACACCACGCTCATTACCTCAGCACATTTAGCCAAAGCATATCAACAGTTCTCCACCTCTGTCATTTTCCCCCATTGCTCTCTTCTTCCTAATTGCTTCTTGTTTGTACTGAATTTCATCTTGGCAACACACAATTTCAAATCAGTTTATTTTCATAGCACCAAATCACAGTACGAGGTCTGTTAGAAAAGTATCCGACCTTTTTATTTTTTGCAAAAACCTGATGGATTTGAATCACGTGTGCTTGCATGAGCCAACCTTGAACCTTCGTGCGCATGCATGAATTTTTTCACGCCTGTCGGTTGCGTCATTTTCTGGTAAACAGCCTTTGTGTGAGGATGGGTGGAGTCTCTCGTCAGATTTTCTTTGCAAGGAAATGGTGGAACGACTGGAGCAGCGCGACTGCATCAAATTTTGCCAGAAACTGGGCGACAGCCAGGTGGAAACCATTCGGATTATTCAGACGGCTTTCAGTGACGATCCTATGGGCATCACACAGATTAAGGAGCGGTACAACCGGTTTAAATACGTCTGCACAACGGTGGAGAGCGAGCCACGCTCTGGTCTGCCATCAACATGCTGAAATGACCAGATCATTTCCAAAGTGAACACTGTGTGATGCGGGACCATCGTGTGACTGTCCGAGAAATTGCGATAGAGGTGGACATCAGCACTTTTTCGGCACATTCCACTGTGACAGAAGATTTGGCCACGAAAAGAGTTGCAGCGAAATTCAAGCTGATGGCGGAGCAAAAGCGCCTTCGTGTTGAAGTCTCACAGGACATGTTGTGACATGCCCACCTCTTCCACAATTTCTCAGATAGTCACACGACTGAAAAGCCACCGAAAGCTGTCTGAATCTTCCGAATGGCCATCAGTGAAGAATTCATCTCGAGCACAAAGTGCTGGAGGAACTTAAAGATTCTTGTTTGTGTAAGAATATAAAGTGTGTTCCCTGTGAGCGGCCGGTGAATTTTGTTTTCACTGAGGGTGTATACCCAGACAGCAAATAGATCCGGGCCAGATGTGGTCCAACATCTGGTACCAATCCTGAAAACAGATCCAGTCCAGACAGTTTTTGCACCCTGGCCCAGATCCGGCACGGCTCCACTTTACAGTTCTGGAACAGATCCAGACCAGATCTGAACTGGATCCGCAAAAGACCAACCATTTACAGACCATATCTGGCACGGATCTGGGGCAGATGTGGACCGCATCACAGCACCGTGGCAGGAACAAGTTTTACAGGGGTAAGTTCCGTGGATCCGAGGAAACTGATTTGTATCTATAACACACAGATCAGTGTCCCTGGACTTATAAAACTTGATTGTCATAAAGAAACAAACCGCTTTGCAATAAGCATTTAAAAAAGCCTCAGTGACGATCACGATTACAGAGTTCAGAGTTTACAACCGCTAATGGATAGTTTCTACCGAGTGCAGATAAAATTGCTTATCGTTATGCCCCATGTTCCTGCCATGGTGCTGTGATGCGGACCACATCTGTCCCAGATCCATGCCACATATGGTCTGTAAACGGTTGGTGTTTTGCGGCTCCAGTTCAGATCTGGTCTGGATCTGTTCCAGAACTGTAAAGCGGAGCCATGCCGCATCTGGGCCATGGTGCAAAAACTGTCTGGACCGGATCTGTTTTCAGGATTGGTACCAGATGTTGGACTACATCCGGCCCGGATCTATTTGCTGTCTGGGTACTGCATCAAGCTTATGTTCCTCCAATTCATATCTGCACCATTGGTGAAATCTGATATGATGATGAAATCTATAATTGTCAGCATCCAAACAAAGCTCTGCTTTTCCGTGTCCTATAGTGGACATGGAAAAGTAGTTTTCTTAAAATGGAAGGCTGTGTCAAACAACTATGCTGGAATTGCAGCACAACTTCTACCAGAAGACTCAGATTTTTAAGTAGTCTCTCAGAATTGGTTAATTAACATCAGCTTTAATTTCTAAACAAATCATTTCCTATTAGTCATCAGTTCTCAACCAATAGGCATATTCTTTAAAACGTCATTGATTTCACTCGTCTCTCACTGACAGATCACCAACATGACACCCCCTCCTCCACCCCACCACTACCAGTTGGTCCGGGTCCTCTGCCTGGGGGTAGGCTCGTTCCCTGCCACTTCCATCAGCAGGATTTGTGATTTTATCAAGTCTACTCTCTGCCATCACGGGGACCCCCTTCAAATCTACTACATCATAGCTTCTGTAAATTATCATCTCAGGTTCAACAGCTGCATCATCATCATCATCGAGGTCAGGTTTGGCAACCATGCCTTTAAGGAAATTGCAGATCTCCTTTAAAAGTCAGAGTTGAACAGTCCTGATAGGTTTAGTGTCCCTCTCTTCACCTGAGTGCCCAGAACATGCAGCCTCAGATCAGATGGTACAAAAAAAAAATTGATCATCAACCTTCCGACTAGGGTGCTCTGTTACATCTACACTTATGAGCATCCTTATGTTGGAACATGGTGTTCCTTATGGACAATCCATGACTAGCACTCGCTGACGGGGCCTCCATCCAGGCCTGGCTCCAGACTTGGGCCCTGGGCTTCCTCTGGGCTGGGTCACATTTCCTGTTGAATAAAAGTTTATATACAAAATAAGTTAATAATAATAATACTTGTAATTGTTGTACAAGTAATAATGTTGTAATAATTGTAATTTTGGCAGTAGACCATGCAACTCAGTCCACACTTCCCTATCCTTGGACAAATCCTTTAACTCTTCTCGGCAGATCTCGAGGTGTTCACAAGCCAGCTGGAAATATAATCCCTCCATCATGTCCTGGGTCTTCCCCAGGGTCTACGAAATGCTGGAAGACCTCCCCAGAGAGACAACCAGGGGGCGTCTTCACCAGAAGCCAGAATCACTTTCTATGGCTCCTTTGGATTTGAAGAAAGCATAAATTCACAACATAGAATTAAATGAAAGCAACACATAGCACACATTAAAAGGAAAAATCAGCATCACCAAAAATTGTTTACGTCATATGATTATGTTATAATAAAAAGCAAAACTACAAGAATTTACATACTTTCTAGTACCACTATGAAACAAGTCATTTCTATTTTAGTTTTTGATCTCCACACCCAGAGTTTCTTTCTGTGGTATTTGATTTTTCTTTCTTTTTTGTCTACTTTGATACCTCCTTCACACAAGCACAGATCCATTGTCTCCTCTCCCACTCATATCACTGGAGTGTTGCCATATGTGGCTCTTCTGTACGCCTGCTATCATTTTCTGTCTTCTTCTCATCCACAAGATGTGTCACTCATTCCCTTTTCAAGTTTAGTTTTTTCTTCAAATAGGAGAAAAAAACTTGATTTTTCTGAAGCAGGAAACAAGAACAAAGCTGACCAGGCAGAATTTTTTTTAATTGCAATCCACTTTGTCAAGTTAAATATGTTAATGCAGGATTGAAATGGAACTAGTGGGACATGCATGTATGTGCATGTGCACAAGGGTTTATTTGCTTGTTCACAAAAGCAAAACAAACAAAAGCATAGTTTATTGCAATGATCCAAAATATGTTTGTTTATACTGGGCTGGGTTCCTGCTTGATAATAGTGCGATTGTATACCCGCCATATTGGATTTTGTTCACATAGGGGATTGTGGGAAATGTGTGTCTGCTGCGGACACACAGACACAATCAGGAAGTAAACAAAAGACTCAGAATGCCAGAGATGTTCATGGGATAAATATGTGAACTTCTATGTTTTTCCTAAGAATGAAACACTTAGAAACAAGTGGATTCACAATATTGGAAGGCCTGGAAATAAGAGAAAGTTTAGTAAGTTCAAGCCAACATCAACCTAACGAGTCTGCCACAGCCAGTAAACTTACACAGTAGACAAACTGTTTTTTTCACTTAAATCTCTTACATCAAAACCACCAATACACCGATAAACAGTGGTGGGCACAGCTAACCAAAAAGGTAGCTACGATAGCAGCTAGTCAGCTAACTGAAAAGCTATCTTTTATAAAGCTAAACCGATAAACCACCCAAAAATTTATCGGAAGCTACAGCTAACCGATAACTTTCAGTAAACTACTAACAAGCTGATTTTGAGTTAACACCACGATCGCTTCTGGTAGCATTAAAGGCAACCACAGACCCAAACAACATGTCAGCACTTCTGTCTTTGAGCACCATGCCCACTGCTGGAAGCTTATGTTTACAGCAAATTTTGCAGCAGTGAAGCAGTTGAAAGAAACTAAGCTCAACTCTACACGGCACATCCTTAACAGAATACAGCAGTGCCGCAGTGAGGCAGAGGTCTTGGAAAATAAAGCAGTTTTGACTTATGGTTTTGATTTAAAATCATCAAATTAATCCGGATAGAATAACTCCATTAATGTCAATTCTGTCATTTGTACAAAGTTAAAATATAACACATATCTTTTAATTTTAAATAATGCACTAATTCTGAGGTTTTGTAGCAAACACAGACAGATGCCAAAGGGATTATGGGTAAATGAGCCTCCACTAACACTGATTGGTTGACTCATTTATTCTATGTAAAAACCAACACGTTAATGTGATGTGATGTATTGGTATTTACATATAAATGTCCTTTTGTAAAATATACCATTTTATTCATATGTTAAAAAAACAGCCATTTGCAAAAGCCAAAAGAAAAGTTATTACACAACCGTCTGATATAACCGGGGTCACAATGCATAGAACACTGCCATCTACTGGTGCCCAGACGTTTAGACCCTAACCTCAGATAAACTTTTAAACTCAGATAAAACTGAAGTTATTGTACTTGGCCCCACAAATCTTAGAAACATGGTGTCTATCCAGATCCTTACTCTGGATGGCATTACCCTGACCTCTAGTAATACTGTGAGAAATCTTGGAGTCATTTTTGATCAGGATATGTCATTCAAAGCGCATATTAAACAAATATGTAGGACTGCTTTTTTGCATTTACGCAATATCTCTAAAATCAGAAAGGTCTTGTCTCAGAGTGATGCTGAAAAACTAATTCATGCATTTATTTCCTCTAGGCTGGACTATTGTAATTCATTATTATCAGGTTGTCCTAAAAGTTCCCTAAAAAGCCTTCAGTTAATTCAAAATGCTGCAGCTAGAGTACTGACGGGGACTAGAAGGAGAGAGCATATCTCACCCATATTGGCCTCTCTTCATTGGCTTCCTGTTAATTCTAGAATAGAATTTAAAATTCTTCTTCTTACTTATAAGGTTTTGAATAATCAGGTCCCATCTTATCTTAGGGACCTCGTAGTACCATATCACCCCAATAGAGCGCTTCGCTCTCAGACTGCAGGCTTACTTGTAGTTCCTAGGGTTTGTAAGAGTAGAATGGGAGGCAGAGCCTTCAGCTTTCAGGCTCCTCTCCTGTGGAACCAGCTCCCAATTCAGATCAGGGAGACAGACACCCTCTCTACTTTTAAGATTAGGCTTAAAACTTTCCTTTTTGCTAAAGCTTATAGTTAGGGCTGGATCAGGTGACCCTGAACCATCCCTTAGTTATGCTGCTATAGACGTAGACTGCTGGGGGGTTCCCATGATGCACTGTTTCTTTCTCTTTTTGCTCTGTATGCACCACTCTGCATTTAATCATTAGTGATCGATCTCTGCTCCCCTCCACAGCATGTCTTTTTCCTGGTTCTCTCCCTCAGCCCCAACCAGTCCCAGCAGAAGACTGCCCCTCCCTGAGCCTGGTTCTGCTGGAGGTTTCTTCCTGTTAAAAGTGAGTTTTTCCTTCCCACTGTAGCCAAGTGTTTGCTCACAGGGGGTCGTTTTGACCGTTGGGGTTTTACATAATTATTGTATGGCCTTGCCTTACAATATAAAGCACCTTGGGGCAACTGTTTGTTGTGATTTGGCGCTATATAAAAAAATTGATTGATTGATTGATTGATTAACCCATAATCCTTTGCGTACCAGTTTTTTGTTTTGTTTTGTTTGTTTGTTTTTGTTTTTTGTGTGCCAGAGAGTTGCTGCGGTTTAAACAACAGAATCCACGATGACAATTGTAAATGAACATTAGGATTATGGGGTGTCACAATACTTAGGGCGAATACTGCCATGAATACTACTGGTCAGTAGATGGCAGTAGAGACCATAGAGCAAACAGGAAGCGATGCAACTCACAGTGATTCCAATTGAAAATAATGGAGAAGCAATCTGAGCTTCTGCCATTTTTACATAAAACAAACACAATAACAACATCTATAAACCCAGGGAATATATTCATGTGAGATGTAGGCACAGTATACAAAGATGCTGTTGTCTGTGTGGAGCCTGATCAGAGCGTCTCAAATGCATTTCTCCTGTTGTGACTGTACTGAGATTACCCATAATGCACCTGGACACAGCAGGTCCACACTAAAACCTTCAAAATTAGTGCAATACTTTAAAATGAAAACATATAGCTGATATTTTCACTTTATAAAACTTCAGAAGTGACGTTAATTTAAATAATGTCCCAAATTAGTTTGATTAAAATTTTAACCATAAGTTAAAACTGTATGCCTCTGGATGACTTGGGTGATATTGCCAGTAAGTCAGTATGGGATCAGGAGTAATTATCTTGTGGCTAGGTCTCATCTTACTGCAGAGGATAGAGCAGTTTCTCCTGAAACCAGCTCTTCTCTGTTTACAAAGAATAGAGCTCTTTATCTGCTACCAAACATTTAACAGGTAAGCGCTAAAATCTTTAATAACAGACTTAACAAAGGTTTTAACTGTCAAAGCTTTATTTACTTCACCTGCAAAAACATGTTAGCAATCTAAAAATTATTGGACCAAAAAATTATCGGATGATATTTTGTCCGATGATGGTTTTCAAAGTTATCTGAAAAGCTAATCTGATAATGAAAACATTACCTTCGATAATTAGCATAATATCGGAACTGTGCCCACCACTGCCGATAAACCCCGTTAACTCATGTTTCGGCTTTACTTGCAGTTGATTTGTGGACCCCAAAAATTTTGATTACTGTATAAATGTCAATTTTGATTTGACCGTTTTTGGGAGGGTTGGGTGCGAGTATAAACTTGTGCTCACCATACGCGAGGGGTGGGCGAGTGCCTCAGATGTGAGGGGCGGGTGCATGTATAAATTCCAGCCCAATCTGAACTGGCGGGAAGGATCTAAATTGGAAGGTCACATCCTAAAGCTTTGAATCATCCAGAATCATCCGCACTGACGAAGCCCTCATCGTTGAAGTGCAGCAGCCCGAGGAGGAAGAAGATGATCCCAAACCCATCATCACCATCATCATCATCACCATCCAGGAAGGAATCACGCTTCAAATGGTTGAAACCATTGTAATATGGCAAGGTAAACCAATTTAAAGTTTGTTTGTTTTTTTGTCAACGTCATTAATTTGCGGTTTCAAATAACTCGCAGTCCAATTTTGTGGACCCCAACTTGCGCAAGGGGCTCACCTGTAGTAGTTTTGTTCACAACTTGCAGCAAAATCACGGCCACCATCTGACGAGTGACTTAGTAAATCTCTGCTCCCACCCACAGCAGCTTTCTCCTGCCATGTTCTTGTGCAGAAACAACTTTCTTTCTCTCTTGCTCCATCCACCAAGAAATGCTTGTGCTTGGCTCAGGACAGAGACAATGCAGCTCACACTTACTGAACTGAAAGATATCAAAGATGAGTAGCCAAGATTATCTCCATTACAATAGTTTTTCTTCTCTGGAAAAAGGCCAAATATTAAGCATTTTATGAACGTTTTATATATAACCTCTAAATGTGTGCAATTTACCCCATCACTCACAAGGTAATAACTCCTAGAAGCACATTAGTCTCAACTTACCTCTCTATCAGATCTTTTTTCTTGCCTTTTAAACTTGCAATTCTGCACTTTAACCATCTTTTTAGTTCCACTACTGTTGCTGGCTTGATTAGTGAGTTAGAAACAGCTCCAGGTACATCTTCTGGGTCCAAAATTGGCTTAAAAGCACTGCATCCCTCTTTGTTTACATCCAGAGACACCAACTGTAGGCATACAGACTCAACCCAGTCTCGCATTTTTTCGTGCTCCCATCATGAAATGATTAAAATTTTTGTGATTTTTTTTAACTCACTATTACAAACCCTACTCCTACCCCCAACCCTAACCATAACCACCCCGACCCCCTCGATTCACTTTTAATTTCATGCAGCCGTCACGGAATGTATTAGAATGAATTTGTGCTGCCGTTACGAAAATGTGGCGCTTTTCGTGACAATATCACAAATCAATAGATTAATGTATATTTTGTGGTGCTGAATCACAACATGCCATGAGATATGGTAGTACAGACTATCCCATGATGCACTGGGCAAGAGCTATTTCCAGGCATGCACACTGACACAGGCAACCCTTCAACACAACAACTGCTTCATAGTTCATTTGAATTCTTATGGCCCATTCACACTGTGATGATTGTGCTCTGTGGAGCGTGCTACCAATGAATCTGTTCTCTGATGGTAAAAGTTGGACTATGTCCATTAGTGGACCTTCTGCAAACATTTAGCTCCACCAGTACAACGTTCCTTTCCGCTAAGCTCCGTGGACCTGCGTTGAAGACAGGAAATTTGGACCCATGGAGTAAGCCTTTTCTGGTGTTTCACAGAGATTTTTGAGAATCTGCTACGTCGAGCAGCATCAGCCACTTCACAGCATAGTGCTAAAGTGTTACTTTAACACTCATGGGGTGAGTGCTTGCAAAGAGTTGCTGTTTCTTCTCAGAGTTGATCATGCCAGTACTGTTTCGTCTCTCTACACCAAGGCTCTTCAACTCATTCCAGAAACACCTCCACCTGAGCACGAGAAGAGCAGCAGGTTAAAACAACAAAAAACTCAGTAAACCAGGACAGTCACAAAACATAAATAAATAAATAAATAAATAAAATAAAAAATGGGGAAGCGTCAGCTTCCTGATGTCACCTTCCCTCTGAGGTGGAAACCCCCAAAATGCCCAGAGGTGCAACGGTTACCAATCAAAGTGGAATTCAGTGCCAAATTATGCAAAAGCAGATACTATCTGTTGTTCGCTCAGTTTTCCTCTCACCCAACAAAACGTAATAAACTCCATCTGGTGGCCAGTGTTGAGGCTAATTGGTTCGGGTGATGAAGCCTCAGGAACGGTTGTGCTTTTTTTCCCTCATTGGTGAGTCAGTCTTACAGGTCAGTACAGGGGCTTGAAAAAACATTTGGGGCAGGGTGTTACTCGCCTGAAATGTTGAAATATCAATACTGAGCATAAACCAAAACCATTTTTGGTGTATAAAGATGACCACTCATAGTGTGAATGAATGAATGAATGAATGAATGAATGAATGAATAAACTGAAAGCATGTAAAAATGTTTCACTTTTTTACACTGTTAACTTTCTCAAACTGGCACTGCTAGTTTACGAGATAAGATAAGATAAGATAAGATAAGATATGATTAACTTTATTTATCCCAAAGGAAATTATTTTGCCAAGAGTACCGAAACAGTAAATAGTGAACAATGTTTTTTTTTGTTTTTTTTGCAATAAGTACAACAAATTTATGCAAAATGATTGGAAAACATTTGCATAAGATGTTTGATAATATTGCACATGACTCTGAGTCACTGAGTAACTCTGAATAACTGTTCATTATGTATTTCTTCCTGCAGAAGGGGGAGGAATTATACAGTCTGATTGCCACAAGTCGTGTGGCATTCTGTGGTGCACCTTGATGGTCTCAGTCTATGGATGAAGGCGCTCTGATAGGAAGTCAGTGTGGCATGCAGGTGTTGTCCAGGATGCTGCGCAGTTTCCTCAACATCCTCCTCTCTGACACCTCTGCAACAGACTCCAGCTTAACCCCTGGACAGAGCCAGCTCTCCTGATGAGCTTGTTGAGTCTGTTCATGTCAGCTGCCTTCAGCCTGCTGCCCCAGCACACTACAGTGTAGATTAGAAGATGGCACTGGAGACCACCAAGTGATAAAACATCTGCAATATATTTCTGCAGACATTGAAGGTTTTGTTTGCAACCACTCACTCCACCAGGTGATTTCACTGATTAACTGATACCAGCTGCTCAAAGTGATGTTAATCAGTGAAATCACCTGCTGGAGTCAGTGGTTGCAAAGAAAACCTGCACCTTCTCAGCCCTTTCTGGAATGAGTTGAAGAGTGCTGCTCTACAGCATACTTTAATTCTGTGAAAGTCTAATTTTAACTTCAGCTATAAACTATGAGAGGAATGAGAAAAGCAAGTTATTCTGATGCATCTTCTGTGTTTCTAGTAGTGGTGCCATGACAGCACGTGCTTTGTAACTAGAAGGGTGTTTGTTTAAACCCAGATGTGGCCCTTTGGGGAAGGCATGTCTCCAAAACAATACCTCAGTATTTAGAACTGACATTCCAAATGGTGTTAAAGAAGTTTGTATCGTGTATAAAATACACTTTCTAATATTTTACACTATCCTGTACTTCCTCAGGAAGCTCAGATCTTTCAATGTCTGCAGAAATATGTTGCAGATGTTTTATCACTTGGTGGTCTCCAGCATCATCTAAT
Organism: Thalassophryne amazonica; assembly: GCF_902500255.1. Classification (NCBI taxonomy): domain Eukaryota; kingdom Metazoa; phylum Chordata; class Actinopteri; order Batrachoidiformes; family Batrachoididae; genus Thalassophryne; species Thalassophryne amazonica. Next base: position 95,321,166 of record NC_047110.1, on the reverse strand, counting down.
CTACATTGTATTGTGCTGGGGCAGCAGGCTGAAAGCAGCTGGATCATCAGGAGAGCTGGCTCTGTCCAGGGGTTAAGCTGGAGTCTGTGGCAGAGGTGTCAGAGAGGAGGATGTTGAGGAAACTGCACAGCATCCTGGACAACACCTGCATGCCACACTGACTTCCTGTCAGAGCACCTTCAGCCATAGACTGAGATCATCGAGGTGCACCACAGAATGCCACACGAGGTCTTTCCTATTTGTGGCAATCAGACTGTATAATTCCTCCCCCTTTTGCAGGAAGAAATACATAATGAACAGTTATTCAGAGTTACTCAGTGACTCAGTCATGTGCAATATTATCGAACATCTTATGCAAATGTCTTCCAGTCATTAAACATAAATTTATTGTACATTGTTCATGATTTACTGTTTCGGTACTCTGGCAAAATAATTTCCTTCCAGATAAATAAAGTTGATCTTATCTTATCTTCCCTTATCTTATCTTATCTTATCTTATCTCATAAAGTAGCACTGCCAGTTTGAGAAAGTTAATAGTGTAAAAAAAGTGAAACATTTTTACATGCTTGCAGTTTTTTCTTATCCGGGTTTGGACCGTGGTGGTAGCAGACCAAAAAAAATTCTATAATTTATATGATAATTATTCCCTGTGATAAGCAGATCAAGCACAGCTTTAATGGGGGAAGTCAGTCAATGGATCCACAATTTTTTGAGAACTCCATAAAAACAACTACATTTTCAGTTCTGAGATTTGGTGTTCTTATAGGCAAGGGTGAGGAGTTGTCAACCTCTTGTTCTTGGGCAGATTGTCAGTAAATATGAGTTAATCTTATATGTGGCATATCTTTCAGAATGTACCCTCACTTTGAATTGTTGTATTACTACACATCAGAATTCTGACCAGATAATTCTACCAATCAAAATTCACTACGCTGTTTTTCAGGGTGTCATTACCTGGATTAAAATATCATGCAGAAAAAACTAATTGGCAAATAGGTGAGAATGAACAAGGAGTGCTTCAGGTGTTATATGATTCTCTTCTTGCACTTACACACACTTGCATGGACACACATCAACATCTATTAATGTGAAAGCAGACAGGTATTTGGGCCTGACTTCCAGTGGCTTGTCCTCTAACCCACAGGCTAATTATAAACCTCATTATGTTCTCTCAATCCTCGTCCTTCATCCCTTTGATTTTGCTGTGCAGTAGGACAGACTGAGACCCGATGGCGAGTGCTGAGAAGAACACAGAGGAACCACGTCGATGTCATACAAGAATTACATACTTTAACCATGTCTTTTTACCATACAGTAGTGTTCAGAATAATAGTAGTGCTATGTGACTAAAAAGATTAATCCAGGTTTTGAGTATATTTCTTATTGTTACATGGGAAACAAGGTACCAGTAGATTCAGTAGATTCTCACAAATCCAACAAGACCAAGCATTCATGATATGCACACTCTTAAGGCTATGAAACTGGGCTATTAGTAAAAAAAAAAAAAGTACAAAAGGGGGTGTTCACAATAATAGTAGTGTGGCATTCAGTCAGTGAGTTTGTCAATTTTGTGGAACAAACAGGTGTGGATCAGGTGTCCCCTATGTAAGGATGAAGCCAGCACCTGTTGAACATGCTTTTCTCTTTGAAAATGGGACGTTCAAGACATTGTTCCAAAGAACAGTGTAGTTTGAATAAAAAGTTGATTGGAGAGGGGAAAACTTATATGCAGGTGCAAAAAATTAAAGGCTGTTCATCTACAATGATCTCCAATGCTTTAAAATGGACAAAAAAAAAACAGCGACGCGTGGAAGAAAATGGAAAACAACCATCAAAATGGATAAAAGAATAACCAGAATGGCAAAGCCTCACCCACTGATCAGCTCCAGGAGTGCTGTGACAGTTAGAAGATGCCTGTGTGAAGCTAATTTATTTGCAAGAATCCCCCGCAAAGTCCCTCTGTTAAATAAAAGACGTGCAGAAGAGGTTACAATGTGCCAAAGAACACATCAACTGGCCTAAAGAGAAATGGAGGAATATTTTGTGGACTGATGAGAGTAAAATTGTTCTTTTTTGGGTCCAAGGGCCGCAGACAGTTTGTGAGACGACCCCCAAACTCTGAATTCAAGCCACAGTTCACAGTGAAGACAGTGAAGCATGGTGGTGAAAGCATCATGATATGGGCATGTTTCTCCTACTATGGTGTTGGGCCTATATATCGCATACCAGGTATCATGGATCAGTTTGGATATGTCAAAATACTTGAAGAGGTCATGTTGCCTTATGCTGAAGAGGACATGCCCTTGAAATAGGTGTTTCAACAAGACAATGACACCAGGCACACTAGTAAACGAGCAAAATCCTGGTTCCAAACCAACAAAATTAATGCCTCTCAGATGTGAAGAAATCATGAAAAACTGTGGTTATACAACTAAATACTAGTTTAGTGATTCACAGGATTGCTAAAAAAGCAGTTTGAACATAATAGTTTTGAGTTTGTAGCGTCAACAGCAGATGCTACTATTATTGTGAACACCCCCTTTTCTACTTTTTTTTTACTAATAGCCCAGTTTATAGCCTTAAGAGTGTGCATATCATGAATGCTTGGTCTTGTTGGATTTGTGAGAATCTACTGAATCTACTGTTATCTTGTTTTCCATGTAACAATAAGAAATATACTCAAAACCTGGATTAATCTTTTTAGTCACATAGCACTACTATTATTCTGAACACTACTGTACGTGTCGGCAATATTGGATATTGTTTTCACTGTCACAGGCTTGCGTGTGTGACTTTGGTCAAGATAACTCAAAAATAGCTTGATGGATTTCCTTCAAAGTTGGTGGAAGTATTACTTAGGTAGATATCTTGAGGTGATACAAGTTTGGAGTATAGCTTGGCCACAGGTCAAGGTCAAAGAAAACATGATCCAGAAAGCACCATATATATATATATATACACTCAACAAAAATATAAACGCAACACTTTTGGTTTTGCTCCCATTTTGTATGAGATGAACTCAAAGATCTAAAACTTTTTCCACATACACAATATCACCATTTCCCTCAAATATTGTTCACAAACCAGTCTAAATCTGTGATAGTGAGCACTTCTCCTTTGCTGAGATAATCCATCCCACCTCACAGGTGTGCCATATCAAGATGCTGATTAGACACCATGATTAGTGCACAGGTGTGCCTTAGACTGTCCACAATAAAAGGCCACTCTGAAAGGTGCAGTCTTGTTTTATTGGGGGGGATACCAGTCAGTATCTGGTGTGACCACCATTTGCCTCATGCATACACCTCTCCAACGTGCCAAACACCAGCGAATGTGAGCATTTGCCCACTCAAGTTGGTTGCGACAACGAACTGGAGTCAGGTCGAGACCCCGATGAGGACGACAAGCATGCAGATGAGCTTCCCTGAGACGGTTTCTGACAGTTTGTGCAAAAATTCTTTGGTTATGCAAACCGATTGTTTCAGCAGCTGTCCGAGTGGCTGGTCTCAGATGATCTTGGAGGTGAACATGCTGGATGTGGAGGTCCTGGGCTGGTGTGGTTACACGTGGTCTGCGGTTGTGAGGCTGGTTGGATGTACTGCCAAATTCTCTGAAACGCCTTTGGAGACAGCTTATGGTAGAGAAATGAACATTCAATACACGAGCAACAGCTCTGGTTGACATTCCTGCTGTCAGCATGCCAATTGCACGCTCCCTGAAATCTTGCGACATCTGTGGCATTGTGCTGTGTGATAAAACTGCACCTTTCAGAGTGGCCTTTTATTGTGGGCAGTCTAAGGCACACATGTGCACTAATCATGGTGTCTAATCAGCATCTTGATATGGCACACCTGTGAGGTGGGATGGATTATCTCAGCAAAGGAGAAGTGCTCACTATCACAGATTTAGACTGGTTTGTGAACAATATTTGAGGGAAATGGTGATATTGTGTATGTGGAAAACGTTTTAGATCTTTGAGTTCATCTCATACAAAATGGGAGCAAAACCAAAAGTGTTGCGTTTATATTTTTGTTGAGTGTATATAACAATATCTAACAACCAAAAACTGTAGATGGATGAGCTTTAAACATATTTATCAGCAAAATATTTGTGATTTATTGGTATGAATGACTTCATGAGTCACACAGAAGTCACATGATGTAGTCATACATAGTCAGAAAACACCATTACAGACATATGTACAGTATCAGTCAAAGGTTTGGACACACATTCTCATTCAATTCTGCATTGCTGATGTTTGCTATTAACAGAAAGCCAAAACATTGTGCGGTTCATGTTTAATATGTTTAATATTTCATAGCTCCTCATAAAAGCACAAAGATGTTGTAGTATTCCGTTTAGGTTTGCATCATCACAAAAGTCAAACTCCTTTCTTATTGTTGTCCTTTGAATTTCACTTTAAATCAAATCTGTCCTATCAACAAAATATGGGAGTATGTTTTTCCACTTGTTCCGGCATTTTCCAAAACAGTGTAATGAACAAAGAACGGAATGTGTCAAATTAAAAAGGAAGGACTTTTCTTCAAGTAGAAACATCACACAGAGAAATCAATCAAAAAGAAAAATAAGATGATTTAACATTCCTTTGTATTGTATCATTTATCGAAGTGATTAAAGGACAAAATGCTGTGATTTTTAGTGTTCATTGTGTGTGTGTGTGTGTGTGTGTGTGTGTGTGTGTGTGTGTGTGTGTGTGTGTGTGTGTGTGTGTGTGTGTGTGTGTGTGTGTGTGTGTGTGTGTGTGTGCGAAGAAAAAAGAACTTAGATTTTCCAAAGCAAGCGCTGAAGACCAAAGATTATGAAGCTAATTACATATTATCTGACAGTGACGAGCACTGGAGGATCAAAATAGCTGCACATTCTGCCACTAAGCCGACGATTACAATTGCTCTCAGTTCCACACACACTGATGAGGGAGGTGATAATGGTGACAATCATGACGCCTAACAAAGCATGGCGTAATCACAACTTCTGATTGGACCCTGCAGCCAAGGCACCCCACTGAGAGACATACACATTCCAGGTCAAGAGAAGAAGAAACAGCCAGGTAACATTCCACCGACTGAAGGCTGCAGACGGTCCATTGAAAAGGGTGAAATTCTACTCTATAAGAGATTTGATTGGGGTGACCAATGATCCCGGTCTTTGATCCTGATTCCTCATCCTTGATTTAGTTATTTATGTTACTTTTTCTTTTCTTAAAATTGCAGTTGGCATTTCAGCACAGTCTCACAGCTGTTTGTGGCGGCATTATGATGTCAGGTTTTGGTTTGTGCTCTGTTTTATTTTTGGGTGTTGTCGGTTCTTTGCCTGTTGCTTTCTGCTTGGGTTCTCTCTGTCTTTCTCTTGGTGGTGGGCGTTTCCCTTTGTCTGACCACACCCCAGTTCTAGCCGCTTCCCCTCACACTCATCCTTGATTTGCAGCTCATCACTTGGGTGTATTTAAGACTCTCTTTGTGCTCTGGTCCTTCGCCAGATCGATGTGCCTTGAACCTTCCTTCCAGCTTTTTCTTGTATCTTTGTCTTGCTTCGTTTTGCCTCATTGTGTTTTTGACCACCTGCTTGTTTTTCTCGACCACGACTCTTGCCTGATGATTGTTGTACTTCTGCTCTTGTCTGACTGCCTTACCGTGTACCGACCCCAGCTAACCAACCCAGTAAAAGAGTTAAGCCTACAGAGCTGTGAGTTTGTGTTCTGCATTTGTGTCCTGCCAGTTGTCAACACCAAGCCTGGTATAAGAAAAGTACATTACTCTGTGGGTTCGTAACAGTGGCATGCAAATGGAGTGTTTTTTTGTGATGGGGCCACAAATTCATTTCATGTAGGGGCCACAAAATATGAGGTGACAGGGGAGGTCTGGGGGGGGGGGGGGGGAGTTATGGTTAGATGGTTAAAATTAGACTTAGGAGAAGGGGAGGATTGTAAATACCAACAATAAAAAAATCGTGTCATGAAAATCAGGTGCTTTTCGTGACGGGGGCATGAAAAAAAACGCGAGACTGGGCTGGGTATTTCAGTGTTTTTTCTTTTTTTTTTTAAAAAGAAGAACATCTATTTCTTTTGTATGTTAGCACAATCTTGACAAGCGATGGCATTATGCAATCTACAGCCTCACCACTAGATGACACCAAATCCTGCACACTGTAGCTTTAGAGAATGTGTTCTGTATGTGTGTTTTATATTCATGAATACTCACTCAACTTCAACCACTTAGTCCAATTAAGGGTTGCGGGGGTTGGGGGGGGCTGGAGCCCATCGCAGCAGTCATAGAGCGTGAGGCGGAATACACCCTGGACAGGACGCCAGCCAGGCTGTCACAGGGCCACATATACACAAATAAACACATTCACACCCGCACGCACACCTACGGACAATTTAATGTGTCCAATCCACCTAACCTGTGTGTCTCTGGATGTGGGAGGGAGGAAGCCGGAGCACCCAGAGAGAACCCATGTAAACACAGGGAGAACATGCACTGTGGTCACTGTTAGTTTTAGTTTCCCTGTCACCAAAACATTTTTTTTTTCTCTTGGTGTAACTAATAATAGAGCGTGATGAAACCAGCAAACAAAGGCGTCCTGATTCTGCACCCTGGTTGTCTCCGTGCTCACAGCCCCGATGAGTCAGCAGGGGGTCTGAAGGCACCAAAGCTCTGCTGCTGCAGTGGGACCCCTGCTGTGATGAAGGTCTGTTTACTGGAGAAAAGACCTTTGAAAGGTGGGTGACATCATGTCTACCTCCTGTACAACCAGACTTACATCAAGGAAACATCTCAGTGTGTGCTTTATGACACGAGTCCTGTTGCATGTGAACATGTGCTCTGTGTATCTGAGCAGGTCCTGCATCTGAGCCGCATAATGGGAAATGCAGTGTTTTTGCATGGTTTGCTCCATTATGTGTGCACATATGAGGGTGTTACATGAGTCTGTAAAAATGCAACAGTAATGAAAGCAGCAAAGCACAGATTTTTCACCATCTCCTGAATGTGTTGCAAACAAAGCTTTGTGACATTTTATGTTCTTCTTCCCCCTACTAGTACTGATTTAGCATCTGCAAGCCCCACTGAAGCTGCACATGATTTTGGCTCTCTTCTCATTTTGCACTAATTGTGTGCCAGCCTACAAAGAAATCGTAGAAATAGAAATTCAGTGCATGTATGAGTCAACAACAGATAAGTGATAAGTGACACACATAAGTGATTATAATACGCTGTGCTAATGCTGGCCTACAAGATAACAGGTCAGGTCACATCTGGGAGCATGCACTGATTCCACACCACGTAACTGCCTTGGATCCTGGATGGCAACCACACCAAGCAGACAACCGCTCCATCCCCACCTCTTGAAAGTAACCATCTGTCTGCTACAGACAGGTGAAACGTGGGTGTCCCTTTGAGGCTTCTCCAGCTCCTGGGGTCCTCAACAGCTGTGTGTTACATTAAGTCCAGAGAAATACATCACATGGCCAAATGATGCAATAAATCTGTCTCACAACCACACAGAAAGACAGAACGCACCGGAATCCTGGAGACTTGGACCTTCGTTCTTGGAGAAATAACAAACTCTTCTTCTGGTCTGAGATGTGATGGGATTTGAGCGCTGCTGACACCACAATCTTAAAAAACTGTAAGTCAAATGCCATCATTTTTCCAAAAAGCTGTATATGAATGTATTTGCTCCACAATGTTTTTCTTTGTTTTTGTTTTCCACTATTTAGTCTGTTTGTGACCTCACTGGGTGTAACATTCAAAGCTGCATATTAATGAGTTAAATTATCTGCTGCAGTTTAAAAAAAAAACCAAGTACCTCCTTTGTTTAAGACCATTCAGGGGTAAAGCCGGAATCATGGTACCGCATTAAATATCTAAATCAGACATTTATGTGCTCACTGTTACTTTGTGAATATATCACTGCATGTGTGTTTGCCTTTTTATTTCTTTTAGTTCATGTTCTTTTTTTGCCGTAATACCAGCATCTGTCAGCAGGGCAGAAGTGATATTGAGATGTTCCATTCAAAGCAGTCAGGTGAGACTGAACAAAATTACTCAGTAATGATAGCAAGAATTAAACACAGTGATTCAAACAGAACTCCTCCAGTCTACTGCAAACTGTGAATCATGAATTTCACATGGGCACCCCGAGGTATTCCCACAGAACACAGAGCACCTGCTCTTTGTTGGCGCCAACACTTAAATTTAATAATGATTAATATCAGGTGTAACAACAGTCAGGGGTAAGAAATGTGACACAAGAGAAAAACAAGAATGTGCATCAATTATTAAATTGTATTAAAATGAACTAAGATTGCATGTGTTGTTGGGATAAATCTGTCAGCTAGTTGAGGATGTCCTGATCTGAAAAAAAGTGATTGGTACTGGGCCCTATCAAGGCATTTCTTTTGGTTTGTTTGTTTGTTTGTTTCTTGGTTGATCAACGTTAATGAATTCAACCCAAAGTCACTAAATTAGTTCCACCTCGCTTCATTTCAAATATGTGGTGCCAGCATTGCCAGTGCTGCCCTATGGTGATACAGTGAGCATTTTAAAAACATATTTCACTCTTCTTCACTTCATATAATCAAAGCTCTGTTTCTGAGGGATGGCGAATGTGATATAACCTTCTTTCTGGCCAGTGACGTAGCATTTTGCATATAAATAAACATGTTTTTGTTGTGGGCTGGGGTGTTTGGCTGGCTTGGTTTTTGTTTTCTGTTTCTCCCACCAGGTGGTATGCATTCAGGACTAAGTGGCTGAGCATTAGGACCTCACCCTGAACACCTGAGGCTTGTTTTCACATGCAGGTCATCAGGACTCACAGCTGTGGTGTATTTTGTCTTAATCAGAGATTGCTGCATTTAAACCTTGAATGCACAGTGTGTGATGGCCAGAGACTCGACCTTGTGAGCAGACGTGTGAGATCGACGTCAGGAGAACAATCTCACCATCACGGACGCAGAGACCGCTCCAGGTTTGACGCCACAGTCTGTGAAGGAGGATTGGGTGAGGTCTCACGCTCTTCAGCACACTTCCTGAGGTAATTCGGTTTTTGGTGACTTTTATGAAGTAATGACAGTGGATTTGGTGTCCCTCACACCTTGTGTTAGTGAGCTGTCACGTTATGCTAATTGTCTAATCAGCTTCTGCTGCAGTGGAGATTTGAACTGAGTTGTTCCGTGCCTGCAGGGTAAGAAGCTGATGTATAGATTTAAGCCAGGAAGTGTTTGCTGATTGCGTGCACCTTTGAGTTGTGTCTCTCTGTGTGGAGTTGGACTCACCTCATGTTTTCTTTCTTCACAGACTCGGTTTGTCGCGGCCACCTGGGGGGTGTCGGCAGGGTCCCTGGGTCCGAACTGCTGTGGCTCCGGACCGTTTGCGCTGTTGAGAGCGCGCCGTGTTTTCACCTCACCAGACCGCGGACATTTTTGGTTGTTAATCACTACACTGTTATGTTTATTAAATTCTGTTATCTTTTGAACCGTGCTCTGCTTATTTTATGCTGGGTCCTTTCAAACGCTGGGTCGGTGCTCCGACCGCGTCCGAAATATAACAGTTTTCCTAATCTTTGTGTCTGAGACTATACAGGAACGTGGCCAGAATTACTGTAGATGGCATTTTTCTTTTTTTGCAAATAATAATAATATATTTTAACAACTAAAAAGTTGTTTAATCACTATTAATCTGAAATGTTGGCGGTTTACGACTACAATGTTGTCCATTCTGCTGCTCCCGTTTTGTGTTCGGGGTCACCACAGCGGATACAACCAGATCGGCATTGATATTTGGCACAGGTTTTACGCTGCATGCCCTTCCTGACGCAACTCCAGTGTTACCTGGAGAAACACACACAGCCGCTGGTGTTCCAAAGAGGTCTCCCATCCAAGTACTAACCAGGTCCCGCACTGCTTAGCTTCTGAGATCTGAAGGTTTACGGCTACAATAATGCTTTAAATTGAATTGATGTCATATTAAAAATGCATCATATTTAAAAACTACACCTAAGGTATAATTCATCAGCAGTAAGTTGACAGGAAAACAGAGAAATTCCTAAGGTGATCGTCGGCCACTAGCCCTAAGCTTCACTAACAGACCCGGAATTTAGATCAAGTTGAGGCAGAGACCTGTTCCGATGCAAATAAAATGACTTTAAAGTGGATATGACACTTAAAGACAATATAGTCTTATTACATGTAACAAAGGTTATATAATTCGGTCAACCTAAGCATTTTGGGAAGATGGACACGGTTCTCCCGTTATATACAACACTGAACATCCCGCCACTGAAAAATGTGCACGCCCCATGACCAGCTTCCCGCTGAGCACCAAGCCTAAAATACGTCACTACGTGTAGACCGTATCGGCTTGCGCGCCTGGTGGCCATTGTTTACACTTTTTTTTAGCAGCAGAAACTTTAATTAAACACAGCTCTCAGGGACTTGTTTGTCAATATGCCTGACCAGTGTGTCACAGCATATTGCACAAACACAAGGGTGAAAGGTTTTAGCCTTTTTGAGTCCAGCCAGATTGATCAAAAGCCGCAGTGTTGTGCAGTGCACGAAATGTCCAGCTGCTGTTCGCTCCGCTCGCACACACGCATTTGCTCCCGACAGCCGACACTTTCCTCTACCGTCTCCATGTTCTCACTGCTCACAGGAACACCTAAAATGCCAACCCCAAATAATATGTTCACAATAATCTTGAAATGGTCAAGGAACTTGTAAAAATATCAGTGCAATATGGAGTAAACACGGCGGCGGCATGTTCACTGTTGTTTTCGACGATCTTTTTCAAAACTTTCGCCGTTTATTTCCTATTCTTTCGTGAAAACAATGTTACTAAACACGGATGAATGCAATGCCAGGCACTCGAAAACGGCAAAAACCCGAAGGCAACGACAGTGGTCCACAAGTAGTAGCTACACTATTGTGGCTCCGGAAAAATAACAAAGGTGGTAAACAGACGCTAGAATAGAAAATGCTATAATTATAGTGTTATAAACAGCAGCAACAAAAATCAAAGCCTCCCTTACCATTCCGTATTCTGCAGCCTTTCAAAATCCATCGGAATTGGCACGTCTCTTGCCTCTGCTTCTGCTCCGCCATAAGCTCCGTCTGCATTATTTTCCAGAATGCTCCTGGTTTGAATGTTCGTCCGAAAGATACGGCTCGAATCTGTAGGGTCTAATCACGGCTGCGACATCCTCAGGATCTGAGTCAGAAATAATCCACACTTGAAGAGTCAGAAAAGTTCTCGATCTCATCACTGTCCATGCTGAGGTCCATCTGTTCCTGTTGTCAATCGAACAGACAAAGACGGGACTCTACACGTTGTGACGTCATGGCATCACGTGACCGCTGATGGAATGTGCTTTCCAAGAAACACACTTGAGAAGCTATACAAACTTTATTTCTCAGTGATAATGATTAAAACCACTTTCAACTTACTATGCTGTATGTATATTTTGATATTTATATCAGTTTTACCAAATTTTTTAGGTGTCATATCCACTTTAAAGGGATAGGAAGCATAGTACCATACCATGTCAGTATGCTAGCCATACGAGAGGGAGAATAGATGCGTCTTAAGTCTAGACTTGAAAGTCTCTACAGGATCTGACTGCTTTATTGACGCAGGGACATCATTCCACAAAACAGGTGCTGTCAGGTTTTGGATTTTGTTGTATTGTATTTGCTCTATTTTGTGATTTCTCTTGTGGGGTTTTTTTCTGCTTGACCTTAGTCTGTCCCTTTCTCTCTTGTCTGTCTCTCCTGGTGGTGGGCAAGGCATACTGTTGGGCCACACCCTTATTCTGGTGCGTTCCACACACCTGTTCCTAATCGGTAGCTCATCACCAGGGAGAATATAAGCTTCACGGGTTGCACTGGTTACTCGCCAGTTTGTTGTGCTTTATGCCTTCGCTTCATAGCCTGTTTCGTGAGTATTTCTCGACCTGCTTTCTTGCTGTGTTTTGGACTGCCTGCTTGTTTTTTGGACCACGCCCTAGCCTAATGTTTCTGACACTGTTGCTGATTTTTGACTGCCTTTCAGTGTACCAGACCCTGGTTATTGTTCCAGTAAAACCTTGCCGCCAAATCCCATCTGAGCCTGAGTTCTGCATTTGGGTTCGGTCATCCGGTACCACTGGTTCTGATAGAATGAACTGGTCAACGTTGGACACAGCAGACTCGGATCCATTCCAGATGATGGTACGTGCACACAGCCTTCAACTGGCTCAACAACAAGACAAACTCGACACACTGTGCATCGGAATGAGCAAGCTGGCTAAACGCCAAGACACGTTGATGTCTTCATTTAATGATCAGGTTAGTTGTCTCATGGACAGACTAGAACCATCAGCGCACGCAGTAACACGTGCAGAAACCACCGTCAGCCCACTTCCGGAACCTCTGGCAGCAACAGCCGCTCCTACATTAGATGCTGTTTTTTGTAACCAGCTTTCCCGGCCTGAACGTTTTTCTGGGGAATCAGGAGATGTCAGGCCATTTATCACACAGTGTGAACAACATTTCGAGCTGATGGCATCTATGTTTCCATCCGAAACAGCCAAAATCGCTTTTATGATCACTCACCTGACGGGGCAGGCGGTGGCCTGGGCAACAGCCGAATGGAGCAGGCAGTCACTATCCTGTCAATCGCTCAGATGTTTCACCGCTGCTTTACAACAAGTTTTTCAGCACACAGCTCCAGGTCGATAGGTGGCTCGCTCACTGCTAAAGTTAAAACAGGGTGCACGCAGGGTCTACAAACTGCACAATTGACTTCCAAATTATGGCCGCCAAGAGCGAATGGAATCCCGCTGCCCTCAGTGACGTCTTTTTTCAAGGACTCTCTGATAAGGTTCAGGATCAACTGATTGCAGCAGAACTCCCTGAAGATCTGGACGTGCTCATCGTGCTGGCAATTAAGGTGGAAAGAAGATTATTAGATTGCTCCCGGAGGGATTCTCACTCCACCAGCAGCCGTTTGTCCACACAGCATTTTTTTTCTCCTCCGGGCCGGCTGGCTCCAGCGGTAGTCCTCTATGCAACAGTCCCGAGTAGCCGATGCAGCTGGGTTGAGCTCATCTCTCCATGGAAGAGCATTTACGACGGCGTGAAGAAGGGCTGTGTTTCTACTGTGGCCAGCACGATCACATGATCTCTGGTTGCCTGGACCAGGGGTGCCTCCAAGCAGAATAGGCCATCAGTTCAGGTGAGTCAAAATTCTATTGTTTCCTCTACAGCTGAAAATTTGATTATGGCAAAACTTCTGAACATTCTTTAGTGTCCGTTCCTGTGTTTGTTGCTTCAAGATCAGATGCTAACCTTATGCATTCTTCTCTCGCCAGGAATCTGCACCTTAAACTGTATCACCTCCCCCACCCTCTGGTGGTCAGGGCGGTGGATGGCAGCTCCTTAGATCAGATATTATTTAGAACTCAATCAGTGCAGTTAATAGTATCAGAAAACGATTCAGAACAAATTAGTTTCCATCTTTTTGATAGTATGACTCACCCGGTGATCTTGGGGCATCCCTGGCTAAAAGAGCACAACCCAAATTTCAGTTGGATTAATGGTCAAATTTGCTCTTGGGGCCCAATGTGTTGTGAAAGTGACGTGACACGGACCCACAACAGGGGGCGTTAATGAACGGACAATGGATAAGCCAAAAAGTAACAATTTAATGTTGTGAATCGCACAACAACGTACAGACAATAACAATATGGTGGACTGTCAATCATACACCAGGTGACGTGTGGGCAGGCTCGACGATAGAAGACGCCTGGAGAGAGAAGAGCTGGATCCCCACACAGCTTCCACCACCAACGGACCTGAAGAACACTGGAGCTGCCAAGCCCTGCGCCCCAGGTGGCCGCTGTCTTCAGCAGTCAGACCCGGTACTGCTGGCAGAGAACAAAGACAGTCCAGATGAGTGTGAGTTCGCACACTCAGTAATCCACAGTCTGTCATAAGTAAAAGAGGGAAAACCTCCACCTCCAATCACACACACTCGTGCAGCTCCTGGTCAACCACTTATCTGAGTTGGGGTGTGAGGCGAAGCCGTCGCTGTCACACCAAACGCCAATCCTCCAGATAAGGAAACACTCCAGGAAAACGGCTGCAAATAGAAGTTCAGGTTAAACACACACAGTGTCAGTCAGCAGAGAAATTACCTGAATGGTAGTTGATTTCTCGGCGAGGAGGTGGAGTTGCAGTCCGGTCTTTGTAGTGGTGATGATGGGTGACAGCTTGTGTTGATTGTTGACAGCTGTCACCTCCAGCAAAGCCGACGCCCTCTCGTGCTTGAAGCCCGCACTTCAAGCAGGGCGCCATCTTGTGGTGGTGGGCCAGCAGTACCTCCTCTTCAGCGGCCCACACAACATTCATAATTCTTGTTTAGTTCAGCATCCTGTTTCACCTTCTTTGCTCCATACTGACCTCTCAGGGGTCCCAGCGTGTTATCACGACCTTGTTCAGGTCTTTAGTAAAGCTAAGGCTAAGTCCTTACCTCCACACAGAGATTACAACTGTGCCATTGTTTTGCTCCCTGGTACTTGTCCCCCCAGGGGAAAATTGTATTCCTTATCTGCACCGGAACGCCAAGCCATGACCGAATACATCCAGGAGTACCTAGCAGCCAGATTAATCTGTCCCTCATGTTCTCCAGCGGGTGCTGTTTTTTTCTTTGTGGAAAAGAAGGATAAGACCCTACGTCCATGTATTGACTTCTGGGGCCTTAATTATATTACTGTGAAAAATCGGTACCCACTCCCCCTCATTACCTCGGTATTTGAATTGTTGGAGGGGGCAAAAATCTTCACCAAATTGGACCTACGTAATGCTTATCATTTGGTTAGGATCAAGGAAGGGGATGAGTGGAAAACTGCATTTAACACTACAACCAGGCACTATGAATATTTGGTCATGTCCTTTGGTTTAACTAATGCCCCAGCAGTATTCCAAAACCTCATCAACGATGTGCTATGGGACTTCTTGAACAAGTTTGTCTTTGTTTATGTAGACGATATCCTGATTTTCTTCCCCGATGGGGAAACGCACATGCAACATGTCCGTACCGTACTCTTGAAACTGCTCCAGAATCAGTTATTCGTCAAGGCGGAAAAATGCGAGTTTCACAGATCCACAGTGTTTTTTCTGGGGTTTGTGTTAGTTGAGGGGGAGATTAGGATGGACCCGGCAAAGGTCACTGCTATAGCCAATTGGGCAGTGCCTCATTTCCGCAAAGAGGTACAGAGGTTTTTGGGGTTCGCTAATTTTTATAGGAAGCTCATAAGGAACTTTAGCTCTGTGGCCGCTCCATTATATGAGTTGACCTTGTCCCATCGGTCTTTTGTCTGGACCCCGGAGTGTGAGAAAGCATTCCGGGTGCTAAAGCAACGCTTTACGGCAGCCCCCGTGCTGCTCCTCCTTAACCCCGCGGGACAGTTTGTGGTGGATACCTCTGATATTGGCATTGGGGCTGTCCTTTCCCAAATGTGCCCTACAGATGGGAAATTGCACCCCTGTGCTTATTTATTTTATGCTGCATTTACACATAACGATGACAAGTCACAAATGCCACGAAGCATACATTCTTGGCCGCTGATCACGAATGTGATGATTCGGGGCAGAGGCGTCAGGTGTCCTCAGGAACTGCTGCAACCTGTTACCACGCATTACGATTAATGGCATGTGTTGCTGGAGAATTATCAGGAACCATTACGCACGGTCAAGAATAGTGTTCCTTGTTGTTGCGCACTATTGCGCGTAACAGCGCATCATTAAGTTCTGTCACGTTGTGAACAAGGTGAATTGTCTCCACACACACCCATATTCATACAACCGAATTCAGATCGCTCCAGTTTTTCAGAAGAACTTTGTGACTGCATGCATATTTGGGCTCTGTGCCATGGAGTGGCGCAGAGAGGAGGAGGAGGACAGAGCCAGATGTGTGGCTTCATGCGGCTCTCGTCTTGCGCATTTTCCCAAACATCAGGCACATGCAGCAGGTGGAACACCTGCAGGAGCGCGCTGAAGAGCACTGAAATTGGACTTTTAGCCGACTTGGTGTCAGCAATCAAACTGAATGCGGTGCATCAGGGTTTAATTGTGTGCACCCTTCTTCCTCCGCCGGACTGGAGGAGGTGCAGAGAT
The DNA here is from genome assembly GCF_902500255.1 of Thalassophryne amazonica. Lineage (NCBI taxonomy): Eukaryota > Metazoa > Chordata > Actinopteri > Batrachoidiformes > Batrachoididae > Thalassophryne > Thalassophryne amazonica. The sequence goes on along the minus strand of NC_047110.1, from coordinate 95,304,995 downwards.
GTCTGGCTGCACGTGAGTCTCCTCTTGCTCCTCTGGTTCCTCTGGCTCAGACTCTTTCTCCCACTCATCGGTTACAACAGCAGGTGGAACACCTGCAGGAGCATCCTGAGGAGCTTCAGCAGGAACTGTGGAATGACGTTTGGAGCCGAGTTTAATTGTGTGCACGTGACAGAAAACTGATTCGTCGTGGCGTGCAGTGAAATGTGACGCCGCGTTACAAGTCGTGTCAAAACTTGACAGTTTCTGTGTCACTTCGTAATAACGCGTGACAGTTTGGGCTCCAAGAACCATCACAGGAACCACTATGAATGTTGTCACGTTCTATTAAGGATCACTACTCATCAAGACGGATCAATATGCTCAGTTGCAACCTCCACGACGTGAGACGAAATGAGGGTGGTGTGTGACATTCATGGAAGATTTTTTTGACAGGCAAAAACATGCTCCATGAATATCAAGAATATCACGCACCAACACGCACTATTAAGAAACCTATACAGATGCGTTAAGTCACATTAAGAATGTCAGGAATGTGTCACGAATGACAGAAAAATGACATTTGTAATGTGTCTTGGTTATGTGTAAATGCACCTTAAGAAATTATCAGTGGCGGAATGCAACTCTGATGTGGGTGACAGGGGGGCCCTGTCTTCTCTGTGCGGCACCTCCTGCGGTCTCGGCATCGGGGGAGGGGGGTTCAGTACTTGGTGGACTGGGAGGGGTATGGCCCAGAAGAGCACTCGTGGGTCCCCTCCCGCTGCGTGCTGGACCCTGCCTTGAGTCGGTCCTTCCACGCGGCCCATCCTGGCTCTCCTGTGCCGTCTGGGGTCGGCCGTTAGGGGAGGGGTACTGTCAGGGTTTGTATTGGCACTGGTTACTCGCCAGTTCGTTGTGCTTTATGGCTTCGCTTCATAGCCTGTTTCATGAGTATTTCTCAACCTGCTTTCTTGCTGTGTTTTGAACTGCCTGCTTGTTTTTTGGACCATGCCCTAGCCTAATGTTTCTAACACTGTTGCTGATTTTTGACTGCCTTTCCGTGTACCAGACCCTGCTTATTGTTCCAGTAAAACCTTGTCGCCAAATCCCATCTGAGTCTGCATTCTGCATTTGTGTCCAGCCATCCGGTACCACTGGTTCTGATAGGTGCACTATAAGAGAAATCTCTGTGACCTGCAGACTTTTTATTCACCCTAGGGACACAAAGTAGTCCTGCACCCTGAGAGTGCAGAGCACAGGCCGGTACATGGGGTTTGATTAGGTCAGCTAAGTAGGGAGGTGTTAGTCCATGAATAATTTTATAGGTTAATAACAGAACCTTAAAATCCAATTATTCAATTATTTATTTTAATGTCATTATCTTGAGATCAAAACTTAATGAATTTGTGAGATAAAAAAGGTTTTCTGCTGATGATGGGTTAAATCATCTTGTTGTCTCAAGATAACAAGGCTAGTGATAACAAAATAGAAAATTTAAAATCTTGAATGAAAAAACTATTGATTCAGCAAAAGATTTGGGGTTTTAACAGAAAATCAATTTGAGCAGAGTAAAGAGGAAATCCATTTAGGGTGTGCCCAATTTTACATTGCTATTTCAGAAGCTGGAAATACTCTCTGCAAGGCTGAGCTCTGTTGGAATTACTTTATTCATGAGCATTGACGTCTTATACTCAAAACATACAATAATACCAACCAGAGTGGCACCTGTAACTCCCTCTAAACGAGAGTGTGCACAGCCATGGTAGTGACATGGTGGACAAAAGTGGAAGGATTTCTGGCAAGTTAACATAACTAGTCAGAACGCAAAGCGTCCACCAAAGCTCCCTGAAGTGAAGCAATGCAACAACAAAGTGAGGCTTTGTTATTTCCATGTAATCTTAGTTCTTTCCACAGTTTAAATTTTTTTTTTCAGTAGTTTTCAATGTTTTTTCCATTCAATTTGTTGTGTATTTTACACAGATAATGCTATCTGTGATGGGCGCAGGGAGGTGTTCCATCAACTGTTGTACGGCTAATGCTGACAGTAGCCCTGACAAAGTGCCATAATTACTGAGTAATATAGTAACATAGCATCAGTCAAATTGATTGTGTAGAATTTATAGTTAGACATAACAGCTTATTTTGGAAGAGGTAGACAGCATCAAAGAAAGCAACCGTCATAAATTTAACATGGAATCTATATGTTATCTACAATGATATTACAGCAGCAGCATAAAGCAGCAGAAGAGGTTAGTCATCCCTAAGCCATGTTTCCCTCATAATGTCAGACTACATTTCTATTTGCACATTGCACAACTGCTTTGTAAATCCTGACAAATATTCACTTCTGCTGGAGGTGCTGTGCATTCTTCTTGTCAGTCTTGTTTGTTGAGGTGAATTTACTGTGTGTGCATGTTTGTGAACTCTTCCGTAGTGCTGAGGTGGAGTTTGAGTTGTTCTGGCAGTGCAGATGAGTTTGGAGGAATAATGCTCCTTTGAGGTGTCAAGGATCGCTTGTAATTACTTTCAATCTGAACAGCACTGTTTGTTTCACAGACTAATGATTTAGATGGGGATTAAGCATTTGGCTGTGTGCTGATTACACTCACACTCCCTGAGCATCCTGACGTGCTCCTCAGACAAAAAGCCATCAGGAGGTGTCGACCTGTGTTATTTTATGTTGTTCCATCCTGAGTTTGATTCCTGACTGCTCAGCCTGACATGCACTTTCAGACGTCTTACTTCATAAGTGATATAAAGCACTGACCTTAAGTTCGACTGAAACATTTCAGAAACATCCGTTTGTTTAGAAAAACAAGAGCCATTTTAGGAGTATGACCAGTCTACATGTGTTTTGTGGACTTGGAAAAGGCATACGTCCGGGTCCCTCGAGGTATCCTGTGGGGGAGTTTGTGGGAGCATGAGGTGCCGGAACCACTGCAACGTGCAATCCGGTCTCTATATCACCAAAGTCGGAGCGGTGTCTGCATTCTCAGCATTACATCGGACCTCTTTCCAGTGTGGGTTGGACTCCGTCAACATGATGATCATGGACAGGATTTCAAGACGCAGTCAGCGACCAGAGGGTGTCCAGTTAGGTGACCTCAGGGTTGCATCTCTGCTTTTTGAGGAACCTGTTGGCGCCATCAGGCAGTGACCTCCGATGTGCACTAAGCAGGTTTGACGCGGACTGTGAAGTGACTTTAATGAGAATCAGCACCTGCAAATCTGAGACCATGTTCCTCTGATGGAAAAGAGTGGATTGTTCCCTCTGCGTGGAGATACTGCCCCAAGTGGAGGACTTTAAATACCTCTGGGTGTTGTTCATGAGTGGGGGTGAGTTGGAGTGTGGCATTGATATAGGGATTGGGGCTGCGTCTGATGTTCTATGGACGATATACTGGACCATCATGGTGAAGGAGCTGAGCCAGAAGGTGAGGCTCTCAATTTTCCATTGATTTGCACTCCTGTCCTCACCTATGGTCATGAACTTTGGGAAATGAGTGAAAGAATAAAGTTGCAGATAAAGCAGTGGAAATGAGATTCCTCTGTTGGGTATCTGAGATTACACTCAGGGACAGGGTGAGAAGCTTGATTGTTCAGGAGGGACCCCGCTTCTTCTAATTGAAAGGAGCCAGGTAGGGTAGTTCGGGCATCTGGAGAGTCTCCCTAGGGAGGTCTTCTAAGCTTGTCTAACTGGGAAGAGGCCTCTGGGAAGACCCAGGACATGCTGGAGTGATTATATTTCTCTTCCCCTGGAAGAGTTAGAGGACTTGGTTGAGGACCCGTGGGATAAGCTGCTTGGTCTACTGTGATCGCAACCTGGAGTTGGAAATGTGGCATATTGACCAAAACATTTGGCTTAGTTATCATCATTGTAATCCATTTGATATTGGTGCTAATGTGCATCGCTGAAAGAAAGAGTGAAAAAGAAAAAGGTGTTAAGAAGCACGGGTGCAGTGTAACTGTGGAATTGATGGAGTCAAAACATTAGTGAGCATGCACTCATTCCAGCTTTTCGTTATTGAAATGATGCAAAATGCTAGAACTCGCCCTTCTGCAGTATACTGTAACTGGTGGCCTAAACGTTATAGGTGTGGTAGACTGTGCAGTACAGACCATCAACACTGGGAACAAAACGTTCATCACCAAAGTTATTTAAATTTATGAGCATCACTCTTTATTTCGATTCACAGGTGTGTCATACGTCCAGAATTATTCCTTTCACTGACGTCTCCAACAAACTGCCGCCCCTTTCTACACGTAAAATTAACATATTGTTGGGAAGGTGTCGTAGCACGGACCCACAACAGGGGGCGCAAATGAACGGACAATGAGTAAGCCAAAAGGTAACAATTTAATGTTGTGATATTACACAACGAAACGTGTCTTAATCTCACAGTCAATAAACACCAGGTGAAGTGTGGGCAGGCTCGAAGATAGAAGACGCCCGACGAGAGAGAAGCCGCGTCCCACACGGCTTCCACCACCAACGGCCTGAAGAACACCGGAGCCGCCAAGTCCCGAGTCCCCAGGTGGCCTCTGTCTTCGACTGTCGACCCTGGTACTGCTGGCAGAAAGCAGAAATATGATGTGTGAGTGTGAGTCCGCACACTCAGTAATATATAGTCCAGATACCGTTAGGAGGGAGCACCTCCACCTCCAAATCACACACACTCGTGCAGCTCCTGTTTGTCCCTCTTCTGGGTCTTCACAGGATTACGGCTGCAAACAGACGTAAGTCACAGTTTAAATTCAGCAGAGAAATTACCTTGGTTCTGGTAGTCGATTTCTCGGCGGGGAGGTGGAGTTGCAGTCCGGCTTATATAGTAGTGTAGATGAGTGACAGCTGGAGTGATGAGTGACAGCTGTCACTTCCTCTGGGTCTGGCGCCCTCTGGTGGTAGTGGGCCAGCAGTACCTCCTCTTCAGCGGCCCACACAACAGGACCCCCCCCTCAACGGGCGCCTCCTGGCGCCCGACCGGGCTTGTCCGGGTGTCGTCTGTAGAAATCGGCCAGGAGGGCCGGGTCCAGGATGAAGCTCCTCTTCACCCAGGAGCGTTCCTCAGGACCATACCCCTCCCAGTCCACCAGATATTGGAATCCCCAGCCCTTACGACGGACGTCCAGGAGCCTGCAGACCGTCCAAGCAGGCTCCCCGTCGATGAGCCGGGCAGGAGGCGGCGTAGGTCCAGGTGCACAGAGGGGCGAGGTGTGGTGTGGCTTGATACGGGACACGTGGAAGACAGGGTGGATCCGCAGTGAAGCCGGGAGTCGGAGCTTCACTGCGGCCGGGTTGATGATCTTGAGGATGGGGAATGGTCCGATGTACCTGTCCTTTAATTTGGGTGAGTCCACACAGAGGGGGATGTCCTTTGTTGACAGCCACACCTCCTGCCCGGGCTGGTATGTGGGGGCCGGGGAACGTCGGCGGTCCGCATGGGTCTTGGCCCTCGTCCGGGCCTTTAACAGGGCAGAGCGGGCGGTCCGCCACACCCGGCGGCACCTCCTGAGGTGGGCCTGGACCGAGCGCACACCGACCTCTCCCTCCACCAGCGGGAACAATGGGGGCTGGAACCCCAAACATGCCTCAAAAGGGGAGAGGCCGGTAGCAGACGAGACTTGGCTGTTATGGGCATACTCGATCCAGGCCAGATGGTGACTCCAGGCCGCCGGGTACGCGGAGGTGACGCAGCGAAGGGCCTGTTCCAACTCCTGGTTAGCCCGCTCTGCCTGGCCGTTGGTCTGGGGGTGGTACCCGGACGAGAGACTCACGGTGGCCCCCAGCTCCTTACAGAAACTCTTCCACACCTGCGAAGAGAACTGGGGACCACGATCTGATACAATGTCCGATGGTATCCCATGCAGCCGCATGACGTGGTGGACCAGGAGGTCTGCCGTCTCCTGGGCTGTCGGGAGCTTCGGGAGGGCCACGAAGTGGGCCGCCTTGGAGAACTGGTCCACTATCGTGAGAATAACGGTGTTGCCCTGGGACGGCGGGAGGCCCGTGATGAAGTCCAGGCCGATGTGAGACCAGGGGCGATGAGGCACTGGCAGGGGTTGGAGGAGTCCCGTCGTCCTCCGATGGTCTGCCTTGCCCCTGGCGCAGATGGTACAGGCCTGGACGTAGTCCCGGACGTTGGTTTCCAGGGACGCCCACCAGAAGCGCTGCTGGACTACTGCCACGGTCCTACGCACTCCGGGATGACAGGAGAGCTTGGACCCATGACAGAAGTCCAATACGGCAGCTCTTGCCTCTGGTGGGACATACAGTTTGTTCTTGGGGCCAGTCCCCGGGTCCGGGCTCCTTGTCAGGGCCTCCCGGACGGTCTCCTCCACGTCCCAGGTGAGGGTGGCCACGACAGTGGACTCGGGGATGATGGTCTCGGTGGGGTTCGACAGCCCCGCTTTGGCTTCTTCTTCGTGCACCCGGGACAATGCATCTGGTTTTTGGTTCTTGGTCCCGGGGCGATACGTGATCTGGAAGTCAAAGCGCCCGAAGAACAGAGACCAGCGGGCTTGCCTGGGGTTCAGCCGCTTGGCGGTCCGGATGTACTCCAGGTTCCGATGGTCCGTGAAAACCGTGAAGGGCAACGATGCCCCCTCCAGCAGGTGTCTCCACTCTTCAAGAGCCTCCTTCACCGCAAGAAGTTCCCGATTGCCGACGTCATAGTTCCGTTCAGCTGGGGTCAACCTGCGGGAATAAAAGGCACAAGGATGGAGGACTTTATCAGCCTCCACGCTCTGGGACAGCACGGCTCCTATCCCTGAGTCAGAGGCGTCCACCTCTACTATGTACTGGCGATCAGGATCAGGCTGCACCAGAACTGGTGCAGTCGAGAACCTGCGTTTCAACTCCTGGAACGCGGCTTTGCACCGATCCGACCAGGCGAAGGGGACCTTGGTGGAGGTCAGGGCAGTCAGGGGGCTAACTACCTGACTGTAACCTTTAATGAACCTCCTGTAGAAATTTGCAAAGCCTAGGAACTGCTGTAGTTTCCTGCGGCTTGTTGGTTGGGGCCAATCTCTCACCGCCGCAACCTTAGCCGGATCAGGGGCGACGGAGTTGGAGGAGATGATGAACCCCAGGAAGGACAAAGAAGTGCGGTGGAACTCGCACTTCTCGCCCTTCACAAACAGCCGGTTCTCCAACAACCGCTGTAGGACCTGACGTACATGCTGGACATGGGTCTCAGGGTCCGGGGAAAAGATGAGTATATCGTCCAGATATACGAAGACGAACCGATGCAGGAAGTCCCGCAAGACGTCATTTACCAAAGCTTGGAACGTCGCGGGGGCGTTAGTGAGGCCGAACGGCATGACCAGGTACTCAAAATGACCTAACGGGGTGTTGAATGCCGTCTTCCATTCGTCTCCCTTCCGGATCCGAACCAGGTGGTACGCGTTTCTAAGATCCAATTTTGTGAAATTTGGGCTCCATGCAGGGGCGTGAACACTGAATCTAACAGAGGTAACGGGTATCGGTTGCGAACCGTGATCTCGTTCAGCCCTCTGTAATCAATGCATGGACGGAGTCCGCCGTCTTTCTTGCCCACAAAAAAGAAACCAGCACCCATCGGGGAGGTGGAGTTCCGGATCAGCCCGGCAGCTAAGGAGTCCCGGATGTAGGTCTCCATTGATTCGCGTTCCGGACGTGAGAGGTTGTACAGCCTGCTGGACGGGTACTCAGCGCCCGGGACCAAATCGATGGCACAATCATACGGTCGGTGCGGGGGAAGAGTGAGTGCCAGATCTTTGCTGAAAACGTCAGCAAGATCGTGGTACTCCTTTGGCACCGCCGATAGATTGGGGGGAACTTTGACCTCCTCATTAGCCGTAGTGCCGGGAGGAACCGAGGATCCTAAGCACTCCCGGTGGCAGGTTTCGCTCCACTGCGTCACAACCCCAGACGGCCAATCAATCCGGGGATTGTGCTTCACCATCCATGGAAAGCCCAAAATCACTCGGGAGGTAGAAGGTGTTACATGGAACACTATCTCCTCCCTGTGATTCCCAGACACAACCAAAGTCACTGGTTGTGTCTGATGTGTGATTATTGGAAGCAGGGTGCCATCTAGTGCTCGCACCTGCAATGGTGCCGGCAGAGCCACCAGAGGGAGCCCTACTTCCTTTACCCATCTGCTGTCCAGCAGATTCCCTTCAGACCCTGTGTCTATCAGTGCTGGGGCATGAAGGGTTAAATCCCCACAAAGGATTGTTACTGGGATTCGTGCAGATTTGCGGGGTTTTCCCGCGTGCGTGTTATGACCCACCCTTAGCCCAGTTTCTAAGGACGGGCGTTGTTGTTTGACCGTTTTAGGGCAGTCCCTCTGCATGTGCTCGCAAGAGCCGCAGACGAAACACTCCCCGTGGGCCAGCCTCCTTTGTCTGATGTTTGACTTTAATTTGGCCCTACTCGTGTCCCTAGCCTCCTCAGCAGGGGGAGCTGTAGCCACACGGAGCTCTCTGGCAGTGAAGCGTGGGGACGACGTCACCTTGTCGGAACCGGAAGGGGGAGGGACGACTAGTGCCCGGTCATGCCTCCCGGCCTGCTCCCGACGATGCTCATTTAAACGGTTGTCTAAACGTATAACCAAATCGATCAGCCCGTCAAATTCCCGCGGTTCCTCCTTGGCCAGTAGGTGCTCCTTGAGGACCGGGGACAGTCCATTTACAAAGGCGGCGCGGGGCGCAACGTTATTCCAGCCGGACCTCGCTGCCGCGATGCGGAAGCCGACTGCATACTCGGCTGCGCTACGGCGCCCCTGTCTCATCGACAGCAGCACGTTCGAAGCGGTCTCGCCTCTGTTGGGATGATCAAACACTTGTTTGAATTCCTGTACAAACCCAGCATAAGACGTTAGGAGCCGTGAATTCTGCTCCCAAAGCGCCGTAGCCCATGCACGTGCCTCTCCTCGAAGCAAATTAATAACATAAGCCACCCGGCTAGCGTCTGATGCGTACATGACGGGGCGCTGTGAAAAGACGAGCGAACACTGCATGAGGAAGTCCGCGCACGTCTCGACACAGCCCCCGTACGGTTCCGGAGGGCTTATGTATGCTTCAGGGGACGGTGGGGGGGTTCGTTGAACGACCAGTGGAACGTCTAATACGGGCCCAGGACCAGCCAGAGGAGTGGCTGCAGCAGCGCCCTGATCGCGCGCTTCCACCCTGGCGGTGAGAGCCTCCACCCTCCGATTAAGGAGGACATTCTGCTCGGTCACTAATTCTAACCGGGCCTTGAAGGCGGTTAAGATCTGCTGCAGCTCACTCAACCCGCCTCCCGCTGACGCCTGCGCTCCTGGCTCTTCCATTGGCCGTTCAAGCTGGAGTTGACGCCCCTCGGAGTCCATGACGTTGGCCGAGAAATCCTGTTGGGAAGGTGTCGTAGCACGGACCCACAACAGGGGGCGCAAATGAACGGACAATGAGTAAGCCAAAAGGTAACAATTTAATGTTGTGATATTACACAACGAAACGTGTCTTAATCTCACAGTCAATAAACACCAGGTGAAGTGTGGGCAGGCTCGAAGATAGAAGACGCCCGACGAGAGAGAAGCCGCGTCCCACACGGCTTCCACCACCAACGGCCTGAAGAACACCGGAGCCGCCAAGTCCCGAGTCCCCAGGTGGCCTCTGTCTTCGACTGTCGACCCTGGTACTGCTGGCAGAAAGCAGAAATATGATGTGTGAGTGTGAGTCCGCACACTCAGTAATATATAGTCCAGATACCGTTAGGAGGGAGCACCTCCACCTCCAAATCACACACACTCGTGCAGCTCCTGTTTGTCCCTCTTCTGGGTCTTCACAGGATTATGGCTGCAAACAGACGTAAGTCACAGTTTAAATTCAGCAGAGAAATTACCTTGGTTCTGGTAGTCGATTTCTCGGCGGGGAGGTGGAGTTGCAGTCCGGCTTATATAGTAGTGTAGATGAGTGACAGCTGGAGTGATGAGTGACAGCTGTCACTTCCTCTGGGTCTGGCGCCCTCTCGTGCTTGGAGCCCGCACTCCAAGCAGGGCGCCCTCTGGTGGTAGTGGGCCAGCAGTACCTCCTCTTCAGCGGCCCACACAACACATATACCAATATTTTCCCACATTGTTCAGTTTCAGAAGAAAGATTAAGAAAGAAAAACATTTCTTTATTATGATTTAGTTCTTTGATTTAATTTCTGCTGTGTTGCAGCTTTGCGCCCCAGAAGACTTTTTTGAACGAGGCATCGTAATTAAGAAAAAACCAAGAACTGTGGAAACCAATTTGAGCCAGCGATCAGAACTACAGGCTCAAGTTGAATAATTGCCTCTTTTTATATATTGTTCCTTTATATTGACTTGCATTTCTCTGGAAAATGGCCTCTTTCTTTCCTTTTCATATCTTACAATTAGCTTGAAACAGCTGCAGTGCACACAGTCCTCAGAAGTATCATCTCTTGCAGAGTGAAAGTGGAAAACAAAGAGACGGCATGCTGCATAATCCTGACTCTTCAGTATGGAGACCCTGAACGCCAGGCTGTGCTGCTAATGTAGTTATTATACAGTTTTACAAATTAAAGAACGATAAAGTAATCTGTGTGTGCGCTTTGGACAAGCTGCATAAAATAATCACGGTGGAAATAAATGAACACGCTGATCCAAACACAGCAAAAACATTTTAATTTAGAGAACACTGAATAAACATCACGTCTTACGGGTGATTATTGTACCATAAAGAGCAAAACATCACTTTTCAAATGGGAAAGGAAAATGAATGTAATCATGTGTCGCAATATATTAAACAATGTATTTTGTTTAACATTGCACCAAAAGTCATCACACAGAAAATTGACCCTGAGGCTCAACACAGTTATTGCTGTTGGACAGTGATGACTGTAACAAGTACGAGGTCTGTCCGTAAAGTATCGTACCTTTTTATTTTTTTCAAAAACTATATGGATTTCATTCATATGTTTTTACGTCAGACATGCTTGTACCCTCGTACGCATGCGTGAGTTTTTCCACGCCTGTCAGTGACGTCATTCGCCTGTGAGCACGCCTTGTGGAAGGAGTGGTCCCGCCCCCTCGTCGGATTTTCATTGTCTGGAAATGGCGGAATGAAAAGGACTTTTTTTCCATCAGAATTTTTTCAGAAGCTGTTAGAGACTGGCACCTGGAAACCATTCGAAAAATTTATCTGGCTTTCAGTGAAAATTTTACGGGCTTCACAGAGAATAAGGACTTTAACTACAGGTTTAAGGACCCCTTTAAAGGACGGTCGGTGCGCCGCGCTGCGAGCTGCGACGATGCAGCACAAACCACTGGATCATTTCTAAGCTGATGGCTCTGTGGATACGAGACCGTCGTGTGCTCTTTCTCTGGTTATCACAAGACCTGGACATCAGCCATTTTCCGGCAGATTTCACTTTTAACAAGAGATTTTGTCATGGAAAGCCGCGCGGAGGCTTCGCGCGTCACGACCGATTCGCTGATGAAGCGAGACAAAGGAACACCTCCGTTTCGGAGTGTTAGAGGACAAGTTGGGACATGTCTATCTCGGCTTTCAGTGCTTACCAGCCCAGTGAGTATAAAAGAACTTGTGGAGAGCTGGACATGTCCCAACTTGTCCTCTAACACTCCGAAACGGAGGTGTTCCTTTGTCTCGCTTCATCAGCGAATCGGTCGTGACGCGCGAAGAGAAAAAAGGACAGGGAAAGAAAACTAAATGAGGGAAAGCAGCTGCTAACCAAATTCTTTGAAAAGAGAGGTGAGCTTGAAAGCTAGCTATATTGAGTTGGGGGTGTCTGGGAGACCAAATTGCACCATTTTCTAGAAAATTGGTGCAATTTGGTCTCCCAGACCCCCCAACTCAATATTGCTCCCCCAACTTTAAAAAGGGTTCTGACTCCCAGGTGTGATCTAAGGTATACATGATTTAGACCTCGTTTGACTACGCATTAGAAATTTGGTGTCTGCGTTAATAAAAAAGAACAGTCTTCAATATGGCTAGTACCTAGGGCCCAGAATTTGGTGCTACGCCCCGATCATAATAAAAGGCTTTGTTCAGAAACAAAACAATTTTCACAAAATTGTTTGACAAAATTCACAAAACAATTGTCATGTCTGGATTTTTTTTCTTAAATAAACACAGTGCACAAAATTATCACTCGAGAATAAATTAAGACAGATTTTTTTTTTCAGATAGAGTCTTCAGAAACTATAATACAAAAATTAAATTTCTCCCTTCATTGCACTTCTGTTCTGGATTTGTTTATTTCTTAAATAAACATTCAGACATACATACATACATGTCCAACTGCTTATCTGAGATCGGGTCACGAGGCAACAGCTCCAGCAGGGGACCCCAAACTTCCCTTTTTCTGGGCCACATTAACCACCTCTGACTGTGGGATACCGAGATGTTCCCAGGCCAGTGTGGAGATATAATCTCTCCATAGTCTGGGGTCTTACCCGGGGTCTCCTCCCAGTTGGATGTGCCTGCAACACCTCCCTAGGGAGGTGCCCAGGGGGCATCCTTACCCGATGCCTGAACCATCTCAGCTCCTTTCAACAAGCAGGAGCAGTGCTTTATTTTGGAACTCCTCACGAATGATTGAGCTGGAACCGCAGGCTGGACGTGGAACCCTGATGATATGCCGACTGTGGCCCCCAGGGCATTACAAAAGGCCTTCCAAACCTGGGATGTAAATTGGGACCCCGGTCAGTCACCACGTCCAATGGGACGCCATGCAAATGCAAAACATGGTGGACCAGGAGGTTTGCGGTCTCCAGGACTGTTGGCAGTTTCTTGAGGTTAACAAAGTGTGCTGCCTTAGAGAACCACTCAGCCACTGTCATAATAGTGTTGTGACCATCAGATGCAGGGAGTCCAGTCACAAAGTCTATATGAGACCAGGAAGAATGAGGCACAGGGAGAGGGTAGAGTAAGCCGCTGGAAGGCTGATGAGCGTCTTTGTCCTGGCGCAAATGGAGCAGGCAGGACATATGCCCTGCAGTCTGCAGCCAGTGTAGACCACCAGACATGCTTGTTGGCTATGGTCTGATGAATACCTGAGTGACAAGAAAATTTTGAGGTGTGACAAAACTGAGGAACTGGGGAAACAACCAACAGGGGAACAAATAACCAGCCTGGTGGACTCCCACCTGGATCTTTTGTGCCTCCTTGATTTGATTCTCAATGTCCCAGGTGAGGTGTCCCAAAATAACAGAAGGAGGGAGAATGTATCAAAACCAGTTTTTTCATTATCCACAGTCTGGATAACTAATGCACGGTCAATGAAACACAATGGCAAATGATATGAATAATCCATGTCACGTGACATACAAGCCACCAATCAAATGACAAGAATTCACTCAGCCGTTATATAATAACTCATAGCAAACATGAATATATTGGTCCACATTCAAGAAAATGCCACTAACATATTAAGAACTTGTAACACCATAGAAAATGTTTATATTTGGCAAATAAAAAAAATTGTGGCGGGGGCTACTTCCCATCACCCCCAATCCTGGAGCCGCCGCTGGTGTCAGCAGTCGACGTCTGCCAGCTGCACTTTCATTGCAAATACAGACTTGTCAGTAATGTTTTTGTTAGATTCCTTTAAAAAAAAAAAGAAGAAGAAGAAGTGATGTCACTTGAAGGGCTCGACTTACGTGAAACAAACGAAACAAACTAAAACACCGCAGGAGAGAAGGCGGAGAGCCACACCGGAAGCAGCGTTTGACACTCGGCCCAGTGACCGAGCTTCGGGGCGGGGCCTAAACTCTACTCGAACCAATGGGAGCGCAGGAAGAGTCTTTGTAAACATGTCTCGCACGCTGCTTTAAAGCTCACCGACACTTGTTTACTACGGCGCGGCAGCGAAACCGAACAACGTTTACGAAACAGGTGAGACGACGCTTTTTTTTGAGTTAGAAGCGCAAGTTTTTCATGACGGTAATCTATGCCGCTCGCTCGCGCGCGCGAGTGTGTGTGTGTGTGTGTGTGTGTGTGTGTGTGTGTGTGTGTGTGTGTGTGTGTGTGTGTGTGTGTGTGTGTGTGTGTGTGTTGGACTCATAGTAGTGGCGCTCGTGCATTGAGGAAAAAAAAGAACAGCTGTCACGGAGTTAAAGGTAAAGAAGAAAAAACGTTTGGTTCAAGACAGAGGAATAAAAACAGAGATTTTACATTTGGACCACTTTGTGATTTCCGTGTTGAACCACAGGAGGACAACTGGGGGGTTGAAAATCCCCCGTAAGGGCGACATTGTATCCGATTTATAGTCCGTGTGATTGTTGTTGTGTGGTTTGGTTTGTTCAAAGTTGTGGAACGGTCGTGTTCAAAATGGACTTTTATCAGCACTTTGTTCAGGTTGTGGTATGGTGGTCTTATGTATCTCTGAACTTCTTGCATGCCCTCCTTTGTCTTTGTTTTTCTATAACCACACACATGCTGGTTAGTTGATTGGTTTGTTCGTATCATTCAATCAAAACTTGCGTAGAGCTCCATGAAATTTAGTGGAATGATGACATTTGACCATACAAAGTGTGGTCAAATGTCATCAAAAGTCATCATATATAGAGTGAGAATGAGACTTGATCTGCTGATGAAGCTGTTAATCATGTTCAATCAAGACAATTGTCAGCATGCTCTGGACCTCTGGTGCTGCGCTTTGCCAAATCCACAACACTATGGATAGAGGTGGGCGATACCGGGAATTTTGGTATTGATTCGATACCAAGTAAATACAGGCCCAGTATCGCAGATACCGATACTTTTTCATAGGCTTCATAGATCCAAAGGATCCAAAAGACCTAGGATAGAATTTTGCCAAACATTGTAAGTGACAACAAAATACTTTATTATCACAATCAACATTTTTGTTTACAAAAATATCACTCAACACAACTTAAAACAAAATCTCCTGAGGTAGAGGGCTGACAAACCACAATACAAGGGTGTGCTGCTCCGTGTTGTGTGACACAGCGCAGTGCTGCTCTTACAGAGAGTAGACTTTGAATCTGCGTGCTCAGCAGTCAGTGCGTGCGGGAGAGGAAAAAAAAAACCTTGAGTATCGATCTTTTTACATGAGGATCATTCAATATCAATGCCAGCGTTGGTATCGATATTATCGATATTAGGATCGATCTGCCCACCTCTATACGGAACTGCCTTGGGTCCTTGATGGCAACCAACTAGGCACACAACCAGTCCATTCCCACAGCTCTAAAACTAGAGCTGTGCTCAGAGAGCGCAGGTACCGCCACCAACAGAATAGTTACTGTTCATGTCACACTATGAAATAAACGTTGACCGAACTGGAACTTCAAAATGATAAAACTCAAGTCTGATGAAACATTTCTGAAAGAGTTCTGGCATGAAGCCAACAATGTCCTGCAAGTGTTTCCACTTAAATATTCTAACTAAATGTTGACCAAAATGACACTTCAGAATGGTAAAATTCAAGTGGGATCTAAACTCATTATGCATTTTTCATGTTTTGTGTGACCTTGACCTTGAAATTTGAACTGTGATCTTGACAAGTGTATTGTAGGACCCAGTACACCATGTCTATGCATCAGATTTAAATAAAGAATATTAATTTTTTGGGGTCAGCTTTGACCTTGACCAAACTTTTGAAGGTTAAGGTTTAAGGCCAAGGTCAATCAGAAAGCCTCTCCCTAAGAGGAACAATACGAGGTCTGTCAATAAAGTATAGGTCCTTTTTATTTTTTTCAAAAACTATATGGATTTCATTCATATGTTTTTACGTCAGACATGCTTGAACCCTCGTGCGCATGCGTGAGTTTTTCCACGCCTGTCGGTGACGTCATTCGCCTGTGAGCACTCCTTGTGGGAGGAGTCGTCCAGCCCCTCGTCGGAATTCCTTTGTCTGAGAAGTTACTAAGAGACTGGCGCTTTGTTTGATCCAAATTTTTTCTAAACCTGTGAGACACATCGAAGTAGACACGGTTCGAAAAATTAAGCTGGTTTTCGGTGAAAATTTTAACGGCTGATGAGAGATTTTGAGGTAATACTGTCGCTTTAAGGACTTTCGGCACAGGAAAAACACCTCCGTGTTGATAACCATTTGTAAAATCCAGGCGGCTTTTGATGGCTTTCAGTGGAGTGAGTATATGAGAAATTGTTTAACAGCTGGACATGTTCCAACTTGTCCTTAAGGCTTCCAACGGAGGTGTTTTTCCTGTGGCGGAGCGTCGCGGCGGCTGCGAGCCGACGCTGAAATCCGCCCGCACGTCTTTCATTAAAAAAATCTCCTGTAACAGTGGAATATCCAGATAAAATGCTGAAACCGACTTCTTCTGAAACTTCTCTGTTCTCTCACGACGTCCTGGATCAATAGAGCCTGAAATGTGGAGGTTTTCAGCTTGAAACAGGCTGATGACTGCGCCTGAGAGTGCTGCGCGACGTCTCGCACCATGGGAAGTCCTTAAAGCGACAGTATCACCTCAAAATCTCTCATCAGCTGTTAAAATTTTCACCGAAAACCAGCTTAATTTTTCGAACCGTGTCCACTTCGATGTGTCTCACAGGTTTAGAAAAAATTTTGATCAAACAAAGCGCCAGTCTCTCAGCAACTTCTCAGACAAAGGAATTCCGACGAGGGGCTGGACGACTCCTCCCACAAGGAGTGCTCACAGGCGAATGACGTCACCGACAGGCGTGGAAAAACTCACGCATGCGCACGAGGGTTCAAGCATGTCTGATGTAAAAACATATGAATGAAATCCATATAGTTTTTGAAAAAAATAAAAAGGACCTATACTTTATTGACAGACCTCGTATGAGCCAAATTGGAAGTATCTATGGTGAGTAGCTCCGAAGTTATGGCTGATTATGCAGTTTTCACTTTTTCAGTGACCTTCACCATGAAACTTGAGGTATAACCTTGAAAAATGAACTCACACTATTGTAGGATTATCTGAACCATATGTCAAAATTTTATGATAATAGATGCAGAACTGTGCCCGTGAGATTGTCTGATCTGGCTGATTATGTGGTTTTCACTTTTTGCGTGACCTTGACCTTGAAACTTGAGTTATGGCCTTGAAAAATGAACTCAGTCTATTGTAGGATTATCTGAACTGTGTGTCCAAATTTTATGATGATAGATGCAGAACTGTGCCTGTGAGACTGTCAACTAACCAATAAACAAACAAACGCAAGCGATCACATAACTTCCCTCCAACTTAGTTGGCGGAGGTAATGACTATGTATCTGCTGCATTCAGGTGCGACATGGATGTCTCCATGGTCTTCTCCAGCTGCTGGGATCCTCAACACTCCAGCACCTGTGTGCTGGATCATGTACAGAGAAACAGGCCACATGGCCAAAATGTCAAAGCTGACACTCTCTCACAGTGCAAGTGATACTCCTCATCTTAGTCTCTCTTTGTAACCCCTCATTTGATACAAAGTAATTTCAGCTGTACCCAAGGATTTTCTGAAGATACCTAGTACCAAAGACACGCAGTCATCATCTCAGGTCACTGGTTAGCATCCAAGTCTCACAAGTACACAACAAGACAGTAGCACCAGGACCCTAAAAACTTGGACCTTCTTTAGCCTGCAAAGATACTGGCATTGCCAAACATCTCTCTCCAGCAACCTCATGATGGTTGCCGTGCACCCGGTGATGCACGACAACCATCTCATGCAATTCTGTGCATATCTGGGTCAGGGTCTGACAGTTGATGAAGTTGCTGTAATCTTGTGAATTCCAGTGTGAACTTGCAGGATGGTTTGATGTTGCTAAGTTATACTTTCTGAAGTCCCTTTTTTCTATTTTTAAGTAATCACCCCAGAAGAGATTAAGTGTTTAACATATGAGTTGTAGCCGTTGAAAGAAGTAGATGTCTTTAACACTAGGGGCCTTTAGTTGATTTTGGTGGTAATTTGAATGAGTAGGATAATGATTGGAGCGGGGTTAATTGAAAATCACTCAGCATTTGCCCACTGACTGAGTCAGACAGCCCCATTATTAGGCAGCTTCAGAATGTGCTTGAGTGCTGATAAGTGCAGGTATCAAGAAATGTGAGACAAGAAAATGTGATCCAGCTGCTCACCAAGAAGCTAGTGGCAGGATATTTTTTAAATGTTCAATTATATTTTAATAGTTGCTATATAGCTGCTGTGGAAAAGTTTCTCAGAATGTCAATGACACTTCCCCCCGTAATTCTACTTTTCCTGAACACCCCCCACCCACCCCATTGTTTATGTCCCTTTAGAGGACCCTTTATTGACTTGAGCTGCATTTGCATATTCATGAGCAGTGTTTGACAGAAATCCAGGAGTCCGCCATCAGCCGCCACCATAAATGGTTCAACTTGCAGAACTTTTTGCATTGACACATGATGGAGTAGATTGACATCATCTTCTTCTTCGGCTTCTCTGGTTTCACACGAGGTCACCACAGCAGAACAGAGGTGGATCCGCATGTTGATTTGACACGCTTTACACCGGATGCTCTTCCTGACACAACTCCATATGGAGAATGGGCAGGGGTGGGTTTGAACCAGGAACATTCCGCACTGGAAACAAGCACACTAACCAGTTAGCCACTCGTACTCTCGCTATTTAATAGTAAATAGAAACTGAATTTCTGAAAAAAGTCAGGATCGATACTGTTGTGAAGCGTTTGTAGAATGATGGGTTATATGTTCTGGAGGTGTTTGGTGATATACCTTTGCAGGATATTGAAAATCCAAGGGTTTATGGTTCTCATGCTTCCTACACTAACCAGTGCCCTGGTTTGAGTGATGTCTTTGGTACTTTGTCTCTTCAAAGGATCTAATGCCTTTCCATCTGAGGTATTTCTCTCAGCACACAGGTGTCTCAGCGTTGAGGACTTCAGAAACTGGGAAAAACCAAGGGGATGTCCACGTTTCACCTGGCTGCGAGGTGAAAGAGGTGTGGGTGGACCGGTGGTCTGCCTGGGTGGTTTCCATCCAGGATCCAAGGCGGTTTTGTATTGTGGTGTATGTGGCACTAATTCATGTTCCCAGAGCTGAACTGATGATGGATGCCATGAAATTGTGGAGTGGAAGCAAATAAAGTCAGTGCAGGAATTTTTAAATTGTTTTTATTGAAAAATTTCAATGCATAATTTGCCGCTCATACTTTTGCAGTTGCTTGTGTTTCACAATAAAAGCATTTCCAGGTGTCAGTACTGGTCGGCTTTTACGCTGGTGTGAGGTTAATAAGCACGTAAGGACGTGTATTTTTCTCAGGTGCAGCCTGGGAAACCGTGTTTGTCTGAAAAAGATTTTACTACGTGTGAGACAGCGTGATAAGGTGAAATTGCTCAGGAAATGTTACTTTTTAAAAAATGTTTTAACAACTTGCAAACCTTGAAGGAAGGTTGGCTCAGGCCACTGGAGGATGATCTCTGTAAGATTTCTGTGATTAGGGGTCTTTGCCACACCTGATTGCTTTGGTGTGGTTGAAACCTGTTGCGATTTCTAGCTTGGTTTGAGTCATTAAGTCCTATGTAAAAGCTGTCATTTGAACTCTCATGGGGATCAGGGTACTGTGTTGGCCTGCTACCAGTCAGGTGCAGCCAACTGGAGGCTCCTGCAGTAGCAGATATGGCAAATATCTGAATTCAGACACTAAACTGCTGAGCTGTGCCATGCCATCCCTGCCAGCAAAGCTACATACAACCCCTGGCAAAAATTATGGAATCACCGGCCTCAGAGGATGTTCATTCAGTTGTTTAATTTTGTAGAAAAAAAAGCAGATCACAGACATGACACAAAACTAAAGTCATTTCAAATGGCAACTTTCTGGCTTTAAGAAACACTATAAGAAATCAAGAAAAAAAGATTGTGGCAGTCAGTAATGGTTACTTTTTTAGACCAAGCAGAGGAAAAAAATATGGAATCACTCAATTCTGAGGAAAAAATTATGGAATCACCCTGTAAATTTTCATCCCCAAAACTAACACCTGCATCATATCAGATCTGCTCGTTAGTCTGCATCTAAAAAGGAGTGAACACACCTTGGAGAGCTGTTGCACCAAGTGGACTGACACGAATCATGGCTCCAACACAAGAGATGTCAATTGAAACAAAGGAGAGGATTATCAAACTCTTAAAGAGAGTAAATCATCATGCAATGTTGAAAAAGATGTTGGTTGTTCACAGTCAGCTGTGTCTAAACTCTGGACCAAATACAAACAACATGGGAAGGTTGTTAAAGGCAAACATACTGGTAGACCAAGGAAGACAAAGCATCAAGACAGAAAACTTAAAGCAATATGTCTCAAAAATCGAAAAATGTACAACAAAACAAATGAGGAACGAATGGGAGGAAACTGGAGTCAACGTCTGTGACCAAACTGTAAGAAACCGCCTAAAGGAAATGGGATTTACATACAGAAAAGCTAAATGAAAGGCATCATTAACACCTAAACAGAAAAAAACAAGGTTACAATGGGCTAAGGAAAAGCAGTTGTGGACTGTGGATGACTGGATGAAAGTCATATTCAGTGATGAATCTCAAATCTGCATTGGGCAAGGTGATGATGCTGGAACTTTTGTTTGGTGCCTTTTCAATGAGATTTATAAAGATGACTGCCTGAAGAGAACATGTAAATTTCCACAGTCATTGATGATATGGGGCTGCATGTCAGGTAAAGGCACTGGGGAGATGGCTGGCATTACATCATCAATAAATGCACAAGTTTATGTTGATATTTTGGACAATTGAAAGGATGTTTGGGGATGATGAAATCATTTTTCAAGATGATAATGCATCTTGCCATAGAGCAAAAACTGCAAAAACATTCCTTGCAAAAAGACACATAGGGTCAATGTCATGGCATAGGGTCAATGAGCAGATCTGATTTGATGCAGGTGTTAATTTGGGGGATGAAAATTTACAGGGTGATTCCATAATTTTTTCCTCAGAATTGAGTGATTCCATATTTTTTTCCTCTGCTTGGTCTAAAAAAGTAACCGTTACTGACTGCCACAATCTTTTTTTCTTGATTTCTTATAGTGTTTCTTAAAGCCAGAAAGTTGCCATTTGAAATGACTTTAGTTTTGTGTCATGTCTGTGAACTGCTTTTTTTTCTACAAAATTAAACAACTGAATGAACATCCTCTGAGGCCGGTGATTCCATAATTTTTGCCAGGGGTTGTATTAAAGCAAAATGCCCTGGGTAACTTTAGTCGCATGCATCGGCGTCATCATGTGGCTGCTCGGATTTTCTGTTGTGTTTTAAAAGTGTTGCAGTTACTCAGTATTTAGTTTCACAGTGAGAACCATCCTCCTTTTGATGCTGAGCTGTAAATACGACGGTGCCTTGTTTCTTGCTGTCACAGTTGATAAGTCGTTCAGTATTAGTCCAGACTGATCAGAACCAACAGCAGACTGATCTCACCAGTCAAAATACCTTTGGGATTTTCCTCCATGGGTTCATGAACAACTGATGATGTAAGAGCACCGTCATCAAATGTGTCCAATGAACTCATCGGGCTGATGATTTCATGTTTACTCATGTGGCTTGTTTGTAAGAAGTTAGTGTAAACATGAGGTGAACAAGTACTACTGTATGCGGTTTTTTGGGGGGGGACAAATGAATCACATTTTTCTTTTTTAGTTACAACTCAGTGAAGTGTTGAGAAGAAAATACAGATGCTTTTTGTTGTGAGCAATCAGTGTCAAGAAACTGAAACTTTCTATCATGGAGACTTTAAACACTTTTGGTGAGTCTCACATGCACTCTGTCTTTGTGAACTGTAGTCATCCTGGGTACAAGAGAAATGGCAAAGTAGGGTATTGTTTTGACTGTGTGTGTGTGTGTCTGTGTGTTGGTGGGGGGGCGAGATAACTTAAGAACAGCTGCACAGATTTACTTCAAAATTAGTGAGAATATTACTTGGGTACATATCTAGAAGTGTGTAGATTTTGGAGTAGTTTGATCAAAGGTCAAGGAAAACATAGTCTGAAAAAAAAAAACTTTTTTGTACAGCTTAACAACCAAGAAGCCTAGGTAGATGATCTGAATCATCTTGTACTTTTATGTTGTGGTACATTGAACACACAGGGTATGCATAAAGAAAGAAAGACCCTTCAGCTGCTCCCTTGTTTTTTCACTCGGGGTCACCAATCTGAGGTGGGTCTGCTTGTTGATTTGGCACACGTTTTACACCGGATGCCCTTCCTGACGCAACTCCTCATTACATGGAGAAATGCGGCAGGAGTGGGATTCGAACCGGAAACTTTCCTCACTGAAACAAAGTGCACTAACAACTTGGCCACCACCCCTGCCTACACAGGGTATGCATCGCCCCTTCATTTTGAATTTGATATCGCAGTACTGCTGCACTTTGGTGTGACTGTTTTAACTGAATTTCATTAGCATGGTAGTTCCCGTATTATTTATTTATTTTTTTTTTTAAACCACATTCTACTTACATCAGACCAGTACAGACCAGTAGTGGCTGCTGGTCTGTCAAAAAGGGGAAGCTCATTGTTGGCTTACATCATAAAATTTGTTTATTTATTCATATGTAAATTCAAATATGTGAAATAGTCATAACAGTCCCTTAGTTGCTCAAGCATTTCACAATTTATATCTCTATTACATACAGTATTTTATGATGGCACAGTTACCAAGTGGTTAGTGCGCGTGATTTCAATGCGGAAGGTTCCCGGTTCAAACCCCACCCCTGCCACATTTCTCTACGTAATGTGGAGTTGCGTCAGGAATCAACATGCAGGTCCACCTTGGATCTGCTGTGGTAAGCCCGAGTAAAAACAAGGGAGCAGTTGAAGTGACTTGCTTTTACAAGAATATTATTAATGTTTTTAAACAAAAATATTGTCAAAAATTTCAAGAAGCACATAGAAGCTTTATTATTAAACATACATAACAGATTCCGACTGTTTCCTGACATTTTTCCATGCAAATCTTTAAAATGATATTTTAAAGATTTGGCCAGCAGACGTTGCCATATGTAATTGTATCAAAGCTTCAAAACACTGAACCATTGCTTCATATTGATTCAGTAGATCAAAACGCTTTGGTTTCTCTGTCACTAATTTTCATGAATAAAATACATCAACAGCCACTGCTTATTACCACATAATGTCCGGATAGACTTATAATTATGAATACTTTGCTATTGTGTTGCGAACCGGGACATTAATTAACGTGCAACTACTTTTAAACACTTACTGAAGAACGAAGCAGAGAGTAACTCACCAAGATCTTCTCACATAACGTCTAATCCAGTGTGTTTCTCTGTGCGCCTTTAACACAGATTGATTTATAGTGCACGAAAGCACTTTGGCATAAATTTAAAAATGCATAAATACACAAAAATGTGCAAACTAATTTTGATTCCTATAGCTGTCAATCAAAACGAGATTCAGCCTTTCAACTGATCATGCAATCATTGTGCGGAACTCCAGCGCCCAGGCCCGCCCACAGCTCCATTCACCCCTAGAGACGCTCAGCGTCTGGGGGCGAGACAAAATCGTGATTTCATCCAGTGACTATCGCCTGCTGCGGTAAACCAGAAAATAAAACATTGCAGTAGTGCAATCTAGAAAAAACAATTGAATGAATCACAGTCTCAGCATCAGCCATAGAGAGGATGGGGCGAATCTTCACTATATTTTCCAGGTGGAAGAAAGCAGTCCTCCTAATATTTCTGATGTGGAGGTCAAAAGGCTGAAACGATTAATCGAGTAACTCGAATAATTCGATTACAAAAAATGTTTGAGGCAAATTCTTTGCCTCGAGGCTTTGTTTAACGCTGTAGTACATACACCAGGAGTGTATGTGTCGCTGTAACGCTCACAAAAAATGAGGAAGAAGACAATAGAGCATGCGCATAACTTGCGTAAGAGCTAATCAACGTAGCAGGTGACGCTACAACTTTACAAAGCTGCACGCTGTACAGTTGATTCATCAGTGCAGCTTTTGTGGAAATGCTGCCCTCCACAGCTGTTTATCACAGGCTGTTATTTGCCAAGTATCCACAGAAAACAAGGAACTTGACTTTGGTTTGAGCTGCACTCTCTCTGTTTGGCATGTATAAATATACACTAAACACTGAATAAATCACAGTAATAAAAAGTGCAAATGAAATGTGCAAGTAAAATAAAATGTGCAATAAGAGAAAAAAAGAATGTCCTGTCTGCAGACTGAAGATTTCCCAGACCACCTGGGCTTATGGTTCAGCAAAGCTCCAAAACTCTTAGGTAAAAAAAAAAAAAAAAAAAATTACCTGGGAAAACAGAGAGAGAGGGAACACCCTAAATTGAAAAATCTGCATGATGGCACAGCGACATTGTGCCATTGCTTAGGGAGAGCCCTGTCACTACTGATATTGTTTAAAAACACAAAAGTACTTTTTATCCGATTACTCGATTAATCAATAAAATAATCAGTAGTATATTCTATTCCAAAAATATTCGATAGTTGCAGCCCTACAACGTAGGATAAAAACGTACCCCAAGGTTCCTCACTTTGTAAGTGTGATGTATGACACACGAGCCTAGGCTAAGCGTCAGCTGGTCAAATTGATGCTGATGTCTTACTGGATCAAGAACCATCATTTCAGTCTTATCAGAGTTTAAAAGTAGAAAATTGCTAGACATCCAAGCTTTTCACTGATGCAAGGCAATCTTCTAAAGATTTTATGTGGATGAGATTACCAGCAGTTATCAGCATGTATAACTGAGTATCATCAGCATAGCAATGAAAGATAATCCCAAAACACCGCAGTATATTTCCAAGGGGTGCTATATAAAGGGAGAAAAGCAGGGGGCCTAAGACAGACCCCTGTAGAACCCCAAATTTCATGTCACTAAGGTTAGAGTTTGTTATTGTACAAAACACAGTGAGAACAACTGCTCAGGTATGATGTCAACCATGCAAGGGCACTCCCAGTAATCCTAAAATGATTCTCCGGCCTATCAAAGTCATGTAGGTAAAGGACTTCACTTTGTCTCCAGAAGTTAGTTATGGTTTCAGTTTCTCGCACATTACACATAGAGGAATTATCAAATCAGTTTCACATCCTCCACTCACCAGTGTGTGTTTGTAGGATTTTTATCTGGATTATTCAAAAACTGTTAAACCGATTTTGATTACAGTTGCTGAATAAGTGCTTAGCATTGAATAGATTTAATTGGATTCTGAGCTATAACTTGATGACAGGCAGATCCAAGAATTGTTTGTGGATTTCCTCGGCCAATAAGCGTGCACTGCAAAGCAATCGTTAACTTACTTTCTTGGAAATATTTACTTAGTGTTAATCAGTTGTTTCCTAACTTATTGCTCAGTTGGCAACATAGCAATGATTTGTAAAGAGATTTTGTTTTAGATAATACCTCCATCAGTGAGATTATGTTTTTGATGCCATTTGTTTGTCAGCAGGATGTTTCAGAAGGACATGAACAGATTTCTGTGAAGTTTGGTGGACAGGTAGGCCTAAGGTTAAAGGTGACGGCCTTTGATCATTGATCCAGATTTTTTCATTCTGACTGGCATAATCGTATCACAATTAACAGTAAGTGGGCTCCTTTTTTTAAAAGATAAATGCTGTGCATTAAACAGAGGAACATTTTTTTTTTCATATATATGTGTAGAAAACAAACAACTAATACTGGCACAAAACAAGTCAACTCAGAAACATGCTGACAACAAATAATGTCCAATGAATGCATTGAACAACTTTATCTCTTTCTGTGTTTATTCTTATAAGTTGAGTCTGTCCGGTCTCATTTCTCGAGTTGACCTTCTTAGATCAGGTTGCTGTGGTAAAGTTTCTGTGTTACAACCTGTTGGTGGAGTCGTAACAGGCAATCCTTCATGACCTCCACTGTCCACATTAGTGATTGGTGATGTCTTTAACAGACTGCGTCTGTTACGTCTGAGAGTTTGACCATCCTCGGTCTGCACTGTGAAGGATCGTGGTGCCACTTCTTGTAACACACTACCTTTTGTATTCCATCCGTCGGCATCCTCAATTCGCACTGGGTCACTGCTTGCCAGTGGAGAGAGTAGTTTGGCTGAAGTATCATAGAACGCCTTTTGTCTCATTTTCTGCTGTCGTAGCCAATTTGGATCTTGCCGCGTTTCTTTTGTCTGACCTTGTTGCTTACGTAGCTTGGCAGTGTAGTACGGAGCTTTCTATTCATCAGTAGTTCTGCAGGTGATAGTCCGCACTGAAGAGGAGATGCTCGGTAGCTCAAAAGAGCTAGATATGGATCTGAGTTACTATCTGATGCTTTCTTTAGAAGCTGTTTCAGAATGTGAACTCCTTTTTCTGCTTGTCCATTTGATTGTGCATAGTGTGGACTTGATGTGACATGATGAAAGTCGTATTGCTCCGTAAACCTTTGCCATTCACTGCTCGTGAAACATGGACCATTGTCACTGACCACAGTGTGGGGAATGCCATGGCTGGCAAAGATGGATTTAGCGTGTGTTATGACGCATGCTGATGACATTTGTTAGCAAAGCCATTTCTGGATAGTTTGAGTAATAATCGATTGCTACAAGATAGTCTTTACCTTTGAGATGGAATAAGTCCATTCCCACTATTGCCAGGGTACAGTGGGCAACTCCATTTCCACCATTGGCTCTTTTGTTTGCTTGCTCCTGTGTCTTTGACATGTTTCACACTTGCTTACTAGTGTCTCAATGTCTTTGTTTAGACCAGGCCAATAGACTGACTCCCTTGCTCTCCTTTTACACTTCTCAATCCCGAGATGGCCCTCGTGGATCCTGTTAAGCACATCTGATCTCAAACTCTCCGGGATAACAATCCTCCCCTTTTTGAGTAAACTGTAAGCTGTGAAAACGCTCTAAACCATAGGCCACACCCAAACACTCCTTCTCTATCTGGGCATACTTGCATTCTGAGTTGGTCATGGACCTCGATGCATAGGCCACAGGTTTCCAGTGCTCGCCCTCAGCCTGGAGGAGAACGGCACCGATACCATCTGTCGAAGCATCAGTTGACACTTTGATCTTTTTAGTGTGGTCATAGAAAGCTAAGACAGGTGCTGTGGTTAATGTCTTTTTAAGCTTTTGCCACTCGTTCTCATGTTTTGTGGTCCATTTAAAATCACAGTCATTGTGCAACAGTTCACGAATGCAGGATGTCTTTGCAGTGAGATTGGGAATGAATTTACCAATAAAGTTGACCATCCCCATAATGCGCAACACACCTGTCTTGTCTGTTGGCGTAGGCATGTTCAGTATCGCCTTTATTTTCTCTTGGTCCGGTTCAACACCTTGAGCTGTGAGTTTATCTCCAAGGAAGAGTATTTCCTCTACTCCAAACTCACACTTGTTTCTGTTGAGTTTTAGTCCGTACTTTTGGATGTGCTCTAACACTTTGCAAAGTCTTTGATTGTGCTCCTGGAGAGTGGAGCCCCAAATGATAATGTCGTCAATGTAGACTCGAACTCCTTCCAAGCCCTCAATGGTTTGTTCCATAGCTCTGTGAAATATTTCTGGAGCTGACTTTATCCCAAATGGCAGTCGGAGATAGCAATACCTCCCAAATGGTGTATTAAAGGTACACAACTTTGTACTGCTTTCATCTAGTTTTAACTGCCAGAAGCCTTGTGATGCATCAAGCTTTGTGAAGTAGGTCGCTCCTGCCATTTCACTGATGATTTCGTCATGTGTGGGTATTTGGTAGTACTCTCTCTTTATATTCTCATTGAGATCTTTTGGGTCTATACATGTTCTCAACTCTCCATTCTGCTTCTTGGTAACTACCATTGAGTTGACCCACTCTCTAGGCTCTTCAACTTTTCTGATCACACCTAGTTTGGTCATTCTGTCTAGCTCTTTCTTAAGGGCTTCACGTAGTGGTTCTGGCACGCTGCGTGGTGCATGTATAACTGGCTGTGCACCTTCTTTGACCTGGATTCTGTATGTGAAAGGGATCTGTACCAAAACCTGTAAACACATTTGAGAAGTGCTGTACTATTGCGTCTACAGAGTCTGGTGAGGCGCTTGGCTTTGCACCGATACAGTACACTCTTTTCACTAGCCCTAGTTCTTCACATGACTTGTCACCCAAAAGGGATTCACATCCTTGGTTTACAACTGAAAACAGCACATGGTGCACTTTGCCTTTGACCGTAATATTTAACTTACAAGTGCCTAAACATTGAATCGGCTGCCCATTGTAGTCTTTTAGTTCAGAGCCTTTGCAACGTATTTGTGGCTTTGTCTGCATCTCCCTTATGTCTGACATACTTATAAGATTTGCTTTGGCACCTGTGTCCAGTCTCATTGTAACTATTGTGCCATTCACCAGTAAAGGAGCTATCCATTTATCTTCTTTGGCAATGCTGTTCGCTTTTTGTGGCTCGTCTTCACAGTTAACAATGCCAACAAAGAAAGTGTCACTTAAGTCTGTATCCTCAATCACATTTACAGACTTTCCTCTCTTTCCCTCATTTGCTACCGAAAAGCATTGTTTGGCAAAATGTTTTTTTTCCCTGACATTTGGAGCATACTTTGCCAAAGGCTGGGTACTGTCTTGGTTTATGTTGAGACCCACAGCGCTTGCAGATGTACTGTGTCATCGGTCCGCTGTGCAGTCCCGGTCCGGTTGCGGCGCCTCCTTTGGAATTTCACTGCACCGACTGCTGTAGCTGCTCCATCACGTGTGAGCCGACGCAGTCACTACATCTCCAAATGCCCTCATATGCTTTTGGGACATTTCATTAGCTTGGCATATCTTTACAGCCCCATCAAGTGTCAAGTCGGTCTCACGCAACAGTCTTTCATGCAGCTTCTTATCATAAATGCCAAATACTATTTGGTCTCTCACCAATGAGTCTTTAAGTGTCCCAAAATTACAAGTCTGAGCCTTTAGATGTAGGTCTGTCAGGAAGTTATCAAATGGTTCACCCTGTAGCTGCACACGAGATCTAAACATTTATCTTTCATATGTCTCATTCTTCTTCGGTGTGCAGTGGGCGTCAAATTTATGAAGCACAACATCCAACTTATCTTTGTCGTCTGGCGAGTCAAACACGAACGTATTAAACACTTCAATGGCCTGTGGCCCTGCTAACGTTAGCAGTAGTGCTACTTTCCTCATGTCCGGCTTCGTGTCCAGACCCATGGCCGTGACATACAGATTGTAGTGCTGCTTGAAGGCACGCCAATTTTCGTCGACATTTCCCGTCAGTTTCAAGCTGTCAGGTGGCTTCAAATCCATGTTGGCTCACGTCTGATTTCTTCAGTTTACTCCTGGTACCATGTTGTGTTCGTGTTTCAAGGATGAAGAATGAGGCTTTTATATTTGCCAAATAAAAGAGAAGGCGGCTGTTCTTTTAATAATCAAACCTGCAGGTGCAACCATTACACACTCCGAACACACTTCTTCTACTACTCGCGCTGCTACCACAGTATACAGTAGCAGTGCCCTCATGTGGGACCACATATAATTACAACTGATCATTACACTTACTGTCACTGTGCCCTTTTTTATTTGCCCCAGCAATCTGGTATAGGGTTAAAAAAAAAAACTACAGTTAACGGATGTGGGCACCACTTTCATTTTGGAACATCAACATCTGCATGTTCTGTGCACTCTCAGCTGGAGGAGGGGCTAAGACAGAAGGGGGAAGAATCATTTTTTGTCAGAATGACAGCGTGTTGGCAGACAGTCGGCGCTGCAGTGGGACACAAAAAAATCTTCATGTAGATTCAAGAGTAGGGATGGGTATTGATAAGGTTTTATCTATCGATGCCATTATCGATTCTGCTTATCGATACCTCGTGAATTTTGTACTAAAAGTAGGCTTTACAGGTTTTCTATGTATTTCCTTGAGTCTTAAAGTAAATAAATATGAAATTAGTCACTGTATCCTTGATCTCTGGACATAAATAAAAACAAACAAAACTACGAGGGCTGTCAATAAAGTAACGGTCCTTTTTATTTTTTTCAAAAACTATATGGATTTCATTCATATGTTTTTACGTCAGACATGCTTGAACCCTCGTGCGCATGCGTGAGTTTTCCACGCCTGTCGGTGACGTCATTCGCCTGTGAGCACTCCTTGTGGGAGGAGTCGTCCAGCCCCTCGTCGGAATTCCTTTGTCTGAGAAGTTGCTGAGAGACTGGCGCGTTGTTTGATCAAAATTTTTTCTAAACCTGTGAGACACATCGAAGTGGACACAGTTCGAAAAATTAAGCTGGTTTTCAGTGAAAATTTAAAGGCTGATGAGAGATTTTGAGGTGATTCTGTCGCTTTAAGGACTTCCCACGGTGCGAGACGTCGCTCAGCGCTCTCAGCCGACGTCGTCAGCCTGTTCAAGCTGAAAACCTCCACATTTCAGGCTCTATTGATCCAGGACGTCGTGAGAGAACAGAGAAGTTTCAGAAGAAGTCGGTTTCAGCATTTTATCCGGATATTCCACTGTTAAAGGAGATTGTTTTAATGAAAGACGTGCGGACGGATCCGCGCTTCGGGACGCAGCAGACGCGGTGCGGCGGCACAGGAAAAACACCTCCGTGTTGATAACCATTTGTAAAATCCAGGCGGCTTTTGATGGCTTTCAGTGGAGTGAGTATATGAGAAATTGTTTAACAGGCAGGACATGTTCCAACTTGTCCTTAAGGCTTTCAACAGAGGTGTTTTTCCTGTGGCGGAGTGTCGCGGCGGCTGTGTCTCGACGCGCGGACCCGTCCGCACGTCTTTCATTAAAAAAAATCTCCTTTAACAGTGGAATATCCAGATAAAATGCTGAAACCAACTTCTTCTGAAACTTCTCTGTTCTCTCACGACGTCCTGGATCAATAGAACCTGAAATGTGGAGGTTTTCAGCTTGAACAGGCTGACGACGGCGGCTGAGAGCGCTGAGCGACGTCTCGCACCGTGGGAAGTCCTTAAAGCGACAGAATCACCTCAAAATCTCTCATCAGCCGTTAAAATTTTCACTGAAAACCAGCTTAATTTTTCGAACCGTGTCCACTTCGATGTGTCTCACAGGTTTAGAAAAAATTTTGATCAAACAAAGCGCCAGTCTCTCAGCAACTTCTCAGACAAAGGAATTCCGACGAGGGGCTGGACGACTCCTCCCACAAGGAGTGCTCACAGGCGAATGACGTCACCGACAGGCGTGGAAAAACTCACGCATGCGCACGCGTGTTCAAGCATGTCTGACGTAAAAACATATGAATGAAATCCATATAGTTCTTGAAAAAAATAAAAAGGACCGTTACTTTGACAGCCCTCGTATGTTTCGCTTTGAAGTTATTAATTCAGACTGAATTCTATCATTCTATCTTGACTTGTCAGAGAGCCCCCAACACCACCTGCACAAAAATGTTTGAATTCTAGAAGCTCTGAAATGCAATCTGGGACTATTCCAGACAATAAACTGGAGTGAGTGCTGAATCCATTTAGGTGAGAAAAAAAAATACAACTTTCCTTTTTCAAATGAATTCCAGTAGTATTCTGCTCTTACTAGAATGCAACAGTTTTCTAGTTTGGCAGATAGTTCTGGAGGAAATCACTGAAGAATTTAACAAACTGAAAATATGGTTTGACCGAAACAAACTGTCATTAAACTTAAATAAAACAGGGATGAAATGGAGGTGTGAGAGTCACTAGGTGTTCACAGGAAACATTTATTTCTGTATGTATTTATTTATTTATGTTAGTTGATATTATATATTTTCTGTTGTGTTTCTATTCAGGTTCTTTTTGTTTCTTTCTCTAAAACTGTATATAATAATCATTAGATTATTAATATATAAGAAAAAATAAATTTATGGAATATTACAATTTGAAAACAAATGCACCCGAACGTGATGACAGCTGCAATTGCTAAATGCTAACTTTTAACATTGAAAATGCCATAGACATGCTAACGCGTTAGCATCGCTCCCATGTTTAAGTTATAAAATACATCTATCAACTGTTTCAGAAGACCATAACAGGTCGGTTTAACATAAAAAAGGTAAATAATACTCACAGACGTATGCTCTTTAGGGTTTTAGCGGGGGGAAATTAAGCGAAAGAAAGAAATAAACGAAGCAATTGACCGAAGCATTGCTTCAATCTGTGAACCACGCTTCGATTGGTTCAAAGCAAAGCCGCGCTGCAGAAAAGTTGATTAAGGACCCGCTGCAGGGTCTGTAATCAATGTAGAGAAATGATCATTTTCCTGACAAACACCCGCCAAAACAACGGCCACTCTGAAGGACCGATAACAGAATTGTTAAGCACAAAGCTTATTGATGTCGGTGGATCGAATCATTTCTTAACGATACCCGAAAGGAACCGGTTCTCGATACCCATCCCTATTCAAGAGTAGTCTGAACACACACACAGGAACACATCGATGTGTGCATTGAACACATACCCTGGAATATGAACCCTGATTTTTTTTTTTTTTTTTTTTCGTTTTCTTTTTTGTGCCAGATTTCTAAAACTGCATGCATGTGGTTCTGTTTAATAGCTTTAGGTCCATATGTATTTGCACTTTGTCAAAGCTGTTACTTTAACTGACTGTCACATTATCTTAGAGTTGAAACCAACTAATAAATCTGAGCCTGGGATGCAGGTTTATCATGGGATCACACGTACAGTAGTGTTCAGAATAATAGTAGTGCTATATGACTAAAAAGATTAATCCAGGTTTTGAGTATATTTCTTATTGTTACATGGGAAACAAGGTACCAGTAGATTCAGTAGATTCTCACAAATCCAACAAGACCAAGCATTCATGATATGCACACTCGTAAGGCTATGAAATTGGGCTATTAGTAAAACAAATTAGAAAAGGGGGTGTTCACAATAACAGTAGCATATGCTGTTGACGCTACAAACTCAAAACTATTATGTTCAAACTGCTTTTTTAGCAATCCTGTGAATCACTAAACTAGTATTTAGTTGTATAACCACAGTTTTTCATGACTTCTTCACATCTGCGAGGCATTAATTTTGTTGGTTTGGAACCAAGATTTTGCCCGTTTACTAGTGTGCTTGGGGTCATTGTCTTGTTGAAACACCCATTTCAAGGGCATGTCCTCTTCAGCATAAGGCAGCATGACCTCTTCAAGTATTTTGACATATCCAAACTGATCCATGATACCTGGTATGCGATATGTAGGCCCAACACCATAGTAGGAGAAACATGCCCATATCATGATGCTTGCACCACCATGCTTCACTGCCTTCACTGTGAACTGTGGCTTGAATTCAGAGTTTGGGGGTCATCTCACAAACTGTCTGCGGCCCTTGGACCCAAAAAGAACAATTTTACTCTCATCAGTCCACAAAATATTCCTCCATTTCTCTTTAGGCCAGTTGATGTGTTCTTGTGCAGAAGAGGTTACAATTTGCCAATGTCTTTTATTTAACAGAGGGACTTTGCGGGGGATTCTTGCAAATAAATTAGCTTCACACAGGCGTCTCCTAACTGTCACAGCACTTACAGATAACTCCAGACTGTCTTTGATCATCCTGGAGCTAATCAATGGGTGAGCCTTTGCCATTCTGGTTATTCTTCTACCCATTTTGATGGTTGTTTTCCGTTTTCTTCCACGTGTCTGTTTTTTTTTTTTTTTTTTGTCCATTTTAAAGCATTGGAGATCATTGTAGATGAACAGCCTATAATTTTTTTGCCCCTGTGTATAAGTTTTCCCCTTTTTAATCAAACTACGCTGTTCTTCTGAACAATGTCTTGAACATCTCATTTTCCTCAGGCTTTCAAAGAGAAAAGCATGTTCAACAGGTGCTGGCTTCATCCTTAAATAGGGGACCTGATTCACACCTGTTTGTTCCACAAAATTGATGAACTCACTGACGGAATGCCACACTACTATTATTGTGAACAACCCCTTTTCTACTTTTTTTTACTAATAGCCCAATTTCATAGCCTTAAGAGTGTGTGCATATCATGAATGCTTGGTCTTGTTGGATTTGTGAGAATCTACTGAATCTACTGGTACCTTGTTTCCCATGTAACAATAAGAAATATACCAAAACCTGGATTAATCTCTTTAGTCACATAGCACTACTACACTGTAAAAAAATAAATAGTTGAGAATACTTCAAATTTGCAGGCAACAGTCTGCACTAAGACTTTTATGTTGTGCCGATGATGAAATATATGCTATAGTATATAGTCTGGTGACTGTTCTGGCAGGATGGTGCAGTCATGAATTTATTCACAGTAATTTCTTAAGAAAGATGACTCATAGTTTGAGTTTGTTGTGGTTTGGAAAGTATGTCTTATTGATTGCTGCTGACTGTTCTTTAGTGGCACGAAACAACTTTCACCAAAGCTTCACTAGGCTGCATTTACTGATTTATTATTTTATTTTATTTTATTTTATTAAACAATGGCTAACGAATAACTTTCTTCAGCTTAACGCAGACAAAACAGAGACATTGGTTATTGCCCCTGATGCCCGTATTCCAGGTATTCAGCAGTACTTGGGAGACCTGGGCCAGTCTGCTAAATCATGTCTTCGAAACCTGGGTGTCATTTTGACAAAGACGTGTCGTTGGTACAGCATTGTAAACAGCTGACGAGGAATTGCTTCTTTCAATTAAGAAACATCTCTAAGCTCAGGAAAATGGTGTCTCAATGATTTAGAGCTTATTATTAATGCTTTTGTGTCAACACGTTTAGACTATTGTAACAGTTTGTTTTCATGTCTAAACAAGAAGGACTTGCGTCGACTGCAGTTGGTACAGAACTCTGCAGCAAGAATTCTGACACAAGCTAACAGAAGGACTCATATTTCCCCAATTTTAAAGGAGCTTCATTGGCTGCCAGTGTCCTTCAGGATCAATTTTAAAATTTTGGTTTTAACTTTTAGAGCTCTACATGGCCAGGCGCCTCCCTATATCTGTGACCTTATCCAGCCTTATGCCCCTGCCAGGGCTTTGAGGTCTGTGGACCAAAATCTGTTGATGGTTCCTCGCACCCATTTTGCAACCAGAGGAGAGCGATCCTTCCAGGCTGTTGCTCCCAGGCTTTGGAATGGTCTCCCGCTCTCTCTGCGCTCACTGGACTCTGTCGATACTTTTAAAAGCCAACTTAAGACTTTCTTTTTTACTCAAGCGTTTGCTTAGCTTTTGGGCTGCTCTGTTATCCTATGTTATGTTTTATGTTTTTATGTCTCGGCCATTGTCTGATGTTTTGTGTGGTGTACTGTGCTTTTATGTTGTGAAGCACCTTGTGGCTCTTGTCTGTGAAAGGTGCTATATAAATAAAATTTACTTACTTACTTACTATTTTTTGCTGATTTCATTGTATTTGAATGTAAAATGACCCTTGAAATTTATGTGAGATTATACGTAGGATCTGTGCTTCATGCTTCACTGCAAGTGTTCACATGATTAAGAGCAATGGATGCATGAAACATGCGGAATTAATTACTAATTTTGTTTTCTGTTGATTGCACATTTATGCAACATTTGCTTTCTTCGAACATAGTGAATATATTATTTTAATTACAAGATTTAAACATTGGGATAAAAATGTCAAAAAATCAATTAAAAGTTTTCTTCCCTTCTGTTTGCTTTTACTCCTTAGTCCTCTTGTGCTGCAGAGGTGCAGTTTATCGCCTTCACTTTGTCAATCACCCGTCATACATTTGAAGGAAAATGGGTTGACTGATTAACTCTAAATTTTCATGATAAATTGATTGTGATCAAATTGATTGTGAGCCTTGCAGCTCATGCTTATAGATAGTAACCAAACACAGTATGTATGTTGTATAGCTGGAAGGTCACATGTTAACATCACTGGATGCATTTTATTTTAAACCACAAATTGCTTGCAAGTATAACCTTTATTCATACCTGATTGTTGGAAAACTTGCTCCATGGGTTTTGCACCTGACTCCCATTGCTTGAGTTCAGAAGGTAAAACTAACCCTAAGTGGCGTTCTTCTCCCCATGTAAAAATGACCTTGTAACATACCAATATTTACTGTGCACCGATGCGTAATGGGCTCCCTTGGCTGTGCCCGTTTTCATAAATTTTCCACCACTTATCTGGAGTCAAGTTGCCATAACAGCAGGCAAAACTATATTCACTGGCTATACCTGGGAAATCCCAAGGCATTCCCAGGCCAGCTGGGATGTACTGCAAAATCCTGCCAGCATGCTCTGGTTGTACTTCACAGCAGTAGACGTGATCATGATGAGCCCAAGCCAGCAGTACTACCAAGTAAATGTCACTTTGGCAGCAGATAATGTGTGATCTTGTTCTTTCACCCAACCGCCCAAAGTACATGATCACTGGTGATTAATGGAACATAAATTTATTGGTTAATTGAGAGCTTTAACGTCTATATCTGGTCTCTATACCCCTTGACAAAGCATTCTAACATTACTGCTACTGCAAGAGGCAACCTGGTCTGATCTGTATCGGTTTGGGTCAAGGCAGTTTTTAACTAATTATTATTGGCTTTATTAAACACGAGTCTCACCCCTTAAAAACACCATATTCAGTTCAATCCATTTATACAGCGCTAATCTCATGACACTACATGACAACCCCACATGCAAGCACATTGGTGACAGCAGTATGAATCAAATCTCTCAGGCATTTTTTTTGATTATAGTAAGAAACCTTAAGCAGGCTAGACTTGGTGCTTTGGCCATGCTAACAAAAGAAAAAAAAGCATGAAAAAAGTTGTCGGAACATACAATGACAGACATGTTGCAGCTAAAACCAGATACAGTCCAATGTTCTCAATGCCAGATGATTGAAAAGACATCCAGGAGGTGAAGATCCTGCTGCTGCAGTCCATTTAGTAAGCAACAGCCTAGCAGAGTTCACAGCCACCACTCTGTTCAGTGCTTCTGAGCTCACCAGCAGCATCACAGAGCTTATGTATCACAGATGTTGGATCTGGCATTGAGTTCAGCCTCATGGCCTCAATGTATAGTATAAATTGCTGCTTGAAAGCTTTCCAGTTGCTGTAAACGGTTTCTGTTAGCGTCTGGCTCACCAATGACTTTAAATCATCTATTATCATGTAGACTTCTCATCCCTCTTGCATTTGGTGTACAGAGTTAACCAGATTTATCAGAACCTTCCTTCTCGTTCTGTACTGTTGTTGAGTTTGGTCCAGTGGGAGCTTACATGCATGGAGGTCAGCAGCTATGACATCCAGACACTGGCTGCAAGGGTACACATTTTGGTTTTTTCCAGCCATTCCGATGGGGATCAAAGTACAGGATGGCTCTGGTTGGGTATTTAGAAGGGAGGTGCAGGAAGTGGCTGTACCAGTGGAATCTCTGCATTGCTGTAAGGCGCAATGCAGATGGATGTTATGTTCACACTCTGAGCTCCTTATTACTTTTGTGTTGGAACCACTGGACGCCGACAATCCTCATGTCACTTTTCACAATTCACTGCACTAATCGTACAACCCCAATTCCAGTGAAGTTGTGACGTTGTGTGAAATGTAAATAAAAACAGAATACAATGATTTGCAAATCCTCTTCAACCTAGATTCAACTGAATACACCACAAAGACAAGATATTTAATGTTCAAAGTGATAAGACTTTTTTTGTTTTTGTGCAGATATCTGCTCATTTTGAAATGGATGCCTGCAACACGTTTCAAAAAAGCTGGGACAGGGACAACAACAGACTGGGAAAGTTGATGAATGCTCAAAGAACACTTGTTTGGAACATTCTACATGTGAACAGGTTAATTAGAAAAAGGTGAGTGTCATAATAATAAAAGGAGATCAAATAAAAGGAGCATCCCTCCAAAAGGTTCAGCTGTTCACAAGCAAAGATGGGGCGAGGATCACCACTTTGTGAACATCTGCATGAAAAAATAGTCCAATAGTTTAAGAACAATGTTTCTCAATGTTCAATTGCAAGGAATTTAGGGATTCCATCATCTACAGTCATAATATAATCAGAAGATTCATAGAATCTGGAGAACTTTCTACACGTATGCTGCAAGGCCGAAAACCATCATTGAATGCCCGTGACCTTTGATCCCTCAGGCGGCACTACATTAAAAACCGACATCATTGTGTAAAGGATCTTACCGCATGGGCTCAGGAACACTTAAGAAAACCATTGTCAGTTAACACAGTTCGTCGCTACATCTACAAGTGCAAGTTAAAACTCTACCTTGCAAAGCGAAAGCCATACATCAACATCCAGAAATGCCGCTGCATTCTCTGGGCCCGAGCTCATTTGAAATGGACAGACACAAAGTGGAAAAATGTTCTGTGGTCTGACGAGTTCATATTTCAAATTGTTTTTGGAAATCATGGACGTCCTGTCCTCTGGACAAAAGAGGAAAAAGACCATCCAGATTGTTACCAGTGCAAAGTTCAAAAGTCAGCATCTGTGATAGTATGTGGGTGTGTTAGTGCCCATGGCATGGGCAACTTACACATCTGAGATGGCACCACCAATGCTGAAAGGTACATCCATGCTGGCATCCAAGCAACGTCTTTTTCAGGGACGTCCCTGCTTATTTCAGTAAGACAGTGCCAAGCCATATTCTGCACGTGTTACAACAGCGTGGCTTCATAGTAAAAGAGTGCGGGTACTAGACTGGCCTGCCTGCAGTCCAGACCTGTCACCCTCTGAAAATGTGTGGCTCATTATGAAGTGCAAAATACGACAACGGAGAACCCGGACGAAAGGTGATGTAACACAGTGGTAAACATACCACTGTCCCAGCTTTTTTGAAACGTGTTGCAGGCTTCCATTTCAAACTGAGCAAATATTTACACAAAAGCAATAAGTTTTATCAGTTTGAACATTAAATATCTTGTCTTTGTGGTGTATTCAATTGAATATGGGTGAGGATTTGCAAATCATTGTATTCTGTTTTTATTTACATTTTACACAACGTCCCAACTTCATTTGAATTGGAGTTGTAGTTTTTGTTCTCAAAGTAGGTTTTCATTTTTCAATAGGGATCAACAATCAGATCAGATTATCCCAATTTACTGTTATCCAACTGTCAATCTCATGTTCCATTGATGGGATCAAATTTGCTTGAACTGCAGTATGTTAAAATGTATTTGTTCCCACATATGTGAGCTGAAAAAACATATCTTTTCTCAGATAATACATAGTAAATTCACCAGTGTAAAACTAACACTGACAGTGAAAAAGAAAATCTTGAAGTTGACATTCTTTTGCCGTGGCGTCTCAGTACTAACCTGCAGTTTTCACCTTGCATTTGGTGAATTAAGCTAAGACTTATTTGTTTGAGAAACGCAGCATTTCAAGTGGGCTGTACAATAGATGATGGATAGTTTTGTTCTACAGGCGAACACCACAATTCTTTCAAACTCTAGATGACATGGGCACAGCACTCAATGGGTTGTCAGTCATTTCTGGGTCTCATTTTTAAAATAGGAAAATAGGATAGAAATGTGATTTCTCTGTAGCAGAACTATATTTTTGTTCTCTAGCATCCAATTTTGGTGAAGAGGTTTGGTATTTTGAGAAGGAGCAAATCATCTAGTCTGAGTACTGAACACAGTTCAGACTGTTTCAGCGGTGAAAGTGGTGAGATGTAATGTGGATATTCAGGAACTACAGCTACATTTAACAAGTGCGGGGGTAGATTTGTTTTTCAGATAACACATCTCTGGCTACAAAAATATATGCAAAGATCTCAATGCTGTTTGTATCCAGCTGAAGCTCCAAAATGTGATGTGAATATCAGAGATGGTTGGATTTTATTTTCATGTTGACTTGCTCATACAGAAAACCACAACATTGTTGACTTACATGAAAAACTCTGACATCACCATTTCCTGTCGCACACCCAAAACAGAGAGGAGTCTTACGACAGCAGTGACACAGCCTGACCGCAATATTTTCATGGTTAGATTACTGTAAATGCCAGCACAGTTGTGCTGAAATGAGCTTCCTTGTTTACTGGTTGGCTCACCATCAATGGCTCACTGATGTAAATGGCCACGTTGTTGTTTTGTTGATGTCAGTGATATGGTGACACCATCAAACTGATCCCTGGCTCATTCAGAGTCAAAGAAATGACAGTTTGATCACAATCTCTGCGA
This sequence comes from Thalassophryne amazonica, assembly GCF_902500255.1. NCBI lineage: Eukaryota > Metazoa > Chordata > Actinopteri > Batrachoidiformes > Batrachoididae > Thalassophryne > Thalassophryne amazonica. The sequence continues at coordinate 95,264,979 of NC_047110.1, read as the reverse complement.
CACTCCTCTCCTTCCTATTTGTTTAGAATCAGAATTGAATATTTTTGGACTGCCTAATATTGTGCAGACATTTTAGCTATTTGTTACTGGCCTGAAAATAATGATACATGCAAAGTATTATGGGATGGAGAAAGATTTGTTGGACCACTTTTCACTTTTACAACAATGTAATAACATTTTAGATGATTTGTGATTTAAGTTTTTATTGTTAATTGTATTGTTGGCAATTGTGTTTGTATTGTCATGTAACAATAAATCAGTGTTTGTTTTTATTTGAAAGTGAAGCTTAAAAATGAATTATTTTCCTTAAAGGTGTCTTGAATTGTTTGTTTTTGTTTATTTATTCATTTATTTGCCACAAGATGTTGAATAATTTCTATTTTGAGGATCAAAACAAAGCTTCCCATCTCAGCAATTATTGATAGTGAGCTCCAGACTGATAAACTGGTGCTGGACAACCAGCGAGATGTTGATATGGCTGATAAAATGTATAGGAAGGTGGTAGTCATGGATATAGTGATAGTAAATGATAGCAAATAACTGGTAGACTCATGAGACCATTCTTTTGAAGAATGAAAGGCTGAAGAAAGGACAAGAGTGGATTGACTACACAAAAGACAAATCTAGGTTGTAGTTCTAGTAAAGTTCAAATCCTTGGCAAATGTAATAATCAGGGAGTGTTGTAGTTGCTGTCATTTAGATTGCATGGAGTTTAATTTTTCTGAAAGTGATTATAAATTTAGAAATATTAGTAGTCTGTGCAAAAACATTTTTGGGGGGTGGAAAGGTGGCATTGGGCCATGCTTTATGTTAAGGTCCTTGTAATAAAATTAGTTAATTAGTAATACCCTTATAAGTCCTTATCAGATGCTTAATAATGTTATGTGTTAACAAGACTAGGTAAATGTTAATGATGGTGCAATAAATTTGTTTCATAATTCAGCATAACCATCTAAAATAAAATGAACAGTTAATCAACTGTGTATGAGTATTAATAAAGTCCTTGTATTTTTTTAAGAATTGTTTAGCATTACAAACACATGTATTGAGTTTGATTCAGTCCTCCAGGTATGAGATAATGTTTCCTTTACAGCACCCATTCTCAAACAGCAGTTTGTGGATCACCAATGGTCTTTGACTGACCCCCAGTGGTCCGTGAGTATATTGTTTAAAATATCAAATTTTAAATTGTTGTAGTATTCTAACTTAAAATGGCCTCAAAGAGTTTAAAAATGACTCAAATGTGTAACAGACAGTAAATTACTGTTAGTATGAGTGGTAAGCAGACCTATTGTTTTTGGATATTTGGGGAGTTACGTGGTCTACGAGATTTTTTTTTTTTATTATTTATCAATTTTTTTAAATTGGTGTTTGGTCTGAATAAGTTTGAGAAACACTGCTCTGCAGTCAACAGATTTATTTAAGCTCTTCTGTCAATTATCTAAGTGGCTTCAGCTGCTTGAACTAATTTTTAGAATACTGCCAGTCATCTTGTGTTTCTTCCACTTTCTGATAAATAATCATAACAGTTGTCTTCTACCAAGCTGCTTGCCTGTTGTCCTGTAGTCCATCCCAGCCTTGTGCAGGTCTACAGTTTTGTCCCTGGTGTCCTTAGACAGCTCTTTGGTCTTGGCTATGGTGGACAGGTTGGAGTGTGATTGAGTGTGTGAACAGGTGTCTTTTATACAGGTAACAAGTTCAAACAGGTGCAATTAATACAGGTAAAGAGTGCAGAATAAGAGGGCTTCTTAAAGAAAAATTAACAGGTCTGTGAGAGACAGAATTCTTGCTGGTTGGTAGGGAGTCAAATACTTATTTTATGCAATAAAATGAAAATTATTTAAAAATCATAGTGTGATTTTCTGGATTTGTTTTATTTATTTATTTATTTTATTTTATTTTTTTAGGTTCAGTCTCTCACAGTTGAAGTGTACCTACGATAAAAATTACAGACCTCTCCATTCTTTGTAGGTGAGAAAACCTGCAAAACTGACAGGGGGTCAAATACTTATTTTCCCCACTGTATTCCTTTGTTGCAAATCTGTTCTCAGGCATAGATTGTATACATTTTAATTTGCGTTATTTGTGTCATGTTTGCTTTTGGACTTGGACACAGCTGCAGTTCCTAAACATCTCCACTAGATAGCAGCAAATCAACACTGTTGAAATGGAAGTTAATGGTATTGTAGCAGGAAATTGAGAATTTTTTTAAATTAAATTTATCATTAACAGCTACTGTATTTCTGATATACTTACAGTACGGATGTGGAGAGACATCAGGCACATTGAGAATGATGGAGCCCCTCCACGCTTCAGCTCTAACATTTGTTGTGGGTTGCTCCTGTTCTTGGAGGGAAATTGCTCCAACTGTGAAGCTATTGAATTACATTACATTAAATATAAAAGAGGAAATTTGCAAAATCCAGGAGACTGAGTCATTCATGAAGCAGAAGAACAAATTTTGCATCAAATGTGAATAGGACGTTTGTTTTGTGTGTGCTGAGCTGAGCGGAGCTATGGTTTGATTAAAAACATGTACGCAGCTTCATGGAAGAATCACACTGCTGTTAAACACAGAGCGCATCCACCCAGCAAACACTACAGTATAGCATAAACGCAAAGATGTGGAACACACAGGGATTTTCTTTCAAAAGAAAATCCATTGGAGACGAACAAGTGCAAACAAATATTTTCTGAAAGCTATACATCCGAGAGTTCATTTTAGCATAATATCATTCAGTATTTGTAGCTTCTTGGGTTTTATTTTTTGTTTGTTTTTTACAGCATTTCAAACAGACCCCCCCCCCCCCCCATTGACCAAAGTTTTGTATTTTAAAAAAAAAATCCCCTTTTCCCTTGTGTGAACACAATAAAATACTGTTCTAAACTGAAGAAATGTTCTTTTATTTCAAACATTTTCTGAACAGAAATATTTATTTTCTCAAATGTTGAAAAGATCACAATAAATGATTTCCATTTTCCTGAAACTAAAATTATAAACTCTTGACATACATGGTATTTAAGACTTTAAATGGCATCTGCATGGGAAAATATTTTGTATATTTTTAGCCGGCAAGTTGGAATTTTTTTTTTTTTTTTTTTAAACTTTGATATTTGGCCATATTGAAGTGTGAGAGAGAGAGAGAGAGAGAGAGAATCAAATATGATATTTAGTATGCAAAAACAGCGATATTAGTATTCAGTTTAGCATTTATATGTATTTTAAGGCAAAAATGGAGCTGTCACCTGTCCCAGTGATTATTGGACAAAAGACATGGTAAACCCTGCATAAGCCACCAGACTCGAGCCTTGCTGTGATTAAGAAAACTGCCTACCATTGTTTGTATTTCTGAATGATTGATGGAATTGATGTTCAAGACATTCATTTTTTTCACTCACTCATTTTCTGAACCTGCTTTGTGCTTTGTCCTGTGTATGTATCATGTGACTTTAAGAAAACTGACTGGAAAAAGCGATGATTTGTATTATTAACTAGAAGGCACTCAGAAAGCACATACCTCTACCAAGCACACATAGCTTCCAAAATGTGTTCCAGATCAGATTCAATATAAAATCCCTCATTTTCTCATCAGCCTGCTCAACAAACTGCATCAATATGCTCTCACAACTTCTTGAGTTAAATGTTGCTTTGTGCCAAACATTATTGTGGATGTCACTTCCAGAAAATATTCCAGATCACTTCTTCAGATATTATCTATGTGCTCACTGAATTTCACTGAAATCTGTTTTTTGCATTTTTAGTTATCCTGCTTACAAACAAGGGAAGAGACAGTCAAACGCCCGTGAAAACATTACTTCCTTTGTATTTTTTTCTTCCTTTTTAAAAAAATTGCTGCAAATACATGTTTGTTCAGTGTGCATTACTGCAATGGTGTTTGAATTAAATTAGTCACAGACAGTGTGTAAATTTGTGAAGTTTAGGAACTTTATGTTACTAGATGTGATATGAGGCTTACAGTATGTCATCGTGAAGAGGATGTGAAAACAGAGGCACAGTTAGGACATGTTTAATTTCCCCCAACTTCCTTTCTGGTGGTAAATCCCCGCCAAAAGGTCCACCTCCTGCCCGCACATATGTCTGTATTTAAAGACAAATTTGTAATAAAGTGCACACTTCCATTGTTTACAACATCAGTATGCTGTTATGTTTCTGTAAACACATGTAACAGTCATTTAAATGCACAACACCACAATAATGTTCCACGTGTGGTCAGCACCACGGACAGCTCACTTTACGAGGTTTTTAACAATGTGGCAGCCTTAACGTTTCCTTTCATAAGCTGCTTTGGACAAATATGCTTTTTTAAAGAATATATTCATAGAATTCATTAAGAAACTGCTTTTAACTCTTACAAACCCTCATTATCTGCAAACCCGGTCCAACTAAAAAGCTAAACGTGACCACTTGCAGACACAACGCCATTCAGAATGCTGTATAAGATACAGATGTTTCTCCACACTGAGAAGAACTGTAGCAGATTGTTGCTCTGTTATTCCTTCATTTTGCATTCTCTGCCTCTGTGTGAAGTGACTGAGAGGCTTAGTGCCTATGCAAATGTTTTTGTTATATATTTAAAGTAAACCTCACTTAATGAAGCCTTTTCAGTGAAAGGTGAGCCTTGTGTAAATTGGGCAACATGGATGTTGAACTGTGAATTGTTCGATCTGATAAATGGTGCCCACCAGCTTGTGATGGGGGAAAAAGTCTGATGGAGGACAGACAGAATGCATGAAAGAAAATGTTGCATAGGGAATGTTGTAGTAGTTTGTGGATGTTCTTCACTGTATTTCTAAATGAGAGCACTGATGCTCCATCAGGTGGTTTCTGGTTTGTAGCTCAAACTCCCTGATACCTATTGCACATAAACACAAACATAGTTTGAGTTTGTTGCAGTAGGAAAAACAGTCAGAGCTCACCAGCTCATGTGTTAATCCAGACTGGATGAAAAGGCCTCTCACTTGGCTGTCTGAGTCTACCGCTGAGCCCCTTCTGGCTGCTTCCTCTGTTGATCTAGGCATTTTAGACTCTTTTCAGCCCTTTAACCGCACTGTAAGCTGTGCTTTTCCCTTTCAAAGACAAGTTTTGGATGTGTGTGGGCATACAGATGCTTATGTTCATCAAATGTAGGGTTTTTCCAACTGTTATAAAGGTCCAGATTCCACTGAGACATGCTGGGAACAACTCTGTCCATCTGCTGCGGGCAGTAAAGTTAATTGTGTAATGCTCCTGCTGATAGCTGTTTTTTCTCCGTGTAACTGATAGTAAAAGCGTTTGTAATGTCATCTGTCATTCCATTTAAGAGTGTGGTATGCACTTGAATCTGGCACCTTGCTGTTTAAAGGACAGACTCAGTAGGTGACAGAGGGGAAATGTTTTGCAGTGAGGAAACAGAGCTGCACTCCATTTGTCAAAGTATGCAGCAAGTGATTTACAGGAGCACTGTCCACCACAGCTCCCTGAGGTGATGTTGAGCATGTCATTCCTGCAACACCTGCTCCTACTTTTCCTTCTGCATCCTCCTCCTCCTCAGTTTGTTATCCCATCACTCGCAAACAGTCCCTGCCATGGTCAACCCTGCCAGTAAACCAAATAAATTTGGTACGAATCAGAGCTATTAAAGTTTTGTCGTTTTTAGTTTCATTTCAGTTTAGTTAGAGTGAGCATGTCATGAACTCAAATCTGTAAAGTGTATCAAAATAGTTCCCTGCATAAATAGCACAACAACTCTGCCCTCTACTCAGACCCAGCACCAGACACATATTTGCGGATGGGCCTTGCATTGCTGTGATGGGGGCACTTTTTTAGGGCAGAAGTGTAAAGTCCTACTTCAGGGGTTTCTCCCCCGGGATATTTAACAATTCTTAGATTTTGCATATATAAACACCCCCAATTTGAGTAACAGAGCTTCTGCAAATATGTCTGAGGTGAGCGAGTAATCTGAAAATAAAACATGAAGTTAGTGTACCACTGAACTCTTAAAGTTTTATCCGCTAACTTTAGCTTAACCTTTAGCTGCAGAATTAACCACTCAATCGAGCTTAGTGAACATTTTATATTTGTAAATTGTTTGATCTATTTTCATTTTTACCAAATCAATCTACATTTTATTTTTTTTTTTACTGCTGTGAGTACACGAACAGTCTTAACTTTATATAACGTAGATTTATTTTTAATTTTTTCAATTATCTAGTAATCAGACAAAGAAAATAGCACAGCACTGTTTTGTGTTTCTTTATATTTTAAAAAAAACATACTTCTTCACTTGTTTCGCATAAGGGACATTTCAACATTTGCTGGGCAGAGAACCTTGTAAATATAGATGCACTTCAGAACTTCTACTGACGAAACTGAACACCAAAATCTGAAGTCCAGAAGGAAGAAGAGAACATCACTGCTCTACAAAATGTGAGGAAAATGTTTCCAAATACTCTGCCAAGAGGTCAAAACTGCAGAGGAGACTTTCATCTGGTTACATGTCCTGAGGGTCCAGTTCACCCGTCATCTCTGAAAACACACATCTGGTGCTACAGTTCTAAATAAAACAAAGACTCTTTAAAGAGCAACTATTTAATTATTTTAAAAAGCTATTTCCTTTTATACAACCCCTGGCAAAAATTATGGAATCACCGGCCTCAGAGGATGTTCATTCAGTTGTTTAATTTTGTAGAAAAAAAGCAGATCACAGACATGACACAAAACTAAAGTAATTTCAAATGGCAACTTTCTGGCTTTAAGAAACACTATAAGAAATCAAGAAAAAAAGATTGTGGCAGTCAGTAACGGTTACTTTTTTAGACCAAGCAGAGGAAAAAAATATGGAATCACTCAATTCTGAGGAAAAAATTATGGAATCACCCTGTAAATTTTCATCCCCCAAATTAACACCTGCATCAAATCAGATCTGCTCATTGACATTGACCCTATGCCATGACATTGACCCTATGTGTCTTTTTGCAAGGAATGTTTTTGCAGTTTTTGCTCTATGGCAAGATGCATTATCATCTTGAAAAATGATTTCATCATCCCCAAACATGCTTTCAATTGATGGGATAAGAAAAGTGTCCAAAATATCAATGTAAACTTGTGCATTTATTGATGATGTAATGACAGCCATCTCCCCAGTGCCTTTACCTGACATGCAGCCCCATATCATCAATGACTGTGGAAATTTACATGTTCTCTTCAGGCAGTCATCTTTATAAATCTCATTGGAAAGGCACCAAACAAAAGTTCCAGCATCATCACCTTGCCCAATGCAGATTTGAGATTCATCACTGAATATGACTTTCATCCAGTCATCCACAGTCCACAATTGCTTTTCCTTAGCCCATTGTAACCTTGTTTTTTTCTGTTTAGGTGTTAATGATGCCTTTCGTTTAGCTTTTCTGTATGTAAATCCCATTTCCTTTAGGCGGTTTCTTACAGTTCGGTCACAGACGTTGACTTCAGTTTCCTCCCATTCGTTCCTCATTTGTTTTGTTGTACATTTTTCGATTTTTGAGACATATTGCTTTAAGTTTTCTGTCTTGACGCTTTGATGTCTTCCTTGGTCTACCAGTATGTTTGCCGTTAACAACCTTCCCATGTTGTTTGTATTTGGTCCAGAGTTTAGACACAGCTGACTGTGAACAACCAACATCTTTTGCAACATTGCGTGATGATTTACTCTCTTTTAAGAGTTTGATAATCCTCTCCTTTGTTTCAATTGACATCTCTCGTGTTGGAGCCATGATTCATGTCAGTCCACTTGGTGCAACAGCTCTCCAAGGTGTGTTCACTCCTTTTTAGATGCAGACTAACGAGCAGATCTGATTTGATGCAGGTGTTAGTTTTGGGGATGAAAATTTACAGGGTGATTCCATAATTTTTTCCTCAGAATTGAGTGATTCCATATTTTTTTCCTCTGCTTGGTCTAAAAAAGTAACCGTTACTGACTGCCACAATCTTTTTTTCTTGATTTCTTATAGTGTTTCTTAAAGCCAGAAAGTTGCCATTTGAAATTACTTTAGTTTTGTGTCATGTCTGTGATCTGCTTTTTTCCTACAAAATTAAACAACTGAATGAACATCCTCCGAGGCTGGTGATTCCATAATTTTTGCCAGGGGTTGTATATTAAGTGGATGAATCATTAAACATGTCCATGAAGTCAAAGTTCAGTCAATAACACACTCACACAGGTAGAAGCCCTGCCCCTATTGTACACAATTTCAAAACATTCACAATCGCTAGAACAGTCAAATTCACATTTATTTGTCACAATTTTGTCTAAAAATAAATGTCCAAGGTTCATTATAATATTAATCAAGAACTCCTCTCATCTGAAACAACAGACAAATTATAAAGTCAGTCACATCCTTCTTTGTCTTGCTGGCATTGATGGACAGGTTGTCCGTTCATACCAGGCCACAGAGTTGGTAATGACCCCCACCCCTGTACGTCCAACGTTGGCTGTGTCATCCGAAAAACCTCTGGAGATGACAACTGTCTGTGTTGTAGCTGAAGTCTGATGTGTACAGTGTGAAGAGGAAAGGAGAGAGTACTGTATCTGCTTCTGATAGCAATGTAATTCACAGATCGGAAATTTCCGATACAACCTGTGGAGTTTTCCAATCCAGGAGCCGTCTGTAAAACATCTACACAAGTCCTGCTCGCCTTCTTAACAGAGGTGTGTCTCTCACTGAAACACAGAATACTGTAATAAGAGACGTCGCTGTTAAGGATTTCCCTTCCGCAGTTTGCTGCCAGGCAAGCATTCAGGACTACTGTCGCTGACATGTCCGCTGAAACACAGCAACGTGAAGTCTTTGCAAAACTGTTGTACCGAGTGGCTGAAGCTCCGTCATGACCGAATCAAATGTGGAAAAAGCAACTGGGAGCAGAAAGACAAAATGACCTATGGTGCAACGTTTTACCCAGACTGACTCCAAATATGAGTAAATTAAGTACTTTTATTTATTTAATGGTTTCCTGTTGCATTTTGAAAATTAGGACGTGTGCTCCATCCTGAAAACGGTTCATGTACTCGGGGTGGGTGTGCCATCTGATCTTCAAGAGATGAAACTTCAGCCACTTACCCAACAATAAATAAATTTACTTAATTCTTTTAACCAAAACATCAAATCTAGGCTTGCATCTCTGATGTACCTTCTGGCAAATTGTAGCTGAATTTTTAGGTCTTCTTTTTAAGAAAAGCCTCCTCTATATCACTTCATCATGAAGCTGTATAATTGGGGATACAAAATGTCCTCATATAGAATCAACAATAATGATAATAATACTATTAAAGCAACCAGAGCTCTGGTATCAGAATAGCATCGGTATCAGCAGATATCCAAATTCAGGTATCAGGATTGGACCAGAAGTGGAAAAAAATGTGCATCGGTGCATCCCTCGTACTATGTATGTAAATTAGTTATTGTTTTGGTCCTCCTGCAGCACCTCTGTAGGAACACATACAGCGGAAAAGTAAGACATTCAGAATAATTTTAAAGCAAATTTCAGCTGTAAAAGGGTCATATTTAATGACCGATGGTAGGAAATTATTCAAAACCTATAAAGTTTATGAGCATTCAGTCATTAGACTGAGGATTTTTAATGAGCTTATACATTAAGACCAACTATGTTCACCATGTTTATAAGCATTTCAGATGTTTTCCACAAAGCTTCAGTAAAGTTTTAAAATGCAAACCCCTGAATGTGTTTCAGATTCACTCAGCGTTCAGTACTGGCCCGGATCATTCGGTAGAAATGAGGCTTCACTTAATAATGATGAAATAAAGTTTGCTGATGGCAGATTTATTTGATGTGTCCTTTTTGAGTGGATTAAAGCTGTTCCACCTGTGTTTTAGTTTAGGCCATAGTAAAATGTTTCAAATTCAAAGTGTTTAAATCCATTTCATTCATTGCATCTTCAGAAATAAAGCCATAAGGTGAATGCAGGTTTTCAGGTGCTGGACTAGAAAATGTATTGACTCAAGTCAATAACTTCCATAATCTAATAGGCGAGTGGCCTCTGTGTGTTTGTGTATCTGGAGCATCAGTTGAAATCCAGAAAGAGCTGACTTTCATCCGTTGGTGTACTTAGTATTTTTTATTTTTTTTTCATGAGGATTCAAGTTGTGAAAACATCAATATGAACGGGCAAACATTTTTTGAGAAATCAGTCATTTTTTAAAACAACAAGCCTGTTTATGTCACAATTCCATAATAACAGCCTGTATTTCAAAATAAAAGCCCGCGAGGTTGCTACAGATCTGACAAATTTCATTTGTCTGTTCATCCTCAAACATCCCAGACAGCAGATTCAAATCGGGACATTTTCTGTTTGCATGTAACCCAAACCCAGAAGTAACATGTTCGCACTCCGGACAAAACGGCACAATTCATTGTCTCACGCAGGCCAAAAAAAAACCAACTACTTTGTCTTTCGGCTGTTCCCGTTAGGGGTCGCCACGGCAGATCAGTCATTTCCATCTCACCCTGTCCTCTGTATCTTCCTCTGTCACACCAACCATCTGCATATCCTCCCTCAGCACATCCATAAACCTCCTCTTTGGTCTCCCTCTTCTCCTCCTGCCTGGTGGCTCCATTCTCAGAATCCTTCTCCCTATATACCCTGGGTCCCTCCTCTGCACATGTCCAAACCATCTCAATCTCGCCTCTCTGACTTTGTCTCCAAACCGTCCCACCTGAGCTGTCTCTCTGATATGTTAAAAAAAAAACAAAAAAAAAAAACTTTGATCTCATATGAACACTATCACAGTGCAAATAAAACTTCAGTTATTCATAATTTCCTTATATGCAATATTGTGCTGGTTAAGCAGCTTCAGAAAAGTTTTTTGACAACCAAAATTAATTTTAGAAAACTGAACACAACTGAAAAACCTTCAATACAGACTTTCATCAAAACCAAGACATTTTTCAATGTCAATATAAAAAAAGTTGCATAACTCTCAACAGCTTGTCCCCAAAAGCCAGCTGTTCTCTGTGTATAGTACAAATGAGCACATCTAGAACCCGTGGTTCCCCACTGGTCACTGTGCTAGTGTAATACTTAAAACTGTAGAAATTACAGCCTTAGGTTCATGGTAATAACAATACAATACTGTTGTAATTCATAAGTGAAATATACTGACTTTCATACTTATTTTTGTTCTAAAAATGTACCAGAAGCTATATATAGACATGTAGAAAGTCATAATTGTCTCTGGAACCCCTTTCCACTCAAAAACACCTTTGGCATTCACCGTGGCTGCAAGAAAAAATGTGTAACTGTGTTTTTTGTTTTCTTTGTTCCGACGGCTACGTTGGCATGTTCACTCTAGGCTACCCCGTGATAGCAGCACACCAGCATTGCGCCTGGTGACCCCTCATGCCCATGATCTCACAGATATGTAAACGGTGTGGATGCTGGGCATGAAAATGACAATTGTATCAGTTGGATACAAGCAATGAAAGTTTCACTGCAGTGTGCACAGTTTTGTATAGGGTCTAAAACAGGACATATTGTATGTATATAATATGTGTGTGAGAGTTTATAGAAAAAAAAAGCTTCTCCCAAGTCACTCATGTGCATCTGTTTAGATTTATTTTCTGTTTGAGAGCTGATTTGTCCAAAGTAACTTCAGATTTTTCCCACTCTTTGCTGCACTGTTGCCTGTCGATTTTGTCATTCTTAACTTCACCAGAAGAGGGCAGCATTTACTGTTGTCTCAAAAGACTTTTACATTTCCATTCCATGTTGTGGCAGATGTTGATCCTGTGATCTTTAATTTCTTTAAAATTGCAAGACATGTTTTCTTCTTAACTTTTTCCTCTTTTTTCTTTTACATTTTATATCGCAAAGTTTTGATGATGATGGGGGTGCATGCTGAGGGGGTTGCTGTTGCATCCCAAGTTAAAATATTTCCTGTGTCTATTATAAAAATTGTGTGTTTAAAAACAATGACTAGAGTCAGTGTTTTGACTGAATGACCCCTTCACATGAAGCTAGTTCCGCCCGTAAACTGCTTGTGTGACTGTGCTGCCCTGTTTCAAAACTGTCCCTGTTTAAAAAAAAAAAAAAAAAAAAAAAAGTGAATATACAGTCAGTCTGATTATCACCCCTCATTTGAAGTACAGAAATTAAAATATGTTCAGACATGGATGCAAATAAATACGTTTTAATCAGAATATCGAATTAAAAATGCCCAAAATTATTGAATAACCACAAAATTCAGATTGGACAGACTCCTCCTGGTCTTTGGAACCTTGAGAATGAACAAATATATTGACAATCCTGTTGAAATGCAGGAGAAGACTTCACCTTGTACCTCTCTCTCCATGCCACAACCTCATGTACACTTAGCAGACTCTTGTGTCTGTTCGTGCACGGGTTCTAGAGGACGGATACCCCGATGGGCTTCTCCTGCAGCACCCAACATAGAACAACTATGGCCTTTGTTGGTCACCCTGTGGATCTCATGCACAGTTAATATAGAGTTTTCCCACTGACTCTGCCAAGAGTCTGAAGTCATTTAATGAAGTGGTGGCTGAGTTTAGAAGGAGCCAGTGAGCTTGCATCTTGCTCTGACAGAATGGAAAATGTCTGTGTTATGCAGTGAGCAGCAAGTGACAAGAGCGCATTTTGATACTCACCTCTTTGTGCACGCAGACACACATTAGGATCATGCACACATAAAGATACATTCATTAACACCTTGAAAAGAGGTGTCCTTAAACACACAGGCACATTTCTTCTAGATGGTTATTGCTCATCATGATTCCTCAAACAGACGAAGCTTTCTCAGCGAAGCTTTGCTTTCATTCATCTGTGCAACACTCTTAAATACAACTCAAATATTAAACTAGCAGAGAAGACTAACGCTACTCCATCCCAAGTGCAATGTTAAAATGGAACTGCTGCAGTTTTTATAACTGCATAAAAAAATGTTTGTTTGCAAAATTGTTTTTTGAAAGAATCCCACTGAGAGTCTACTTGGAAACGCATGGATGCAGCAGATTAAAAAAAAACAACATGAATTTATAGAAGTGGCAACATTTCTGGATTTCAGGCATTTCAACTGCTGTTTATACCGGACAATGTCACATCAACATGGCACTTTAAAGAAAGTGCTAACCACCTGTGATGCTATCAGCCTCATTTGTTACCTGTGATGCTGTGTCTATGCCATCTGCAGGTAATGTTTTCTTTAAGACATGTCAAATGTTAACATGACAATGTCTGGTTTATGCAGTGGTACTCTAAATCTGGTATTTTCCATAAAACTATTATCACTGATTCAAAATCTGTAATACCTCACTTAATCGTGTGTAATATAGAATGACAACTTAATAAAATATTATTGAAGGTGTTTATACATTAACATTAGGTCTTTGCAAATTTTTATTTGGAAACATTTAGGAAAATTCATTAGAAATCATCAAATTTGATAAATGTTAATATGATGTATTGGCAGCAATATGACAGATCTGAAATGTTGAGTGAATCTAAATTCCTAAAACTTTATTTTACTAATACTACTAGTTCTTATTATTGTTGTTATTATTATTAATAATAATAATAATAATGTATAAAAGTCCCATCACATATTTGTTTTATCACCTATCTGATTCTAATGAGTTCAGCTCTTCAGGCAGGTAGGCAAGCTAATTGGTGAAATCACCTGGTTTAGGTGCACAGGTAAAAACAATATATGGTAGGACTTTTACTCACTAAAGCCGGTGTCGCAGACCGAACAGTCCGCCCCTAAAAACTGGTCCGCTCTGCCTCCACTGAGCATGCATCAGTTCGGAGCTCTGAGACAGGGTCTCTTCACCCAAAGCAATTAAATTAATTAATGTGATTATTAACCATCAGATGACAAGGTAAAACCGCTTAAATCATTCTAAAGTCAGGTTTAAGCAGAAACTAGGCCATTTTAAGCAGAAACGAGGCGCTACTTGGTGACGCTTTGAAATGACTGGCACGCAGTGAACGCATCAGCTAGAAGCTTGTGTAGCCGCGGCAGTCTGATCACTTCCTCTGTCTTTTATGATGAAATAATGCTCGATTTATCAAATCAAATCAATTTTATTTATATAGCGCCAAATCACAACAAACAGGTGCCCCAAGGTGCTTTATATTGTAAGGCAAAGCCATACAATAATTACGGAAAAACCCCAACAGTCAAAACGACCCCCTGTGAGCAAGCACTTGGCGACAGTGGGAAGGAAAAACTCCCTTTTAACAGGAAGAAACCTCCAGCAGAACCAGGCTCAGGGAGGGGCAGTCTTCTGCTGTGACTGGTTGGGGCTGATGGAGAGAACCAGGAAAAAGACATGCTGTGGAGGGGAGCAGAGACCAATCACTAATGATTAAATGCAGAGTGGTACATACAGAGCAAAAAGAGAAAGAAACACTCAGTGCATCATGGGAACCCCCCCAGCAGTCTAAGTCTATAGGAGCATAACTAAGGGATGGTTCAGGGTCACCTGATCCAGCCCTAACTATACGCTTTAACAAAAAGGAAAGTTTTAAGCCTAATCTTAAAAGTAGAGAGGGTGTCTGTCTCCCTGATCCGAATTGGGAGTTGGTTCCAGAGGAGAGGAGCCTGAAAGCTGAAGGCTCTGCCTCCCATGAGATTTATGTGGAAATGATTGTTGTACAAAAGCTTCAGATATCTGTCGCTGAGATAGATGATGACTGGAGTGCAGTTTGAAGCAGAAACGAGGTGATAATCAATGAACCGCGGCTAATGACACATGCGCAGTGAAGGCAGGGCGGGCCAATTTTTAGGGGGAACCGTTCGGTCTGCGACACATGGATCCAAACCAAATCAACAAAACATACAAAGAAAGAGAGAAAATAGTCCAACAGTGCACCCATGTGGCTGAAAGCGTACAGGCAGAAGCAAAGCTTGTAGACGCCTACCCCTTTAAGCAAAAAATTAAAAATAAAATTGTACATACAATGCAATGCTGTTTTTGGAATCTGATAACACCTCTGGAATGATTTACAAGACATTTAGTGGATGTTAGCATGGTGATGTCATTTGATGGTCTAGCTAGCTGCTAACTCAGTTTTGCTTGTGTGTAAATAGAACATATTTCTCATATGTTATGTAAATGCTACCAACAAATAAACACTTTGAAAACTGAATACACTGTTTTTGGAACTTGATAACATCTCTGGAGTGATTTGCAAGACATCTCATGGACGTCTGTTTGCATGCTAACTTACTCTCTTGTCAAAAGCTCATATATGCGCACACACATGCCCTGCTGCCGATGCCATTAAAACGTAAATAAAATATTGTTTATGATTGATTGAGTGAGTTTATTCTGCAACATCAATGTAAACATACAGTGGTAAATGTATCAATGATACACTGATAATACAATAAAGCATAAACACTTATTTCCATTGTGGTCCCTGTGAAATTATCATGTGACAAATTGAGGGGCTTGATTGAGCAAATTGTACGTAAGACAATAGGATCTTAGTAATTAATGTAAATAACAATAAAGCTATAATTATATTTATACAGTTGTGCTCAAAAGTTTACATACCCTGGCGGATTTTTTTTTTTTTTTTTTTTTTTGGCCATTTTTCAGAGAATATGAATAATAACACAAACGTTTTTTTCACTCATGGTTAGTGGTTGGGTGAAGCCATTTATTGTCAAACAACCAGGTTTACTCTTTTTAAATCATAATGACAACACAAACTACCCAAAGGACCCTGATCAAAAGTTTACATACTCCTGTTCTTAATACCGTGTCCTGCCCCCTTTAACATCGACAGCTTGGAGTCTTTTGTGGTAGTTTTGGACAAGGCTCTCTGATGGTAAAGCTGCCTCTGAATATGTTTCACACTTTATTTACATTAATTACAAAGAAATACAAACAGTATGGCACTTTTTGGTAAATCTGCATGGAGTAGACAGTTCTCAAAAAATGAGTGACTGTGCAAAAAGGAAAAGAGTGAGGAAAGCCACCAAGACACT
Organism: Thalassophryne amazonica; assembly: GCF_902500255.1. NCBI lineage: Eukaryota > Metazoa > Chordata > Actinopteri > Batrachoidiformes > Batrachoididae > Thalassophryne > Thalassophryne amazonica. The sequence goes on along the minus strand of NC_047110.1, from coordinate 95,248,971 downwards.
CAGACAACCCAGGAGAAGTTATGGGCTTATGTGGCTGTGATTGGAGAAATTGTGCACAGTGCAAGCTTTGCATTTTGCATCACTACTCTTAGCTTCATACTGGAGTAGAGCAGAGAAGGATTTGCTTTCACCAAAACAGATCAAATCCAGGCTTGCATCTCAGATGTACTTTCTGGCAAAATGTAGCTAAACTTTCAGGTGGTCTTTTTAAGAAAATCCTCTGTACCACTTCATCATGAAGATGGATAACTGGTTATCCATCGACATTTTTGGATTTGATCCTCGGCTCAAATCCCCACCTGACTGGAAAATCACTAAGGGCCCTTGGGCAAGGTCCTTAATCCCCTATTGCTCCCGGTGTGTAGTGAGCACCATGTATGGCAGCACCCTGACATCGGGGTGAATGTGAGGCATAATTGTAAAGCGCTTTGAGCGTCTGATGCAGATGGAAAAGCGCTATATAAATGCAGTCCTTTTACCATTTATATCAGAATTACCTTTATTGTTATTGCACAGTAAACCAGCACAATGAAATTTGCTTGTGCATCCTATAAAACATTGCCCACCCTCACACATAACGTAGGTGCACACAGTAAATATTAAGACCATCAGGATATTTTGGAGGGGGGGATGAGGTGAGCTCAGAAACCTCTAAATTACACCATTCTAGTCAGACATATGTCTCATATTGGATTCCCACACTGTATTCGTCCCATACTGCACATGTCAATCAATCAATCAATTTTTTTATATAACGCCAAATCACAACAAACAGTTGCCCCAAGGCGCTTTATATTGTAAGGCAAGGCCATACAATAATTATGTAAAACCCCAACGGTCAAAACGACCCCCTGTGAGCAAGCACTTGGCTACAGTGGGAAGGAAAAACTCCCTTTTAACAGGAAGAAACCTCCAGCAGAACCAGGCTCAGGGAGGGGCAGTCTTCTGCTGGGACTGGTTGGGGCTGAGGGAGAGAACCAGGAAAAAGACATGCTGTGGAGGGGAGCAGAGATCGATCACTAATGATTAAATGCAGAGTGGTGCATACAGAGCAAAAAGAGAAAGAAACAGTGCATCATGGGAACCCCCCAGCAGTCTACGTCTATAGCAGCATAACCAAGGGATGGTTCAGGGTCACCTGATCCAGCCCTAACTATAAGCTTTAGCAAAAAGGAAAGTTTTAAGCCTAATCTTAAAAGTAGAGAGGGTGTCTGTCTCCCTGATCCGAATTGGGAGCTCGTTCCACAGGAGAGGAGCCTGAAAGCTGAAGGCTCTGCCTCCCATTCTACTCTTACAAACCCTAGGAACTACAAGTAAGCCTGCAGTCTGACAGCGAAGCGCTCTATTGGGGTGATATGGTACTACGAGGTCCCTAAGATAAGATGGGACCTGATTATTCAAAACCTTATAAATAAGAAGAAGAATTTTAAATTCTATTCTAGAATTAACAGGAAGCCAATGAAGAGAGGCCAATATGGGTGAGATATGCTCTCTCCTTCTAGTCCCCGTCAGTACTCTAGCTGCAGCATTTTGAATTAACTGAAGGCTTTTTAGGGAACTTTTAGGACAACCTGATAATAATGAATTACAATAGTCCAGCCTAGAGGAAATAAATGCATGAATTAGTTTTTCAGCATCACTCTGAGACAAGACCTTTCTGATTTTAGAGATTTCGCCTAAATGCAAAAAAGCAGTCCTACATATTTGTTTAATATGCGCTTTGAATGACATATCCTGATCAAAAATGACTCCAAGATTTCTCACAGTATTACTAGAGGTCAGGGTAATGCCATCCAGAGTAAGGATCTGGTTAGACACCATGTTTCTAAGATTTGTGGGGCCAAGTACAATAACTTCAGTTTTATCTGAGTTTAAAAGCAGGAAATTAGAGGTCATCCATGTCTTTATGTCTGTAAGACAATCCTGCAGTTTAGCTAATTGGTGTGTGTCCTCTGGCTTCATGGATAGATAAAGCTGGGTATCATCTGCGTAACAATGAAAATTTAAGCAATACCGTCTAATAATACTGCCTAAGGGAAGCATGTATAAAGTGAATAAAATTGGTCCTAGCACAGAACCTTGTGGAACTCCATAATTAACTTTAGTCTGTGAAGAAGATTCCCCATTTACATGAACAAATTGTAATCTATTAGACAAATATGATTCAAACCACCGCAGCGCAGTGCCTTTAATACCTATGGCATGCTCTAATCTCTGTAATAAAATTTTATGGTCAACAGTATCAAAAGCAGCACTGAGGTCTAACAGAACAAGCACAGAGATGAGTCCACTGTCCGAGGCCATAAGAAGATCATTTGTAACCTTCACTAATGCTGTTTCTGTACTATGATGAATTCTAAAACCTGACTGAAACTCTTCAAATAGACCATTCCTCTGCAGATGATCAGTTAGCTGTTTTACAACTACCCTTTCAAGAATTTTTGAGAGAAAAGGAAGGTTGGAGATTGGCCTATAATTAGCTAAGATAGCTGGGTCAAGTGATGGCTTTTTAAGTAATGGTTTAATTACTGCCACCTTAAAAGCCTGTGGTACATAGCCAACTAACAAAGATAGATTGATCATATTTAAGATCGAAGCATTAAATAATGGTAGGGCTTCCTTGAGCAGCCTGGTAGGAATGGGGTCTAATAAACATGTTGATGGTTTGGATGAAGTAACTAATGAAAATAACTCAGACAGAACAATCGGAGAGAAAGAGTCTAACCAAATACCGGCATCACTGAAAGCAGCCAAAGATAACGATACGTCTTTGGGATGGTTATGAGTAATTTTTTCTCTAATAGTTAAAATTTTGTTAGCAAAGAAAGTCATGAAGTCATTACTAGTTAAAGTTAATGGAATACTCAGCTCAATAGAGCTCTGACTCTTTGTCAGCCTGGCTACAGTGCTGAAAAGAAACCTGGGGTTGTTCTTATTTTCTTCAATTAGTGATGAGTAGAAAGATGTCCTAGCTTTACGGAGGGCTTTTTTATAGAGCAACAGACTCTTTTTCCAGGCTAAGTGAAGATCTTCTAAATTAGTGAGATGCCATTTCCTCTCCAACTTACGGGTTATCTGCTTTAAGCTACGAGTTTGTGAGTTATATCACAGAGTCAGACACTTCTGATTTAAAGCTCTCTTTTTCAGAGGAGCTACAGCATCCAAAGTTGTCTTCAATGAGGATGTAAAACTATTGACGAGATACTCTATCTCCCTTACAGAGTTTAGGTAGCTACTCTGCACTGTGTTGGTATATGGCATTAGAGAACATAAAGAAGGAATCATATCCTTAAACCTAGTTACAGCGCTTTCTGAAAGACTTCTAGTGTAATGAAACTTATTCCCCACTGCTGGGTAGTCCATCAGAGTAAATGTAAATGTTATTAAGAAATGATCAGACAGAAGGGAGTTTTCAGGGAATACTGTTAAGTCTTCTATTTCCATACCATAAGTCAGAACAAGATCTAAGATATGATTAAAGTGGTGGGTGGACTCATTTACTTTTTGAGCAAAGCCAATAGAGTCTAATAATAGATTAAATGCAGTGTTGAGGCTGTCATTCTCAGCATCTGTGTGGATGTTAAAATCGCCCACTATAATTATCTGAGCTAAGCACTAAGTCAGACAAAAGGTCTGAAAATTCACAGAGAAACTCACAGTAACGACCAGGTGGACGATAGATAATAACAAATAAAACTGTTTTTTGGGACTTCCAATTTGGATGGACAAGACTAAGAGACAAGCTTTCAAATGAATTAAAGCTCTGTCTGGGTTTTTGATTAATTAATAAGCTGGAATGGAAGATTCCTGCTAATCCTCCGCCCCGGCCCGTGCTACGAGCATTCTGACAGTTAGTGTGACTCGGGGGTGTTGACTCATTTAAACTAACATATTCATCCTGCTGTAACCAGGTTTCTGTTAGGCAGAATAAATCAATATGTTGATCAATTATTATATCATTTACCAACAGGGACTTATATTATATTATTTTATATTATTTTTTCTTTTTGGATTTTTATGCTTAAATAGATTTTTGCTGGTTATTGGTAGTCTGGGAGCAGGCACCGTCTCTACGGGGATGGGGTAATGAGGGGATGGCAGGGGGAGAGAAGCTGCAGAGAGGTGTGTAAGACTACAACTCTGCTTCCTGGTCCCAACCCTGGATAGTCACGGTTTGGAGGATTTAAGAAAATTGGCCAGATTTCTAGAAATGAGAGCTGCTCCATCCAAAGTGGGATGGATGCCGTCTCTCCTAACAAGACCAGGTTTTCCCCAGAAGCTTTGCCAATTATCTATGAAGCCCACCTCATTTTTTGGACACCACTCAGACAGCCAGCAATTCAAGGAGAACATGCGGCTAAACATGTCACTCCCGTCCGATTGGGGAGGGGCCCAGAGAAAACTACAGAGTCCGACATTGTTTTTGCAAAGTTACACACCGATTTAATGTTAATTTTAGTGACCTCCGATTGGCGTAACCGGGTGTCATTACTGCCAACGTGAATTACAATCTTACCAAATTTACGCTTAGCCTTAGCCAGCAGTTTCAAATTTCCTTCAATGTCGCCTGCTCTGGCCCCCGGAAGACAATTGACTATGGTTGCTGGTGTCGCTAACTTCACATTTCTCAAAACAGAGTCGCCAATAACCAAAGTTTGATCCTCGGCGGGTGTGTCGTCGAGTGGGGAAAAACGGTTAGAGATGTGAACGGGTTGGCGGTGTACACGGGGCTTCTGTTTAGGGCTACGCTTCCTCCTCACAGTCACCCAGTCAGCCTGCTTTCCCGGCTGCTCGGGATCTGCCAGGGGGGAACTAACGGCGGCTAAGCTACCTTGGTCCGCACCGACTACAGGGGCCTGGCTAGCTGTAGAATTTTCTACGGTGCGGAGCCGAGTCTCCAATTCGCCCAGCCTGGCCTCCAAATCTACGAATAAGCTACACTTATTACAAGTACCGTTACTGCTAAAGGAGGCCGAGGAATAACTAAACATTTCACACCCAGAGCAGAAAAGTGCGGGAGAGACGGGAGAAGCCGCCATGCTAAATCGGCTAAGAGCTAGTAGCTACGCTAAGCTAGCGGATTCCTAAAAACACGCAAAGTGAATAATGTGTAAATAATTTAGAGGTGATTCAGCAGAAGGAGTGCTTTAGTTAAGGCACGTAAAGATTACACTGGGAAACAAATCGTAATCTAGATAACTAGATCAATCTAACTGCGCAGATTAAACAGCTAACAGATACAGAAAAACACCGCTGTGCTCCGGAACAGGAAGCGATACAATACCGCAGTGAGAGCCAACCACCAGTAGAGGCAAGCAAGAGGATGTCGATAATCTAAAAGTCTTGAATGTCCCATATTGCACGTCCCTCTAAAACACCAGTTGACATTTAAAATATCAAACTTTAGTGACATCCTTAAATAGCTAAAAATCAATCCAACATTTAATAAATATACCTAAAAAGTTAAAATAGTTAAAGTTAAAATAGTTAAAATCAGATATTGCACATGTCCCCCATTATTCTCTTTAAAGCTCTGTGTGTGTGTGTGTGTGTGTGTGTGTGTGTGTGTGTGTATATATATATATATATGTGTGTGTGTATATATATAAGTATATATATAAGTATATAAGTATTTGAACACCCTGCAATTTTGCAAGTTCTTCCACTTAGAAATCATGGAGGGGTCTGAAATTTTCATCTTAGGTGCATGTCCACTGTGAGAGACATAATGTAAAAAAAAAAAAATCCGGAAATTACAATGTATGATTTTTTTTTTTTTTTTTTTTTTTTTTTTTATAATTGTATGTTACTGCTGCAAATAAGTATTTGAACACCTGCGAAAATCAATGTTAATATTTGGTACAGTAGCCTTTGTTTGCAGTTACAGAGGTCAAACGTTTCCTGTAGTTTTTCACCAGGTTTTCACACACATGCAGCAGGGATTTTGGTCCACTCCTCCACACAGATCTTCTCCAAATCTTTCAGGTTTGGAGTTTCAGCTCCCTCCAAAGATTTTCTATTGATTTCAGGTCTGGAGACTGGCCAGGCCACTCCAGGATCTTGAAATGCTTCTTACGGAGCCCCTCCTTAGTTGCCCTGGCTGTGTGTTTGGGGTCATTGTCATGCTGGAAGACCCAGCCATGACCCATCTTCAATGCTCTTACTGAGGGAAGGAGGTTGTTTGCCAAAATCTCACAATACATGACCCCATCATCCTCCCTTCAATATGGTGCAGTCGTCCTGTCCCCTTTTCAGTAGAGCACCCCCAGAGTATGATGTTTCCACCCCCATGCTTCATGGTTGGGGTAGTTTTCTTGGGGTTGTTCTCATCCTCTAAACATGGTAAGTGGAGTTGATTCCAAAAAGCTCTATTCTGGTCTCATTTGACCACATGACCATCTCCCATGCCTCCTCTGGATCAGCCAGATGGTCACTGGTGAACTTCAAATGGGCCTGGACATGTGCTGGCTTGAGCAGGGGGACTTTGCTGCCCTGCAGGATTTTAAACCATGACAGCATCATATATTACTTATGTAATCTTTGTGACTGTGGTCCCAGCTCTCTTCAGGTCATTGACCAGGTCCTCGTGTGTAGTTCTGAGCTTTTTCAGAATCATCCTTACACCACAAAGTGAGATCTTTCATGGAATCCCAGACCGAGGGAGATGGACAGTCATCTTGTGTTTCTTCCACTTTCTAATAAATAATCATAACAGTTGTTGTCTTCTACCAAGCTGCTTGCCTGTTGTCCTGTAGTCTATCCCAGCCTTGTGCAGGTCTACAGTTTTGTCCCTGGTGTCCTTAGTCAGCCCTTTGGTCTTGGTTATGGTGGACAGTTGTTTAACTGGTGTATATACACACACACACGCACACTTTGCACTGGGATACCAGTTAAACAACTGCAAATTATAAAGACGACATTGCTCATACGGCCGAGGGTATTTTAGCATTGCATTATATTTTTTGATGCTTCTGCCTTTATGCGAATTGTCTTCAGCAATACAGCTGTCATACATGCAGAGCATCGAGAGGGCGGGCACGCTGCTTGGCTTCCTGAGAGTTTCACCCCCTGATCAGCAGTGAAGGATCATTTCACAAGAAAAGGTGTCTGCAGTGCAAAACGTGGTCTGGTGGGGGGAGACACTCGGTGGACGGGGTGAAGGTGATGCCTGGTTCTAACTAAGGATTTTGATACATTTTTGGTGAACTCCCTAGCCCTACCACCACTCTCAAATATTTGTTTTTGCATGAGTGGCGTCTTCTATTAACCACAATTTCCCAATGCTTGGACACAGTGCACTTGTGGCAAATTGTGTGTAGCTATCTCTTTGTTTGCCTCAGTTATCAGAGAAATGCCTCACCTTTCATGTTCACTTTCACGGCTGTCTGTTTATCCACTTGTGCCATGAATGGACTGTATCTCTGTATGTATTTGGTCGCACTTCCATTCAAGTCCCTGTCTTTTCATCTATCTGTGTGCAGATTGCTGTGTGTTTTGGTGCCCTATTATGCAGCTGTCAGTTATTTTCCAAACACTGGAGTGTCATTTGCCTCAGATTCCATCCCTTTCAATTCTCATTTCTTTTCTATGGCTCCACTAGCGTACATCTCATTGAGTGTGCATCAGCGGGCAGATTCATTCTTCTCCTCTACGAAAAGCACATTTCTTTTTTCTTAGCAGCCATAAGCCTCCTTTTTAAATCCACGGACAATGTGTTTTTGTCTCACATCCTCTGTCTTTTTCAGTGGGGAGTGCAGGGTTTCTCTGCCTCGCCTTTGCATCCATTTCCCTCTTTCTGGGGACACTTGGAGCACCCCCAAGCGCGGTGCTTCTCTTGAAGCGCAATTGTCTGTCTGTAATGAACCATGATGAAAGATAACAGAATGAAATGTAATAATTCATGTGAGCCTTGGTGAGGTGCACGTGGCTTGCGGTTGGCCCAGACTGTGATAGCCTCCTGCTCGGCTCGCGGGACAATACAGCAGTCCTGCCAGCACTGCTTGCCCTGCTCTGGTCCAGCAGTCTTGTTGTTCCGTTGTCTCGCTCTGTTGTCTTGCTGCTTTCCAGAGTCACTTAACACCAGACTGCTGTCTGTGATCTTTGGGATGCCAGGACATCTCTTTGGGAAACAAGACAAACTGTCTCCATGGATCTGATATTTTGGAATTCTTTCAATTTCTCACCCCTCTTTTTTAATATCTGTGTACTTGAGCTATGTTATCTAGCTTTTGAGTTATAGTTTGGTCTTTAGGAAGAAGCAGAGTTCCTCTTGTTTACCTGTTCCCACTATGTGCTGTTCCTTCTTCTATCAACTAATTTAATCAGTGCGTTCTGAGCACCATATTCATAGAAAAAGAAGGATTTCCCCCTTTTACAAAAGAAAAACAAACGAAGGTCAGAAGAACACACTCTTGACCAGCACAGTCCTGTTTCTTGTTGTGCAGTACTAGAAAATTGTAGCTGTGGTCTTTGCGTGTACACAAAAGCATCCTATAGGCTCTGAGGCCTGCTGGTGCTAATCTCAGAACTCCACAGCGTGAAGCAGATAAGAATCCGCAACTTCCTCTGGATGGGATGTCAGTCCAATGTGGGTTACTTCCCCAGCCAAAGCCACTACCCACTTAGGTGTCCTAGGACAATGCAAATTAAGTGTCTTGTCCAAGTGTGCAGACAGGTACCATGAACATGATTCGAACCCAGGTCTGCATATTGATAGGCCAGCTCCTTGTCCACTGAGCTGCCTGCTCTACACTAAAGCATCACGCAAAGAATAATTCAGCATTAAATATTTTGCTCAAAGGTCTGCAGAAGAGTTGTGGAAACCAGTGGCTTGGGTGCTTTTGTTGGTGAAGAAAAGTTTACTGACCTTAACTTTCCAGATGATGCCGTGATCTTTGTAGAATTAATGGGTACCCTTATTGGACGACTCGAAGCTGAGTGAAGAATCTGTGTGTCTGAGTTAGCGATTGTTCTGGATCAATGCAAATATCCAGGCTTTCAATGATTTCCTAGTCCCGGCCATCAAAAGTGTATTATGCAGCAAAAGTGTCAAACTTGAGGAGGTTCACTTGTCTTGGCTGGGATATTTTTGTCTCTGGGTCTTTGCCTTTGAGATCAAGAAGCGCTTATGGAGTTGTGAAGTTGCTAGGCAAAGGTATTTGGTGATACTGATGTATTTGTAGGCGAAAGAAGGTTCAAGTCTTGCGTATCCTGTGCTTCTGTCTTACAGTATGGTAGTGAGATGTAAACCAGTGACCAAAGCTAAAGACTGGATGTCTTTGGGACTTCTTCAGATGATCCTTGTGTTATGGTTAGAGGTCCGGACGGGACCAGACCGATTCAGGCAATGGACCCAAATGCTAGGGAGCAAGACACAGAGTGGTTTGCAAAAGAAAAAATATTTATTTATAAGGACAAATAAAAGTGCTGCACTGGGGATGCTTGCAGAATGGAGAGTTAGCCCACTGCGGGTGGTGAAAATAGGGAGCTGCAGTTTTCCGAGCAAATCTTGAAGGAGAACTGAGAGCTGCTGTTCAGGGACCAGGACCAGGTGGGACATATGGATCCGAGGCCAGGAACTGAGGGAACGAAGACACAGATGGTGAGTGATTGCACTAGTAACACTGGAAGCCTTCAATGATTCACAACTCTCACTCTCAGTTCTGGAAATAATGTTGTCTTCTTAGAAAATAAGGTTTACTGTTCAGAAATAGTTCTCAGTTCATACATAGTCTCCAGAGGGCAGAGGTCAAGTACTGTGTGTTTGTGACGCAGGACTTAGATGGCTGAGCTCTTAATCATTCAATGTCAGAGTTCATGCAGTTCTTAGAGTTCTTGGAACAGTTCTTTATCATAGCATAGTCACAGACAGGAACAATTGAGAAAGGAATCCCACTGAGACAAGAAGGAACTTAACTGGCTTGAAGCAGAGCCGTGCTCTGAGCTGAGAGTCTTAGAGTGACATTGCTGTGCAGGTAGCCGGGAGCCAGGAACCAGGGTAGAATGGGAGCCACTCAAGAAGTTGTCTGGAATGCCAGGAAAGACAGTTCGCTCTAATACAGGAATTAGAGAGTTGGCCAGGTTACATTGAGTTTAGCTGGGGGAAGTGCCGATGTTTTAGGTGCAGGGGAGCAGCAGGAAGACGTGGTCAAGGTCACAGAGAGGAATCGGGCTCGGTCCACAGGATCATGAAAGCACCTGGAATCTTTGGGATCTCTGGGAAGAATCTGGCTGTGGAATCTCAATCAAGAATCTGGCAACCACTGATCGAAAGTCCAAGTTTAAATAGTCTGCCGCTCATCACTCATTTTTCACAGCAGGTGTGCAGCTGAGATGAGCGGTGAGGAGCAGCAGGTGTGGAACTAACCCAAGGGTGCCATCTGGGGGAAAAACTCACACATAACAAGGTTAAAAACAGAATAAAAACCAGGGGTCAGGGAGAACCATGACACCTTGGATACTGTTGGAATGACTTTGTGTCAAATGAGCAGTTACGTGGGGGGACTCCCATGAGAAATATCATTTGTATAAGACCAGAGGATCCTTGGTTCCATTCCCCATTTGACAAAAAAAAAATCAATAAGCATGTGTTTAATCTCTAAATTGTGCCCAGTGTGGAGTCGAATGCCTTGCATGGCAGCATGCTGACATCAGTGTGCACGTGCATACACTTTGCCCCTTGCTCACTGGCATTTATAAGGGACTATTGTGGATGGAAACCATACTCAGCAGCTCATAGAATTGGGCAGAAAACCTGCGTGTGTATATATTTGGTTTCACTTTAAGCCAAGCCACAATGACTTACTGGTAGGACCAATACAGAGGGTGTAGAACATTTTGTGTGTGTGTTTAAGATGGATTTTTTTTTTTAAACATAAAAAACCACTTCAGCTTGAACCTGTAAACACAACCTTTATGACTATTGAATAGATAGAGAATGAAAGAATCTTACTGTAAGTGTGCTTCAAGTGTGCCAGCTCTCCAGTTTGGTAGTCATCCTCGAAGGTTGTTAATGAGCACAGAATGTCTACTAAAGTTATACTGGCTGAGCTGAAGAAAAGTGGGACGTAGACAGAGAAAGAAAATGGTGTATAGCTGCCAGAAAAGTGGTATTTATGATGAATGTAGAGGCAAGCATGTGTTCCAAGAGTTCCTGCTTAAATGTCTGTGCTCCATCAAGTCAAGTTGTACCACCACAGCATGGGGCTGTGTGCAACTGTGGTGCTGTCCTCCAGCAGGGGTGGGCATCAGTGTGCCATGAAGGGCAAAGACAGTGCAGGTTTTCCTTGCAACCAGTTACCCCAACAGGTAGTTTTACAAATGGTCTCATCCCCTCAACTTAAAGTCCCAGTCATCTGCAAAATTGCCCGTTGAGTGGTCAGGAGAAAGGAAAACCTGTACCACCTTGGCTCTTCATGCCCACCACAATAATTTATTTAATTTGTGATTTTGTGTATTGTTGTAGGATACTTCTTATTGTTATCCTTCATTCTTTTATTACTAGAGTTTCTTTTGTTTAGTGCTTTGATTCCTGGTGAAGTCCTATATAAATAGGCATTATAATTATTCTTAATAATAAATGTGTGATTTTTTTTTTTTTTTTTTTCCGTATAAGTCCCATCGGCATATACATTGCAGGACCTCCCAAACTAGTAAAAAACTGTAACTTATACTCTGGAAAATACAGTAGTATATAGGAACGGATTGTCCATCTTTAAGGAGCCTTAAAGCTCATATTTTCCTGACCTCAGTTATGGTAAGAAAGTTTGATACATATGAATTTTTTACAGATTTTAAATACAATTTCGGCACCTAAAGGACATGTATAATGCAGAACACTACTTTCATGCTTTCATACCTACTTTCATAAGGTTTTGGGTAGAAAAATAGTGGTTCACTGCCTGATTTTTGTGTGAACCTCTGTCTGTGCATAATGTGTATTTTTTTTTTTTCTTTTACAGAATACTCCAATTTTATATTCCTTTCCCTTTTCTGTGCTGAAATCACAAACTGTGAAACTACCAACTGATACGTGGTGTACTTTTTCACTTGGTGGAAGAGATCCAGCAGTGTGGGAAAGCTTCTCTGGGCTTTCCCAGTTCTCCTGTCCTTTTTTTTCCATTTTCCCTGTGATGCAAAACATTTTGTACCCCGTAGCCTCAAACCAGTAACTCATATCCAGGACCTGTAAGCCTGGGGAAGTGTCTGTACAGAATACTTGTGTGTTGGCTGTTATGAATGCCTAGATCTGCAGTGTTGTGCTGTATGACTGGTGGTAGAGGAGGAGTGGTTGATTTAATCAATTGATCACAATTTAAGAGTAGACTGCTGTGTATCCAAACTGAAGAATATGCATAGAATATATGTTAATTTGTGACTTTCTTTTCATAAATGACAATCATCTTTGCTGTAGGCTGCAGGTTATTTGTAGTCTTGCAAATCATTTCCTTATTGCTTCCACAGTGGTTGTATTGCTCATAAAACACAACACATGACTCTTTCTGTAGATTGTTCTTCCCAAACTTAAGGCTCTCCAACGTTTAACAGCACCATGACATCAAAGAGACATTTGTATCACCCAACATGACCTCTTTGAGCATCTCACACCCCCCCCCCCCCCCCCCCCCCCCCACCTCAGGGTTTTACACATCCTTTCTGCATGACCAGCTCCACGGCTTGCAGACCATGTGCAGGCTGAGAAGTTACAGAAATCTTTGAAAGGCCATGACCAACCTTCCGTTTTGTGGCACCTCAGCCTGGGAGCCAACCACATTTCCTGCAGGCATGACATCTAGTGTAATGAATCCACATTAACTAAAGGTGGTTCTTATGTATTTGTTTAAAAGAGGAGATATTTTGGGAAAAATGAATGGGTTTGTAATTCCTCCTGGTTCTTTTTGTAATATACTGCCGCTTACAAAGAACAAGATCAATATATTCCTCAGTTTGAATTTATTGAAAGTCACGCTGAAAACCAGGCCCGGGTCCCCAGAAACAGAGCCCACACACGGACTCCATTTTCTGAGAAGACTTCAAACATGGCTGGCATCATGCTTTTATACGAGACAATGTAGGTGGTATGGTGGGTGGGTTTTAGTCTCACAAACCTAATCTTACTGGCTCCTCACAGACAGAGGGAAGCCCTCCCTTTATCTGAAACTTGCGCATGGCGTACAACAAAAAGCCTTGTTCATTTGTGATAAATGCAGTACAAATAGTAATGGTGATGTAATATGTGCACCATTATTGCAGAGTTTTGGACATATTCAAAAAAAGGTTGAAGAACCTCAAACTCTTAAGCTCTAGAACTGTTGTATCCAAATCTGTTCCTGGGGGGCACCTGCCCTGAATGTTTTCATGTCTATGTGCTCTACTCACACCTGATTATTTCATTTTGGTGCTTCCCACCTCATTGTTGGCTAAGCACACGTTTCAAATTGAATTAGCTCTGGGTGATGCGTGGACGACAACAACAATAACAGTTAATAAATTGGTCCATCTTCTGGAAGGAGTGGTATCTATGTATGTCCTCTAATGTCGTTAGTCTCACATCAACATGACTAGAACTTGTTGCACAGCTGCTGGGCTCTCCTTTGCTGAATGCTGCAGACTGTCATGGTAATATGCATTGTTTTTTTCCCAGACTATAAGTCGCATCAGCATGTTACTCACATGTGACTTGTGTGTCACAACGATTTATAAGTAGGGCTGCAGCTATCGATTATTTTAGTAATAGAGTATTCTATAGATTATTCTGGCAATTAATCGAGTAATTGGTTAAAAAGTACTTTTGCGTTTTTAAACAACATCAACAGTTCAGGGCTCTCCCTAAGCAATGGCACAATGTCACTGCGCCATCACGCAGATTGTCAAATTTAGTGTATCCCTTTCTGTTTTCCTGGGTAATTATTTATTTTTTCATGTCTTTACAAGTTTTGGATCTTTCCCGGTGTCAGGAGCTCAGCCCTCCCCTTAAACCGGACCATAAGCGCAGGCGGTCAGCGTAATCCTCAGTCAGGCTGCACATGAAGATGAGCACAGCCTGTGAAAAACTGTGCTCTGGAGTACATTTTCCACAAAATCCACACTGATAAAACCGCTATGCACCCTGTCAAAGAAAACTTGACATAAAGTGAATATAGAGGGCCGAGTCTATTCACCCGGCGGCGGCCGGGGACGCAAAGCCGTGTCAAATAGTGTATTCGCCTGACCATGGTTGGGCTGAAGTCTTGACATTTTGCTGAAATAGTGAAGGGATGTGGCTTTTCTGTTTTGTTGAAATGTAATTTGTGAAATGTAACCATTTTTAAGTTTTTTTGTTTGTTTGTTTTGTTTTTTTAAGAAAAAGATTGGTGGACTGGGTCCCTGCATGTTTTTTAATCCCTCTTTTCTAGTTAACTAGATAACGATTTGTTTCACAGTGTAATCTTCACGTGCCTTAACTAAAGCACTCCCTCTGCTGAATCACCTCTAAATTATTTACACAATATTCACTTTGTGTGTTTTTAGGAATCCGCTAGCTTAGTGCAGCTACTAGCTCTTAGCCAATTTAGCATGGCAACTTCTCCTGTCTCTCCTGCACTTTTCTGCTCTGGGTGTGAAATGTTTAGTTATTCCTCGGCCTCCTTTAGCAGTAATGGTACTTGTAATAACTGTAGCTTATTCGTAGCTTTGGAGGCCAGGCTGGGTGAATTGGAGACTCGGCTCCGCACCGTGGAAAATTCTACAGCTAGCCAGGCCCCTGTAGTCGGTGCGGACCAAGGTAGCTTAGCCGCCGTTAGTTTCCCTCTGGCAGATCCCGAGCAGCCGGGAAAGCAGGCCGACTGGGTGACTGTGAGGAGGAAGTGTAGCCTTAAACAGAAGCCCCGTGTACACCCCCAACCCATTCATATTTCTAACCGTTTTTCCCCACTCAACGACACACCTGCCGGGGATCAAACTCTGGTTATTGGCGACTCTGTTTTGAGAAATGTGAAGTTAGCGACACCAGCAACCATAGTCAATTGTCTTCCGGGGGCCAGAGCAGGCGACATTGAAGGAAATTTGAAACTGCTGGCTAAGGCTAAGCGTAAATTTGGTAAGATTGTAATTCACGTCGGCAGTAATGACACCTGGTTACGCCAATCGGAGGTCACTAAAATTAACATTGAGTCGGTGTGTAACTTTGCAAAAACAATGTCGGACTCTGTAGTTTTCTCTGGGCCCCTCCCCAATCGGACCAGGAGTGACATGTTTAGCTGCATGTTATCCTTGAATTGCTGGCTGTCTGAGTGGTGTCCAAAAAATGAGGTGGGCTTCATAGATAATTGGCAAAGCTTCTGGGGAAAACCTGGTCTTGTTAGGAGAGACGGCATCCATCCCACTTTGGATGGAGCAGCTCTCATTTTTAGAAATCTAGTCAATTTTCTTAAATCCTCCAAACCGTGACTATCCAGGGTTCTGACCAGGAAGCAGAGTTGTAGTCTTACACACCTCTCTGCAGCTTCTCTCCAGCTGCCATCCCCTCATTACCCCATCCTCGTAGAGACGGTGCCTGCTCCCAGACCACCAATAACCAGCAAAAATGTATTTAAGCATAAAAATTCAAAAAGAAAAAATAATATAGCACCTTCAACTGCACCACAGACTAAAACAGTTAAATGTGGTCTATTAAACATTAGGTCTCTCTCTTCTAAGTCCCTGTTGGTAAATGATATAATGATGGATCAACATATTGATTTATTCTGCCTTACAGAAACCTGGTTACAGCAGGATGAATATGTTAGGTTAAATGAGTCAACACCCCCGAGTCACACTAACTGCCAGAACGCTCGTAGCACGGGCTGAGGCGGAGGATTAGCAGCAATCTTCCATTCCAGCTTATTAATTAATCAAAAACCCAGACAGAGCTTTAATTCATTTGAAAGCTTGACTCTTAGTCTTGTCCATCCAAATTGGAAGTCCCAAAAAACTGTTTTATTTGTTATTATCTATCGTCCACCTGGTCGTTACTGTGAGTTTCTCTGTGAATTTTCAGACCTTTTGTCTGACTTAGTGCTTAGCTCAGATAAGATAATTATAGTGGGCGATTTTAACATCCACACAGATGCTGAGAATGACAGCCTCAACACTGCATTTAATCTATTATTAGACTCAATTGGGTTTGCTCAAAATGTAAATGAGTCCACCCACCACTTTAATCATATCTTAGATCTTGTTCTGACTTATGGTATGGAAATTGAAGACTTAACAGTATTCCCTGAAAACTCCCTTCTGTCTGATCATTTCTTAATAACATTTACATTTACTCTGATGGACTACCCAGCAGTGGGGAATAAGTTTCATTACACTAGAAGTCTTTCAGAAAGCGCTGTAACTAGGTTTAAGGATATGATTCCTTCTTTATGTTCTCTAATGCCATATACCAACACAGTGCAGAGTAGCTACCTAAACTCTGTAAGTGAGATAGAGTATCTCATCAATAGTTTTACATCCTCATTGAAGACAACTTTGGATGGGGTAGCTCCTCTGAAAAAGAGAGCTTTAAATCAGAAGTGCCTGACTCCGTGGTATAACTCACAAACTCGCAGCTTAAAGCAGATAACCCGTAAGTTGGAGAGGAAATGGCGTCTCACTAATTTAGAAGATCTTCACTTAGCCTGGAAAAAGAGTCTGTTGCTCTATAAAAAAAAAGCCCTCCGTAAAGCTAGGACATCTTACTACTCATCACTAATTGAAGAAAATAAGAACAACCCCAGGTTTCTTTTCAGCACTGTAGCCAGGCTGACAAAGAGTCAGAGCTCTATTGAGCCGAGTATTCCTTTAA
The DNA here is from genome assembly GCF_902500255.1 of Thalassophryne amazonica. Taxonomy (NCBI): domain Eukaryota; kingdom Metazoa; phylum Chordata; class Actinopteri; order Batrachoidiformes; family Batrachoididae; genus Thalassophryne; species Thalassophryne amazonica. Next base: position 95,232,167 of record NC_047110.1, on the reverse strand, counting down.
CTTTAACTAGTAATGACTTCATGACTTTCTTTGCTAATAAAATTTTAACTATTAGAGAAAAAATTACTCATAACCATCCCAAAGACGTATCGTTATCTTTGGCTGCTTTCAGTGATGCCGGTATTTGGTTAGACTCTTTCTCTCCGATTGTTCTGTCTGAGTTATTTTCATTAGTTACTTCCTCCGGACCATCAACATGTCTATTAGACCCCATTCCTACCAGGCTATGTACCACAGGCTTTTAAGGTGGTAGTAATTAAACCATTACTTAAAAAGCCATCACTTGGCCCAGCTATCTTGGCTAATTATAGGCCAATCTCCAACCTTCCTTTTCTCTCAAAAATTCTTGAAAGGGTAGTTGTAAAACAGCCAACTGATCATCTGCAGAGGAATGGTCTATTTGAAGAGTTTCAGTCAGGTTTTAGAATTCATCATAGTACAGAAACAGCATTAGTGAAGGTTACAAATGATCTTCTTATGGCCTCAGACAGTGGACTCATCTATGTGCTTGTTCTGTTAGACCTCAGTGCTGCTTTTGATACTGTTGACCATAAAATTTTATTACAGAGATTAGAGCATGCCATAGGTATTAAAGGCACTGCGCTGCGGTGGTTTGAATCATATTTATCTAATAGATTACAATTTGTTCATGTAAATGGGGAATCGTCTTCACAGACTAAGGTTAATTATGGAGTTCCACAAGGTTCTGTGCTAGGACCAATTTTATTCACTTTATACATGCTTCCCTTAGGCAGTATGATTAGACGGCATTGCTTAAATTTTCATTGTTACGCAGATGATACCCAGCTTTATCTATCCATGAAGCCAGAGGACACACACCAATTAGCTAAACTGCAGGATTGTCTTACAGACATAAAGACATGGATGACCTCTAATTTCCTGCTTTTAAACTCAGATAAAACTGAAGTTATTGTACTTGGCCCCACAAATCTTAGAAACATGGTGTCTAATCAGATCCTTACTCTGGATGGCATTACCCTGATGTCTAGTAATACTGTGAGAAATCTTGGAGTCATTTTTGATCAGGATATGTCATTCAATGCGCATATTAAACAAATATGTAGGACTGCTTTTTTGCATTTACGCAAAATCTCTAAAATTAGAAAGGTCTTGTCTCAGTGATGCTGAAAAACTAATTCATGCATTTATTTCCTCTAGGCTGGACTATTGTAATTCATTATTATCAGGTTGCCCTAAAAGTTCCCTGAAAAGCCTTCAGTTAATTCAAAATGCTGCAGCTAGAGTACTAACAGGGACTAGAAGGAGAGAGCATATCTCACCCATATTGGCCTCTCTTCATTGGCTTCCTGTTAATTTTAGAATAGAATTTAAAATTCTTCTTCTTACTTATAAGGTTTTGAATAATCAGGTCCCATCTTATCTTAGGGACCTCATAGTATCATATCACCCCAATAGAGCGCTTCGCTCTCAGACTGCAGGCTTACTTGTAGTTCCTAGGGTTTGTAAGAGTAGAATGGGAGGCAGAGCCTTCAGCTTTCAGGCTCCTCTCCTCTGGAACCAACTCCCAATTCAGATCAGGGAGACAGACACCCTCTCTACTTTTAAGATTAGGCTTAAAACTTTCCTTTTTGCTAAAGCTTATAGTTAGGGCTGGATCAGGTGACCCTGAATCATCCCTTAGTTATGCTGCTATAGACTTAGACTGCTGGGGGGTTCCCATGATGCACTGAGTGTTTCTTTCTCTTTTTGCTCTGTATGCACCACTCTGCATTTAATCATTAGTGATTGATCTCTGCTCCCCTCCACAGCATGTCTTTTTCCTGGTTCTCTCCCTCAGCCCCAACCAGTCCCAGCAGAAGACTAGCCCCTCCCTGAGCCTGGTTCTGCTGGAGGTTTCTTCCTGTTAAAAGGGAGTTTTTCCTTCCCACTGTCGCCAAGTGCTTGCTCACAGGGGGTCGTTTTGATCATTGGGGTTTTTTACGTAATTATTGTATGCCCTTGCCTTACAATATAAAGCGCCTTGGGGCAACTGTTTGTTGTGATTTGGCGCTATATAAATAAAATTGATTTGATTTGATTTTTCTGTGATTCAGCAGATGCATTTCAGCCTCAGTCAGTTTTTTTGTTGTTATTATTGTATTTAAGTTAGTGGTTGTGAAGCATTGTACGTTGCTCAAAAAAGTGAAAATTAGAAAGTGAACTACTCTGTGCAGAGTGGACTTCTGCTGAGAGGATCTTCTTTCAGAGACTGTTTGTCAGTGTGGCTGGGGATGGAGCTGTGACTCGCCCAGTGCGAGGGGAGTGCTGAGCCCCTCACACTGGGCAGAGAGAGACAGCAGCCGGCCGCTGGGCAAATAGCTACTGCCCACATAAAGCGGAGAGCAGCCAGCGGACTAAACAGTGTGTTTTTTAAAAAACAGACAAACACACTGCTTTGCTTTAAATGCCCTGTAAACTATTTCAGATGATCAGTGTGGACCGTCTTTCTTGCTTTATTTTACTCTGTGTGCCACTTTGGAAAGCTGTAGCTTTTGGTGCTACATTTATTAGCTCTTCCACAGCTTATGCCCATGCTCTAGTCTTCTGTTTTGTTTTGTTTTGTTTTTTTCTGGGGACATTACAGCACCACCCACAGGCCTGGCATATGTACTACAATGTTAAACAGAGCTTCAAGGCACAGAATTTCCTTTGAACATTTTTTGTAATCAAATTCTTCGAGTTACTCTACTAATCATTTCAGCCCTATTTACTAATCATTTCAGCCCTATTTATAAGTGACATTTATTTTTGAAATGTGGTGCTATTGCTTCATGCAACAAGAAGTAAACTTAATTTAATTGGTGCATTATTTAGTTATAATGCAAACACAGCAATGGCGAGCAGAAGCAAATGGGTTAATTAATGTATTGTACAAGGAATTGGAGTAAACTGCTTTCTGTGGCCACTGAAGAGATGAAAATGTCTGAACAGTGGCTCTGTTCAGAGCTAAATGTGTGCACATTAACCTCAATAAATATAATTAAATGTTTTAAAACTCTGTGTAGTAATGTTATTGTAGCTGGCACCAAAAACTGAGGAAACTCCATCTTATACTTCTTTATTCAGAACTAAACATGTGCAAGTTTAACTCACTAAAACTCTTTTTTTTTTTTTTTTTTTTACTTTGTCTCCTTCTTGACATATCCTGTTGCATCATAACAGAGTACTACTGCATCTTGCTGGATACATTAGGGGGGAAAGTGTCCATAAATCAGGCTGCCAGAAATGCAACACAAGGCTCACCAGCCAAAAACCAAAAGCCACCAAGATCCAGTCAGCATAAACTGACAGCAGTCTTTCTTCCTTTTCAGCTTCCGCTTGCAATAACATCCCTCTGTCATCCGTCCATAGTTTTTTCTTTCCACTGCAACATGCAAGTTGTGACTGCAACATAATGGCATTCTGTTGGTCACTTCTCAGCCTGTTGTGCTGCCATCACATCGTATTCGTGACATTTCATATTGACATGGAGACAATTCGTGGTGATTCCCGGTGAGATTTTGTCAGGTCTAGATGAGGCTGCATAGTAACAGTCTTGTGTTGGTGCCATAAGAGCGTGGCGGGTGGAACACTTTTCCAAGCCATATGGCCACCACCTGTGATCATCTACAGTTCATGGTGGTTTAGCATATAGATCATAGATCTTTCAAAAACCTGGTTTAGAATGTGTGAAATCTCACTTTTGTGACAGAGCTGTTTGTAAGGAGCTCAGTGCAACACAGTGCAGAAAGACATATGATGCAGTATGGAGTCCTTGTGATACACAGCCCTGTATGGTTTGTTTGTTTGTTTGTTTGTTTTTTTTTAAACCCATTTTTAATGGCTGTACTTACATAATTAGCTGAATCTGTTCAGCCAATCACCAGCAGGAACAGGTGTGAGTATGGTAGGGAGAAATGGAAAAGATATTGTGCTCTTGTTCCAGATGACCTCATTTAGGGGCCAACTGCTTTAAAGGACAGATTCAAGTTCTGAGATGTTGGGGAAGGAGGAGAGGGGGATAAAAAGTGGTGTGCCTGCCACACATCCATCTCCGCCTCACACAATGGAGGAATTAGCCCTCCCTCGCTCCCGGGCTTTGCCCAAGGAAGTGAATGTTTACCCTTGTTATTTGATGGTTCCTGTTTTGTAGTCTTGAAGAATAAAGCAACACGGGAGGCTTAAAGGCCTTCTAGCCCTCTACAGTTATATTTCAATGTGCTGTCAGGTGTTGCTTTGCACATATGCTCTATGAATAGAGACAAGTTATATCAGGTGCCTGCTCACTGCTGCTTTACACACACACACACACACACACACACACACACACACACACACACACACACACACACACACAGGGAACACAAACCACCAATCCCTGTCAGTTCTACTTAAGCCTGGTTCAAATTGTCTGTAGGTTTCCAATACCTGAGAGATGACACGCATGAAGATAAAAATCATAGAACTAACAGTTTTGGTCATACTGTATGTGGTGTGCAGCCACACTGTAAAGACAACACACCACACATGAACAGATTTCACACACGAACATTCCCAGGTCAGGCGGGAAATCTGTCAAAATCTCTCGAGATTAAACGCAACTTCGGAGTAAACAAACATGGTAAATTTGTAGACTATTTCTATTTCTGGAGAAAAAAAAATGATACAAAAAGTAAAGGAGTGGTGACAGTGCGACCACTGGAGCGCCATAACAGCTGTTTTGATTTTGGATTCTGCTCTGTGCGTCCGTCACCTCCCTTTCTGATTGGCTACACGTCACATTCAGCAGGCTGTGTGCTCGTTAGATGTCTGAGGACACAGCACACGCTCCCATATCGGGCCAAGACAATCCAACATGTTGAATATCCCTGATTTGCAGTGTGAGGGGCCCCGACGTCCTTCTGAGCAGACTAGAGCGTTCTTAACGCACCACGCACAGCAGAAATATTTGATAAAATTATCTTTAGTGTCATCACGATAATCTGGGCGTCCTTAAGATTGTCGGAAGGGGAAGATCGGGTCTGATATCGGCCGAATTATCTTGCCGTGTGAACCAGGCATTAGGCTGTTATTTCACTGCGTATGCTGCATTTTGTAAAACGTTAGCTTGCTGTCAAAGGGATGAAAGAAATATAAGTTGTGGAGTTATACAGTATAAACAGTGTGTGGCATTGCAAGAGTGCTTCTTGGGATTAACATGCTGAGTTGTGTCCACTGCAAGAAGTAAAATGTCGCTACAATTGCGCACCCTTCCTTTTACACACACCTTGTGCAGCACAGTGCACATTGAGTGAGTGCAGAGGTTGGATGGAAACATCATGTCATCGTAGTTGCACCCTCCCTGACTGGCCACACTGTGGTGCTTTGTGTGCAACAGATAGAAGAGATGCAAGGATGAGAGAGAGAGAGAGAGAGACAGAGAGAGAGAGAGAGAGAGAGAACGCGAACGCTGCAGGCACTTGAATGTGCACACCAAGATGTGATCATTTCCCTCTTTCCTTCTCACGCTTGTGCAGATGTTGTTTCTCGGGTCGTTCTGTCCTGTGTTTTCTTGTGGTGCAGGCAAATGCCTATACCTACGTACACCGTGAGGTCTCGTTTCCCAGGAGACGCACAACTGCGTGTGCTCGGAAGGTGACAGAGGGATGGGGGGGGGGTGTGGATGGAAAGAGGCGGAGACAGAGGGGTGGCACATCGAACCAGGAATGGAAAGAGGACTATAGAGCGGTGAAGTAATGAGAGGTGTCGTTAGAGGGGAGCTGTGGAGGGGTGACAGGGAGGGGGCAGCAAAGCGAGGCCAGGCGGGTGGCATGGCGGTGGGGCCTCCTTATGTCCCGGTCCCCTCTTGTCCCTCCTGGTCCTTTTTTTTTTTTTTGCGGACAGCATCTGCAGCCTGCTTTACATGCAAAACACACCCTGCAGAGAGGGCGTCTACACATGGGGCTAAGGGGGACAGAAGAAAAGCATTCCTGAGGCAGCGCCGGGAGAAATGGCAGTCGGGTCTCTTCAACAGCCTCTCTCAACCAGTGTCTCTCCAAGATGAAGCTGTGGGCGGGGGGGGTGCGGTAATGAGGGATGAGGGGATGAATTCTCTGCAGATTATTTTGCTTTGAATCTGTGTTTTTCTCATTTCCATACACGCTATCAACCAATTTCACAGTGATCACTGTTATTTTAAAATTCTCATTTGTTGTTTTTCCTCACAGGCCAAAGCAAGTGAGGCTTTTGATATCTGAGCGTCTTTTAAAATGAGACTGTTTCTCGTCCTGTCTTGATTGAGCTTGTAAATCAGCTTTGTTCAGTAGTAACCTGATGCAGTCCCCCTCTGTTGTTCAGGTGGGCAGGTGCGAAAACAGCACTCGCAGTTGGATGCACACAGTACAAGCTCTGGTCACAATCGGTTGTGGTGGTTAAAAAATGGACGTGTGTGTGCTCATGTCTGAAAGACAGAAATCCTGCATCAACATACACAGATGACATTGCAACATACTGAACTGAGTTTGTTGAGGAGCCCAACATCTTGAAAACAAACTGGAGGTCCAGCAGGTTTCTGGAAAACGTCCTATTTCAATGACTGTCATCAAGCATCTAAAAATACACTTTCTCATGAGGAAAACTTCTTATTTGGGTCTCTAATCTCTCCCTCACTGTTGACTATTCACTTAGCTCACCATCACAAACAATGATTTTTATATTTGATTTTCTCAGTTGCAGCTTTTCTGTTATGTTGTTGCATGTTCTTTCAATCTCGTGTTACGGAGTCCGTTGTCTCAATAGAATGGCCATACCAGATGTCTGGTCTGTTTAGGGTTTCTTCCAGTAAAATAATGAAGAAATAATTGGTGCGTTTTTCCTAACCACTGTTGCAAATGCCCATGCTCATGGAGTAGGTAAAGAGACCAGGGGCCTCATGTACAAAGACTTAAATGGATTTCCTACTGAAACATGGCATACACTAAAACCCAGAAACTGGCTTAAGCACAACAATATCCAAATGTATCAAAGTGTGCATACGCATGGATCCAAGCATGTTCCATTTATAAATCCCACTGAACGTGGAATTGAGCGCACATGCAGATGTGGTTGCATGGCAGGGGAGCTGGAATTGGTAGACCTCATGCTTTGAGGTGACTTGTATTATGATCTGGCGCTGCAGTAAAGTCCATAAGTATTTGGACAGTGACACTTTTACACATGGTCCATAGTTTAGAGCCCATAAGTAATTGGACACACTAAATGTACAAAACATCACTGCTTTCAATAGCTTAATGGTAAAGTGTCTGTTCCATAGTACAGTGATTGTTGGTTCAAGGCCAGCTATAGTCTCTCTTTGGCAGCACGGTGGCTTAGTGGTTAGCAATGTTGCCTCACAGCAAGAAGGTCTTGTTGTGAAAAGGATTGTTTCCCACCTGGTCCTTTCAGGGTGGAGTTTGCAAGTTCTCCCTGTGTCTGCATGGGTTTCCTCCGGGAACTTCAGTTTCCTCCTACAATCAAAAACATGCTGGCGTTGGTCCTCGGATGCTGGACTGTGGCTGGTCACTGCTCCGAGTGTTTGTGTCTAACTGTAATTACGATGGGTTAAGTGCAGAGAAGAAATTTTATTGTATGTACTGTATGTACAATGACAATAAAGACCTTTCATTAATTTATTTTATAGCCACTTGTCCTTTGACAAGTTAGGAGATGGATACATGAACATTTCCACATCATTGAAAATATCTTGGCTTTCATTTTCTGCAATCACTAAGAAATACAAACAATATGGCATTGAATAGTAAATCTGTCAGGAAGAGGCAGTTCTCAAACAGTGACTGCAAAGCGACAAGTGAAGGGAGCCACCAAAATATGACATGACAACTTCAATGAGTTTTAGACTTCTGTGGCTGTGATTAGAGAAACTGTGTATCTAAACTTTAGTTTGTTGCCCCACTAGCCACCGTTTCATTTTTGTGGAGTTGAAAACAGATCTAAAATCTAGGCTTGAGTCTCTAATGTGCCTTCTTGAAAGCTTTAGATAAAAATTCATGTCTTATTTTTAAGAAAACTCTTTGGCTACATGTTCTGTTTGACATAATTCGGTATAAAAATGAGCCCGACTACAACTATTGCAGCAGTGACTTATGGGTGTGAAAGTGTTTTCAGCATTTTTTTAAAAAAAGTACCTCTACTCATAATGTTTCCCACCTCTTGCTTCTGACCTGTTAACCACTTTTCCTTCCTAGAGGGTGATGCTGCCTTACAAGTACTCACTTCCTAGCTGTCCCCTGTGCTGCCATTACGGCCTCCTATTGTTAGAAGAGGAAAAAACATTACTAGAGACTCAAGGCCTAATATTATAATCATGCATTTTATTCCATGGCTTTCTCTTTTTACTTTTTCCTTCCATTATGCTGGTGGTAAGTTACTATACAGCCCCGAACAATGTATCCAACACTAACCAGATGTCACTGCATCTGAGTCATCTTCTCCAGAGGATGCTGTGTGTGTGTGTGTGTGTGTGTGTGTGTGTGTGTGTGTGTGTGTGTGTGTGTGTGTGTGTGTGTGTGTGTGTGTGTGTGTGTGTGTGTGTGTGTGTGTGTGTGTGTGTGTGTGTGTGTGTGTGTGTGTGTGTGTGTGTGTGTGTGTGTGTGTGTGTTCTCTGCCACCAATGACAGCACACGTGTAAGCTGTACATTCACATATGTGCGGGCACCTGATATTTTCTGATATTTTGCCAGGATATGCTGTAACAACTCAGCATTTACCGTTGTCCTCCTCACATCAGTTCTTCAAAGTCACCTTCCACTATGTCAGACAGAATATTTTGGAAGCATTTGAGCAAATACCACAGAGACGTTTAGGCCTAATTCATCACAGGCTTTGCAGTCAAGCGTCTGACTGTCATCCTGTACCAGTTTTCTGTGGAGTCAGCCTGAGGTCACCAAATGTCTTAGCTTCATGTGCTCTGCCAGGAACGGAGGAGAGGCATAACTGACTCATTGTAGGGATATGGGACACTGAAGTGACATTTCGTGATGTTTCATCTGACGCAGGCTGTCTGAGTGGCTGCCTGTCTTTCTAGGCCCTGATGGGAAAATGGAAAGAAATTTGGTTGCGGTTCTGATGCTACTTGTCTTTGTCAGTCTTTCTGTTTACTGTAGGACATCTTTATTAGTGCGCAAATGTAATATATTATCCTCCAGACAGAAGCAGTAAGTGTTTGACCTGCCATACTGACTTTGCAGGAAAATTGTGCTCATGTATGTGACTTAAATAGAATATGGTCATTGTTTTAATTTTTCCTCAAAAACTATTCCCTTGTCTGTAACCTTTAATCCACCACATCTACACTGTTTAAAAAATAGAGAAAATTTAAAAACTTAAAGGGGAACTCTAGCTTTTTTCAACTTGAGCTTAATGTCTGTGGGTTCATCTTTTTACGTGGTAGGAAATGAGTTGGAGTACAAACACTGTCTCAAATCAAATCAATTTCATTTATATAGCGCCAAATCACAACAAACAGTTGTCCCAAGGCACTTTATATTGTAAGGCAAAGCCATACAATAATTACGGAAAAACCCCAACGGTCAAAACGACCCCCTGTGAGCAAGCACTTGGCAACAGTGGGAAGGAAAAACTCCCTTTTAACAGGAAGAAACCTCCAGCACAACCAGGCTCAGGGAGGGGCAGTCTTCTGCTGGGACTGGTTGGGGCTGAGGGGAGAGAATCAGGAAAAAGACATGCTGTGGAGGGGAGCAGAGATCAATCACTAATGATTAAATGCAGAGTGGTGCATACAGAGCAAAAAGAGAAAGAAACACTCAGTGCATCATGGGAACCCCCCAGCAGTCTAAGTCTATAGCAGCATAACTAAGGGATGGTTCAGGGTCACCTGATCCAGCCTTACTATAAGCTTTAGCAAAAAGGAAAGTTTTAAGCCTAATCTTAAAAGTAGAGAGGGTGTCTGTCTCCCTGATCCGAATTGGGAGCTGGTTCCAGAGGAGAGGAGCCTGAAAGCTGAAGGCTCTGCCTCCCATTCTACTCTTACAAACCCTAGGAACTACAAGTAAGCCTGCAGTCTGAGAGCAAAGTGCTCTATTGGGGTGATATGGTACTATGAGGTCCCTAAGATAAGATGGGACCTGATTCCTCAAAACCTTATAAGAAAGAAGAAGAATTTTAAATTCTATTCTAGAATTAACAGGAAGCCAATGAAGAGAGGCCAATATGGGTGAGATATGCTCTCTCCTTCTAGTCCCTGTCAGTACTCTAGCTGCAGCATTTTGAATTAACTGAAGGCTTTTCAGGGAACTTTTAGGACAACCTGATAATAATGAATTACAATAGTCCAGCCTAGAGGAAATAAATGCATGAATTAGCAGCATCACTCTGAGACAAGACCTTTCTAATTTTAGAGATATTGCGCAAATGCAAAAAAGCAGTCCTACATATTTGTTTAATATGTGCATTGAATGACATATCCTGATCGAAAATGACTCCAAAATTTCTCACAGTATTGCTAGAGGTCAGGGTAATGCCATCCAGAGTAAGGATCTGGTTAGACACCATGTTTCTAAGATGTGTGGGGCCAAGTACAATAACTTCAGTTTTATCTGAGTTTAAAAGCAGGAAATTAGAGGTCATCCATGTCTTTATGTCTGTAAGACAATCCTGCAGTTTAGCTAATTGGTGTGTGTCCTCTGGCTTCATGGATAGATAAAGCTGGGTATCGTCTGCGTAACAATGAATATTTAAGCAATGCTGTCTAATAATACTGCCTAAGGGAAGCATGTATAAAGTGAATAAACCTGAATAGCACAGAACCTTGTGGAACTCCATAATTAACCTTAGTCTGTGAAGAAGATTACCCATTTACATGACCAAATTGTAATCTATTAGATAAATATGATTCAAACCACCGCAGCGCAGTGCCTTTAATACCTATGGCATGCTCTAATCTCTGTAATAAAATTTTATGGTCAACAGTATCAAAAGCAGCACTGAGGTCTAACAGAACAAGCACAGAGATGAGTCCACTGTCTGAGGCCATAAGAAGATCATTTGTAACCTTCACTAATGCTGTTTCTGTACTATGATGAATTCTAAAACCTGACTAAAACTCTTCAAATAGACCATTACTCTGCAGATGATCAGTTAGCTGTTTTACAACTACCCTGTCAAGAATTTTTGAGAGAAAAGGAAGGTTGGAGATTGGCCTATAATTAGCTAAGATAGCTGGGTCAAGTGATGGCTTTTTAAGTAATGGTTTCATTACTGCCACCTTAAAAGCCTGTGGTACATAGCCAACTAATAAAGATAGATTGATCATATTTAAGATCGAAGCATTAAATAATGGTAGGGCTTCCTTGAGCAGCCTGTTTTTTCTAACTCAACAGTTAGAAAAAACTTTCAGTAAACTGCTTCTTGAACAGGTGAAAATTTCAGTAAAACTGTCTAGTAGCATGGAAAGGATCCCTATGGAGGTCAACTTGTAAGTTGACCTCACAAAATGGAAAGAAACTATCAAAGGACTGAATATGTACGGAGTCATTTACTTTAAGTATGCCGTCTGGTTGCCAGTGCCGCTCTTCATTGAGACATTCAAATTCAGTCGTTGATGATGGTTGCCCTCATTCCTGCTCCATGTCGATGCTCATCATTATCGAGCTTTAGTGTGAAGAAGGAATTGCTTTAATTGTTCATACTTGGGTACAGAAATCTTGAACCGCTTATCCGGGATCGGGTCGTGGAAGCAACAGCTCCAGCAGGGGACCCCAAACTTCCCTTTCCCCAGGTCACATCAACCACCTGTGATTGGGGGATCCTGAGGCGTTCCCAGGCCATGGTGGAGATATAATCTCTCCACCCTGTCCTGGATCTGTCCTGGTCTCCTCCCAGCTGGACATGCCTGCAACACCTCCCTAGGGAGGCGCCCAGGGAGCATCCTTACCAGATGCCCGAACCACCTCAGCTCGCTTCTTTCAACGCCATGGAGCAGCAGCTCTACGCCAAGCTCTTCACAGATGACCGAGCTTCTCACACTATCTCTAAGAGAGACACCAGCCACCCTCCTGAGGAAACCCAATTCGGCCCCTTATACCCATGATCTAGTTCTTTCGGTCATGACCCAACCCTCATGACCATAGGTGAGAGTAGGAATGAAAAATGACCAGTAGATCGAGAGCTTCGCCTTTTGGCTCAGCTCCCTTTTCATCACAACAGTATGGTAAAGCGAATGCAATGCTATCCCTGCTGCTCCAATTCTCTGGCCAATCTCACGCTCCATTGTTCCCTCACTCGTGAACTGGACCCCGAGGTACTAGAACTTCTTCACTTGGGGCAAGACCTCATTCACGACCCGGAGTATGCAATCCATCAGTTTCCTGCTGAGAACCATGGCCTCAGATTTAGAGGTGCAGATCCTCATCCCAGTCTCTTCACACTCGAACTGCTGCGAACCAACCCAGTGAGTGCTGGAGGTCACACATAAGCATTACCGTGTAAGTTTATTTTTCAACAACTTATTTAGGTACATTGAACTTGAGATTGTGAATTGATTTGAGTGGAATTTTTCAAATTAGTTTCACTGAACATGTTGCAGAAACAGTGAATGTTTTAACACCAACTTGTTTAGTTTGGAATTTCTGATGTTGATGTTTTTTTCCTGTCAGCAATGACATTTTTGCGCAGTGAAGTTGTTAATTTAGAAAATCTGAACTAGTCATGTTTTGCACTTCAGCTTGTTTTTGAGAGTAATCCCTTAATATAACTATTGCAACTTAGTTTATTCAGTCTAGTGTTATTGAAACTACGGACATCAGATCTTTCTGTGAAGGCTTTCAGTTGTCCAGGTGGTTTCCATAGTAGAGAAGTTTGAATCTTCGACTGGACTAGGTTGCTTGACGCGAGGACGTTTCGCTTCTCTACTATGGACATCAGATACATATTCTTCTGCAAACCAATCAATATCATCATGGGACATTCAGCTCTCACTGCGGTATTGTATCACTTCCTGTTCCGAAGCACAGCGGTGTTTTGCTGCATCTGTTAGCTGTTTAATCTGCACAGTTAGATTGATCTAGTTACCTAGATAATGATTTGTTTCACAGTGTAATCTTCACGTGCCTTAACTAAAGCACTCCCTCTGCTGAATCACCTCTAAATTATTTACCCATTATTCACTTTGTGTGTTTTTAGTAATCCGCTAGCTTAGCGCAGCTACTAGCTCTTAGCCGGTTTAGCATGGCGGCTTCTCCTGTCTCTCCCGCACTTTTCTGCTCTGGGTGTGAAATGTTTAGTTATTCCTCGGCCTCCTTTAGCAGTAATGGTACTTGTAATAAGTGTAGCTTATTCGTAGATTGGAGGCCAGGCTGGGCGAATTGGAGACTCGGCTCCACACCGTGGAAAATTCTACAGCTAGCCAAGCCCCTGTAGTCGGTGCGGACCAAGGTAGCTTAGCCGCCGTTAGTTTCCCTCTGGCAGATCCTGAGCAGCCGGGAAAGCAGGCCAACTGGGTGACTGTGAGGAGGAAGCGTAGTCCTAAACAGAAGCCCCGTGTACACCGCCAACCCGTTCACATTTCTAACCGTTTTTCCCCCACTCGACGACAGACCCGCCGAGGATCAAACTTTGGTTATTGGCGACTCTGTTTTGAGAAATGTGAAGTTAGCGACACCAGCAACCATAGTCAATTGTCTTCCGGGGGCCAGAGCAGGCGACATTGAAGGAAATTTGAAACTGCTGTCTAAGGCTAAGCGTAAATTTGGTAAGATTGTAATTCACGTCGGCAGTAATGACACCTGGTTACGCCAATCGGAGGCCACTAAAATTAACATGAATCGGTGTGTAACTTTGCAAAAACAATGTCGGACTCTGTAGTTTTCTCTGGGCCCCTCCCCAATCAGACTGGGAGTGACATGTTTAGCCGCATGTTCTCCCTGAATTGCTGGCTGTCTGAGTGGTGTCCAAAAAATGAGGTGGGCTTCAGAGATAATTGGCAAAGCTTCTGGGGAAAACCTGGTCTTGTTAGGAGAGACGGCATCCATCCCTCAGCTCTCATTTCTAGAAATCTGGCCAATTTTCTTAAATCCTCCAAACCGTGACTATCCAGGTTTGGGACCAGGAAGCAGAGTTGTAGTCTTACACACCTCTCTGCAGCTTCTCTCCCCCTGCCATCCCCTCATTACCCCATCCCCGTAGAGACGGTGCCTGCTCCCAGACCACCAATAACCAGTAAAAATCTATTTAAGCATAAAAATTCCAAAAGAAAAAATAATATAGCACCTTCAACTGCACCACAGACTAAAACAGTTAAATGTGGTCTATTAAACATTAGGTCTCTCTCTTCTAAGTCCCTGTTAGTAAATGATATAATAATTGATCAACATATTGATTTATTCTGCCTTTCAGAAACCTGGTTACAGCAGGATGAATATGTTAGTTTAAATGAGTCAACACGCCCGAGTCACACTAACTGTCAGAATGCTCGTAGCACGGGCCGAGGCAGAGGATTAGCAGCAATCTTCCATTCCAGCTTATTAATTAATCAAAAACCCAGACAGAGCTTTAATTCATTTGAAAGCTTGACTCTTAGTCTTGTCCATCCAAATTGAAGTCCCAAAAACCAGTTTTATTTGTTATTATCTATCGTCCACCTGGTCGTTACTGTGAGTTTCTCTGTGAATTTTCAGACCTTTTGTCTGACTTAGTGCTTAGCTCAAATAAGATAATTATAGTGGGTGATTTTAACATCCACACAGATGCTGAGAATGACAGCCTCAACACTGCATTTAATCTATTATTAGACTCAATTGGCTTTGCTCAAAATGTAAATGAGTCCACCCGCCACTTTAATCATATCTTAGATCTTGTTCTGACTTATGGTATGGAAATTGAAGACTTAACAGTATTCCCTGAAAACTCCCTTCTGTCTGATCATTTCTTAATAACATTTACATTTACTCTGATGGACTACCCAGCAGTAGGGAATAAGTTTCATTACACTAGAAGTCTTTCAGAAAGCGCTGTAACTAGGTTTAAGGATATGATTCCTTCTTTATGTTCTCTAATGCCATATACCAACACAGTGCAGAGTAGCTACCTAAACTCTGTAAGGGAGATAGAGTATCTCGTCAGTAGTTTTACATCCTCATTGAAGACAACTTTGGATGCTGTAGCTCCTCTGAAAAAGAGAGCTTTAAATCAGAAGTGCCTGACTCCGTGGTATAACTCTCAAACTCGCAGCTTAAAGCAGATAACCCGTAAGTTGGAGAGGAAATGGCGTCTCACTAATTTAGAAGATCTTCACTTAGCCTGGAAAAAGAGTCTGTTGCTCTATAAAAAAGCCCTCCGTAAAGCTAGGACATCTTACTACTCATCACTAATTGAAGAAAATAAGAACAACCCCAGGTTTCTTTTCAGAACTGTAGCCAGGCTGACAAAGAGTCAGAGCTCTATTGAGCTGAGTATTCCTTTAACTTTAACTAGTAATGACTTCATGACTTTCTTTGCTAATAAAATTTTAACTAATAGAGAAAAAATTACTCATAACCATCCCAAAGACGTATCGTTATCTTTGGCTGCTTTCAGTGATGCCGGTGTTTGGTTAGTCTTTTTATCTCCGATTGTTCAGTCTGAGTTATTTTCATTAGTTACTTCCTCCAAACCATCAACATGTCTATTAGACCCCATTCCTACCAGGCTGCTCAAGGAAGCCCTACCATTATTTAATGCTTCGATCTTAAATATGATCAATATCTTTATTAGTTGGCTATGTACCACAGGCTTTTAAGGTGGCAGTAATTAAACCATTACTTAAAAAGCCATCACTTGACCCAGCTGTCTTAGCTAATTATAGGCCAATCTCCAACCTTCCTTTTCTCTCAAAAAATTCTTGAAAGGGTAGTTGTAAAACAGCTAACTGATCATCTGCAGAGGAATGGTCTATTTGAAGAGTTTCAGTCAGGTTTTAGAATTCATCATAGTACAGAAACAGCATTAGTGAAGGTTACAAATGATCTTCTTATGGCCTCAGACAGTGGACTCATCTCTGTGCTTGTTCTGTTAGACCTCAGTGCTGCTTTTGATACTGTTGACCATAAAATTTTATTAGAGATTAGAGCATGCCATAGGTATTAAAGGCACTGCGCTGCGGTGGTTTGAATCATATTTATCTAATAGATTACAATTTGTTCATGTAAATGGGGAATCTTCTTCACAGACTAAGGTTAATTATGGAGTTCCACAAGGTTCTGTGCTAGGACCAATTTTATTCACTTTATACATGTTTCCCTTAGGCAGTATTATTACACGGCATTGCTTAAATTTTCATTGTTACGCAGATGATACCCAGCTTTATCTATCCATGAAGCCAGAGGACACACACCAATTAGCTAAACTGCAGGATTGTCTTACAGACATAAAGACATGGATGACCTCTAATTTCCTGCTTTTAAACTCAGATAAAACTGAAGTTATTGTACTTGGCCCCACAAATCTTCGAAACATGGTGTCTAACCAGATCCTTACTCTGAATGGCATTACCCTGACCTCTAGCAATACTGTGAGAAATCTTGGAGTCATTTTTGATCAGGATATGTCATTCAATGCGCATATTAAACAAATATGTAGGACTGCTTTTTTTGCATTTACGCAATATCTCTAAAATTAGAAAGGTCTTGTCTCAGAGTGATGCTGAAAAACTAATTCATGCATTTATTTCCTCTAGGCTGGACTATTGTAATTCATTATTATCAGGTTGTCCTAAAAGTTCCCTGAAAAGCCTTCAGTTAATTCAAAATGCTGCAGCTAGAGTACTAACGGGGACTAGAAGGAGAGAGCATATCTCACCCATATTTGCCTCTCTTCATTGGCTTCCTGTTAATTCTAGAATAGAATTTAAAATTCTTCTTCTTACTTATAAGGTTTTGAATAATCAGGTCCCATCTTATCTTAGGGACCTCATAGTACCATATCACCCCAATAGAGCGCTTTGCTCTCGGACTGCAGGCTTACTTGTAGTTCCTAGGGTTTGTAAGAGTAGAATGGGAGGCAGAGCCTTCAGCTTTCAGGCTCCTCTCCTGTGGAGCCAGCTCCCAATTCAGATCAGGGAGACAGACACCCTCTCTACTTTTAAGATTAGGCTTAAAACGTTCCTTTTCGCTAAAGCTTATAGATCAGGTGACCCTGAACCATCCCTTAGTTATGCTGCTATAGACTTAGACTGCTGGGGGGTTCCCATGATGCACTGAGTGTTTCTTTCTCTTTTTGCTCTGTATGCACCACTCTGTATTTAATCATTAGTGATTGATCTCTGCTCCCCTCCACAGCATGTCTTTTTCCTGTTTCTCTCCCTCAGCCCCCAGCAGAAGACTGCCCCTCCCTGAGCCTGGTTCTGCTGGAGGTTTCTTCCTGTTAAAAGGGAGTTTTTCCTTCCCACTGTCGCCAAGTGCTTGCTCACAGGGGGTCGTTTTGACCGTTGGGGTTTTTACGTAATTATTGTATGGCCTTGCCTTACAATATAAAGCGCCTTGGGGCAACTGTTTGTTGTGATTTGGTGCTATATAAGTAAAATTGATTGATTGATTGATTGATCAAATATCACCAGGCGCTGCTCATGAGGATGAGCACATGCATAAATATGTTTGCAGGTATGTATGTATCATGTCTTGCATAAATTAAAAGTCAAGTCTCATAATTGCAATGTGAAACCAAACCCACAGGGACACAAAAAATTTCATACATTGCTGCGGACCTTAGGTTGAACTTTCACGTACGACAGCATCCTTAATGCACTAAGCTGAACCGACCAATGCTGTTGAACGTGCTATGGATTTTTCTGGCACAGAATGTCGAACTTGCTCAGGATCTTGGGATGTATACAAGCTACCTCCTCGGCCACCCCTCCTCAACTCTTCCTTCTTCTCACATTGTGCAAAATGATCAGCAGTTAGAACCTTTTAATAGATCTAACATCTGTCTGTGGGGGATGTATATAGATTCTAGTCAAACCATGTTCTTTCTCAGAAGAAATTTTAGCCCCTAAACTTGATTTTTGGATACATTTCTGTATGTAGCTGCCATCCATCACCTTGTAAAATTCAATAGCTGTGTAGTGAGCATGGAGTTCAGCTCTCTTTATAAACAGGACGGCCAGCAATTTTACGCTAAACATGCACACGCAGTAATCTTATGCACTAAACATTCATGCTCAGCCAGACTGAGATTGTAAATGGAACAGAAAAGCTCACAGCATAAATGAGAGTGTCGCTTCATTCCCTGTACAGGATGCCATTAAGCTGTTTTATCTTTCCACAGAGAATAGTTACATTAGTGAATAAAATGCCAGTCATCACACCTTTAAGTTGAGTACAGTCAAAAGGGACATACAGTTGGTTGACATAAATATTCAAGTTTTCTCAACTTGCTCTTTCTTTAAAGTATAGCTCGAGCATATTAGTGCAGTGATGCAATTACTTTCAGGGCTGTTGGGTTTTGTCTCTTCGTCCATCCTTTCATTCATTTTTTTCAACTTACTTTTTTCCCTCCTCATACTTCTCCTTACTAACAAAGCTCCACTACAAAGTCATCTGTGACTTACTCTATCATTCTCAGCGACAGAAACACCGATTGCTGATCAGTCTTTCATTTCTCGATAACCCGCAACACTCCTGTGACTTCTTATGTTTGTCCTTTCCACTCCCACAGAAGGAAGCTTCCTCTTTTCTTCTATCCTTCAGCAGAAGTGAATTGTGTAAGACTGCTGTCTTTGTGTAACTAGTGTGTGCAATAATAAACTGAGGAAATGAGCACTATTGCCTCACGTAATGTTAGCGTTATACATATCCGGGTGAAGACTGCTGTCCACTCAGGTTTTGAAAAGCTGCCTGTCACAGGAATTCATTTATGGGGAAAAAATGAATGGCCTGCATCTACATCATTATGTCAGTCAAATTCATGTCTCACTGTCAGGAATATGTCTTTTGATTTACCCAGTTGGAATTATCTTAGTCATTAGTTTGTGTATATATACAGAAAAATGAAAGGCTTTTACAGTCTGCAAAGGCAGCACAAGGCACATGTTCGACGTCAAAATCATTTTGGGTAGCATGCTTGTCTGCCAAACAAAAAGTCCACCGTTTCAAGAACATCCGTGCTTCAGTCTCTAAGTCCATCTGGAGCTGTGTCAAGAATGGCATTTTGTGAAAAACCTGTCAAATCAACATAGCTACTTCTCCATACTGGAGCAAAAACAGGAACAGTCAAAAGAAAGAATTAATGCAGTGTAAACGTACAAGAAGAGTATGGCGATATTAATCCCAAGCAAGGACAACACAGTTTTTCTGGGGGAATCATACACATATGATGTAAATACTTAAAAACTGACGTTTTTGTTAGAACATTGACTGTCCGCAACAGGTGTGTCTCAGACAGGACCAAAGCATAGACCAGTGTTCAATTCTAGTTCATGATACCTATCTGTTTACTCGGATAAGAAGTTTCATCTACATTGTCCTTAGTGGGTACTGGCCTTTGTGGTGGAACTGATCAGTATTGGACTGATGTCTTGTTGAATGTTAGGTGCAGACTATAATCCACTTCATGCTACAGAACCTATAGATAAGCAATAGCACGAATTAGCCTCAGGTTCTATAAAGGACTTACCTCCTTTTGTTACACGATAATGCTGAAGAGCAGGTTGGTCTGAGATAGGACTTGTACTTGCAATATATAAACTAGGGTTTGATTCCATGTCACAGTATCCATCTGTTTTTGGAGAAGACACGAAATCTGTGTGATATCAGTCTACCCAGCTATGAAGCGGTTTTACAGCGACCTGCCATTGACATTATGGTGCCACTCTTCTCCGATTGGCTGTCACCCCTGACACTCAAAAAAAACAAAAAAAAAAGGAACAGAATGAAACTGAATATGACATTTTAACATCTTAAAATAGATCAAGGTTTGCCATTTTTGAACTTGTCCAATGTTTGTGTCCCAAAAATGTTCCTGTGAATTTGAAGACTCTGATAGTAAAAGGACTGGATTTATGCTGAGCACATACAGACAGACGGATGGACAGATGCAAAATCTTTACAGTACCTGATGAACATATTTGATGGCCTTGGGTAAAAACAGATGTAGTCACAATAACTGTAGTTGATGTTAGCCACGTCCCCATCAGTAACATAAGCCACAGATGGTGTCAACCTGGTAATCGTTAATGCTAGCTGCAGTTAGCGTCTGCATAAGCGGTCACGCAAGATGACGTTTTCGGTATTACAGCCCATCTGTTGTCAGCTGTCATGTCAATGTAACAATGTCCCATATAAACAGCAGTATGCTTCACATCTGGAAATCTGTTAGTCTTAGAAAAACATTCAATGCCACAGACTGAAGGCCACTGGTCTAACCTTCTGGACCATAAAGTGACGTTTATGAATCATCTTTTGTTTGTTCTTCCTACACAGACCTCACACTAGAAATAGAAGTCCATGTTCACTCATCGTAAGTGCTAAATCTCCATGACAATTTTTTTTCCCTAAATTTGTGTTTTCTTTGTTTTTACTTGCATGTTTACTTGCTCTTTCTCCTTACTTACTCTACATTTCCCCTGTTTCTTTTCCACTGCCGTACAGAAAACTTCTGCCACGATCAGCAATTCCATGTGTTGAAGCTGCTTTGAAACATCTAGGCAAACTGAAATCCCCCCCCCCCCCCCCCCCCCCCCAATCTTTCGGTTATGCAATTTGCGCACTGCTTTATTGCGATCTCTTCCGTGGTTGAGCACCCAATAGGAATACTGTGTGGGGGGGGGTGTAAGTGTGTGGGTGCGTCCTTATGTGTGCATGCATCAGAAAAAAAGCTTCATGTGTAGGTGTTTATTGCAGAAGACGACACCCCCAAAGCATGGAAACACACTAACACCAACAACAACAAATAACACAATTATAGTCAGAATCGCGAATGGTGCCATGTTGTAAATAAACAACACATTCTGCTCATCGGACTCTTCGTTGTTTGGTTACACCTGCAGTCTACAAGCTGTACGTTAAATAGCTAATAGTTCTGAGTCCGTTTCTGTAGTTTTATCCATTTAGTGTACTTGGCCGTGGTTTCAACCTTCATGGGCAGTGAGGTACACCAATATGTGCTCATTTATCTTCATGTCTCAGGAAACACAGGCTTGTCGCACTTAAGAATTAAGCTTTAATTTAGCTTAATAACTTCCTTGATGTCTTCTGAAGCCTTATGATTTTTTTTTTCTCCCGTGTTACGCTTCAACAGCCGAGAGCTTTCTTCTGTTTACAGTTGTCCAAAATAGTTTGTGTCCTTTTATCCTCCTCCCTTTTATGTAACACTTGTCTGACACCCAAGAAGAGATGGAAGCCACAAATGTTCTCCCCCCCTGTAATTTTCCATGTCGCCCTAAACGCAGAGTATGAGCAGATGGATACACACCGCACTCCAGCCACTTGTGTGCATGAGACAGTCTGTGCACACGAGTTATAAGTCCTTACTTTAGCAGGCTTTGCTCCACAGTTCCTTTTTGGTGATGTGCCCTTCATGTCATTGTGCAACGCTGCAACCATTGCTCAACCAAACTTGCGAACTTGATATGAACTTGAACCTTTCGCAACAATTTCTCAAACCTGCTTCTTCCTCCGTCCAAGCCAGTCTCATCTGCTCTGATCCTCTCCAGCTTAGTCAGGTGGACCTCACCGGTGATCCTGTCTCATCGTTGTCATGATAGGCACATTCCCCTACTCCCTACACCACACTCGAACCATACATTGATGCCTTGTCCCAGCTAGGTGGTGGCCGCAGAGTGAGAGACCAGGAGGCCCCACTGCTGGACAAGCTGTTCCAGACTCCCTTGCTGCCCTGGGCCCCACACTCCCCCATTCAAGGGAGCTTTGTAGTTCTGACATCTTGGAATAGTTGAGCAGCTCAGCTTCTTAATGCTGCTGTAATAGAGAGAGAGACTTTATGTATGTTGCTTTTTCCATGCAATCTCTCCACTCCTCACCCTATGGTCACAGTCGCTCCAAGCGATAGAGGCAAAATGATGACCCTAACCATTCATTTCAATCAGAGGGAGCGTTTTGCAGCTACAAGAGGTAACGGTAACTTTACCACCAGCTAGGTGGGGGCCAAAATAGACTTCAAGTCTATTTTCTGCAAATACTTAGTGACGTGACAGCGGTTACTGCCAATCCGAGTGAACAGGCAGCGTAATGTCAGCTGGTTGTTCGTTCAAACAAAATAGTTCAACATGGTGCTATACTCACCAAAACAGCTGTATTTCTGTATAAATGTAATATCTTTCTCATATATTTTATAAAAGTTAGCGAGAAATAAACACTTCCAAATATAAAAATACTGTATTTTCTAACCAGAAAATGCCTCTGAAGTGATTTGGAAGACATCTTATGAAGATGTAAGCAGGCGCACACTGGGAATACCCATCAAGCAACAAAGCCAACAGGATGTTGCCATCATTTATAGCTATAATGTGACCGTAGGGTCTTCTTCAAACCATACGAGTAAAGATGTAACAAAAATTAAATGGCAGAAAATAGGTGTGAGAAATGCCTGTGATTTGACGAACAGAGCAGTAAAAATAGATGTGAAATGAAAAGTTGAGTGATAAATACTGTCTGCTACCTATTTCACAATATCCAAGCGACATTTGTTTGCTTACATTGAGTAGGTGTTATTTTTGGCCTTCTATAAAAGAGACACGCCCACTCAGCAAACTGCTCCACTCTCGACTTTTTCCATCTACGATATGTCATGTCTTTGCCATTCTAGGAACAAAATATCACCTGCAGTGCACACATTCCTACAAAACACGATATTTTGACAGAATCAAAGTTTTTGTAGGATGAACTCACTTCCCTCTCTTGATTTGCCACCGAGGTGACGAGATAGATGATCATGAGCAGACCAAGTCAATACGTTAAGAGCCAAAGCTTGATCTTAAAGATTGCCTGCTGAAAAAATGTCAGTTGCTTATCGTGAAAGATGAATAGTGGACAGTATTTACCATTCCACTTATCTTTTGACATCAATTTTTACAGTAGTTTCCATCCCACATGCATTTACATCAACTGCATTTTTTGCTATTTCCATCCTTGAAAACACTTCCTTGAAATGGAAATTTTAGTGTTTTGAATGATAAATCAAAGGAAGGAAAAAAAGAAACACAGCTGTGTTTAAATAAATTCTGCTTTAAATTTTATATACACTCCATATTTTTTAACAATTTGCATTCAGTTTTGTCACTCCATTTATCAGTTCTCATGCATTTTCATCACTTTCATCACATCACAAAATGTTGCTTTGATGCTAGTTTAAACTCCAGTAGTGAAGACAATTTCACATTTTCTTTGTATTTGTAGATGGCTAGCTGTTGCTATCCTAGCTAGTAAATTGTTCCATTGGCATTTAGTAAGATAGAAACTTTCAGACATTGTTCCCATTTGTCTATTGCTGCAGTAGCTCGTAAATTACTCGTTTGATTTTAGTTTTACACTTCAACAGTATTCTCGAGGTCGGTGGCACGTCACTTCGGCAAAGTGGCCAATCTGAAGGCAAGAATTCGTACTTCCGTGACTGGCCGCTCGGTGAAAACATGTTGGGGCTGTAATCTGTTCTATTGAAATCAGCCGGTTTGCCAGGTAACAGCTATCATTGCCTGTAACGGTGAGATTTATACACCAAGCTGACCTGAAATGAACCTTTGTACATTAAATTGACTTTATTGATGAGTCTGTCCCCTTTTAAAAGTGACCAAATTACATGCATTTGTATTGAGTTCGGTGACGTGTTCACCGACAAAACACGCCCCTAGAGGCTGGTAACTGGATCATGTTCAAGGTGTATGTCAAAAATCAGTTTTTAGAATACAGACTACTGTGCTTGTATTATGTATTTAAGTGGTAGTATTTTAACAGGGTTGTTCCACGGGGTGCCATTCTACTATGATCACCCATGATCCAATAAAGTGCAAAAATGGGATGAAACTGCTGGCTGGCTTATAAATTGCAGATGTGGCAACCCATCTGAAAACGAAAGGAGCTGTGCCCTCAACCAGACATGATCAAAAATCGCAACAAAGGCTGCTTTGGCTTCAAATTTTTACCCCGATGGATCATGATCAAACAAATTTCAAGCTGTCGTCACTGCGAATACCCTATTTGAAGAAGTTCAAACGTGACTGAAGCTGTTAAGACTACGAACACCCCAAACTTACCACGTACTATCAATGATTTTGAAAATCGCGATCAGATTTTTGAACGGTTCAAAAAATTGGATCCCGATTTCAAATGTGATGCCGATGATGGCCATAATTATTACATTAATATTATTATTACATTAGTTTGTTCAAGATTGACAAAGATGGATCAAGAAATTACTATGATGCTTCAAAAAACATAGCCTGATTTGCTATTTGGGATTAAACGGGAAGGAATGGTGGCTCTGTGGAATAGCCCCTTTTAGAAGGTGAGCCTAAATCCTACCACTGAGACAGTGTTGCTCCTTTAGTGGTAGGATTTGCACAGTGCAGTGTCATCACTGCATGCCAGTGTTTAATAAAAAAAAAAAAAGCAGTTAACTTGCTTTGTTTTCAGACAACACAAATTACCTGTGATTAGTATGTCACTGTTTTGAACTTCCGTGTATTTGTTAGGTATGCTTTCATTCCCAAAGTGAGCTCTTTCATTTTTATGGACGATTGACGTAATGCCCGTGGAGCCAAGTTTTAACTCGCTGAATTCCAGGACTTTTGCCAGCCTTGCACTTTACACAGCCCTTTGCTCCTCAATGACAGGCTATTCAAGAAAGGCCAGTTTTTATGAGGTAGTCAACAAGGTTTATCTGAGGTTAAGGAATTGTAGATCTCAGTAACGACGTGATCAGTCTCTCCACTCCCTTGTCACACCGGAAGTCTTACTTATTTTGGCCGCTTATCCATTGTAGTTATTTCAAAGTGACGTTTCCTCTGTAGAAACTTATCGCAAGCTCAGTCTGATCAGCTGCCAGGAGAGGATTTAATGTCCCACGTCACATGGTGCACAGTCTGCACGCTTGTGTACGTGCAAACATCTGCATTTGTGCAAGCG
This sequence comes from Thalassophryne amazonica, assembly GCF_902500255.1. Taxonomy (NCBI): domain Eukaryota; kingdom Metazoa; phylum Chordata; class Actinopteri; order Batrachoidiformes; family Batrachoididae; genus Thalassophryne; species Thalassophryne amazonica. The sequence continues at coordinate 95,207,061 of NC_047110.1, read as the reverse complement.
TGCATGTTTTCAAGTGTGCATATTCTGTCCTGCACTGGGGCAGCAACATATGTTGGAAAATAATGGACTGCTCATAACTTGAACCCTCTGGTCAATGGCATGCAGACCTTTTAAATTCCTTTGAGACCAACTCCTTCAATAGTCTTGCTGATGGAACTTTCTTTTACAGATAACGCATACTTTGCTCCGCATTAGCGCAGTCTTGCCCATGTTTTACATACATACAAAGAATATCCTCTTGTTTGAGTTCTGTAAGGGGCAGCAAAAGAGTATTTGTGTCTGAGACGACGACAGATGTTCATAGAAGGACTGAAATGGAATGAAGGATATTTTGATCCTTGTTGTAGTACCTTCGCATGACCTTAAGATGGAACTGCTGCATTCATTATAGTTCACTCCATCATATGAGTGTCCCCTGTATATACATACCGCAGTGAGTATAACGGATGGTACTGACTGTCAAACATTCTAAGAACAAATTCTTCACATATGAGAGTTAAAGCATCATAGGTTGACCACGTGACTTTATGTGGACGTGGTCTATTCCGTGGAAAACCCTGCCTGTGTCAAAAGTAGATTTATTAGAATAAAAATAATAATAATAATGGTGGTGATGATAATATCACACCATGATTTTTTTTTTAATGACATACAGTACTCTTTAAAAAAAAAAAAAAAAAAAAAATCATAGGTATGATATTTAAAAAGTTCATAATACAAAGCTAATGCAAAAATATAGGTATGCTCCAAAATCTTATGGTAAATGTTCCGCATTCTGCAAGACAAAAAAGAAATAACTCATGTAATTACCATTTACCTTTTTAAATTGAATTGTTTTGGGTGAACTGTTCATAGGTTTGTGCACATGTTGATCAGTGTTATTATTCAGTGGTTATTTTACTCTTGTGTTCCATATCTTCAGTATGTTGCTTTCTTTAATAAAATTCACAAAATTCTTTATACATTTTTGAAAATCAAAATTTTCATAAGCTGTAATAGGTTATGAGGTTAAGTTGAATTTCTTTGATAATTTATTTTTAAAAAAAGATCTACAAAGAATCTACATATACATTATTTTCCCAAATGCCTATGTGTTGTCAACATTGGGGGATGACTCCACATACCGTACATACAAAGCCATCTCAAAAAATTATAATTTTGTGAAAAAGAGAAAACAAAAGTTAAAATTTTCTATATTCTGGACTTGTTACATATAACCTATTAAGAATTTTTAATTGAAATTTGATAATTACAACCTCGAGTTTTAAAAAGAAAATAAAAAAAAAATAAAAAACACATCTCAAAATATTAGAATATTTCATTTCAAGTTTGTGTAACTTATGCAGTATAAATACCACAAATCTCTGTCTGGTTCAGAAAACACAACCAAAATCTTGTGGAAACACTGTTGATTTGACACTTGTCCTGAACACACTCACTGATGCCCTCCACAAAGAGGTGAAGCCACAGAAGGTCATAGCTGAATGGACTGGCTGTTCACAGAGAGCTGGATCAAAGCATATTCATGGAAAGTTGACTGGAAGGAAAAAGTATGGTATAAAAAAAGATGCAAAAGCAACAGGGATGACCATGACCATGACAAGGTTGTCAAGCAAAGCCATTTCAAGAACTTTGGGGGAGCTTCCATGTGTCAAGAGCCACCGCACACAGACGTGTCCAGGAAGTGGTTTACAAGTGTTGCATTTGTAGTGTCAAGCCACTTCTGAACCAGAGGCAAATGTCAGAAATGGGCTAAGGGCAAAATCAGCTGGACTGTTGCAAAGTATTCTTTTCAGACTAAAGTAAATTTTGCATTTTGCATTTAATTTGGAAATCAAGATCCCAGAGTCTGGAGGAAGACTGGAGAGGAACAGAATCCAAGTTGCTTGAAGTCCAGTTTGAAGTTTCCACAGTCAGTGATGACTTGTGGTGCCGTGTCATCTGCTGGTGCTGGTCCACTGTATTTTATCAAGTCCACTGTCAATGCAGCCATCTACTAGGAGATTATAGAGCACTTCTTGATACCATCTGCTGACGGACTTTATGGAGATGCTGATTTCCTTTGCCAGCAGCACTTGTCACCAAAACACGGTGCCAAAATGACTAGTAACTGGTATGCTGACTATGGTATTACTGTTTTTAACTGGCCAGCCAACTAGCCTGACCTTAACCCCATAGATTCTCTATGGGCTGTTGTCAAGAGGAAGATGAGAGGCACCAGACCGAACAATACAGATGATCTGGAAGCCCCTATCAAAGGAGCTTAGGCTTCCAAAACATCTCAACAGTACCACAGGCTGACCACTTCCATGCTACGCCATAGTGATGCAGTAATTCATTCAGAAACCCCCTTAAGCAGGTATTAAATATGGAAATTAACATACTTTTCAAAAGTTAAACATTTCTCTATTATAAATCCTGTTTTTGGATTCAATTTATGAAATATTCTACTATGTTGAGATATTTTTGTTTCCTCTTTTTTGTTGGAGCTGTGAACTCACACTCACTCACTCATCTTCAAGCGCTTAGTCCAATTAAAGGTCACGGGGTGGGGCAGTGCGAGGCAGGGTTCACCCTGGGCAGGATGCCAGTCTGTCACAGGGCCACATATAGACAGACAAACACATTCACACCCGCACACACACCTACAGACAAATTTAAAATTTCCAATCCACCTAACCTGCATGTCTTTGGATGTGGGAGGAAGCCAAGAGCACCCGGAGAGAACCCACGCAAACACAGAGAGAACATGCAAACTCCACAAAGAAAGGACACAGGTGGGAATCGAACCCATGACCTTCTGGCTGTGAGGCAGCTGTGCTAGCCACTAAGTCACTGTGCTGCCCAAGCTGTGAACTTGAATTATCAAAATAAAACAATGCTTGAAACATTTTTAGTTTATATGTAATTAATTGACAGACAAAAAATTGAACTTTTTCACAATTTTTCTTTTTTTTTTTTTTTTGAGATGCACTTGTCATTTCTGTGCTACTGTCTCGGTTGACATAACAGTTCATTCTTTCAGTTTCTGTCCTCTCTGCTCCAGTCTGCAGATAAGTTGAAGCTCCTAAATATTAACATTTACTGAAGTAATCATTGATTAAACTCTGATTAATTTGACTCACCCACCTTGACGTCTCCCCTCTGATTGTTTCTTTGTAGATTTTGTAACCAGTTTAATGATTTATTCTTGACAGTGAGGCATTAGTGTAAATCTACTCAGAGTGCATGAACTCTGGCAACGTAATTCTGCAAACATAGTCAATGAAAATCCTATTTCATTCAAAATATTTCTAATCATAATCATATTTTACATTCTATCATATGCCATATCAGCTTAAGCAAGTGTGCTGTTTGAGTCTGTTTTTGTGAAATTATCCCAGATTAAAATTTTGACAAGGAAAAATGGGACCTCAGATAGTTGTGAATGAAAGTATTTACATGCATGTGTTTGGGATTATTATTATTATTATTATTATTATTATTTCTTTCTATGATATGCTGAGGAACTTTAAAGATTTTTCTACCTGGTGAATTCTTTAAGGCGAGATGAGTTTTCACATGAGATCTGGTTGTAGATGATCCAGCTCTGTGAATCTTTCTAAATATGCATCCTGGAGCTCTGATGGTTTTTAGGGGTTGATTGCGCTCTATGTAGCCTGCAGGTGTGCAGCCATCTGCAGCCAAACCGTTGAACTACTCCCACTTGAAACATGGCCTCCACTCTCGCAGCCAAACCAATAATTCACTTTGATCAAATCGCACGTTGGCAACATGAGGTCTCAAAAATCCCAGTTGTCACATGGTGAGGAGTAATGTTGCTTTTCCGCTTGTTCAGAACTGTGTATGTTAGGTGAGCCAAGCCACACAAGCCCCATATATGGCGTCAGATTAGTGCTAAAAAGCACTCACGTTCGGGCTTATTATGATATTTCACAAGCGTTGATATTAACTGCGAGCGTGCAAATTATCTCTGCATGTGCGCACTCAGAGGAAACTGCTCCCCTAGTGAAGAACAAAAGTGCTGCGAGCGAGGAGGAACATGTGACCAGCACGCCCCCGCCCACTCAAAGTGGATTTCTGCTCCAACATGCAAATCATTACGCCACCACCTCCCTGAAGAAGACAACGGCATCTGTACAGAGGTTCCTTCAGGTAAGAAACCTCTGCCCAGATGCCGTTGTCTTCTTCCTTTCAACAGATGTCTGTGTCTGAGAGGAGGGCTGTCAATCAAATCTCGCTATTCAGAAATGACCAGTCACAGCAGAGCCCGTACCGACCTCGATTCCCTCCACCATAGTGTCAAAGATTTTGAGCGAGAGTTAATATCTACATGTGTTAAATAATATAATATGCCCGAATGCATGTTTTACCACGCAAGTGCTTTTGGCACTAATCTGGCAGCATACCCGTAGCTTCCGAATGCTTCATGCAGTAGCAGTTTGTGACACTTTAATTTGCGTTACTGTTTGACCATGCAACATGTGACCAGCATGAGCTTAAACTTCACTTTCAGCTCGACAACATTAAGCTGCATGGAAAGTGTTTGATACATGTGATCGTCACGAGAGTTGCTTTATTTGTTGTTGTTTTTTTCACAAAACTGACACATGCTGACATCTAGTAAATATAATTACCTTTATATGTGTGATATATTCCAAAATTACTGCTAGTCTGTTGCTAGTAAAGCATTTGTTTGGGGGAGATTCCATGACAAATATATTTAGTTCTCTCTGTGGGATTTTGCAGATTGCATAAAGGAGAAAGTGTAGCGGCTTGCTCTGCACTGTGTTGTGTTTTGACTCCTCTCACTCCCCTCAGGACATGAACTCACAATCCGGCGTGGGAGGCAGACGCTCTGACCAGTCGACTAAAAACCCGGGCTTTGGCCTGACTTGCCAGAGTGACTGTTGGGAGAGCGAGGACTGTTGACTACTACAGTATATGCACAGCGACTCCTGGCCTCCGTGACACAAGATGTTTCATTCATTGGAAATGGGGAACTTAGCAATTCCAACTTACAACTACAAAAAACATACATGTACAACCCCTGGCAAAAATTATGGAATCACCGGCCTCAGAGGATGTTCATTCAGTTGTTTAATTTTGTAGAAAAAAAGCAGATCACAGACATGACACAAAACTAAAGTCATTTCAAATGGCAACTTTCTGGCTTTAAGAAACACTATAAGAAATCAAGAAAAAAAGATTGTGGCAGTCAGTAACGGTTACTTTTTTAGACCAAGCAGAGGAAAAAAATATGGAATCACTCAATTCTGAGGAAAAAATTATGGAATTACCCTGTAAATTTTCATCCCCCAAATTAACACCTGCATCAAATCAGATCTGCTCATTGACATTGACCCTATGCCATGACATTGACCCTATGTGTCTTTTTGCAAGGAATGTTTTTGCAGTTTTTGCTCTATGGCAAGATGCATTATCATCTTGAAAAATGATTTCATCATCCCCAAACATCCTTTCAATTGTCCAAAATATCAACATAAACTTGTGCATCTATTGATGATGTAATGACAGCCATCTCCCCAGTGCCTTTACCTGACATGCAGCCCCATATCATGTTCTCTTCAGGCAGTCATCTTTATAAATCTCATTGGAAAGGCACCAAACAAAAGTTCCAGCATCATCACCTTGCCCAATGCAGATTTGAGATTCATCACTGAATATGACTTTCATCCAGTCATCCACAGTCCACAATTGCTTTTCCTTAGCCCATTGTAACCTTGTTTTTTTCTGTTTAGGTGTTAATGATGCCTTTCGTTTAGTTTTTCTGTATGTAAATCCCATTTCCTTTAGGCGGTTTCTTACAGTTCGGTCACAGACGTTGACTCCAGTTTCCTCCCATTCGTTCCTCATTTGTTTTGTTGTACATTTTTCGATTTTTGAGACATATTGCTTTAAGTTTTCTGTCTTGACGCTTTGTCTTCCTTGGTCCACCAGTATGTTTGCCTTTAACAACCTTCCCATGTTGTTTGTATTTGGTCCAGAGTTTAGACACAGCTAACTGTGAACAACCAACATCTTTTGCAACATTGCGTGATGATTTACTCTCTTTTAAGAGTTTGATAATCCTCTCCTTTGTTTCAATTGACATCTCTTGTGTTGGAGCCATGATTCATGTCAGTCCACTTGGTGCAACAGCTCTCCAAGGTGTGTTCACTCCTTTTTAGATGCAGACTAACGAGCAGATCTGGTTTGATGCAGGTGTTAATTTGGGGGATGAAAATTTACAGGGTGATTCCATAATTTTTTCCTCAGAATTGAGTGATTCCATATTTTTTTCCTCTGCTTGGTCTAAAAAAGTAACCGTTACTGACTGCCACAATCTTTTTTTCTTGATTTCTTATAGTGTTTCTTAAAGCCAGAAAGTTGCCATTTGAAATTACTTTAGTTTTGTGTCATGTCTGTGATCTGCTTTTTTTCTACAAAATTAAACAACTGAATGAACATCCTCTGAGGCCGGTGATTCCATAATTTTTGCCAGGGGTTGTATATTATACATTATAGTACAACGTTGGTCTTTCTTGCCCCTTTTTGGCGAAAACATAGTAATTGTGACAACTAATACAGCAGACGTAGACACAGACGTATGTGTTGTCTTATCTGTGTAGCTGCTAGACAAACCAAGTTTTGCTGGATATCTGCTAGACTGATGTGAAATATGTTCAGATTTTATTCAGAATTCTTCTCAAAAGTATCTTTAGTGGCCTATGTTTGTTAACTGTGTTAGTCTCTCTGTTTTATCATTTTAAGCCTTTTTTTGGTGGGGGGGGCTTTCACTCATAATTGAAGGTTTATCATGTTTATTTGGCTCCATGAAACTAATACTAGCAAATGCCATATAGCAGTACCCTTTGACCCTCAAACAGCATGCTGGCAAAATGAATTTTCTCATGTATTATGTAATGTTGTTTCCAGAGTTGTCAAAGTAACTGAACAGTTACTTTTTTGGTTACTTTTTTAGTTGCATTATACAGTTACTTTATGCAGTTACTTCATTAGCAGCTTTATGCAATTACTTTATTAGAAGCTGCCAAAGTAATGTAACTAATAAGGTAACTAGTAATCTAACTTGGTTCTCTTAAGATTGAGCAATCATCGAAGTAACTAATAGCTACTTTTCTGAGTACTAAATATTAAAAATAACCAAGTTAGATTGAGTTACTTTTTTAATTACATTCAGCAGCTGCCGACAAGTTGTCCGCAGCTGCTAATGAAGTAACTGTATAAAGTAACTGTAAAATATAACTGTGTAAAGTAGCTAATGAAGTAACTTTTCAAAGTTACTTTGGCAACACTGGTTGTTGCAGCATTTACTCTAGTAGTTTGAAAGTCTAGTTGTTGTCTTTATTTCCCCCTCAAAACGAGGCAAAATTGGTGCATGATGATATAAGATTATGAATCCTTTGCGAAGGAGTAAAATTGTACTGGTTCCGTGTGAAATCTCTTCTGTGACTTAAATCATGAAAAGTTAAAAGGGATCACATTTTTAATGTAGCTCCTTTTTCAGTGTGAACAAAGTGTCAGATAGAAAAGTGATGTTGACAGTTATAAACTACATAAAAATTAGTCACATCTGAGTGTTTCTGCATGGGTGTGTGCACTTGAAGGAGATGCTGTCTGCACACGTGTGGTTTTATATAAAAATTTAATCTGCGTGTTTACTAATCTTATTTAAAGATACAGTGTGATTAATTGCAAAGCTGAAGTTCTGAATTAAGGCGATCAGTGTGCATGCTATAATCATAGCATTGTGATCTCATGTTTTACCTACCATCTTAGTTTTCAACCATTTGTAGAGCAACTGTCTTGCATTCATCACTTATATTCTCAGCATCACTGCTGCTGTCTCAGTTCAAACATGAAAAAGTCTGAGTACTGTATACGTTGGAGACAACAAAGCAACCGTTGTCAGGCTACCGAGCCACATAATGGAAACCCAGTGACGCAGTCAACATGCATGTCCTGTTCTTGGTATTTTGGAGGATCTCTAGGAATGTGAGGGTACTGGTGTATTTTTTTCTGAAAATGCTTCCTGTAGAGGCTAGTTTTTGCAATAGCAAAGCACAACTCACAACAAGGCACCAAACATGACTGCAGTAACTAGTTTTGCAACATGACTATTTTGTATGATTTTTCTCTTCTAACCTGAAGATGTTTTTCTGGAAGTGATGATTCTAAATAATTTACATGAGCCTGAAATGTTTGACTACTTGGGTTTTCTTTCTCTTGTAAATGAATGTAAATTTCTGTATTCTCATGTGAAATGAAATAAATGGGGTGAGGAGATGCGTGCAGGAACTTAATGTTGATCTCTGTTAAAGCACAACAACCACAACAGGCCAGTGGCATCAGATGGCAGGCTGTTTGAAATAATCAGGGTCTGTTGTGTTAAATAAATGGTGTATTCGTAAATCTATATAAACTGTAATTGCTGGCAGTTAGTCATTGCTGGGAAGGCTACCGGTGAAGAGAACATTTCATAATGCCTTGTTTCATTAGATATATTGCTTCATATGAAAATACACAAGACAAGCTGAATGGAGGAAGTGATTTTGAAATAGTGTGATCATGTTTTCTGTTGGACACAAAATTTAGGATGTCTTCATCCACAAAACCATTTTGTGGTCACTTCACTGACAGTGGGAACAAGTACCACTTGCTGCTGACTGGACAAAAACATGAACTTATCATAAAAATCATGAACTTAAGGTGTGTGTGTGGGGAGGGGGGGGGGGGTGATTTCACACACATGTCAAACCTGTCTTTTTTTATTCAGGTAATGCATGTATCAGTATTAATGTTACCATTATTTTGTAGCCATCTTCAAAGCTGTTGCACATGACTAACGTGTACATTTTCTCTGCAACGTCTATGGTGTAATAAGTTTGCAAAGTAAAGCGATGTGGTTTCCATGAATGGGGGGGACCAAAACACAATCGCACACATGTTATGAATATGGTGTGGCAAATGATAGAAAAGGCAATTGATAGAAAACAATATACAAATGGCACTTTCTTTGATCTACAGAAAGCGTTTGACACGGTGAATCATGCAATATTACTAACTAAATTACAAAAATATGGGATCAGAGGTCTTGTATATGACTGGATAAAAAGTTATTTACAGGGAAGATTTGATTATGTTCAGTTCAATAACACTGACTCTGTACTTAGGGAAATTACTTGTAGAGTGCCGCAGGGCTCTGTGCTTGGTCCATTGTTGTTTATTTTATATATTAATGATATAGGTTGGGTGTCTCAATCACTAAAGTGTATTTTATTTGCAGATGATACAACTGTCTTCAGTAGTGGTGATAATCTAGAACAGCTTCTGGACATGGTGGAGAATGAGTTGAAAAAGTTTAAGGCTTGGTTTGATGCTAATAAATTGTCACTCCACCTTGGGAAAACTAAATGTATTATATTTGGAAATAAACAAATACCTAAATGTAGAAACCTTACTATAAACAATATGGAAATAGAATTAGTAATGGAGAACAAATTCCTAGGTGTTATAATTGATAACAAACTCACCTGGAAATCACATATAAATTATATCAAATCAAAAATGTCAATCCATCACCATTTTGTATAAAACTAAAGACATACTTTCACAAAAAGGGTTACTTACTTTATATCACTCCTTGATAACTCCATACATGACATATTGTGTTGAGATGTGGGGAAACACTTATAATACTAGTCAAATATTTCTTTTACAAAACCGAGCTATAAGAATCATCTGCAATAAACGTTACCGTGAAGCAACGCATTCTCTATTTGTGTCTTTAAATTTATTAAAATTCAGAGATTTGGTGGATTACATCACAATTCAAACTTTAAAGCAAAAAGCCAAGCCTTACTGAGACATGTCCAGAATCTGTTCAGATTGAGGGAATCCAGTTACAGTTTATGAGTTTGTGCAGTTTTTAAGAAACCACCAGTAAGAACAAATGTAAAGAGTTTTTGTGTGTCTGTAATTGGGGTGAAAAAGTGGAATGAATGTCCAACAGAGATTAGAATGTGTGGCACTTTAGTATTTTTCAAGAGATTATTTAAAAAGAATATTATAAAGTGTTACAGTGAAAAAAATATGATTTGGATTATAGGTATTGTTTAATTATGGACAAATATATGCATATATGTGTGTGTGGACATTAGGGTTATGACTACAAAACGTTTTTCAAAACTTTAATTTTCCTGATGTTGCATTTGATGACCTTTTACCCATAGTTCACTTTTTTGAAGTTTATTTCATTGGATCATGAGAAAGCCTCCCGCACCTAGCACCGTATCACTTTTAAAGAATACGAGTTTACACAATACTATTTAAAATAACGTAACAAGAAAAGAATTAAGAAGTATCAAGAAATAACAATAAAATATATACAAAAACATTTGTCTGCAATTTGATGGTAAGAAAATTGACAAGAAGGAGTACCAAGTTGTGTGCTTGAAAAATGACAGAACATTACAACTTGGCATTTTGGCAAGTGACAGTGGAACTGCTGCAGACATCTATATACCACTACAGGACCTGCTTGATGAGTACAGTGCATGGAACAGTACTCAGATGATCATCTCTGACACAACAACAGTCAGTACTGGTCGCAAAAATGGTGTTGTAGCCACGCTTCAGAGAACATTTCGACACAAGGGATTCAATGAACCTCAATACATCGGCTGCTGACACCACATTCTTGATCTTGTTCTGCGACGTGTTGGACTTCTTTTTTCCTATATGGTCACGGTCACCTAACATTAACAACGAGTTTAATGATGAGATTTTGGAACAGTATGATGATTTGCAAAATGCACACATGGGCACAGAAGGGATACCAGAGTATGAGAACCTTGGCTGGAGACATGATTTTAAATTCCTTTTTGAGCTTTGTGCAGCATACAAGTTTTACAAAACGGAGGAAAAATGGTCTCGCATCAAATGGCACAAGCTGCCATCACTTCACATGGCCAGGTAGAACTCACGAGGAATTTTTGCACTTATTGCATTTTTCCTTCTTCCAAATTGGCGAGAACAGCTGAGGGTAACTTGCGATTTCATTGCAACTACATGGTCGCGGGCCTGGTTTTATAACCAACACTATTCAGAGACGGACTATGAAGTCCTGCTGTCATCAATATCCAAACTTAAGTGTCTCAAAGCTGTGAAATGCTTCTCTTCTCACTGGAAAAAGGAACCATCTACTTGCGAAACAGACAAATATCTTAACAGCAAATTTATTAACACTAATACACAAATCTGAAACACTATTAAAAACACTACAAATGCTATATGTACTCATTTTCATGTATTCCTCATGTGCATTGTATGTAAAACTGACATGTTATAATAAAGAGTGTTTGAGCTGCGAGGTGTTTTCATGTGAAATATGAAACTGTCTTAGGTGCAGGAGGTTTTTTCAAGATCTGGCAAAGTTTTAGGTAAAGTTCATCATTTATAACCCCAGGCTAATAAATTTGAGATTTGTCATAGCCCTAGTGGACATGTATGTATCATCATTCATTCAGGTGTATGTAGGTATGTGTATATATGTATGTTTCTATGTTTGTAGATAAAATGGTGTTCACTAGATATGTTTATGATGATGGGATTTGAGTTTGTGTTGTGTTAAATGTGTTTTGTAGCATGGCCCAAGCAGAGGGTCACCACTTAGAGTCTGGTCTGCTTGAGGTTTCTTCCTCAATACATCGGAGGGAGTTTTTCCTTACCACTGTCGCCTGTGTGCTGGCTCTGGGGGTTGGTAACGAGTATAAATGTATGTATGTACAGTATGTATATAAGGGGTGGGTGTTTATAAGCTTTGCTTCTGCTCACCCCCTTTTAGTCACACATGTCACTGTGGAATTGTCTTGTGTATCAGTTTTTTGTTATTGTTGAGTCTGTGTGCCAAATAAATTAATTCATTCATTCATGGTGATAAAGCTACTCGCATATTGGCCTACTAACTCAGGTGCCATGCTGCCACCCGCCAAATTATACAAATTAATTGTTTTTAAATCATTTTATGCCACTCTTTACATAAAACTCTAAATGCAGCAATTCCTTGACAACCTAGAAATCCCTGCAGTTGATACTTTGAAAGCAGTAGAGGTTGATGCTACCTTTAAAGCCCCCATCACACATAGCAAGAATGTGCAGGAACCAGGCTGAAACTGCAGATATTATCATCATTGGACGCAGTTGGGAGTGAAAGAGGCGTGGTCAGCAGTGTCAGAATGCAGCCTGACTATCTCGTCCGCACCTGCACGATGCCATCCAAAGCGCATGTAGACAACAGGTAGATGACACAGAGTCAGATGGCCATTAAAGGTACTGAAGACTGCCTGATGTCCAAACGTCTGGATGGCAAACACAGGACCAGAGTGGGAGGCAGCGCAGTGTTCCTCATACACATGTATGCCGCCCACTCGATGGCGCCAAGAGTGTTTTGAACATTTGCAACACACTCGGGACAGCCAAGTGAATGGGACAAAATATGTAGACTGCTTATAGACTGCCATCCATAGGTCCTCAGGCCGCCACCTCAATACTTCCCGATTGTGGCCGGATGTGTCATTGTGACGCCATTTGGCCTCAATCAGCATGTGTGTGATGGGGGTATAATCTGGAAGAGATTTTATCCTTGATTAAATCATTACAGTCAAGCAAATCCCCTGGCCCTGACGGATTCCCTTCTGATCTTATACAATGTTTCATATGGAATTTGCCCCATCAATTTCTCAGGAATCATTGGAACAGGGTTCTCACCCTACAACATTGAGACAGGCCTCCATTTCATTACTGCACAAAGACAAAATCCAGCTTCCTGTGCTTTTTATAGACCTATTAGCCTCCTTAACACACACAAGGCCAAGGACTGGTCAAATGACCAATCTACCTCTAAGGCCCACAGGAGAGTCAAATGACCTCAAGATCCCCTGTGGAGAGCTACTTCTGTTATGTAAACAAGGAAGTCTCAGAACACCTCAGGGGAGGGGCTGACTTGGCTAGCCACATTCTTGTGTTTGCATATTTGCTGTCTGTGTGCTTGCTTAGCTGAAAGGGCTGCTGAAATGTACCAAAAAACACACCAAAAGAAAACTTTGTTTTCTGGCTTTTATTGAAATGTACCAAAAAACACACCAGAAAACCAAAATATATACAATAGGTACAGGTTACAGTCACTCACAGTGGGCCTCATGTATCAACGTGCGTACGGCGATATTTGAGCGTATATGGGGTGTACGCCAAAACGGCTGCGCTACTTGGCATTTATCAGTGTGGTCGTTGGCGTATGCTGCGCTGAAAATATACACCAGGTCGAGAGGTGGCATAAATTATACACCAAAATGAACCAGCGCTGGAATCCACATAAAAATGTAAATGATCAACATGATAAACAGTGCCGTTATACAAATCAATGCATATGTTACATAAATAACACTTTCCTGATTATACTACATAATAATCAATACAAATCCCGCTTTTGCGGGATTGCTGGTCTATCGAGCATGATCCGTGGTCATAGCGCTGCAAAGAAAGCCAGAGCAGCGCTGAGCTTAACTTTGTGGTGTGATCGTTTTAGACAATGAAATTGATAATTACAACTGTAGTGTTGTCATTCCCTTCGCCCGTGCTGCAATCAGGTTGTCGTCTCCATTTGTTTGTCACAATAAAATAAATAAAGAAATACATCTTAAGAATAAAGATATCTGAAAAATTAGGCGTGTCTTATTAATTGAGCAAGCAAATATCCACATGTCAAGAATTATTGATATGTGAAAAGAGAATACAGTGGTCCCTCGCTATAACGCGGTTCACCTTTCTCGGCCTCGCCGTTTCACAGAGTTTTTAGTCCAATTTTGCATGTTTTTTTTTTTTTTTACAGTGTTCTGTGTTCTGCGTGTCTGTTTATAAGAATCTTCTCGCCCAGAAGAAAAAAGAGCGCCAACAACTACTCATAACTGTGTTTGTCACTCGGAAACAGACATCTGCAGCCAGGTGTGAGTGGAAAAAGGCGCGGCGTCAGGATGCAGAGGCGCCATCTGTGAAATACTGGTCAGTCACTATTAATAATTTCTTATGTGTCCAACCTCGTACGTTGATCGTTAAAATTAAATTCGTTAGTTCTAAAAGCCATCATAATTATTTATAGGAAAATGTTCTATTTTTATTTCTCAAACAAATGTTTGGGCCTGAAAACAGTTTGGTCTTATTTTTCTACTAAGGTTTGAACTTTGAGTGTTTACACACGAGAGAAAATTGAGAAAATGTTTATACACTTTTCTCAATCAGACATTAAGTGGTTTTACAGGGTTTTTACAGCTTTAAAACGTCTATAATAATTGTTAAAAAAAAAAGACGCTGACTATGTCGCAGACTTCGCTTTTTACAGACTATTTTTAGATTGTAACTCCCGCGATAAACGAGGGACCACTGTAACACTTTTTTGATTATACTACAAAACAATTGATACGACGGCCGCTTTTGACGCTCTATTGGCACGCATCGTGATTGGTGGAGTTCTTTTTCTTTGCCGTTTTCCTGGCTTCCATGTCATAAAATAAGGGTGTGTCTGAAGCGGAGTCTGAGTATTTATGGACGTTTATTACAATTACGATTGTTTTCACCCGCCGCATTTATCAAGGTCACGTCAGGCGTACGCTGGAAATGGGCAGGTGCGCACTGCTTGATACATGTCACGGCAACTTTGGTGTACTTCAAATTTACACCGTAAATTTACACCACAAGTGCGCAACGTTGATACATGAGGCCCAATGACTAACAGTCCCCATTTGCCACAAGTATACCTGTCGCATTTCAATACAATTCAGAAAACAAAATTTCATCTCTCCCCCAGGGTAAAGTTATTTATCCACCTAAGTACAAATCAGCAGCCCTTTCAGCTAAGCAGGCACACAGACAGCAAATATGCAAACACAAGAATGTGGCTAGCCAAGTCTGGGCATCTGAGTGAGGTGTTCTGAGATTTCCTTGTTTACATAACAGAAGTACAGAACAGTACATAACAGAAGTAGCTCTCCACAGGGGATCTTGGGGTCATTTGACTCTCCGTGGGCTTTACAGGTAGAAGAGAAAAGCTTGGACCGCCCAGTGTTAATGTGGATGTGAAAATTTTGGCCAACCTGTTAGTCCCGTATACACTAAATCCCATTATATCAAATTAAGAGACTGGTTTTTATCAAAGCAAGACATTCCTTTTTTAATATATGTACCCTTTTCTATTTCCTGTATTCCAAACACCATAGTAATCTCCCTGAAGTGGTAATTTCATTGGATGCAGAAAAAGCATTTGATAGAGTGGAATGGGAGTACCTTTTCAGTCCTGAAGGAATTTGGCTTTGGTGATAGATTTATTTCTTGGATTTGTGTCTTGTATACTTCACCCCTAGCTTCTGTCTGTACTAACAATATAAAATCAGACTATTTTATTCTGTCACGTGGAATACATCAAGGTTGTCCCTACTCCCCTTTGATTTATGCTTTAGCAATAGAGCCGCTATCAATAAGTCTCAGAAGCTCTTTCTTGGTCCAGGATGTGACTCATGAGAGTACAGAACATAGGGTTACTCTGTATGCAGATGATTTCCTTTTCTATGTCCCAAATCTAACTAGTCATTTAACATCTATTATGGCAGTACTCCAATTTTTTTTTCTGTATATAGGCTTAACATACAAAAAAGTACCTGCTTGCCTATAAATGTAGCTGTACAACATCTCAGACAAAGTGATCTTCCTTTCCATCTGACTCATTCTAATATAGGGTCAGCTTTTCAAAGATGGGCTAATTTAGCAGTGTCTGTTTTAGGCAGGATTCATATCATGGAAATGAATGCTTTACCCAATTTTTTGAACCTTTTTCAGTGTATTCCAATGTCCTTACCTAAAACCTTTTTTTTAAATCTATCAGTCAATTTATATGGGACAGTAAAACTCCAAGAGTACATAAATTAATCATTCATTCATCTTCTACCGCTTAGTACAATTAAGGGTCACGGGGGGCTGGAGCCTATCCCAGCAGTCATAGAGCGCGAGGCAGGGTACACTTATTATTATTCCAAAAAATGTCAGCTCAGTGGAGGTCTGTCCTTGCCTAATTTGATGTTTTATTACTGGGCAGCTAACAATCAAAATAAATTTACTGGTAAGATCCTCATACAACTTGGTGCTAGTTATGAGCTCAATCGTGTTTATCTACCTCTCTCCCAGCCTTATTATTTTTGCCTCTCCCTGTGTCCCTGTCTTGGTACACAGATAATCTGGTGTATTTGCCTCTCTTTAAATATGGTATCAATTTTGGCTTCATTTCAAATGTGTTTCTGCTTTTACTCTTGGCCCTTTATGTAACGATCACCTCTTTCCTCCTTCCTTCTTAGACACTACATTTCATCTATGGAGTAAGAAGGGCATTAAATGTTTCTATGATCTTTTTAAGGATAACACTTTTTTAAATGTTACTGGCGTGTCTTCCTTATATGGCTTGTCTGCATCTCATTTATTTTATTTTATTTTTTCAAATTAGACATTGTGCATCTACTGTTTTTCTGGAGTTCCTCACCCAGCCCCCTAAACATCCTTGGGAGGACCTCTTTGAACTTACGCCCCATAAGAAAGCTGTTATATCGCAGATATATAATCTTGTTCTTTCAGTGGACAGTCATCCAGGTAATAAAATTATCTGTATTTGGGAATAAGAGTTGGGTCTGGAGTTCAGGGAAGGTTTCTGGGATAAGGCTGTAGACAGAATTCGTACGTCATCATCTTGTGCAAGACTCCCAAATTCAATTTAAAGTAGTACACAGGCTGCATTTGTCAAAGTCCAAATTATTCAAAATTTATCCCAATATCACTGATATGTGTGATGGGTGTAACTCCTCTCCCTGTAATTTAAGTGATGTCTTTTTTTCTTTGCCCCAAACTTCAACCATATTGGATTTCATATTTTGATAATATAGCTCACATTTTTGGAGTCTGGCTGGAATTCGTATGGAGTTTGGAATTCCTGGAGTCCCCACTGTGTCCTTTACTGACTTGCAGGCAGATGTAATGCCCTGTATCTCATTGCTAGCACGATGCAGAATATTATTACCCTGGAAAACTTTGTCTCCTCCATCCATTTCTTTATGGTTGAAAGAGCTCATGTTTTAGTTTTTTGTTTGTTTCTTTGTTTTAACTTGAAAAAAATCAAGTTTAGACTCAGAGGGAGGGCTGATGGGTTTGTAAAACTGTGGCAACCTTATATAGTTTACCTTGGATCACTGAAAACGTTTGGACCTGATTGAGCTGAGTGGTGTGTGTGTGTGTGTGTGTGTGTGTGTGTGTGTGTGTGTGTGTGTGTGTGTGTGTGTGTGTGTGTGTGTGTGTGTGTGTGTGTGTGTGTGTGTGTGTGTGTGTGTGTGTGTGTGTGTGTGTGCGCGCGCGCGCGCGCTCATATATTTATTATTGATTCGCGAGGCCTGTGGTTGGTATGTTGGGACTCGATGTTCATGAATGTTTGAGTTGCAGCACATGTTTCTTTTCTCTTTCGTTGTTCTTGTACTTTTGAAGATGATGTGCTGGTGTTTTGTTCCTGTCTGGGGAAAAAAAGATGAATAAATGTTTTTTTAAAAAGTGAAAGAAAATAAATGAGAAAGTACAAAAACTTCATCTAACTGCGTTTCCTCAGGGAGCATTGGTGGGCGCTGTCCACTGAGGTACTCTTACAGGGTGGGGCTGATCCATTAAGGTGCCAGAAAATCTCTCAATTGCATAGCAATGTGTGGCTGGTTCACTCCAGGTTAAATGGGATGACAGGTGACAATTTGATTGGTTTATTTCATGTTATGTGTGCAATGAAGATGATATATATACTGTACTCCTTTGCACCTAGGTTTACACTCAGATTGCAAAATGTTCTTGGGCACACAATTTCCTTTTTTGTACAAATCCACCTGCACAGTGCGTTATGTTCCATGTACTTTCAATCAACAATATTGAGTAGTGTTTCTCAATCCTGGTCCTGAGGATGCAAATACTGCACGTTTTCTGTTCCTTCATGCTCTAACCGCATATAATGAGGAATAGTAATCAGCTGTGTTGCATTGTTCAGCCAACTGACAGCTCGCTGAACACACCTAGTTGAGCTGATCAGGTCTGAGTAGGGAGAAATGGAAAACATGCCGTGCCATGGATTCAAAGGACAAGGACTGTGAAACACTGATCTAATGCCCTGTCCTTCTAATGAGGATTTTGCTCATTATGATGAATGTGACTTTCATTTCAAAACTAAAAATGTTTAAATGTAAATCATTGCCTGGCATGTAGGAGTAGTGTGGTGCTATTATTTGTTCAAATCATAATACCTCATGAACTCAAACCCACAAATTTGAAAAGTTAGGAAAGCCCCCTAGCCTGGACTTTATGAATTGAACTGAACTTTTATTTGGCTGTAAAAAACACATAAACATACATTAGGCAGGGGTGGTGACCAAGCAGTTAGTGCACTAGTTTCCAGTGGGGAAGGTTCCCGGTTCAAGCCCACTCCTGCCCGTTCTCCATGTGATGTGGAGTTGCATCAGAAAGGGCATCTGATGTAAAACTTCTGCCAAATCAACATGTGGATCCACCTCTGATCCGCTCTAGTGACCCCGAGTGAGAGAAGGGAGAAACATACATATACAAATTTGTTTCCAGTGTTATCCCCAATGAGCATGTTGAAATGTCGTACTTTATTAGATTTTTTGTGTTTTTCAACATCCTGGTGAAAATCTGGATTACTGACAATGATCAACATGGTCATCTTTTTATGATGTCATAATCAAGGTTGCATATCATCTGATGTTATTGAGTTTATTTGTTTTCAAGGCTGTGTTCCAAAGCATCGTATGACCAATTTGTCCAAAAATAATCAATTAATATACTATACTATAGTCGGTATATATTCAAACTGATGTTAGATGAGGCCATTTCTCACATGAATAGATGATGTCAAGACATCATAACAATGACACCTCAAAGGAGTTTTAGTATATTATCAAGGCTGCTGAAAGAATTTTCAGACTTTTGCCCATTTTGACTGGGCGACTGAAAACCTTAATTTCCTGAGTCATATTTTAGAACTATTGTTCCAATGGCGAAAGATGTACAAAAGGAGTGTCCTGCAGGTACTTTATGGAACACTGTGACAAGCATCACTGCTGCAGTAACCTTCTGTCATTTGTCTTGTACATCTTTTTGCATTCAGGCTTGAAGTGGTGTGTGGTCGCCATGTGACAGTTGTCATGTTACTTATGTATCAGTTCGGTGTTCTTGCAGAGGGGCCTGAGACAGGATGTGTGTCTTCAGAGATTTGCCTATATTTCCATCAGCCGACCACTCAGATTATCGAGCCATCTGGCAGGCCGAGGCTGGAGCAGTGCAGTTTACCTTGTGACTCTCGGTGTGTTGTGGCCAACTATGTTTGACTTGTGCTTTCAAGGTCACGACCCTCAACTCATTTCCTTCCAGGCAGCCATTCTGACAGCAGGGTTAAGTTTATACGATACCCCTGGATAAGTGCTACTTGAAAGTGCCAAGTTTCTGGAATCAGTCCTCTCTGCTTTGATACTCTGGTTTCTGTTATGACCCTACACCATCCATATTGGCCCTTGGTCCATCTGGATAGGCCACACACACACACACACACACACACACACACTTTTTTCCTGTGTTTGTCTACTAGTTTTTGAGTCCCAGATTGCACTGTGCTGTTGCACACATCTTTTATTTATTTTTTGGCTCTACAGGTCGTATATGTTTACTATCAAAATCAAATCAAATCAATTTTATTTATATAGCACCAAATCACAACAAACAGTTGCCCCAAGGTGCTTTATATTGTAAGGCAAAAGCCATACAATAATTACAGAAAAACCCCAACGATCCAAACGACCCCCTATGAGCAAGCACTTGGCGACAGTGGGAAGTAAAAACTCCCTTTTAACAGGAAGAAACCTCCAGCAGAACCAGGCTCAGGGAGGGGCAGTCTTCTGCTGGGACTGGTTGGGGCTGAGGGGAGAAAATCAGGAAAAAGACGTGCTGTGGAAGAGAGCAGAGATCAATTACTAATGATTAAATGCAGAGTGGTGCATACAGAGGTGAATAAAAAGAAACACTCAGTGCATCATGGGAACCCCCAGCAGTCTAAGTCTATAGCAGCATAACTAAGGGATGGTTCAGGGTCACCTGATCCAGCCCTAACTATAAGCTTTAGCAAAAAGGAAAGTTTTAAGCTTAATCTTAAAAGTAGAGAGGGTGTCTGTCTCCCTGATCCGAATTGGGAGCTGGTTCCACAGGAGAGGAGCCTGAAAGCTGAAGGCTCTGCCTCCCATTCTAATCTTATAAACCCTAGGAACTACAAGTAAGCCTGCAGTCTGAGAGCGAAGCGCTCTATTGGGGTGATATGGTACTATGAGGTCCCTAAGATAAGATGGGACCTGATTATTCGAAACCTTATAAGTAAGAAGAATTTTAAATTCTATTCTAGAATTAACAGGGAGCCAATGAAGAGAGGCCAATATGGGTGAAATATGCTCTCTCCTTCTAGTCCCCGTCAGTACTCTAGCTGCAGCATTTTGAATGAACTCACTATAGCAGTGTACATATTTGTTCATGTTGTCATTGTTGTTATACCATATTGTCGCATTTATTAAACAAATGCTGAATGAATGAATTAGTGAAGTGACTTAAAGTGAATCTGTTATCAAGCAGAAATACCAGTTTACCTGGATGTGTTGCTTAAAGATGAGAGAAGTAGACTTGTGACCAACAGGTCACAAGTTCGATCCCCAACCAGGAAGGAAAATGATGGGCAAAGTGCTGGTGTGTAGTTGGGTGCCTGCTGTAGACGTATTCTGAGTTTTTTTGTGTGTGTGTGTGTGTGTGTGTGTGTGTGTGTGTGTGTGTGTGTGTGTGTGTGTGTGTGTGTGTGTGTGTGTGTGTGTGTGTGTGTGTGTGTGTGTGTGTGTGTGTGTGTGTGTGTTTAAATTGCTAAATCCAGGATATTTTTGAAAATTACTTTGCGCTCCTCCCACAGGTGGGAAAGTGTTACAGTATGTCAATACAATGAAATAAGCTAGGATTTGTACTTGT
Organism: Thalassophryne amazonica; assembly: GCF_902500255.1. Lineage (NCBI taxonomy): Eukaryota > Metazoa > Chordata > Actinopteri > Batrachoidiformes > Batrachoididae > Thalassophryne > Thalassophryne amazonica. The sequence continues at coordinate 95,185,908 of NC_047110.1, read as the reverse complement.
ATGTGAGTATGGCTCATAACTTGAGTTTTCATGATGCTGCTTGTGCAAAAAAAAAAAAAATTATTTTGTCTCTTTTTCTAAAGCTAATCAAACCATATCAAATAGAAACACACAACGAGGAAAACATCATTAGTTGCAGTCCTACTTTTATAATAGCATAATTACGTTTCTCATGTTTCTCTTATGTATTCAAATGTCCTTGACCTTACGATATTTAATTCAGACTTGTTTGTCAGGAGAACTTGTATAATTCCTGATAAGTACAGTGAGTGTGCATAATTGCCATCCTCAAATATGTGAAAGGTTTTTGGGTTCTGTGTGGCTGCACTCAAAGTAACTCTCCCTTGAGAGCTGACCTGGAATTTGTTGAATCTTTGAGCCCCGTGCACGGCTTTGCTGCTTTCACAGGACTGAGGAATCTTTCAGTGGCCCTTGGTGCCAGGAGGAGGGCATCAGGTGTTGGACAAGAAACACCCTCCTTGCTTTGGCTGCTTGGGGGTTTTCAAGGAATATAAATGCCAATGCGATTTGTCAAGCTTTTGAGTCCTGAATTATGAGGAACAAGTGGAAAGAAAACGAACATTATAAAAATGCCTGCTCAAATTTCCATGCTCTGGTATTTACTTTTTTATATGAGGATTCATTGCAATTTAAATCCAGTTTGATGCAATTCAGCATTCCTCCATTATACGGATTCAAGTTTTCATGCAGTTATATTGTTTTCATTCATTAAAGTTGATTATTTTTGCCAAAAAAAAGTACTAATCAATTTTTTCCTTTTTTTTTTATCCACTGAAATGTCACATATGATTCAACAGGGCCTCCCACATCTGTGTTACTCACGTGGCCATACATTAAGAAGTAAATTTCACAGTGGCATTAACAGAGTTTACAGTGTTTGTCATTATCTTCTAATTCTTCCTCTTGTTCTCCTTTGTTGTTCTTCTTTCTCCTTACTGCTCCCACAGCAGATCATACATCCTCCTCTCACCCTATCCTCTTCATCTTACTCTGTTTCACCAGCCACCTGCATGTCCTCTTTGACCACATCGATAAGCCTCCTCTTTGGCCTCCATCTCCTCCTGCCTGTCAGCTCCATCCTCAGCATCCTTCTCCCTGTACCTTTCATCTCTCCTCTGTGCATGCCCAAACCATCCCAAGCTCACCTCTCTGACTGTGTCTCCACTCTGTTTAACTCCTCCCACTAAAAAAAGAGGGAGTGGTTCCAAACACTTTTGTTTATATTACGTAAATGGTAAGAGTGTCAACCAGCAAGAGTTGATTGGCTGAAAGCTCTTGCGTCTTCATCATGACCATTTTGATGAACAATTGGTGCTATTTTGGAAGATAAAATTAACTTTTGCCTCCTGATAAAGCAGGACTCTATGATTAAATACCACACCAGTGAAAATAGAAATGCCTCATCATCATTTCGTTACACACGCTCAGTCCATTCCAATCTAACCTCCCTCACTTTGTCTTCAACCCATACATGTGCTGTCCCTCTAATATGCTATTTCCTTATCCTGTACTTTAGTGATCCATCAATCAATCAATCAATCAATTTTTTTTTTATATAGCGCCAAATCACAACAAACAGTTGCCCCAAGGCGCTTTATATTGTAAGGCAAGGCCATACAATAATGATGTAAAACCCCAACGGTCAAAACGACCCCCTGTGAGCAAGCACTTGGCTACAGTGGGAAGGAAAAACTCCCTTTTAACAGGAAGAAACCTCCAGCAGAACCAGGCTCAGGGAGGGGCAGTCTTCTGCTGGGACTGGTTGGGGCTGAGGGAGAGAACCAGGAAAAAGACATGCTGTGGAGGGGAGCAGAGATCGATCACTCATGATTAAATGCAGAGTGGTGCATACAGAGCAAAAAGAGAAAGAAACAGTGCATCATGGGAACCCCCCAGCAGTCTACGTCTATAGCAGCATAACTAAGGGATGGTTCAGGGTCACCTGATCCAGCCCTAACTATAAGCTTTAGCAAAAAGGAAAGTTTTAAGCCTAATCTTAAAAGTAGAGAGGGTGTCTGTCTCCCTGATCTGAATTGGGAGCTGGTTCCACAGGAGAGGAGCCTGAAAGCTGAAGGCTCTGCCTCCCATTCTACTCTTACAAACCCTAGGAACTACAAGTAAGCCTACAGTCTGAGAGCGAAGCGCTCTATTGGGGTGATATGGTACTACGAGGTCCCTAAGATAAGATGGGACCTGATTATTCAAAACCTTATAAGTAAGAAGAAGAATTTTAAATTCTATTCTAGAATTAACAGGAAGCCAATGAAGAGAGGCCAATATGGGTGAGATATGCTCTCTCCTTCTAGTCCCCGTCAGCACTCTAGCTGCAGCATTTTGAATTAACTGAAGGCTTTTTAGGGAACTTTTAGGACAACCTGATAATAATGAATTACAATAGTCCAGCCTAGAGGAAATAAATGCATGAATTAGTTTTTCAGCATCACTCTGAGACAAGACCTTTCTGATTTTAGAGATATTGCGTAAATGCAAAAAAGCAGTCCTACATATTTGTTTAATATGCGCTTTGAATGACATATCCTGATCAAAAATGACTCCAAGATTTCTCACAGTATTACTAGAGGTCAGGGTAATGCCATCCAGAGTAAGGATCTGGTTAGACACCATGTTTCTAAGATTTGTGGGGCCAAGAACAATAACTTCAGTTTTATCTGAGTTTAAAAGCAGGAAATTAGAGGTCATCCATGTCTTTATGTCTGTAAGACAATCCTGCAGTTTAGCTAATTGGTGTGTGTCCTCTGGCTTCATGGATAGATAAAGCTGGGTATCATCTGCGTAACAATGAAAATTTAAGCAATACCGTCTAATAATACTGCCTAAGGGAAGCATATATAAAGTGAATAAAATTGGTCCTAGCACAGAACCTTGTGGAACTCCATAATTAACTTTAGTCTGTGAAGAAGATTCCCCATTTACATGAACAAATTGTAATCTATTAGACAAATATGATTCAAACCACCGCAGCGCAGTGCCTTTAATACCTATGGCATGCTCTAATCTCTGTAATAAAATTTTATGGTCAACAGTATCAAAAGCAGCACTGAGGTCTAACAGAACAAGCACAGAGATGAGTCCACTGTCCGAGGCCATAAGAAGATCATTTGTAACCTTCACTAATGCTGTTTCTGTACTATGATGAATTCTAAAACCTGACTGAAACTCTTCAAATAGACCATTCCTCTGCAGATGATCAGTTAGCTGTTTTACAACTACCCTTTCAAGAATTTTTGAGAGAAAAGGAAGGTTGGAGATTGGCCTATAATTAGCTAAGATAGCTGGGTCAAGTGATGGCTTTTTAAGTAATGGTTTAATTACTGCCACCTTAAAAGCCTGTGGTACATAGCCAGCTAACAAAGATAGATTGATCATATTTAAGATCGAAGCATTAAATAATGGTAGGGCTTCCTTGAGCAGCCTGGTAGGAATGGGGTCTAATAAACATGTTGATGGTTTGGATGAAGTAACTAATGAAAATAACTCAGACAGAACAATCGGAGAGAAAGAGTCTAACCAAATACCGGCATCACTGAAAGCAGCCAAAGATAACAATACGTCTTTGGGATGGTTATGAGTAATTTTTTCTCTAATAGTTAAAATTTTGTTAGCAAAGAAAGTCATGAACTCATTACTAGTTAAAGATAATGGAATACTCAGCTCAATAGAGCTCTGACTCTTTGTCAGCCTGGCTACAGTGCTGAAAAGAAACCTGGGGTTGTTCTTATTTTCTTCAATTAGTGATGAGTAGAAAGATGTCCTAGCTTTACGGAGGGCTTTTTTATAGAGCAACAGACTCTTTTTCCAGGCTAAGTGAAGATCTTCTAAATTAGTGAGACGCCATTTCCTCTCCAACTTACGGGTTATCTGCTTTAAGCTACGAGTTTGAGAGTTATACCATGGAGTCAGACACTTCTGATTTAATCTGATCCATGGGTCAAGGCTTTTTTTTTAATCCACCTGACCCATCATGAGAGCGAATCCACACTCCCTGTCCCACAAAAAAATATGCACATATTAAAAACCCAAACCCACCCTGACCTGTGGGGAAAGAAAATCCAATTTATTTTAAATTATATTTTTACAATTATGAATAAATACAGAGAGACTTGTGAGATGTGAGTTAAGCTACTTAATGCAGACAATATCAAGAAGCACAGAGTGCACCATCTGGCATCCACGTTAGCCTGTTGTATGCTGTTTAGAGAGCCTGTAATATATCTGTAAAGTATTAATAAACGAGTGGGAACTCTGCTTTGTCACTTGTTGACCTGCCTCACCCGCAATATTTTCTGGCCAGGCTTACCTGCATTCACCCAATCCACACCTCAACCCACAGGTTATGGTTCGTCTCGTGCATCACTATTGTACATCGTTGTCACTCCAAAAGAGCATTGAAGTATCTTTTTTTTTTTTTTTTTAATATTTATTTCATTCATTTAAAAGAAAAAAAACAGAATAGCAGAAATAACAAAACTTTACAAACCCTTGAATGAAAAGGAGCAGAGTGGAAGAACAAGTCGTGTATTTTCTGCCCCTTTTTTACAATACAATCTTACAGTATCAATCATCATTAATCAACATAATTTAACAGATTACATTTCTGTGACTTTGTCATATGCCACCGACTTATTTCATAATTTTAACCATTATTTATAAGTTTACATCCCTAACAGATTACTAATGAACAATGGACTAGATGGGTCTCTAAAACGACTGTTGCTAATCACTTTTAAAGCTCTTTTCTGCAAAATAAATAAAGGTTGCGTATAAGTTGTACATGTTGATCCCCAGATTTCTACACAATAAGTCAAATATGGAACAATCAATGAATTGTACAATGTTAATAATCCATAACTATTTAATGAATATTTAACTTTATGCAAAACAGCAATAGCTTTTGCTATTTTTCCTTTTATGTCATTTATGTGTGACTTCCATGTAAAATCTTCATCAATCATAACTTCTAAAAATTTGAATGTCCATTCCATCTATTTTTAATGACACATCTTTTTTTTTTTACTCTGTCATTAAACAATATGAAATTTGTTTTATTAAGATTAAGTGACAATCTGTTTATATCAAACCAATATTTAACTTTTTCCAACTCTGTATTTATCACTTGTGCTACTTCCTGTATATCTGGTCCAGAGTAAAATAATGTATCGTCAGCAAATAAAATGCTACCAAGTACATTAGATACATTCACAAAATCATTGATATACAAAATAAACAGTTTGGGTCCAAGTACCGACCCTTGTGGTACTCCACACATAATGTTACACAATTCTGATTTAGGATTATTTATCTGAACAAACTATTTTCTATTTTCTAAGTAGCTTTTTACCCACTGATGTGCAGTCCCTCTTATTCCATATTGTTGTAACTTGTGAAGCAATCTTGAATGATTGATATCAAAAGCTTTGTTCAGGTCAATAAAAACACTTACAAAATAATCCTTATTATATATTGCTGTTGATATTTTCTCTATTAATTCCATAATTGCCATAGCTGTCGAATGTTTTGTTCTGAATCCATACTGAGCATTATTTAAAATATGATGTTTCTCAGTGAATTTATCCAACCTTGTCACAAAAACTTTTTCCATAATTTTATAAAACTGTGGAAGCAATGACACTGGCCTGTAATTTGAAACGTTATGCTTGTCTCCATTTTTATATAATGGGACTACCTTGGCAATTTCCATTTCGTCTGGGAAAATTCCTGTTGACAGAGACAGATTACAAATGTAAGTGAATGGTTCAATAACAGTTTCTATTATACTTTTTACAGTCATCATGTCTAAATCTTCATAGTCAGTTGATCTTTTGCTTACACAGTTTTTTACAATATTCCTTATTTCATCTTTTTCCACATTGTCAAGGAAAATACTATTGACCGTATTTACAATTGTATTTAATTTATCTTCTACTATTTGTTTATTTGCCACCAGACTTGATCCCACCTTTGAAAAATAATCATTAAACTCATTTACAACTTCTTTTATGTCATATATCTCTATTTTCCTTGACAAGGTAATTTGGAAAAGTTGATTTCACTCCATCACTTTCCATCACACTTTTTATAATTCCCCATGTTGCCCTCATATTATCTTTACTCTTATTTAATTGTTCACTATAATAATCTTTTTTGTTTTTTGTTTCCTAATTATTGTCAATAGTTTATTTTTATATTTTTTTTGTATCTGTGTTCTGTTTCCTTTGTTTGCATTTTTAAAAAGCACCTATATAAATAGTTTTTCTTTACACAGGCGTTTTTTATTCCCTTAGTTAGCCATGGTTTACTTACTCTTTTCTTACTAGTTTTTATTAATTTACAATTTTTATTATATGATTTCATCAGTATTTTCATAAATTAATTATATGCTACATTAATGTAACCAACATAAACTTCTTCCCAATTTTGATTTTTAAGGCCATAATTTAATGCCTCTAAGGCTTTTAATGACTTATCTCTTTTAAAGTTTATAACCGTTTTTTTTGTACCTATTTTTATATTTAAATATTGAAAAAACTGGTAAATGATCACTAAGATCTGTCATCAAGATCCCATTCTTAATAATTTCATCTGTTCTATTTGTGAATATATTGTCAATTACAGTTGCACTTTGTGATGTAATTCTGGTTGGTTTTGTTATCAAAGGGAATAAGCCCAAACTATTCATTGAATTCACAAAATCACTTGCTCTTTGGCAACTGGAGCTTTCCACATTAACATTAAAGTCTCCACACATAAAGAGCGTTTTGTTTTTGATTTGATGGAATAATTCTATTATGTTATCTGTAAATTTCACAACACAAGAGTCTGGTGCTCTGTATACACAACTGATTAGAATATTTTTAGATGTTTCATGTACAATTTCCACAGTTACAATTTCTATGACATCATCTATTATTGTCATTTCTTGTACAATTTTACATGTCAGATCTGTTTTTATGTACAAAACAATACCTCCGCCTTTTTTATCTCTTCTATTTAAGAAATATAGCTCATTATCCCTCCATTTGAACATCAGCCATGAGGTCATCTTTAAGCCAAGATTCTGTGATCGCAACAATGCTGAATCTATTTTTACACTGGTTTAAATAATCCTTTATTTTTGACATTTTACAGTACAAGGTTCGGGTGTTTATATGTATGAGTGACAGGGTATCTTCAGTAATTTTTTCACTATTTAACTGTTTTTCTATATAATACTCACAACCAATTGTAGTCAAGTCAAATATACTTTCATCAATATTGGTGTCTGTCATATATTTTATCATCTGTTTCCATGTTTGTTCTGACTTTTTGTTGGTCATACTACCAACTGTCATCATATTTATTTGTCTACTCAGGTCTGTACTTTGTAAGGTCCTCCATGTCTCTGATTTGTATGCCCTTTGTTCCTTCTTTCACTCTAATCCAAACCCTACAGTTCCAGACCCATGTAGCAACAATGTGTTTGTTTTTTTAAATAGTCTTGCTTTCCTGGCAATATCTGCATTTTTTTTTCATTAGATGCTCATTTATATAGACATTTGTTCCTTTCAGATTCTTTGCTTGTCTTAGTAATTCATTTTTATATTTTCTGCTTGTAAATCGTATAATAATATTGGGTAGTTTATTTTTACTGTGTTTGGATGGAATTGTGTGACAGTCTGATATAGTATCTTGATGTATGACAACACCTTTTTGATATAAAAAAAATTGTAACTTGCTGTTCTAGTGTTTGTAGTTCTTCAGGTGGTGCATCCTCCCCAGTGGCTCCACCAGAATCCACCACCCTTGCGTACGACCGATGTTTTGTTTCCAAACCAGATATTATAACGTCTTTTCTAGAATATTGTTCAAGTTCATCCACCCGTTGCTCAAGTTTCTTAATAATCTTGTCCTTTTCTTTAACAAGATTTTGGAGCTCCTTGATCTCCTTCATCAACTTGTCTAAATTGGTCATGTCTTTTGATATACGGTTTAATGAGGTCTTTATCTCCTCTATATCTTCCTCCAATTTATCTGTCTTCCTAGGTGGTGCCATATTAAGTTACTCTTGTAGTTCAGTACAGGCCACTATTAATTATAAAGCAATTCCCACTCGTAGACTCCACCACCTCCACCACCACAAATCCGGTCGCTGCACACCGACCTTCCCCGACCTTCCCCGATGTTAATCCCGGATATAGCCGCCGCCTGCCTCATTCGCAGCCGTCGCCAGCCTCGGTCGCAGCCACCGCCAGCCTCGGATGCAGCAGTCACCAGCCCCGGGTGTAGCCGCCGCCAGCCCCGGATGTAACCGACACCGCGGGCCTGAATGGATTGCCTCTTGCCCCGACACCGCGGGCCTGGATGGATTGCCTCTTCCGCCGCGGGCCCGGATGGATTGCCTCTTCCGCCGCGGGCCCGGATGGATTGCCTCTTCCGCCGCGGGCCCGGATGGATTGCCTCTTCCGCCGCGGGCCCGGATGGATTGCCTCTTCCGCCGCGGGCCCGGAGGGATTGCCTCTTCCGCCGCGGGCCCGGATGGATTGCCTCTTCCGCCGCGGGCCCGGATGGATTGCCTCTTCCGCCGCGGGCCCGGATGGATTGCCTCTTCCGCCGCGGGCCCGGATGGATTGCCTCTTCCGCCGCGGGCCCGGATGGATTGCCTCTTCCGCCGCGGGCCCGGATGGATTGCCTCTTCTGCCGCCGCGGGCCTAGATGGGTCGCCTCCTGCGCCGACGCCGCGGGCCTGGATGGGTCGCCTCCTGCGCCGACGCCGCGGGCCTGGATGGTTCGCCTCCTGCGCCGACGCCGCGGGCCTGGATGGTACGTCTCTGCTGACGCCGCGGGCCTGGATGGTACGTCTCTGCTGACGCCGCGGGCCTGGATGGTACGTCTCTGCCGACGCTGCGGGCCTGGATGGTACGTCTCTGCCGACGCTGCGGGCCTGGATGGATTGCTTCCACCGACTCCGCGGGCCTGGATGGTACGCCGCCGGCCTGGGTAGGTCGCCGTTAGCTTCGCGGCTAATCCGTTCTTTACTTTACTTACTTTCTTATTGATTTCTTACTTACTGCCACTGTTTTAAGCAAAAACTCAGCGAAATTCTGTGACACACCGAAATGTTCGATGAACATTTTTTCACCGAATTTTTGTTAATGCCACCTTATCTAAAACAAACTACATAGCTGGTCTCACTACTGTCTTGTAAAGTAGAGCTCCTGACGAAATTCTGTTGTACTCGCATGAATGGTGAATGTCCACGAGGTGGCAATATTGCTTCATTTCAAGAACCTTGAGCACAGGCTGCTGTGGGACAAGACAGTGAAACTGTTGTTTAGAGTAATAGATGCCCCCTTTCACCAGTTTAGATAGCCTTCTATCATACATCACTCCTACCAATTTTCTCCACCCACTCCACCTTGGCTGCCCTCTCTTCTTTACCTCTCTCTGTCACTGAGCAGTTGACCCAAGATTTGAACTCATCCACCTTCACCCCTTGTGCTCCTTACAAAGCACTCTGTTGCCCTTTCTCTCACTCATAGACATGTGCTCCATGTTGTTGTCAATGACCTCCATCCCCCTGTTACCCCTCTGCAGGCTCACCTCAACCTGTCGCAAACATTTTATACCACAGAGGCTGCTGTTTGATATTGTCCATTTAACTACCCATCATCATTGCGAACTAAATGTACTTTAAATTTATTGTGTGGTTTATACTCTCTTGTATTGTGGTTTACTTAGTGTGTCTTACTCTAGACCTAACCTTCTTCATCTTCTTTTGGCTGCTACCATTTGGCGTCACCGCAGCAGATCATCCATCTCTATCTCACCTTTTCATCTGCATCTTCCTCTGTCACACCAATTATCTGCATGTCCTCCCTCAAAAACATCCATAAACCTTCTGTTTCACCTTGTGGCTCCATCCTCAGCATCCTTCTCCCTGTATAACCTGAGTCACTCCTCTGCAATCTCGCCCCTCTGACTTTGTGTCCAAACCATCCTTCCTGCACTGTTCTGATATGTTCATTCCTAAAGCCAGTCACAGCATCTCCAGCTCTGCCTCCTGTCTTTTTGATGCTGCCACTGCCTCAAACCTGTATAACATATCTGGCCTCACAACCATCTTGTAAATTTTCCCTTTCACTCTTGCACATTTCCTTTTGTCAGAAATCACTTCTACCACTGTTCTCTACCCACTCCACCCACTCCTTCCTTCATGTCTCTAACCCCACACACGCACGCATACTGATTGTGGTTGTCTTTGATACCTTTGATAGGAGTCAGCTGGTTTGTAGAGCTGAGAGGAGGGTGAGGTTGGCTGCAGCATCCCCGTCACAGGTGCCTCATATCCTCCAAGAAGGACAACACTGGGTAGTAAAGCTGAAGGAGCGAGAGAGGCAAGGTGATGACTACAAAGTAGAACTGTCAACTCAAAAAGTTTTCAGCATTATCAAGAGGAAGAAATTACTAAATTTTGATCAAGCTCTGAACGGGGTTTGTGGATTTCCCCCTTGTTGTTGTTTACGACGAAGCACCTGCAGGACATGTTTTAGGTATTTGCTGTCCAAATGCTCCATCTCTCTGTTTGCCGTAGAAGTTCCTGTTTTTCTTTCCCCCCCACTACTAGCGTGAAGACACACCTTGTTCTTTCTGATTGTTTGCTGGTTTTTTTCATATTGTGCATTTGTCTTATGTGGTATCACTTGTACAGGCAGTGAGTATAAATGGAAAAGCCCCACTTGGTTTTGGTTTGAGATAAATGCAAGATTGGTTCTTTGTGTTTGAGCTGTGGCCTACTAAGGATTTCTCAGAATTTAAATTCACTTCATACAGGCTGCATCTTTCTTTTGCCATTTTTTTAAATGTCTCACTTCATACGAGGTCTATTAGAAAAGTATCCGACCTTATTATTTTTTTCAAAAACCATATGGATTTGAATCACGTGTGATTGCGTCAGACAAGCTTGAACCCTCGTGCGCATGCGTGAGTTTTTCCACGCCTGTTGGTTGCGTCATTCGCCTCCACGAAACCTCCGCTCCTCTTTCCATGACAAAAACCCCTGTAACAGTGGAATGTGCCATTCATTTCCAAACTGGACGCTGTGTTTTATCCGGGACGTCGTCTGACTAGCACAGGAATTGTGAAAAGATGTGGACATCAGCACTTTTTTGGCACATTGAGACATACGTGCGGAGGAATTCCACGCGTCGCGGCAGTGCCGCATGGCGCACAGCAACGCCGTGATGAAGCCTCACGGGACATGTTCTGGCATGTCCAGGCACATCCACAATTTCTCGGATAATCATTCGATGGAAAAACCACCGACAGCTGTCTGAACGCCATCTCAAAGCCATCCTGTGAGACCAAAACGGTGGTTTTGTCTCGCTCCAGTAGCGAATCCATCGTGACGCGCGAAGCCTCCGCTCAGCTTTCCATGACAAAATCTCTTGTTAAAAGTGAAATCTGCCGGAAAATGGTTGATGTCCAGCTCTTGTGATAACCAGAGAAATGGCACACGATGGTCACGGATCCAGACAGCCATCCGTTTAGAAATTAAATGGTCGTTCAGCCTGTCGATGGCAGCTTTGGAGCGCGGCGCGCCCCACAGCCACTGGGGGCCATCCTTAAAGTGACAGTAACACTCCTTATTCTCTACCAAGCCTGTAACATTTTCACCGAAAGCCAGATCAATTTTTCTAATGGTTTCCAGCTGCCAGTCTCTAACAGTTTCTGAAAAAATTCTGATGGAAAAAAAGCCCAAATCATTCCGCCATTTCCTGACAATGAAAATCCGACGAGGGGGCTGGACCACTCCTCACTCAAAGCCTGCTCACTGTTGTGTGGGCCGCTGAAGAGGAGGTACTGCTGGCCCACCACCACCAGAGGGCGCCCTGCTTGGAGTGCGGGCTCCAAGCACGAAAGGGCGCCAGACCTAGAAGAAGTGACAGCTGTCATTCATCCCCTGCACCAGCTGTCACTCGTTCATCATCATCACCACCATAAAAGCCGGACTGCAACTCCACCTCCTCGCCGAGAAATCGACTACCATTCCTGAGGTAATCCTTCTCTGCAGTATTTGGATTAATCCACGTTTTGATCTCTGTTTGCAGCCGTTTATTCCTGTGGGACAGTTTTGTTGGAGCGGCGTATTGTGGGAACCGCGACGTCTTCGCCTCCCACTCCCTCCAGATAAGTGACTGACAGGAGCTGCTTAAGTGTATGATTGGAGGTGGAGGTGCTCCCTCCCATCAGTGTTGGACTGTGTATTACTGAGTGTGCGGACTCACACTCACACATCCTGTTTTTTGCTCTCTGCCAGCAGTACCAGGGTCCACAGCCGGGGACAGAGGCCACCTGGGGATTCGGGACTTGGCGGCTCCGGTGTTCTTCAGGCCGTTGGTGATGGAAGCCGTGTGGAGTACGGCTTCTCTCTCGTCGGGGGGGTCTCCTATCTTCGAGCCTGCCACACGTCACCTGGTGCTAATTGACTGTGCATATTTTCTGTATCTTTTCATTGTGTAGTGTCACAACATTAAATTGTTACCTTTTGGTTTATTCATTGTCCGTTCATTTGCGCCCCCTGTTGTGGGTCCGTGCTACGACACCTTCCCAACACTCACAGGCGAATGACCCAACCGACAGGCGTGGAAAAACTCACGCATGCGCACGAGGGTTCAAGCTTGTCTGACGCAATCACACGTGATTCATATCCATATGGTTTTTGAAAAAAATAATAAGGTCGGATACTTTTCTAATAGACCTCGTATGAAGTGAGACATTTTTAAAAAATGGCAAAAGAAAGATGCAGCCTGTATGAAGTGAATTTAAATTCTGAGAAATCCTTAGTAGGCCACAGCTCAAACACAAAGAACCAATCTTGCATTGATCTCAAACCAAAACCAAGTGGGGCTTTTCCATTTATACTCACTGCCTGTACAAGTGATACCACAGGTGTGATCTGAATGAAGTGCTGTGTGATCTATTGGCGTGGTGACCACTGACAGTGACGGCGCTTTAAATGTTTAAATAGTTCATTAATCAGGCGTGATCACCCTGATCGATCAGGGTGATCACACCTGATTAATGCACTGTGTGATCACCCTGATCGATCAGGTCATCTGATGATCACACCACAGCGATGCTGCTTTAAAAGTTTAAATCATCACAGCGCTTCTTTGTGATCAGAGCACAGTACCGGCATGAGAAATGCACCTGCAGCAGAAAAACCAGAGAGGGACCTGCTTTAACACACTGCATTTCCAGCCACAAATTAAACTATTTTCAGAGGTCATTTTCAAAATTCAGAAGCTTTATGTGATTCATGTATGTCTGTGATGGTGAACTGGACTGAAATGAACAGGTCAGATTTACTCCGTTTGTGGATGAAATGGTCGTTCTGCATGAGGACCGCCGCTTTTAGCCAATCAGTGGCCAGCATTAATGGACAGATTTAGACTTATCAGTAAATTACAAGGAACCTGTGCTAACAATCACATAACTTACCTACAACCTATGTCCAGCATATGTGGGACATGTGAGTCACGCGCTGGCATGTGTTGAAAATTTTCAGCATGCCCAAAATTTTTCAAGGAGCTTAGTGTATTAGGGCATACATCAGTGACTTCAACTTGCTCTTCTCTTATAAAAAAACTTACCCTTATTGCACTTATGCCAGCATTTTTTTAATACGGTTGGCATACACTGGCTAAATTGTCAAGGTATGACCTTCTTTACCGAGGTGCAGCATAGTGGCTTAGTGGTTAGCACTGTTGCCTCGCAGCAAGAATACCCTAGGATTGCTTGCCACATGGACTTTTCAGTGTGGACTTTACATGTTCTTCCCCTTTTGGGTTCCCTTCGGATGCTCTGGCTTCCTCCCACCTAGAAAAGACATGTAGGTTACATGAATTTATGAATCTAAATTGACCATAGGTGTGAATGTGTTTCTCTATCCATGGAGCTCTGCGATGGACTGGCAGTCTGTGCATGGTGTACCCCGCCTCTCACCTGGTGACCGCTGGGATCGGCTCCATCTCCCCCGTGACCCTTAATTGGAGTTTGTGGCTATAGAAAATGAATGAATGCTCCTTAGGGAGTAGGTGAGCTGATCAGATTTTTGGGTTATTTGTTGTCTGTTTGCTTGTTAATGAGAATGAAGGGATTAATTTGTGAGATTTTATAACCGAATTGTGTGTGACAAAAATAGCAAGATGGTGAAATATACTGTTGGAGAGCTAGCATCAACAACAAATTTAACAATTCATGATAAAAGTCTTCATATTTAAAATGTAATGTCATATATATATATGCTAATTAGGGTGCTGATTTTCAAAAGTTTTCATGAAATTCTAGCATACCTTTTTAAACTTGGTGGACCTTCGACAATTCTGTGGGTTTTAATATCTGTGGGCACTAGGGTTGGGTATCGGCAACCGGTTCTTTTGGAGAATCATTAAGAAATGATTCGATCCACCGACATCAATAGCCTTTTTGATTAATGAATCCCTTATCGGTCCTTCAAAGCGGCCGTTGTTTTTGAGAGTGTTTGTTGGGAAAATGATCATTTCTCTAAATTGATTACAGACCCTGCGGCAGGTCTGTAATCAACCGCTTCTGCAGCTCTGCTTTGAAGTTTGAAGCAATGAAGCAGTGCTCCGACCTGTTGCTCCATTGGTTCTTTGCTTTGCTGCTTTTCAGAAATGGCAGATCCACTTCTTAACCCCTCTCAAAGCTATTAAAATATATCAATTGTGAGTCACTTTTGTACTGATTAAAGTTACTAACTGGGTCTCTTGCCTTGTTGTGGGCAAGAAACGAGAATCGTCCTCTGTTCTATTTGCACAGCTCTAAGCGCTGTGCGGCTCTCTGCCGAGTCAAGTTAGAGTCTGACCAGAATTAATAACTTCAAAGCAAATCACTGTTTTAAAAAAAAATGACACCTCTTTCTAAATACAAACAATAAACTGCGATCAACCAAAACGTTTTTTTCCTCCCAAAATGAAACGTCCTGTGCTGACGTGCAGCAGCCAGCTGAGTTCAGCTGAGAGGTACGGAGTGATATTCGTGCCAAAATGTCTGAAAGGAAATGTTTTTGACAAAAACTACAGATTTTGTTTATTTCTATTTATGTCCAGAGATCAAGGATCCAATGGAGAGGTTATTTATGTCCAGAGTTTAAGGATCCACTGACCAATTTCATATTTATTTACTTTAAGACTCAATAAAATGTTGTTGACATAGAAAACCTGTAAAGCCTACTTTTAGTACACAGAAAATTCACAAGAGGTATCGTTAAGGAATCAGATCGATAAGTGGAATCGATAATGGCATCGATATCGATAAAATCTTATCAATACCCATCCCTACTGGGCATTTTTATAAACCAGCTAAAGACCTACTTGTTTTAGCTTTTTTATCTGATTATTAATTCATTCATTCATTCATTCATTTCTTTTTCCCACTTTGTGACGTCTGTTCTTGAAATGTTCTTTATAAATGAATTGCTCCATGCTACACGCAAACCTTCCTACACTGGCTTTACAAAAAGCTCCATAGCACATTTAGGATGCAGTTAAGCCACTACACTATTTTATGTGTATATACACTATATTTCTCTTCAAGTACAGCAGCAATATGTGTCCATTTTTACAGCAGGGACAATCTGTGCCAGGTGTGTTACTAAATACAATCCACTGCACCAGCGACAATATGTGCCGTGAACATTGGTACATATTGTCATGATATGCCACAACAGTTTTTTGTGTGTGTGTGTGTGTGTGTGTGTGTGTGTGTGTGTGTGTGTGTGTGTGTGTGTGTGTGTGTGTGTGTGTGTGTGTGTGTGTGTGTGTGTGTGTGTGTGTGTGTGTGTGTGTGAGAGAGTGAGAGGTCATAATAATTTTGTATTTTATTCATTCGTGTATATGGATGGCTTTGTAGCCATTTTAAAGTATTTCTGATTTTTGTTTTGGTGGGTTTTTTATTTTTTTTTTTGTCTTGTTTGTTTTTCTGTGTTGTCATGGGGACCATGATGGAAATAAGTCTGCGTTTTCATGCCATCCTCGGCAAGTATATGTATATTGTCATTGTTATTTCATATCGTGTATTTTGCCAAATCAATCAATCGATCAAAAAGAGATAGAGGACGAGAGAGACTTGCTGGAATTAGATCCGTGCACCTTGTGCGTAAAAGATGGTTGGATTTGCGTGTAAATCTGTGGCTCAGTGCAAGAGCTGTGGGTGCAGCAAAAATCCCCATGTGATTGTTCCACCGGCAGCAGCCCAAATCATCCTTGTCAGCACGTACACGGCAATATATTATCGTGCACGCTTAATAGAACTTCACAGCAAAAAGCACCTGTTTAAACATCCTTAAGCCTGACTTTGGGGATCTTATCACCACGCGACAGTCATTTTCTGTTCAACTGCGAACTTTCGCAAAGCCATGGTGAGAAAGGGAGGGGCGTGAGAGGACTCAACAACTGCATGCACGGTGAATATTTCATCCGAAATTGCCACAGTGCGAGGGTTCAGGGTCTCTGGCACGCGCCCTATTCTGTCACTGCCATAAGCAGCAGCGCCTACATTTTTATTATTACTGAGCCAGTATCACCCCAGCACTTTGAATAATTAATTTGGGGGAGGTGATGGTCTAGTAGTTAAGCGTTGGGCTTGAGGCCAGAAGATCCTTGGTTCAAATCCCAGCCTGACCATAAAATCACTAAGGGCCCTTGGGCGAGGTCGTTAATCCCCTAGTTGCTTCCGGTGTGTTGTGGGTGCATTGTATGGCAGCAGGCTGACATCAGAGTGAATGTGAGGCAATATTGTTATAAAGTGCTTTGAGCGTCTGATGCAGATGGAAAAGCGAAATATAAATGCAGTCCATTTACCATTCACCAACATCTGAGTGCTGAAAGTCATGCTGAAATGATGTGCAGCCTGCTGTGCAAAAGCATCTCCGTATTACGCATCACCAGTCAGTACAGGATGGATCAAACCATCTTCCTCCATCTTGTGCTCACTAGTCAGGAAAAGTCCTAGTGCTTTCGAGAAGGCTTGCAAGAAAATAAATGTCACTTTTCATGCACTCACAGCGATAAAATGCCAGAACCAAACCCGGTGCACATCCACGGGAAGCTTATTTTTTAGACCTCCGCGCTCCGCCTGCCCGTGTCATGGGTTAGAGGACGATGTGCGATGGTCTCCTGCGATGGGGTTGCAGCCCCCCGTTGCCTTACCCTCCTGAGCACCCCCGTTGGCCACTCGCAAAAGAAAAAAACACCTTTGGGCTATGACCTCAGATCAGACACACCCCCTGAATTTAAGCAGCATATTAAATAAATGAATAAATGCTGATGATTTTATTACATTCTTGGCGGATGTAATGAGAGCGGTGTGTGTGTGTGTGTGTGAGACACAGAGAAAAAGAAAACAATTCATAGTTAAACATCAAGTTTTACTTCTTGTTCTGATGACCAGTGACAATATGTGCCTTGATTGTCTGTATTTATTGTTGCTTGAGACAATATGTGCCGGCAACATTATGTGCAGGTGCCTTTGAACAGTGCATATATCGTTGTGGTGACAATATATGCAGTGTGTCAATATGTGCCATAACAAGGGGATATGAAAAAAGACAAGACCACACAATTCAGGATAATTAAAGTTGATCATATTCTTATCCAGATACAAGGAAAAATGCAAACATGTCACCGTAGCTGCAGCTGTCACAGTGGGTCCAGCATAGCAGAGAAGCTATCAACTCTGTTCCTCTGAGAATAACATTCCTTAGGGACACTTCACACATGACACGAAAGACGCAGAAACCGGAAGAAAATCCATGAACCAAAAACGAAATGGAGAACCATGAAATGTTCCAGCTGCTGACATGAGGAACGCACGTTCGGACAGGCATGCACAAGACTGCGGCAAATGTTTCGAGCACACAGCAGCGGAGGACAAAAATTAAAAAAAAAAACACCACAATTTATAATACTTAATTCCTGTTATAAAGAGCGGATTTAGCTTCCACCTTCGACGTACACCAGGAAGTAATGAAATGACGTGGTCGGCACAGTCACACTCGTGTGTTGCTCGTGTTACACTTACACACTTTTCATAGACAAGTCGACTGTGATCGCCTGTGCTCCGCTATCATACCAGTTGCACAAAGGGCCTCACCTTTTCTAAGTGTGCAGTGAATGGTGGTAGATGTTCGTGTGTGACACCTGGAATTTGGCAGACACCTGCCGAGAGGGGGCTTGAATGAACACGCGCAGGGCACTCGCTGTCTTTCAGCCGCTTGTGCGCAAATGTTGTAGCAACTGGTGTACGAGGCGTTTGAGGTGGCTCCGATTTTTTACGAATGGCGTGCAGTTCCTCCTTAGTGCGCTAGTCGGCTTCAATTGTGTTATGTGTGAAGGGACCCTTAACTGTGTTCATCACTATTGTTTGACTTATCTTGGAGATTTTGGATACTGTTCTCTCTGCAAATTGCGCATCATAAAATAAGCGGTCGCTATGAAAATCTGATTGGATTACCTTTCTAACTGTACAAAACAACAAGCTTCTGGAGATACTTTGAGATATCCAGAATTAAGTTGCCATTGCAGCCTAGTGGCCCAATGAAAGCTTTCTGAACAGTTAACACTATTGCCAAACATCCAGGTCAAATTGCCAGATTCTGAATTTCAAAAGCTGCACTTGCTGGGCTATTTCTATGTCTGTTCTAATCAGTGAGCGGCCTACATTTTAAGATAGGGATCCATCAATAAGCTTCTCTGTACATTCGCTGTAGAGTAAATATTTAAAGTCAAACCTAGATATGGCACAGGCATAGGAGGTATTGTCAAGACAATGAGTATGTAGACTGTTACCGAGTCTGATATTGAAATTAAAGAGCTTCAGGTAGTCTGAGATGTACAACTGTTCCTACCTCACAGCCTCTGTCTGATTGCTAGGTTGCATAGAGGTGGTATTCATGAGTGGACTTGAGTGCGAGAGACTTGCTGTCAGCTTCTTGGGAGTGGTAACCACATTGTGCACAGTGTCATGACTTAGGAATGTTATTGATGATAGGCGTTTTTACATGACAGCCTGAAGGCCAAGGGGAGGAGTGAAACAAATTATTCACATCCCAGATTTACCTGTTCTATTTCATAAGAACAGATGGCGTTACATGATGAAGGTTCAATCTTAATGATATTGTTTGAATGGCTGTTTGTTAGGGTGTTGACTTTTTTCAGTCATGTTTGATCATCAAAGGTTCAGGAATGCTTTCGGTTCAATTTCACCTTTTTTGCACCTTGCACTAGCGTTGTTAACATTCTGTGGGTTTATTTTTCAACTGTTAATTTTTTAACCAGTAAGTGATGTGAATTTGAGAAGAAAGACAACAGAGGTCAGAGGCATCACGCTGGAACACAGGCGTTAAATGTCAAGCTTGTCTGACTTGGTCAGAAGTTCAGCCATTCTGCATTCTTGACTAAAGGATAAAGCGGCCCTAATCCGCTTTACCAGGTAGCTAGAGTTGGCAGTGGAGTTAGGAATTCCTGCGGCATACCGATTTGGGGAAGTTGCTAGGGTTTGGATGGACAACTCCAACAACAATAGAGTCCCTCATTCAAAAACAAAAAAAAAAAAAAACGGTTTAAGTTCTGTGAGAAAGTCCACCACAGAGATAGATGCCATGTGGAATGTGACATGCTTAAAGGTCTTTTGATTCAGAGGCACTGGTCACCTTGAAATGTGGGGGGGAACATAGGCTGGGTGATTTAGGACATCTGAGTTTTGAGAGCTGGGGAAAGAAAGAATGAGAAAGTCGGGAATAAATGGGGAGGGCATGTGATTATCGAACTTGGGGATGTGTGTTCTTGATCTCGTGACGGCCAAGCCACAGTGTGCGTATCCAGCTAGGGCACACTATAGGAACAGCAGGCTCTACAGCAGCTTACCTGGCCATCAAACTGAGCCAATGACCTGTCAGCTTCACTCCCAATAGTGTGATGTCAGGGATCAGGATCAGCCTGACAAGACTGACTTCAGGCACACAGAAGGCAGCATCGAGCTCCTTTATTTGCCTTCATAATGCTGGCAAAGACTCAGGCCTCCACAGAGGTGGAGCAGCATTACTGACCTGTCCTGCTGCTCCTCTCAGGGCCCAGTGGATTAACCTTGAAAAGGCTTCGAGAGAAAAACCGTGGGTGAAATGCACGAGCCAGTCTTTGTCCCGTCTGTCTGCTGGACTGCGGAGCCCTGACTTTAGCCCTCGGTCGTCTAGGCTCGGTGAAACCCCTCAACAAAAGCCATTCATCTGCTGCACTGTACATGCCAACCAGCTGACATTCCTCTTCAGGAGTTGTTTTCTAAGCAGCATCTGTCTGTCTGTCTCTGAAATTACAAGTCTGTTAAGAGAACAATGGTTTCTGTGCAGCTGGGGATTTCTGTGTTTGCAGAGTAGATCTGATTAACCTTCTGCCTGCTTATTAGTGATCACCATACAGACGTGTTTTTGACTGTTTCAGTCACTGAGACACATGACGTGGTTTTTGTTTGTGCAAGAACTTTATGATTTACGTCTTTGTCAGCGTACTTATTGTTTCTCCAGTTCTATGTATGTGAATCTGAATTGGCTTCACACAAGACTCGTTACAACATTGTGAAAAGCATATGTAGAACCATTATAATGTACAGTAATTGTAATTTTTGCATAAATGCTTGCATAATTTCTCATTATTTCGAAGGATTCACCCCCAAAAGATACCTTGGGGGAGCTGGAATGTATCCTAGTTTACATATGTAGGATATACCTAGTGGCACTTAACCCGTCCTTAGGTGGTTAACCCAGTGCTTAACACTCACACTGCTATCATCTACTGTATGTCCAAGGCTCCATTCACTAAATAGTATTATCAGAATTTTTTAGGACTGTGGGAGGGCTCCCACAGACGTGGAGAAAAGACTGAAAACATATGTTTCATGTGCATGCAAGAAATCCTTTTCCTAAGGTGTATGGTAGGACTACTGAGATTACGGGTCTGATATCCTTTCAGGGTCACGTGTAAAAACATGCACAAACACCATTTCACTCGCAACTACACCTGCATGCTGAGTTACTAACAGTACGAGGACAGCATTTGTCAAATGTACAAAATAGTCAGTATCGTCTATTTAGTACCTTTCCCTTTATGAATATGCAATTACGGGTTTGTCCACCCAAATGCACAAAATCCTGGGAGGGAACATGCAAATAGGTGATGTTTGCTCAAGCAACATGATTTATCAAGGTCAAAAGGAATCGTCACGGATGCTGATACCATCTGTATTTTGCGAATTTGAAAACTTGTCATTAACATATTGCGCTTGACAGAGTGCCGTTTCAGACTGCCATTCCAGCACAGAGGCCCCACAAAAAACGACAACAAAAAAAATTAATTCTAAACTTTAGGCATATTTAACTTTGGATCATGCTTGTTTTTTTTTAAGAATAAATGTCTCCATGTGTAACAGGTAGATCACACAGAGACGCACATATTAGAGTCTCTGTGGGACATTGTGGCTCTGTGCACAGGATGCACAGCACATAAACACACTCCTGTGCCTACTATTACAACAAATAAACATAGGAAACAAAGAACTGTGCACAAAGCTGTCTCTGTGTGTTCTGCCAGTAGAACACACCAAAAGTATTCACCAGTTTGCTAAAATGCATTGGATGGAACAAGAATTACATTTCTCAAACAGGAGCTCGTGTTTCTTTTTTTTTTTAAATTGCCAGCACATGAACACGCTCAGTTATGTGGCAGAGTTCCAGCATAGCATAGTGACTCGTTGAATTTCATTCTGCCCTTTCAGTACTACACGCATGCAAAATCCTCATTTACATTTTGCTGTCTGTGTCTCATTAGCACTTGCTATCAACTGAGTATTTATTCTTTCTAAATCACCCACCTAATTGTGTCTACCATAACGCCTAAAAGTTTGGATTTCCCTTGCAATTTAGCACTCGTTATCTGGGATGTTTCTGTGAAGGCTCTCAGTTGTCCAGGTGGTTTCCATAGTAGAGAAGCTTGAATCTTCGACTGGACTGGGTTGCTTGATGCGGGACGTTTCGCTTCAAATCGCAGAAGCTTCCTCAGCTAAAATTCTTGCTCTGGTAATCTGACTTCTGTCTTAACCCTTGTAGAGAAGAACAAACACAAGCCACAAAAGCTGGAGTTTTAAACCTAACCAGGCCCCTCCTAAACCTGTTAACACCTTGAGACAGAAATTAGTTCACCCTAAGGACAGGATCCCTAGTTACAAACAGAGCAGTGTAGTAAATGGTAAATGGACTGCATTTATATAGCACTTTTTCATCTGCATCAGACGCTCAATGCGCATTGTGTCTTGTAGTGTATTCTTAGATGTCAGGAAAACTGTAACGAACACTACATAGGTGAGACTAAGCAGCCGTTACACAAAAGGCTATACCAGCACCGCAGAGAGGGAGCCAGTGGACCTCAGTCGGCAGTTCATCTCCACCATAAAGACACTAACCACACGTTTGAGGACAAGGAAGTTAAAATCTTAGCCAGAGAGAAGAAATGGTTTGAGAGAGGGGTGGAGGAGCCATTGTATGTCAAAAATAAATCAGTCTGAAAACACTTCAGGTAATGACCATGATATTTGTACTTTAGGCTTAAATTACAGATCTTAATTGATTAATTAACTAAAATCTGTAGCCTTTAAGAGCTGTAAGATCTGTATCTCAGATTTTGCATCTTCACAAGTCAGGTCTAAAAGATTCATGGTCCCAATTGGGCAATCTGTTATAGAAAAAAAATATTAAGAAACTTTCCATTATTGAGGACAAGGCCACAATTCCCACCCAGGAATTATCAAACCTTTGTTCTCAAGGTCCATCAGAAAGTGTGGATCATAGCTAAGGAATTGATGGAAAATTTGGATGCATCAGATATAAATATGACATCATCCATTTAAGAGCACTCCACCACCATGACCTACAAAGCTCTCGGCACTGATGAAGCCATTACTTCAAAATTGACTTTAAAAACAAAACGAGAAAGAACTTTACAGTCATTCACAAGAACAAAAGCCAAACTGTTTTTCATGTCATCATAGATTAATTGATGGAGAGCTTTTTAACCAAATGAGCGGTTGTTACTATAATAATATTATCTTTGACATGCCATCAGCATATCACTGATGATAAGTAAGTTAGTGAGTGCACACACAGGGAATTGATACATCTGTACAACAACACGTTTGTTTCTGATCAGGCTGACTGAATAGAAAAGGCGCCAAGATTAATCAAGCCTGGCTGTTAGCATGGTCTGGAGCAAGCTAGATACGCAGAAATTTTATTTCATTGATGTATCATATGATATTCATAAGTGCAACTCCTCCAAACCCAGTTGGTCGACTTTAATGAAACTTAACACAATGCTAGCACGCATGTGAGGATGTGCATGAAGAAAAATAATTCCAGTCTAACGTCTTCAAGAGAATAGAACTGGAGTGCTGTTTTTAACATGATACTGACTTTAAGTGCAACTCCTTCTAAACCACTTTATTGATTTCACTGAAACTTCACACGATTGCCGTACATCATGAAGGAAGATAATTCCAGCCCAAAAAAAGGTAATATTAACTTTATTTATTTATTTTTAATATACATTGTATTTGTAAAATTGCATGTGCAGAGGTTGACCAGTTTGTTAATTCAGGTATTTCATATCAACAGATTTACTACCAGCTACATAATACTACAATACTGAAGCAGTATCCTGGGTGAGAGATCTCCATTTCCCATTAATAAGGGATTCTGAATTGTTGGTCATATCCTCATTACGTAGTTTGTATGTTTTTTTTTTTTTTGTGGACTTCCAAGAAACACATGAAGAATCCTGGTTTGTGTGTGACTGACAGATATGGTTGGCAGACTGGAGTCCTACAACAAGAGCCTGGATGTTGACCTGGTGTCATTTCAAATCTTCCCTGATGTTTTTCACACTCACACACACCATCTCTGTCATGCTGTCACTGTGCGTCTGTGCCCAAAAACGTATGTGTGTTTAACACCGTGTCATCTATTCCCACACGGAGCACTCCGTTCCCACACGGTTAAAGAAACGCAGCCCAGAGGTCGATGGCCCATTTACAACCAGCTCACCGTTTCAGCGGCTGGAAATCCCCCTGTGCACAAAGAGGCCAGATATGATACCACAGCACTGCAGGCGAGGGAGGGAGCTTAGGACAGTATTGATACGACAAGCACTTTTGTCTGGGAAAATCCTTAAGGGAATGCAACCAATTGTTGTTAATTGTATAGTCTTAAATTCTATCCCAAGTGCTGATGATATGTGCTACTAGTTCTGAATTGGACTCACTGATGATCATTCCTTGTTCTTTGTTTTTCACCGTTGTTTCCGTTTTGGGGGATTGCACATATTTGTCAGTTGCGGTTGAATAAGTATTCCAAAGTTCATGTGTAATATCATATGTTTAAATCTCTGGGTCTTTCCTGCTTCACATTCATACATGTATCCTGCAGCCATCTGTGCACCACTTATATCTATTGATGCACTTCCACTGTCAAAATTCCCCATTGTCTTTTGTAGGAAGTTTTCACACTGACTGAGTGGCACTTCCTCTGTATTTAATGTTCTAGAAACCAAATCTTTTTTCATTGTTGGTAATGTAACATAAGTGAGAGACTGATCATCTTCAAGCCATTGTAGCACTAGTTAAAGTATCTTTGGGTCTTGCTCACGACTGGTGGTAAGATGGAACGTCGGTTCAGTAGACGAATGAAGGCTGTGTTTGAGCTCCCACAGATGATATACCGGACCATTGTGGTGAAGAAAGAGCTGAGCCAAAAGTTTATTTATGCTCCTGTCCTCACCTGTGGTCATGAACTTTGGGTAATGACCAAAAGAAGAAGGTCGTGGATACAAACTGCGAAAATGAGATTCTTCCTTCACGTATATCTGGGCTTACACTCAGAAACCCGATGACAGGCTCAAATATTCTAGAATGACTGTGATCGCTTCTTTGCATCAAAAGGAGCTAACCTGAGAGATGATTCAGGCATCTTGTAAGAAGGCCCTGTGGTCATCTCTTTTGGGAGGTCTTCCAGGCATTTCCAACTAGGAGGAGGCACAGGGAAGACCAGGATGGGATGTGTTCCTTGGTATACTGCCACCACAACCCATATCTGGATACAGTTGCTTGCAGAAGTATTCGGCCCCTTGGCGTTTCCCGTATTTTAATTTATTTATGCCATTTCAAATACAAAAAGTAAATCAAGATTCTCAATATAAAAATTAGGAAAATTGTTCCTTAAACTCAAACTGAAAACAAATCTCTACAACTTGATATAAATTAATAAAAAATATAAAGAATTTTCTTAAACAAACAAACAAAAAAAAAACAACAAAAAAGACCTGAAAGTTCAGCTACAGTTTGCCAGAAGGTACATCTGAAATGCAAACCTAGATTTGATGTTTTGGTGAAAGAAAATCGTCCTCGATACCACTTCATCATGAAGTGTATAACTGGTGATGCAAAATGCAAAACTTGCACTATGCACAATTTCTCCAATCACAACCAGAGAAGTCTATAACTTCTTCTGGGTTGTCTGAGTGTCTTGGTAGCTTTCCTCACTCATCTTCTTGCTCAGTCGGTCATTTTTGAAAACTGTCTGCTCCATTCAGATTTACCATAGATATAAATAAAATGCAAGACATATTCAGTGACTTGGAAATTTTCATGTATCCATCCCCTGACTTGTCTGAAGAAAACTGGCAATAAAGCTGATTATTTACAGGTATTATATCATAGAGGCTGATTACTTATGCAACTCATCATTTTGGCTTTTATATTTTTAATTAATTTATATCAAGTTGTAGAGATTTACTTTCAGTTTGAGCTTAAGGAATGTAATTTTCCAAATTTTTATATTGACAAACCTGATTTACTTTTTGTATTTGAAATGGCATAAATAAATTAAAATGCGTTAAATGCCAAGGGGACAAATACTTTTGCAACCAGTCAGAGGCAGAAAATGAATGGCTAAATGAATGAAGTCTTTCATTGATGAAAACTGACATCCATATTGATGTCTATTTGTGCTGTTGGGGAAAAAAAAAATTGCTCTGCCCTGGGGGGCGGGGGGGGCTCCATGTGTTTTCGTTTGTTTGATTGTTTGTTGTCTGTAAGACTAAATAAAAATGTTTTCAGGTTGATGGTAATGTTCTTTTAGATTTTATGAGTGTTTACTGGTGTCTTTCAGTGAAAGTCCCAGACACAAACAAAAGCTGCACTGGCTGCAGCCTCTCTCAGAGAAAGGCAGATCATGTGATATTCTCTGGCTTCTAGGATTGGCTGTGAGTGAAGGATCATCCAGAGGAAAGAAGGAAACTACAGCTGAGAAGTTGTAGTTTCAGAAAGTGGTCAAACAAAGTCTCTGTGACATTCTGTCTTTGAGTTTTGAGTAGAATTATGACAAAAGTAGACTGGACATGCCGCTGTGTCTGTGGACTCCAAATGGTTCAATTATTTTCCATGTGTAATTTTATTTCATATGCTTTTAACACTTTCTGTATTGTGAAAAAATTGTATGTTGGATGGAAACCCTTAATCTTTTCATTTCATTTGTTCATTTAGTTGTACACCTTGATAATCTGATCATGACATGCTGAATCTTTTTGGGAACCTCCATGTTTATGCATCAGCATTTTAAAAATTTCTGGGTGTATTTTTCAGGGTTTTAGAGTGAAAAAACCAAACCAAAGTTAAATTAACATAATAAAAGATAGGGGTTAGTGGTAGCTTCTGCTAAATGTTTTTGTGGTTTATTGGTTGAGGATCATGAGTGTTAGCAGTGAGCCGTAGCTTCAGCTTAGTGTTTTAGAAGTTTTGCGGTTTATCCTCAACATTAGAACAGTTAACTTTTCAGACAGCACATGAGGAGTTCACAAAGCTAACGTTTAAGTTAGCTCTGCCCACCACTGAGCCACAAGATGTGTGCTGTTCAAGCCTGGTGGTCCTTAAAAGATGGACGAAGGTGCGTTCCCAGTTAAACACTGTGATATGCGGAGAACAGACAGAAAGAACCCAGAACAGGAGAGTCGACTCGACAGAACTCTTTGACGCAGCCACAGAGACTGTGTTCTTCTGGGCAGTATAATCAAGCTCTCAGTAGGGCAACGTGGTTTGAATGCACTTGAGACGCAAAAGGGGGAGCGATGTACATGCCCACATGTATCTACTCACCACATCATATTTCTACAGCTATGAATGAGGCCCTCAGACAGACGGCTCCCAGTGCTGTCTGACAGTCAGAGCCAAAACCATTCACATGTCTTCAACACAATGCAGAGGAAAAAGTCTTTTTTTGGGTTTGCACCGAGCAGAACACGGGGAGGACAGTGTCTGTCTTCAGGCTGCAAGAACATAGACAACTAGAGAGGGAGGGAAAATGGGTCGCTTTTCTCCGAAATCTTGAGAGCTATTTCATATTTCCCTCAGTCCTTCATGTGGGCTTAAACTGTTTTTATACTGTTTGCAAAATTGTCTGCTGCAGAACTAGTTTTACTTTGACTTTTATTTGTCTGAGTGTTTGAAGGTTTAAACGTCACAACAATTTAGGCACATTTAAGTGGAAGGAATTGGCCTATACCAGAAACGATATTATATGGCTGTGACAGTAATCATACAAAAACAACAAAACAAAATGAGCATTGAATATTTTTCTTTGACAATGCAGGTTGAATGCAACACAACAGAATTTCGTCTCCATACATATATAATATTCCCAATCAAAATACATGACTTGCACCACCATACTTGCTGTAGTTTTAATTTTGAGAATAAAGAGCATAAATTTTTGAAATGATTGTGTAATGGTGTAATGTAATGTGTGTAATGGTTGGTGTCAAGTAAAGTGTCTGTTTCAAAGCATAAAACGGTGACTTTTTTGTATGGAAAAAAAATTGCTGCATAAATTAACGTTTACACAAAAAATTATGCGCTGTTATGATAAATACATGAAATTTTGTGATGCTTAACCTGTCAGCAGTGATGATACTTCATCACGTGCCGCAAGACAAACACTGGTGTCAATACTTAACACGAGCTGTGGAGCCTTGACACCAAATTGACATACCTGAAATGACACTTTCCCCAAACTAAGATTAAGTATCAGGTTTCTGCACTTGACTAGTTGCACATTTGCTCACCTTTGTTTGGTACAGAGCTTTCTAGTTATGAGCAGTACAAGTAATGTATTATGCAGGTTTGTGTGTTTTTTTTTTTTGTTTTTTTTTTGAGTGGTGATAGCTGTATGTAAATCAAGTTCCCTTCCCATCTATTGCGGCTATGCCCATATCTCTTTTCCAGAGCGAATAAACACTTAATATTCAGGACGTCCTATGGTAAAACTACTTTACTTCTTTGTGTAAAACTAATGCTGTCCAAGTCGGGCTTATGCTGCTTTCACATGTTGATGGTAGAAAACCCATCATACTGGCCGTTGTGGCATTGCTGTCATCTGCAGCAGCATATGGTGGGTGAATGCGTAAGATGATCATTTTTCATTGTTAATGAGACTAACGATAATTTGCTTAATTGAAAGATGCAACAGAGTTTTACCATTTTGCACAATGTTGTATTAAAGCAAGAACCTTTGGCTCTGATGGTTGCTTAAAAACTCCAATTTTTGTGATTCTGCAGCTCAGTTTCTTACAAATTACTCATGTTTAACAGATTAAAACTGAATGATTCTCTGCACTCTGTGCCTGAGGTTGTTGTTTTTTTTTTCATTAAATATAAATCATTTGGTTGGTCCTTGTAACTACAGTATAAATGTATTTGTAAACATCAACTTCCATCATGGTATACAGTTGCTGTACTCACCGCCAGTGGTGGCGAAATTTTCTGTTGTCCTCACTGAAGGCGATAGAACATCCTGTTTATTGCGGAATTAAGGTTGTAAAACAGAAAAAAAAACAAAAAAAAAACACAACAACCTGAAGTTATACTTTAGTATCACTTTACTCTTTTAGGTGTGAGTTTCCTCATCCAGACAGCTGTAGTCAGCTTTACTCCTCATCTTGTCTTCATCAAGATCATCTTCTTAAATGCACACATGCTCTGTGTCATTTATGATACTGTCACACTGTGTTGGATTGAAGAAACATATGAGTAAAAGATATGAAATTTTGATATCTTTTCATGTCCTTTTTTGTCATGTACAAATCCTTTGCTCATTCATTAAATGTGTTCCTGTCAGCTGATGTCCGGCAGAAAGCTTTGTGCATGCTCAAAACTTTGAACGGACATCAGATGGAGAGCTTCTGTGGTGGTTGCATGATTGTTTACAGTTTTGTTCTGTACTTATTCATTAGCTTGCCAGTGGATGTCCAGTAGACACTAGATGTATGCGTGTGTTATTTGTTCGTCTTCTGTTTGTGTCTGAAACCACAGCACAAATGCATTCACTGGTACTTCACTCATTCCATCAGAGCCCCAAATCCACTGGAGACTGATGGATTAAGTCACTTTTGCCACAGGATAAATTGTGAGTCCATTACTAATCAGTTTACTCAGTTCATCACACTGTGATTACACCTTCATCCGTCCACTTGAGTCACTATCTGGAGTGAGGAATCCGGTTGTTTAATGGGCAAAAAATATTGCAAGGACACCATGTAGCAAGGTGGGCTAGAGCAAGGTACTATTTCGGTTAACATTGTCTGTGGACTCTGCTTGAGGAAGACGGTGGGCAGCCACAGAGGGAGGATGCATGAAGGACTGAGGACATCACATGACCTGCCTTCTTATTCAGAGGGTCCTCTGTCCCTTTTTTAAATGTTGAGCTTATGGTAGTCACACTCAGAAACATGTGCAAAGGAAGGAGCAGGGGGTGGAGATGCTGGGCTGGTGATGGTTATGTAATAGTGCTTTCCCTAACAGGAGCTGTGTTCTCTTAAAGACAAAGTAGAGTAAAATGAAGTTGGAAAATCAAAATGCTTTAAAAATAGCAGGGGAAGAGTTGATGTCAGGGCTTGGACTTTTTTTTTATTTTGTATTCACGAACAAACCCTTTTGTCTTGCTATAATGATGCCACGGGCTAACAATAGCTGCTTTTAGGAAAGGGTGGGATGACACGATGAGAGAAAGGGAATGTCGTCTTTGGACGTTTTAGAAATAGAGATGTAAAAACGGAAATATTTGTATGGAATAGAGCTTGCTTAGAAACAAGAGCCTGGAAAATGTGTTGAAGTATCTTCACAAGATCAGTCTCGAGTCCACATGACCCTTAAACTGTATGGTATGTTTGTAACAATGAATTTCAAATTTTTCTTTCTCTTATGTGTTCATACATATGTTGTAAATATTTCCCAGAAAGACTTGAGTTTGTGAACTCTGGTTGTACCACAAGGCCACGCAATGGCCGTGCATGCACACACACACACACACACACACACGCACTAAAATGGCAGGGGAATCAATTTAATTTACAGGAAATGTCTTGTTTTAGATTTACTGGTACACAAGGCCTCGTGGCTGCATCCTCCCAACTGTCATAGGCCCTAAAGGGCCCCTTTCGTTGTGAATCCCTTAGAGAGCACGACAGGCATCATCTCAAGTTGGTGTCGTACGAGGTCTCTTAGATAATAAACCGACCCTTTTATTTTTTTTTTAACTATATGGATTTGAATGACATGCGATTACACCAATCATGCTTGAACCCTCGTGCGCATGCGTGAGTTTTTTCACGCGTGTCGGTGACGTCATTTCCCTGTGGGCAGGCCTTGAGTGAGATGTGGTCCCGCCCTCTCGGCTGAATTCCTTTGTTTCACACGCTGCTCGAGACGGCGCGCGTTGCTTTATCAAAATTTTTTCTGGACCTGTGAGGAATATCCGAGTGGACACTATTCGAGAAATTAAGCTGGTTTTCTGTGAAAAGTTTAACGGCTGATGAGAGATTATGGGGTGTTTCTGTCAGTGTAAGGACTTCCCACGGAGCGGGACATCCTGCAGCGCTTCCAGGCGCTGTCGTCGGCCTGTTTAGAGCTGAAAACATCCTAATTTAAGGCTTAATTCACCCAGGACATCGTGAGAGAACAGAGAAGATTCAGAAGAGGCCGGCATGAGGAATTTATGCGGACATTCCACTGTTTAAGGACATTTTTTTAATGAAAGACGTGCGCGCAAATTCGCCGAGTTGTTTCCGTGACGACTCGGCAAATCTGTGTGCGCCGCGACAGGAAAAACACCTCCGTGTTGAAAACCATTTGTAGAATTCAGGCGGCTTTTAATGGCTTTCAACAAGTGAGTAACTAAGAAATTGTTTAACAGCTTGGGCATGTTCCAACTTGCCCGTTAAGATTTCCAACGGAGGTGTTTTTCCTGCCGCGACCCCCCGCGGTCGGGTCCAGCCCGACATGCGACTCTGCCCGCACGTTCTTTCATTACAAAATGACCGTTAACAATGGAATGTCCGAATAAACTCCTCATGCCGACTTCTTCTGAAAGTTCTCTGTTCTCTGACGACTTACTGCGTCAACAGAGCCTGAAATGTGGAAGTTTTCAACTTGAAACGGCGAGACGCTGCCGCCTCGAAGCGCAGATCACCATCAGGCGCCGTGGACCGTCCTTAAAGCGACACTACCAGACCAAAATCTCTCATCAGCCATTAAAATTTTTACCGAAAACCAGCTGAATTTATTGAATGGTGTCCACTCAGTTGTGCCTTACAGTTTTGAAAAAAATTTTATCAAACAAAGCAACGGTCTCTGAGCCATTCCTAAACAATGAAAAAAATCGACGAGCGGGTGGACGACTCCTCACTCAAAGACTGCCCACAGGCGAATGACGTAACCGACAGGCGTGAAAAAACTCTCGCATGCCCACGAGGGTTCAAGCATGTCTGATGTAATCACACGTGATTCAAATCCATATGGTTTTTGAAAAAATAATAAGGTCGGATACTTTTCTAATAGACCTCGTATATATTGTAGTATATTGTATAGTATTGTAGTATATTATAAATACTGTAGTAATACGGGTTAGAAATCCTCTCTGATGTCAGGCCGTTATCCAACAGAATAATCTGTAAGAATGAACTTTTTCCACTGATATCTCTCATATGGAGATTTTAAAGCTCCAGTATGTCGGATTTAGTGTCATCGACTGGTGAAGCTGCAAACTGTGTGATGCTGTTGCCACTCAGGATTTTGTTTCCCTTCATGTTTTGGTTTCTTTGGCGATAGGTATTCATTGCACTGCCAATTACAAGCAGTAGACAGTGTAAAGAAGTTGCTCTTGCCAATGGTTACACGTTTTTCTGTAGTCTTAAAGCCACTATGCAAAATGCGAAAGACAAAGTAAGAATGTCCCTTTTGTTCTAGGATAAAATAAGATATTCCTTTATTAGTCCTGCATGGGGATATTTGCAGTGTCACAGCAGAAGTGGTAAGAAAATTGTGCAACAGTAAAATGCAAAAATAAAGGGCAAACACAAATTCCTATACATGGCAGTTCAAGAGAATGAAACCTGGAGAAATATTTCGTACATTGTATATGTGACACAAAGACAGTATATGCAGTGGGTAGGGTGAGTCCAGTAACGCAAGATTTAATTTAAAAAAAATTGCAGTTTATTGACTTAGGATATACATAAATAATACAATAATACTCGCCTAAACTGTCATCATATAAACCGGATATTCACATTCACAAAAACAAAAGTCCCAGTGCTTTTTTTTTTCCCATGTAATAAACACCATATGTAAGGGATTTGTAGAATGGATTTTCACTCACATCGGACAGAACATTCCGCCCCATCGTAATGCACAACTATTAAAAACCCCTCATATATATTGGACAGAGCAGTCTGGGTGTGCCCAGTAACAGAGGTACAAAATGAAGTTCAGCATTGACATTCGCTGATTTGAGGAAAGTGGGTACCATATTTCTTTGATTAAAGACCGGCCATTTATTTTTTTCATACCGTGCTCAGACACGGGACCTAAACAAGGCAGGCCGTAATTCACGACTGGTGATAATTAACAAAATGCTGCTTGTTTTGTGAACTGTAATATGGTGTTAGGTTTCACACATATCCCTGGCTGTGGTGAACCAGACTGCTTTTGATCAGAGCCCTCTGCATGGCTGCGAATGCTCCCCGTAGCCTGACACGGACCTGCTAAACAACTGAGACTGTAAAAGGCTGTGACTTGTCACTTTTACGTTTTCACTTCTTCCTCTCCCGTCATATTTAAAAACATTTTGCAGTGCACACACTGATTACATTTTGATCATGGATCAAATACGTTTGGCAGAAAAGTCCACAAATATGATCAACTTTACAACATGGAGTTGGAAAAAGACACTCAAATGACCCGCAATTCATGGAGGGAAATTGTACGTATCGTATTGTTTGTTTGAAAGCTGATGATTGAATAAAGAAGTGGAGCTCGTTGACGGACAAATTAATCCAGATAAAGCCACTGTTCCTGTGGCAAATTGCATTAAGACATGATGGAGAACTTTAACAGAGTCATGTGCACATCGATGTCATTGCATGGCCACAGAGTTGCAGAAGCATCAATCAGGCCTAAGGATTTTAAGGTACCACTCTGCAGCAGACTTACAAAAAAGAGTGACTCAAGCAAATATAATATTTTTAATGCACATAATGTCCGGCGCTTGTTTGAGGCGGGTGTTTATTTTTTCAGACGAAGTTTTGACCCGATCATTGAGGCAGGTCCCGATTGAAGGTCAGGCTTTGAATCAAGGAAATGCATAAGCCTAATTGGTGCTGGGGAATCCATGTAGATCGCTCGGTACCTCCTGACTGTAAGTAATCCTTTACGTACATATAACTGATTTTGTCTGTTTTATACATATAAGAGATTTCAATTTTAACATTCAAAATTCGCTGGTCCGCCTGAATCCATTATATGCAAGTTTAACTGTATACGCTTACTAGGAGTGCTGGCTGTACAATCTAACAGCAGCACAATCAACAACAAGCTGCAACACGGCAGCCTCTGTGAGGAGATAGGAAGTGATCATTCTAAGCTTATGAAAACACATTGATTCATTCAGGTAATTATACACTAATTCGTTGGCAGAGGTAATAACCTACAATTTTTCATATATCCTTATGATATTTATACTGACGATTCATATCCTAATAGGCAAGAACTAATTCAGTTCTCAAGGTCATAGGTCAAACATCAAAGAGAGAATCTTGGAAAATTGGAAAAAAAATCCCTATCTTTAACATTGAACGAATTTTCAAAAATTCAGAACAGTCAAAAAAGATCAAATTTCGTTCATATTTTAGAGCATTATGTAGAATAGTTTCCTTTACTGACTTATAAAGTTTGATCTGGATCTTATCCAGATTACAGATTTTGTGGATATTTAAATTTGACATTGAAAACGCCTTGGGGCAACTGTTTGTTGTGATTTGGCGCTATATAAAAAATTGATTGATTGATTGATTGATTGATTGATTGAAAACTCTATTTAATGTATATTTTACAGTATATCTTAATCAAACGTGTCCCAATCACTCTCATATTTGAAAGTGAGGTGCAGACTGGCACTCACCATCTCAAAGTTAAATCTGGATCTCATCCAGAGTGTGGATTTTCTTGACATTTGAATTTAATATCGAAAAGCTAATTTGGTATACATTTTGCATTATATCTCAATAAAAAGTGCCTCAGCCACTCTCATTTGTGATAATGAGGTGCAAACTCGCACGCTTAATGAATAGACTACAGTAAGTTTAATCCACATCTGATCCGTATTGCAGATTTAGTGGATATTTGATTTTGATCTATGTTTTGTATTATATTTTAGCTTATGGAAAGCCACTTCTAACAGGACTTTGACCTTGAAAATGTTTTCCAAATTAAAAATTTGTGGAATTGGAAACCAATGTTGGCGGAAGTTTGTGCTCTATGAGTGCGGTGCTCTAGTTCATGCTGTGTTCCATTTCTGCTAATAAATGCCCCTGAATTCGACACACTGTGGTTTTAAAGTGTTTTTCTTTTTTTGAGTAGAGTGGGTGGTGTTGGGGTGGCGCTGGGTGGGGGGCTTTTGAGTTATCTTGGATGGTTTGCAAATTACAGTAACATTTAGGCTTTGAATGGGGGGCAATTAGACCTACAACAACACAGCAGCCGGCATGAGCTTTGCAGTATCCGCTCAGACGGCTGCACAAACAAACAACAAGGTCGTAATAAATGCTTGGAGCGCGACGTGCGTCATGTGTGGGCCACTGCACTGAGTACATGCACTCACACCCACACATGTGGATAATGCACGTTGTACCTAACAGAATACATGCACGTGCACACACAGGCACATGCTTGCAACACTTGCCTTCTCAGACATCGGGGGCCCCCGTTAGCCTCACATGTGCACCCACGCATTCCTGTTGCTGCGCTCATCTTACCGACTGCTCTGCCTCAGCCACTGAGCCAGCTGGTGATAACAACACTTCCTGCTTGCGCCCCTCTCGTGTTTAGCTGTTGTACTCGTACCATCTGTAGCAACTGCCTGGGCCTGAAGCGTCATGTTACCCGCACAACTGGAGAGCTGAGATCCTGTGGACCCATAATTCTGAGTTTCCAGGGGTGTATTCAGCAGTCTCACACCAGTTAGTGAAATACACAAAATGTGTTTCTAAATTATAACTCTTTTAGTAATGTTGCTGCACACTAACACACAGTACAGCGTTTTGATGAACCTTGGACTTTTGCATGTTCTTCTTGGGTCTGCTTGGTTTCTGTTGTCAAGTGCAATAAGGAACCAAAAGGGATGCGTTACTAATTTTGCACTAGTGCACTAAATGAGGCCCACCCACACTGTTGTGTACAGAATACAGCCAGTTTTTGTCCTTGGTTTCTGCTTCACCAGTTATCTTTTTGAATTTACCGTTCCACCTTAAAAGTAACTTTTAACAAGGCTGCTGGTATTTTATTAAAATAATACGACTAATAGTTACAAACATTCAAGCCCTGTTTATTGTCATTGGATGCCCGTATAATTTCAGAAGGCAATTCACATTTACATTCATTCATTCATTCATCTTCATCCGCTTTTCCGGGTTCGGGTCGCGGGGGCAACAGCTCCAGCAAGGGACCCCAGACTTCCCGTTCCCGTGCCACATTGACCACCTCTGACTGGGGGATCCCGAGGCATTCCTAGGCCAGTGTGACGATATAATCTCTCCACCAAGTCCTGGGTCTTCCAAGTCAGATGGACATGCCTGGAACACTTCCCTTGGGAGACGCCTAGGAGGCATCCTTACCAGATGCCCAAACCACCTCAGCTGGCTCCTTTCAACACAAAGGAACAGCGATTCTATTCCAAGCTCCCCACAGATGACTGAACTTCTCAACCTATCTCTAAGGGAGACACCAGCCACCCTCCCGAGGAAGCCAATTTTGGCTGCTTGTACCCGCAGTCTAGTTCTTTCGGTCATGACCTAACCCTCATGACTATAGGTGAGAGTAGAAAGGATGACGGACCAGTAGATCGAGAGCTTCGCCTTTTGGCTCAGCTCCCATTTCGTCACAACAGTACGGTAGAGCAAATGCAACACCGCCCCTGCTGCACCGATTCTCCGGCCAATCTCGTGCGCCATCATCCCCTCACTTGTGAACAAGACCCCAAGGTACTTGAACTCTTTCACTTGGGGCAAGACCACATTCCCTACCCAGAGTAGGCAATCCATCAGTTTCCTGCTGAGAAAAATGGCCTCAGATTTAGAGGTGCTGATCCTCATCCCAGCCGCTTCACATTCGGCTGCGAACTGATCCAGTGAGTGTTGGAGGTCACTGGCCAATGAAGCCAACAGGACCACATCATCTGCAAAAAGCAGTGATGAGACCCTGAGCCCACCAAACTGGCATTTACTGTTGTAAAGACCAAAGATGCCATGACTCCTGGACACCCACCACCCACCCACCACAATCACTCCTCCAGCCTTCATCCCCCAATGGACTGTGTGTGTGGGGGGGGGGGGGGGGGTTGATGAGCTAAAGGATTTGGAAGCAGTATTACAGACATTATCAAAAGCTCCCCCCAAAAAACTGACTGACAAGCAGTAGTCAAAGGATTTGGAAGCAGTATTACAGACATTATCAAAAGCTCCCCCCAAAAAACTGACTGACAAGCAGTAGTCAAAATTTGAACAAGCACCTCAGAATATTGGAATGCTCCATTAATGTAACCTGAATCAGACACAATAAGCTGCTGATGCCTTGATGTAACATAGCAATACTGGGGGATCCTAACGGATAAATAACAGCAAGTTTTCTTAAAATCTTTCTTCATTAAGTTAATCGGAAAAGACCCTATTGAGATTAAAAATCTTCTGAACAACATGAGCAACATACGGTTTTTCTCTTCCAAAAAACACATAAATCTATAGAGTGCCAAGCAGGAGAGTTTTAATTTTGAGGCTTTACATGTGACCTGTAGCAGTCTCTATGTCAATGAAAACTTTCTCCAATCAGAAGCAAATATTTAATGGAAATGCTGCTCTGCTGAGCGAGGGATGGTGGTGAGGTGGTGGAAGGAGGACAAGAAAGCAGAGAGAGAGGGCACGAGCAGCATGCGGCTGGACGGCATCCTTGGGAAAGTTTGCAGCTCACTCTCCCACTCTATGGATCTTAGTTGGGGACAAATACCACATGCAGCTGAGAGGAAGCCTGCCTGAGTGTGCAGCGCCACAAGCACACAGGAATGTTTCACTTCAAATGGAAAATGTTCACAGCTGTTAGTTAGGCTATCTCTCTTCATCTTTTTCTCCATCTCATCTATCTCTCTCGTTCTCGGCTGCTGCAGTGCTTTGCTCCTTTCCCGTGTGCCGGCAATGGTTCTGCTGTTCATAATAACAGTTGGCCACCCCGGGAACGTAAACTGATATTTATTGTCTTCTCCTCCAACTGAGGTTTCTATCATGTGGGTGCCCAACACCAAAAGTTCAGCTGTGTGTGGGTGTGTATGTGCGTGAGTGTGTGTCCAAACACAGTAACACAGCTGACATCGTGAGGACACCAGAGCCAAAAAGAAAAATCACAACAAGAGCAGCACCACCGGTCCATCCCCACTTCAAAATATTGGAGTCTGGTTTGGCTGGAGATAGGTTGGATCTCAACAGTTTTAGCTCCATGGTGTTCTGTTAGCTGGTGGTTATGCATTCCTGCATCACACAAGAGAGAGAGAGTGTGTGTGTGTGTGCGTGTGCATGCGCAAGTATACAGATTGTTAATGGCCAAACAGACAGGTGTGAGCTGTAGCTAGAGTGCGTCATCGTTACTAGGAAAACATGATTGCGATCAAACTTGATTTGGATAAACAGGTATATGTTTTCACGGACTTGCCAGCTTTTCACGTGTAGAGCAGTCCTAGCATGTGTCCCAGTGTCACCGACCGAATGGTCCCCCCCAAAAAAATCGGTCCACCCTGCCTTCATTGCGCATGCATCATTTCTTGAAGGCTACTAAGATAAGAATGACAATTTTGATATTTCCAACATTTAGATCGGAAATATCAAAACTGTTATTCTTACGTTAGTAGCCATTTGTCTACATTCCATTTGACTGCACGCACTGGGACGTTTCAATATTTCCAAAATTTAGATCCATTTACACACAACTCAGCCGCATGGGTTGTGCAGCCAGTACATTCTGAGTGCTAGTCCCAAGCCCGGATAAATGGGGAGGTAGAGTAGAGTAGAGTACTTTTATTAATCCCGAAGGAAATTAAGGTGTCTGTCAGCTTACATAAATATATAAATACACAAACATACACAAAGACCTAATACACTATAACCTATATACCTCTATCACTATAACCTTCTGTGTGGTGTTAAAGAGCTGGATGGCCCTGGGGACAAAAGACTTCCATAGTCTGTCTGTCCGGCAGGGAATGGCACGGAGTCTGTAGCTGAACAGGCTCCTCTGGTTGGCCAGAAACTGGTGCAGGGAGTGTCTGTCATTTTCAAGTATGGGGTCCAGTCTGCTCAGGGTCCTCTTCTCAGCTGTTGTAGTGAGAGCCTCCAGTTCCATGCCCACCACAGACCCAGCCTTCCTCACCAGCCTGTCTAGGCGTCCAGCATCCCTCTTCCTAATGCTACCACCCCAGCAGGCAATAGCATAGGACAGTACACTAGCCATGACAGACTGGTAGAACATCAGCAGGAGTCTGCTGCAGACATTGAAGGATCTCAGCTTCCTGAGGAAGTAGAGCCTGCTCTGTCCTTTCCTGTAGAGTGCTTCTGAATTAGCAGCCCAGTCCAGTTTATTGTCCAGGTGTACCCCTAGGTACTTGTAGGTGCAGACTGTCTCCATTGTCTCCCCCTCGATAGAGACAGGCACCAGTGGTGGGGTCGTCCTCCTGAAGTCAACCACCAACTCCTTGGTTTTGGTGACATTCAGCTGCAACTGGATGTTCCGGCACCATCTGACAAAGTTCTCCACCAGTCCCCTGTACTCTCCTTCCTGACCATCCGCGATGCACCCCACGATAGCAGTGTCATCAGAGAACTTTTGCATGTGGCAGGTCTTCGTGTTGTAACTGAAGTCGGAGGTATACAAGGTGAACAACACTGGGGAGAGCACCGTTCCTTGTGGCGCTCCCGTGCTGCTGACCAGTCTGAGATGTATATATATAGGTAGAAGGAGGCGTAGCTTTAACCTTAAACTTTTGTCAAATCTCAGCCACATGTGGTGTGCAGCCAGTACACTCTGAGTGCCATTCCCAAGCCCAGATAAATGAGTAAGGTTGTGTCAGGCAGGGCATACGATGTAAAACAAGCCACCCCAACCATGCAGAGTACAAATCAAATGTCCATACCGGATTGGTCAATGCCCGGGTTAATAATGACCACCACTGGTCACCCAAAAGGGTGCTGACAGAAATTGGGCTACTGCTGGGTGAAGAAAAAAAACATGAGGAAAATGTGCCCACAGACAGCGGGAGAACAGGAAAACTAGAAGGGTGGAAGTGAGATTTGGGGCATTGAATGTTGGCAGTATGACTGTTAAAGGGAGAGAGCTGGCTGATATGATGGACAGGAGAAAGGTAGACATATTTTGTGTGCAAAAGACAAAGTAGAAGGGAAGTAAGAGCAGGAGAATAGGTGGTGGGTTCAAGTTGTTGTATCATAGTGTGGAAGAGAAATGGTTTTGGTGGTCATTTTAAAGGAAGAGTTTTTTAAGAGGGTGTTGGAGGTTAAGCAAGTGTCCGACAGGGAGATGAGTGTGAAGTTGGAAATTGAAGGGGTGGTGATGAACATCATCAGTGCATATGCACCACAGGTAGGTTGCAAAATGAAGGAGAAAGAAGATCTTTGGAGTGAGTTAGATGAGGTGGCGGAGGTGTCTACTTCACTCCTTTACTTCTTACAGAAGTATTTTCTTTTATTGTTGTTTATGCACCAATGACACCAGATCAAATTCCTTGTATGTGAGGACTTACTTGCCAATAAATTTGATTCTGTGAGTGCCCAAGCATGAAAGAGTGGTGATTGGAGCAGACTTCAATGGGCATGTTGGTGAAGGGAACAGAGGTTATGAGGAAGTCATGGCTAGATATGATATCAAGGACTGGAATGTGAAAGGACAGATGGTAGTTGATTTTTAGTGGAAATGGCTGTGGTGAATACCTACTTTAAGAAAAGGGAGGAGCACAGGGTTACAGATAAGAGTGGAGGACAGGTGCACACAGATAGACTACGTTCTTTGTAGGAGATGCAAGGTGGTGGCAGGAGAGAGTGTAGCTAGACAGCATAGGATGGTGGTTTGTAGGATGACTTTAGAGGTGAAGAAGAAGAAGGGAGTGAGAGCTCAATAAATGATCAGATGGTGGAAGCTGAAGGAGGAAGACTGTTGTGTGAAATTAAGTGAGCAGGTGAGAGAAGCACTGGATGGAGGGGAAGCAATTTTGGACAACTGGAAAAGTACTGCATACATGGTAAGGGAGACAGCTAGGAAGGTACTGGGTGTGACATCTGGACAGCAGAAGGAAGATAAGGAGACTTGGTGGTGGAACAAAGATATCCAGGAAAGCATAAGGAGAAAGAGGTTGGCAAAAGTTTTTGGCTA
This sequence comes from Thalassophryne amazonica, assembly GCF_902500255.1. Lineage (NCBI taxonomy): Eukaryota > Metazoa > Chordata > Actinopteri > Batrachoidiformes > Batrachoididae > Thalassophryne > Thalassophryne amazonica. The sequence goes on along the minus strand of NC_047110.1, from coordinate 95,144,751 downwards.
ATTGGAGAGATAAATAAAGTCGACAACAGTACAAGGAGATGTGGTGTAAGGTGAAAAGAGAACTGGCAGAAGCTAAGGAAAAGGCATATTGTAAGCTGTACAAGAGGTTGAATAGTAAGGAAGGAGAGAAGGACTTGTACCGATTGAGCAGACAAAAGGACAGAGCTGGAAAGGATGTGCAGCAGGTTAGGGGGGGTAAAAGATGCAGATGGTAATGTGCTGACAAGTGAGGACAGTATGTTGAGAAGGTGAAGGGAATATTTTGAGGAGCTGATGAATTAACAAAATTAGAGAGAAAAAAGGCTGGTTGCTGTGGAGAGAGCAAATCAGGCAGTGCGAGAGATTAGTAAGGATGAAGTGAGGGCAGCTATGAAGAGGATGAAGAGTGGAAAGGCAGTTGGTCCAGATGACATTCCAGTGGAGGCATGGAAATGTCTAGGATAGATGGCAGTGGAGTTTCTAACCACACTGTTTAATAAAATCTTAGAAAGTGAAAGGATGCCTGAGGAGTCGAAACAAAGTGTGTTGGTCCCTATTTTTAAGAATAAGAGTGATGTGCAGAGCTGCTGTAACTACAGAGACATACAGTTTATCAGCCACCACATGAAGTTATGGGAAAGAGTAGTAAAAGCTAGGCTTATAAAACTGTGATCTGTGAGCAGAAATATGGTTTCATACTGGGAAAGAGCACTACGGATGCAATGTTTGCTCTGAGAATACTGATGGAGAAGTATAGAGAAGGCCAGAAGGAGTTACATTGTGTGTTTGTGGATTTAGAGAAAGCTTATGACAGGGTGCGAAGAGTTGAGGTATTGCATGAGGAAGTCTGGTGTGGCAGAGAAGTATGTGAGGGTAGCGCAGGACATATACAAGGATAGTGTGACAGCTGTGAAATGCGCAGTAGGAATGTCAGACTCATTCAAAGTGGAGGTGGAATAACACCAAGCATCAGATCTGAGTCCTTTCTTCTTTGCAGTCGTGATGGACAGGTTGACAGATGAGATCAGACAGGAGTCTCCATGGACTATCATGTTAGCAGATGACATTGTAATCTGTAGTGAGAGTAGAGAGCAGGTTTAGTCTAGCCTAGAGAGGTGGAGATATGCTCTGGAGAGAAGGGGAATGAAAGTCAGTCGGAGCCAGATTGAGTACCTGTGTGTGAATGAAAGGTGCCCAGTGGAATAGTGCAGTTACAAGGAGTAGAAGTGGTGAAAGTAGATGAGTTTAAATACTTGGGGTCAACTGTCAGAAGTAATGGAGAGCGTGGTAGAGAGGTGAAGAAGAGAGTACAGTCAGAGTGGAGGGCATGGAGAAAGGTGACAGGAGTGATTTGTGGCCGAAGGATGTCTACAGTAGTGAAGGGGAATATTTATAAGGCAATAGTGAGACCAGCTATGTTGTATGATCTAGAGAAGGTGCCACTAACCAAAAGACACGAGGCAGAGCTGGAAGTGGCAGAGCTGAAGATGTAATTCTCTTTTGGAGTGACGAGAATGGACAGGATTAGCAATGAACAAATTAGAGGGACAACTCAGGTGGGACGGTTTGGAGACAGTCAGAGAGGTGAGATTTAGATGGTTTGGACTTGTGCAGAGGAGGCACCCAGGGTATATAGGGAGAAGGATGCTGATGATGGAACAACCAGGCAGGGGGAGAAGAGGGAGTCCAAAGAGGAAGTTTACAGATGTGCTGAGGGAGAACATGCAGGTGGCTGGTGTGACAGTGAAGAGGATCTACTGCTGCTGCATGTGCACGTCAAACTATTATGAATGCAGCCTGTTTAAAAACGCCTGGAGAAACAGCTTGGTGCAGGCTCATTAGTGACCATCATTGAAGTAGTAATTTTGAAAAGTGTGAGTGTAAGAAATACAGCTGCGTCTTCAGACAGCCTGTAAAAACAGCATCATGGAGAGGTCAAGCTGCATGTTCACAGCACCAGCAGTAAATGGTTTAAACAGCATCATGCTCTGGTACAGAGTGCACACTCCACACACATCTAGAACCAAAATTCAACAGACTCTCAAAAAATTGAGACTGGGGTGAAGTGTCCATTGTGTCTTCTCTGTACGGAGCATACCGATCTGAGTGGCGTACTCAATGCATGTGCACAGCTGTGAGCTGGTGGAAATCCTATTGCTCCTGAAAATATTGTATTCCCGACTTTTATCAAGCATCTGCACGGCAGATCCACTCATCTGAATGAACGCTGAGCCATCACTGCGGAATGAATGACAAGCAGTTTCATGAACTGATGTTGCAATGTTCGTTTCACTCTCTCGTTTCACCATTTTGCTTGCTCAGAAGGATGTCACCCCCCGACAAATGCTGATAAACAAAGAGTTCAACATGTTCTGAAAATGCACTCGTTGACTCGGCGAGCGAGAAGTTCAAGAAGCTGTAAAGTCCTTCAGCGACGACTGATTGTGACCATGTGTGCATTTGGTCTAACAATCATGAATCCTCGTTGAGTTGTTGTATTCCATGTCAAAATAGGAGACATGTCCTTTAAAGGGGATTTGTCTCGTACAAATCAGTTGTAACAAAACAAAGTGAAACCTGTCATTTAAGGTGTATGTGTCACAGAGTTTTAGTCTTATGTGCCTTCCTGTGTTCTGTTCACAATCTGCAGACTTACCTTGTCCCAAAAGTGTAAAAACAAGTCAGCAGGTTACATATATTTCTCATATTTAGCACCTTTTTTTTTTTCTTTTTGGAATAATCTGTCTACTAACGCCATTCTGTCAACTGATGTTGAGTCTTTCAAAAATAAGGACATGATTACCCTCCTTTCTATAAATGTGAGCCCAAAGCTTCATTTTATAATTTAGCTGTATTATGGTTCTGCATGTGTGTGCAAAAACTCCAAAATAAATATTGTGAGCCAGCACCATCAAATATGGCCATCAGGTATTGCAAAGGCTTTGTGTTCATCCATCCATCTGTGCTCAGCTTAAGTCCAGTCCTATTCTCATGGTCGGTATCCAGGCAGAATAACCTTGAGGGGCAGAGTTTCTCGATGAAAACATCACTGAACTCAATAAAAATACATTTGGTCAGTTTTCAAATGGGTCAGATTCGTCAATAAAGTCAATTTAATGTACAGCGGTTCGTTTTAGGTCAGCTTGGTGTATAAATCTCATTGTTCCAGGCAATGATAGTTGTCAGTTGGCCATTAGAAACAACTTAGAGACAGTCAAAAAACAGCTGATTTCAACAAAATAGCATACAGCCCGAGTGTGTTTTCACCGAGGGGTAGGTTTGCCAACCGTCCCTTGAAAAACGGAATCGTCCCTTATTTGGAAATAAGTGTGCGTTCCGTATTGGCCTGAAACGGGACGCAGTTTGTCCCATATTTCTGTGAGAATCAAAAAGTCTGTAAAATGTCAGTGGAATTGACTGGCGCTTTATATGGAAAGTTACGGTAAATTTGATCCCAGGCTCTCTCCTGCTCTTCACCAATGAGCTGACAGACACGGGTTGACAATACAGAATCACTCTTATGTCATTGGTTGACATAAGAAGGTGGTATCTGCTCACAAGAAGATACCAGACAAGAAGAGAGACGTCGTGAGCTGACGACGGTTGTCGGACGACCATAACAAAGCAGCATGGCTGATACTGATACAGACACCAACACTGCAGATATACGCCTACGAACAGCAATGTCTGTAACGTCGTTACTCCTCCTCGAAAAAAAACAAAAAAGAATGCAAAAATACAGGGGCGAATGAGAAAAGGAAAATGGCTGGGTGGAAAAGGTGCGTGACAATAGCTATAAAGCGAACTGTACCGTGTGCCGCTGTGCGTTTTCTATAGCCCGTGGTGGACTGGCCAACTTGAAGCAGCATGCTTCTAGTGCAGGACACATGAAAAATATGAGGGACAAGACAACCAGGAGAACCCTCGACGAGTTTGTTGTCCACCAAGCCATGCCAGAGGCAGATATGGTGTATAAAGAATGATGATTATTTATTTATTTATTTTTTATGCTTTGAAACAAGACAGGATGCTCATATTGATTATGTGAGTGAAAACTTATTTTGCACTAAAAATAAATTGCTAAATAATCATTTGTTTTCCACGTGTTCATATCAGAACAAATGCATGTATGCATCTACTTAAATTCAGGGTCAAGTCAGTAGTCAAATGGTTAAAAATCGTTTCACACACATGCTGGGAAGGGTGAAGGCTATGGTCGGTCGGCCCTGCCGGTGAGGTATCCCTTATTTATTTTTCAGAGAGTTGGCAACCCTACCGAGGGGCCAGTCACAGAAATATGAATTCTCGCCTTCCGATTGGACACATTGCCAAAGTGACCCAGCGCCAACCTTGAGAATTACTGCCAGGGTCTTCAAATTCACTGTGAACATTCTTGAGCACTGTGAACACAGACCTTGGACAAGTTCAAAGATGGCTAACCTTGATGTCTTTTAAGAGGTTAAAAAGTTGCATTCTGGTTCAGTCTGATCCATTTTGTTTTTGAGTGATGCAGGTGACAACCAGTTAGAGTAAAGCTGCACTGACATCAGTCGCTGGTCTTGTCAAAACCGCTTAATTTTGTGTGTTTATATACATGTTTCTCATATATTATGTAAAAGCCTGTGAGAAATAAACACCTCTAAAACTGAAAATGCTGTTTTTGGAACGTAATAAAACCTCTGAACTCATTTACAAGACATTTCACCGAGGTTAGCATGGTGATGCCACTTCCTGGTGTAGCTACTTGCTAACAGCTTTATGTCTGGTATATTATGTAAAAGCTAGTGAGAAATAAACACTTCTAAAACTGAAAACACTGTTTGTGTAACCTGATAACACCGCTGGAGTCATTTACAAGACATTTTATGGACATTAGCTTGCACGCTAACCTTCGCTAACTCAAAGCTAACTTCCTATGGAGTTAAATTTGTCTCATTAATACCTGCAAATGCACATGTACAAATATTCCTTGTTTTGCAAAACATGAACAGATGATTTGATTTGAACATGTACAAATTGTACGTAAGACAATAGGATCTTAATAATTAATTAATTCATTCATTCATTCATTAAACAACTGCAAATTATAAAGAATGCTCATACGTCCAAGGGTATTTTAGCATTTCATTATATTTTTTATAGTTCTAATGTTGTTCCTTTTTGTATGTTTTATTTAGCCTTTTATGGTTGTCATTTGTCTTTTTCTTTCTCTCTTTTTTTCTGGGGGGGGGGGGGGGGGGTTGTGTGTCTGTTTAGTTGTTACTATGTTTTGAATTGTTTTCATCATCAGGAAGTTTCCCAGCTCCTTCTTCTTCTCCTCTATTATTGTTATGTAGTGTGGTAATGGTCAGCAGCTGCCATATGTGTGCTTTTATCCATTGATTGCACAAAGCCTTGTATGCTTGTGCGCACGTAATAATGCATGTTCCTATGCAGCTGCTCCCCCATAGACACACATGCATGAAGAACCAACCCACACATGCACCCAGAGCTTTAAACCAGCTTTTCTTTCTTTCTTTTTTAACTTCCAAACCACGTCCCTGCCTTTCCCTTGTTCCTGGTGACGACACTTTTTTGGAATTCACTCCTTATGTTGGTGGAGGAGAAGAAGAGTGGCACACATGTGTGTATATATATATATATATATATATATATATATATATATATATATATATATATATATACACACACACACACACACCATTACATCTCTGGTCTCTGCAGCCACTAACAGCACTGTTTGCTCTTCATTTCTACACACTTTTCCTTCCTCCTCCTGATCTGTTGCTTTTATTCTCTGTTTATTGCCTTTGCATGTTCTCCTTCCTGTCTGGGGTTTGGCAGTTTTACATTTTTGCCTCCATCAAAAGAGGTCATATTATACACAATGTCAGGGAGGTAATAAAGGTACCAGGTGTCTTCTGTGGTGTAACTCGCGGTAAGCAGGTAATGCGACTACAATGGGACTTGGGACTGAATGAGACTCCACGGTACTTTTAAATAATAATGTGACAGACTATAGAGCATCTGCTTGATGACGGAAGGATTTTAGACAGAGTGCAGAGCAGCATATTTGGTAAAAGAAAAAACACACAAAAAAACTAGAACATCGTGTCACCTTATCTCTCGCTCCTCTTTCTCACATCGGAGCCATACCAGATTAACACCTTACTGTTCAATCTTTCCCATGAGAATGTCCCGATTTGATCGAATTCAGTCAGAATCAGCCTGATCAAGGCTTTTTTTAATTGATTGGTATCTGATAAATTAAAACACGGTTGCTCACCAAAGTGTGTGCTCCCTCTGCTGTGGCGTATAAACGCAGTAAAGGAGCAGAGATTGCTGGCTGTTATTTAACACTCTCCTTTGATGTAAATACATTGTTCTCGTGGTATTTCATCAACACAAAGTGCTAACATTAAGCCTTCCATGCTGCCCTGCTTCCTATGCTGCTACTGTGCCAGTTTAAAAAACATATTTCACTCTCCTGTGCTTAAAATATGCTTCAAATCTATTTCTGAAGGATGGTACATGTGACAAGTTTCGTGATGGCCAATTAGGTAGCAATTTCTAAAAAAAAAAAAAAAGTTTTTCCTCATTGTTGTGGTGGGTTTCCTCCTATTTGCAGAAATGGTATAGGAGATAGCCATAGAGGCCAAGGGTCAAACCCCCCACCACCATTTGAGTGAAGGTCCACTTTAAACAACATTAAGACATTTCTACATACAACAACAAAAAGTATAAGAGAGAAAGTGTGTATCTTTGAAAATTCAAATATTGTTCAGTCACTATTACACGATGTGTCCTAGTTTTACTACTATGATCCCGCACTAAGTGGAACTGTGTGTGCACAGCCACAGAAGTTTTTTCTATCTGTGTAATGCGCCATCACCAATATTTTTTATTTGTAGTGGTATCTATGTTCGCTATTGACGTTACATCACTGTGCGCTCTGGTTAGGGGAGCCACCTTGACAATCCTGCATTAGGGCCTGGTATTGCCTTGTTTCACCACTGGGTGTCTTAAAGACAGATATTAAACTTTGTAGCCAAAAGCCTTCCAAACATTGATATCTTAATCTCTGTGAATGTTCTCATTAAGACCTGATACTGGCCACAAGCTGGGGAAACCTTTTATTTTGACTTGGTTCTGAGACCAAATTTGACTCCCATACTACATTAACTTGTATGCAAAAGTCACATATGCATCAGATGTTTGTTCCTTTGGTTCAGTTTGTGTTTGGTGGTGGTGTTAAAAACTCCTGCCTGAGAGTTTTTTTCTTACCACTGTTGTCAATATGCTTGCTCAGGGGTTGGGGAACTTAAATCTTACTCATGCATAGCACCTTGACTTGTGTTGTGATTTGGCGCTGAACGAATAAGTTGAATTTGGTTTATGTTTTCACGGTGGACCACTTAAAACTGGACCGAGTTCCACATATTCAGGGTGACCATGATTTGCTTATTTGGTCTACACCAGAATTTTAATGTGTGTCAAAGATCCATTTTCAGTGGACCAATTAGAATAAGTGTGAAAAAGGCACAAGAAACAAATAGCATTTTATTTTCAGTGAAAAGGAAATGTTGCTCACCATGCCCCCTCTTTGAAGATAGGGGAAGTGGGAGTAACGTAATGGCTCAACATGATGCCTCACAGACGGGCTCTGTAGTCTGGGTTCACTGAGCAGACTGGTTCAAATGTGGGCTTGAGTAACATATGTAACAAAATTCAAGCTGTTTCAGGCCTAAATTTTGTGTAGGCTGTATATACAGAGTAGATAGGCTTAAAGTGCCTTGACACTTGCATGACTTTGAGCTGCGCATTTGCATGCACTGTGCCATGCATGAAGGTAAACTCATCGTAAACCTTTATAAACTGTGCGTGGCTTTGTGCAAGTGCACAAAGAAAATTTTGGAATGTTCAAAATGATTTGGCGCTATATACATGTGCTCTGATGTCACTGTTTATCTCCATAGAAACTACCCAAACAATCTTTCATACAAACTGTTTAAAGGGACATTACAGTGTTGTGGTGGAAATTACGGCAATAGTGTGGGACAACTACATTTTGTTTAAAAAAAATCACAACAGTTGTATGACACTGAATACCCCAATTATGTTTTGATTATTTTACTGATATTTTATTCAGAGATATTTTAAAACATTAGAAAAAACGTTTCTTTACCATTCATTTTTATCATTGAAGATCAAAAGTCTGGGTGTGGGACAAGCACAAAACGGCAATATTTGCATATAATGATGCTGAAAAAAGGTGAAAAAGTCATCATAGACTACTAGAACAAATTTCTTAACACTTTCATTGTAAAGATAACTATAAAAGTGTGAAATTTCCCCTTTTTTCAGTTTTTCATACAATATGATCAAAGGACATAAGTGCCCGTAGTCTAAGAATCACCCATATATACAGCGTCCAGTGCACAAACTGCGGCATCCAGCAGAAGAAAGTATGGCATCCAGCTCGGAACACAAAGGGTGGAATTGTCACGACGAAGTGCACAAGATTGCAGCGCCAAAATGCGTGCAAGTGTCATGGCACCTTTAGTAGTATTGGAGCTGGACTAAAAATGTGTACACCTGGGCTTGATTCCCAGTCACACTGTCTGTGTCCTTGAACAAAACCATTCATCTGCGTTGTCCCTGACCACCCACTTGTAAATGCGTACAGGCCTGAGCTGGGGAAGTGACGTATAGTGAACTGGCATCATATTTAAAGGGAGGTGTACACTTTCATCCACTTCACGCCACAGCATGTGAGGATAAGCACAACCACCATTTGGCGTCAGGGTCTATATGGGGCTTACTTCTTCATCCACATGTACAACCACGAAAATGTGGAGTGCTTATGATGTTTAAAATGATTGTGAAAGACAAATTTCTGGAGATAATTATACCTCTAACATTGTACAGAAGGGACGTTTTAGCACCGCTTTGCCATGGTCTAGTCAAACAAATGTTGCAAAAATATCTTAGCAACATTTGGAGGCCATGTGTGCAGTAACACTGATTGTGTAGTTTGATAGAGATCTCAGTAAAGATCAGGATGTGGCAGATTTTGGGCCCTTTGCATAAATGCATGCTCAAAAACATGCTGCTGTTAGATTGGAGGCTGCTACAGAGCAAAACATTTGTGAAGCAAAGGTGTTGTAGGTGCAGTGTAGTTGTGGAGGTCTGAGAGCTGCACCGGTTTCTCATGCATGCCTGTACTGTGTATCAAACATGCATTTGGGCATATCTGCAGAAACATGACAAATGTGTATGTAATATGGTTGATTGTATGTGTGAGAGACATGGGGACTTACTGCCTAGTCCTTTGGAGGCCTCTTAGGGGCTGCCTCCCCATTCCTAAACTCTGATTGATGGGGGAGGTGTTGCCCCTGCTCATTCATCTGTCACACACTTTATTTGTGTTGTAGAGGAAAGGGGAAAAGGGGGGAAAGGCAGAATAAAGGAAAAGACTTGCAAAAATATCAGTGTTGGGCACTGGGGTGTGGAGGGTCGAGGAGCTGATCAAGGGGAGGCCCCAAGTCCTGCATCATCTCCTCTCTTGCACCCCCCTCCCCCTTCCCTCATCTTTAGGCAGATGCTGAAAAAGAAGTCTTACCCTTCTGACCCCCTGCCATCTCAGGTCCAACTACTGATAACAAAAGACATGTAAAACCAAAATTTAAGCTAAAATGGAGGGAGAAATTATAGAGCAAGTTGTTAATTTCATGTGTGAGCACATGATTTTGTGTGGGCATTGGGACATTTTATGTGTGTCTGGTAAATATGGAGTGCCAGAACCAGAATGAGACTGGATTTGTGGACATTATCTGTTATCCCCACATCTGCATGGGTTTTCTCCATGCATTCCAGTATCCTCCCTTCATTTAAAAAAAAATGGTGCACATGCCCTCTTCACTGCCTTGACCAAGGTCAGGTGTGGACAACAGTGTGGCATGAAGGCCCAAAATGGTGCAAGTTTTCCTTGCAAATGATCACCCCAGCAAGCGGTTTTACTGATGACCTCCTCTAGGCTGTGGGCCATGTTGAAATATTGTCGTTGCATGACCTACAAAAAGGGTGGGTATGATTTTTGCATGATTTTATCAAAAATATTACAGGAAATGTTCAGTGTCTTTTCACATGCAATATCTTGCTACATATTTTTAGTAATTTGAGTTTTTAAATCGTTATTTTTGAAGAACTACATATCCGCTCAGCCTCGAACAAAAACAACCAATCGGAAGACGTGTTCTGTAGATCACTTCCAATTGACCAATGACAATTGCCCAATTTACCAATGACAAGCTCCATAGTTGAGCGGTTCGGTCATGCGTTGAGACAACATGGTGACTTCCAGTGCAGAAGACGAGTTATCTTCGGATTTGTGTTATATGTGCATCTTTCCATCAAAAAAGACCATCCCTAGTCATCCAAACGTCATTTGTCACAATACAGTACCTGAAGACGGTGGATTCCACCAGACATGCTATGCACGTTTTACACATTCACGTGTTGAAGTGAGTTGCGAAGGGCATGAAAAAGCAAAGCTGAAACTCCCGCTTCTGAAGGTAAGTTTAAATATTTATTTGACGTAAGCTTACAAATATTTTTCACGATATGTCAGTCATGATCTATAGACCCGATGAACATGAGTCATGAGCAGTGATGCCGGTAACGCGTTACTTAGTAGCGCGTTACTCTAATCTGACCACTTTTTTTAGTAACAAGTAATCTAACGCGTTAATCTTTCCAACTCAGTAATCAGATTAAAGTTACTTCTCCATGTCACTGTGCGTTACTATTATTTTTCATTGTGGGTCCATAGCAGCATTAAACTTGGTCCGTGGGCAGGAGGTCGGGGTTCGACTGAACTGCCCACTTTAAGCGAGCTGTGAGCTTTTCATCCACGGTTTTTTGCAGCTGCTCGACTCGTCCTCACCTCTTAAAGCACGGTGACAACAGCACACTTGCACTGAGCTTTACAAAGACATTTTTATACTTTTTCCCTCCTTTATTTAGAATTCTGAGCTGAGCCACTCCATATCTGGTTGTTAAAAACAGCTGATCCTCCGCGACGTGTCAACAACTAACACTATTTTCCACTCAAATGCACCTAAACTCTCTTTCTGAGGACCACATGATGTGAAAACGCAATAAAACTTTCTTACCTGTAAATCTGGTCATGTTTTCTGCATAAATAAATGTTATCCATTCTTTGTGCTCAAACGCCAAAGCAGGGGCGAATCCAGATGGAATGGGGGCATGGGGGAGGGATGTGCCCCCCCTCCCCACAACACCCCTGGATTAAAGGTCCAGTTTTGAAGCCTTTTTTTACTACAACTACTAATACTACTTAAAATAATATTAATTTCGACAAGTAAAATATTTAGAGAGAATTTAAATGTTAGAAAAATGTCAATTAATTTAATAGTTACATTTATAAACAATGTAGGTTTGAAATTGCAAGTTTTACTGTTACAGTGCTGTCAACAGTTAAATATGAGGTCAAGAAAGAGGTCTTTATTTTACTTTTTATAAAACAACTATTTATTTTCATTGAAGTTAATAAAGGGTGACTATAAAGTAAGTTTTGGCAAAACAGGTATCATTGTCATGTTGAGGTGGGTTGTTGTCGGCATCTGGGGAAAGTAACTAGTAATCTAACTTAGTTACTTTTACAATTGAGTAATCAGTAAAGTAACTAAATTACTTTTTCAAGGAGTAATCAGTAATCAGTAATTGGATTACTTTTTCAAAGTAACTGTGGCAACACTGGTCATGAGTATGTTTCACAATTCACATGTATCTTGTAAACGTTACTGCATTGTTGCAGTGTCTACACAGGTTTGTGATGATTATTTTGATCATGTCGATGTGAAACTGAAGATCATAGCCATGATAGTCTACATATTGCTGTATTATAATACCTGAAACTTAGTCTGTGTGATTGTGAATTTATTGCTGATCAGATCCTATCCAATTCATGTTTTGAACTTGCCTACATGTAATGATGTAAATAAGGACAATATAGTAAAATTATTGATGCATATATTGATGCAATTATTGATCAGTAATTGATGCATCAAAAATTGATGCATGTAAATGTCAACAATAATCATCCATGGCTAGATCTATTTTTGTTGCCCTAAATTTAAATGTGGGTTGAATGAAAAATCAACCTGATTTGTTGTTCATTTTTAGTTACTTTTTATTTTATCCTTATGAACTTGTATTTCATTTTGGTTTATGGACTTTTCTAGGATACTATTTTATTCTATTCTATTCTACTATTTTTATATTATTATTATTATTATTATTATTATTATATTTTGAACTACATTGTATTTACAATGTACTCCAACAGTAGATTGCTGGAAAATGTATTGACTATAGATCTACTATCTGTACAATACTGTTCGCTAAAGTTATTTCTGTTAGTCACTTCATTAGCCACATTCAGAACTACTGGTAATTTGATACTCATAATGTAATGAGCATTTGCCTTTGCCTTGATAATAGGAACAATAGATAGTTGAAGAGCATGTTATGCATTTAAATGACTTCTTCCAAATGTCATTGCGTCACAATATGGCTAATGGCATTTAGATGAGGAAATGGTTGTAAACTGGAACAAATAGTCCTTCTATCTTGTAGCTTGCAACTACTTGGGTCTTGATAAATATCTCTCCTGCCCTACTCTAATGACACACATACCTGTAAGGATAGAGGGGAACACGCAGGAGATACTTGTGTTAGTTGCATGAACAGAAAATGATTTCATATTGTCACAAAAGTACTTGTTAACTTCGCTTACCATAAGTTGGGGGAACTTTGGACAATGGGGTGACTTTGGACACTATGGAAAAATTTGTCTTTTTATGCATCTTCTTTTACCAAATCATGTTTTTCAAATTGTTTTTCAGAATATTCCTATTAGTATTCTTAAAAACATGCATGAAAGAATTGTTTTTTTTTGCAGTATCCAAAGTCACCCACTGTCCAAAGTCACCCCAGATTATGGTACATGAATGTGCATTTAAACAAATAATGTAAAGGGGCCATTAAGGGCCCCTTTCCATTAGGGACCCCCAATAAACAATCGATTGTTGTCAAGTGTTAAACAAATACTGTTTTAATCATCCATGGATAAGTAGTAAATTCCATTTTCCATGGCATCTTCAGTATCAAGGTCAGGATGTGTGACTAACTTGCATAAACTTGATTGTTTATTGAAAATCCCCAAATAAACAGGGTCCCTACTCCCTTAATTTACCCTAAATAGCATCTTTTACTATAAAAAGGTAACTAAGAATGTAATCTTTAGGTTTTGAAAGTGTCTTATATAGGAATACTTCAATGTATAAACTGTTTTTAACAAATTTTAATAGACAGACACTTGAATTTATAACATAGTGCATCAACAGCACGTTACTTTTGTCAATTCTATGGTGTTATATTTGAGTTTGAATGTGTTTTTGAAAATAATGTATACTTGATGTATGATGATATTTTGGGACAGTGATTCTCACTAATGTTCAAAATTAACTCTTGTGAAAGACAGTATGTTGTTTGTGGTACTATTGGCTTCCATTTACCAACATTTCACACCCACCCCAGACATAGGTCATGGAATCAAAAATCTTCAGGGAAATTCATTGTACGGCCCACTGCCTACTCCCCTCATCTTAAAGTCCTGATTATCTGTGAAAACACCTGCTGACATGGTTTGGCCCTCTGTGGCCACTCCTGACTAAACAGAGAGGGGCCAGGGTTGGTAACTTCACACTTGCAAGAATTTGATCCCAGCACTGGCACGCAAGCTGTCATGCCAGTGAGTAAACCTGCCATAAACTGTTGTAAATTGTGCATGAACTGTGCCTGGCTGCGTGCCAGTGAGCAAAGAAAATTTTGAAATGTTCAAAACTTATGGTGCGCATTAATTTCATGAACTAGTGGTGAACATTGTGCAACATATTCGAAAACAGTGTGTCAGTGTGTGTCATTGCACACAAGGCATCTGAACCATTATGACGAGATGTTACTTCTATAATAAACATAATTTGTTAAACTTGTCAAATTGTTATATTATTAACACGTGTGCCGAATAAATAAATTCATTCATTCATTCAATTTTACAGATATAATAGAGTAACTACGCTTGACTTCTCTTCATGGATTATAGTTCAGTATTCAACACCATCCTCCCCCATGGCCTTGTGAGGAAACTGCTGAACCTCAGTCTGCCTCATTCCACATGCCTTTGGATTAAGGACTTTCTGTCAGATCACTCAGAGAGTCAAGATTGGCCACCACGTATCCACAGCTCTCATGCGCTGCACCAGTTCGCCCCAAGGCTGCATGCTGAGCCCACTGCTCTTCACCCTCTACACCTCTGACTGCACTCCTGTCCACACCAGCAACATCTTCATTAACTGTGCAGATGACACCACAGTGGTAGGCTGTATCACTGGAGGAGATGAGTCCGCTTTGCGGTATGAGGTGGAACAGTTGACAGTGTGGTATAGAGAAAAAAGCCTGCTCCTGAACACATCCAAAACCAAGGAGCTCATAGACTTCAGGAGAAACAAAAGACATTCAACCCATTATCATTAGGGGACCTGTGTGGAAAGGGTCAGGGACTTCTGTTTTCTGTGAGTCCACATAGAGGACAAACTGACCTGGGACAGCAACATCACACACTTGATAATGAAGGCACAGCAAAGACTCCACTTCCTGAGAATCCTCAGGAAAAATAACATAAACCATAGATTGCTCATGTCTTTTTACTGCTCTGTCATGGAGAGCATCCTCACATACTGTCTGTGTATGTGGTTTGCCAGCTGCACAGTGGCAAACAGGAAAGAGCTCCAGAGTGTTACCAAAATGGCAGAGATCACTGGGTGCTCTCTACCCACACTGGAGGACCTTCATGTCTCTTACTGTCTCAGGAGAGCCAACACCATCCTAAGGACTCATCTCACCCTGACCACTCTCTGTTTGAGCTACTGCCATCATTGAAGCAAGTACAAATAGACTGAAAAACAGTTTCTACGTGACTGCTGTTTGAGCTGTGAATGCCACTGGAACCAAATAGCCATGTTACATGCCACTCTTGCAATGAGTGCAGTATTTATGTGCAATATCTACTGCCACTGAAATATACACAGTTTTGTACATACTTTTCAGTTTTTTTATATACAGTCTCTTTTTTGCTACTACATACTTATGATTGTTTTTTTTTGTCTTTGTTTTGTTTTGTTTTGCCTTGAACACACATTTTCTTCCCTAGACCTTTTAAGTCAACGTGTGGTTTACGAGGTCTATTAGATAATAAACCGACCCTTTTATTTTTTTTTTTAACTATATGGATTTGAATGACGTGCGATTACACCAATCATGCTTGAACCCTCGTGCACATGCGTGAGTTTTTTCATGCGTGTCGGTGATGTCATTTCCCTGTGGGCAGGCCTTGAGTGAGATGTGGTCCCGCCCTCTCGGCTGAATTCCTTTGTTTCACACGCTGCTCGAGACGGCGCGCGTTGCTTTATCAAAATTTTTTCTGGACCTGTGAGGAATATCCGAGTGGACATAATTCGAGAAATTAAGCTGGTTTTGGTGAAAAGTTTAACGGCTAATGAGAGATTATGGGGTGTTTCTGTCGGTGTAAGGACTTCCCACGCAGCGGGACATCGTGCAGCGCTTCCAGGCGCCGTCGTCGGCCTGTTTCGACCTGAAAACATCCTAATTTAAGGCTTAATTCACCCAGGACGTCGTGAGAGAGTTTCTTCCAGGACTCGGCGCTGGGACAGAGCTCATAGCACCTAAGTCCTGGAACGCAGAGATGCAGACACACACTGCTCCAGCTGTGGCTCCAGGCGCATTTCGTTTAAAGCGTCAAGATCAACATTAGCTTCGGTTTCATTTAGTTCCTCTTTCGTCCCTTTTGCACTCTTGCTTCGCAGACTATTTGGCGATAAAGCTCTTTCACTCACCTTTCTCAACGAATTGTGACTTTCACTTTTTACCCTTCGTTCAGGAATCTTCATGTGCCGTGTGACTGGGCCATTAGGTTTATATTTGCATTGAAAGGCTTGCACCTTTACCTTTCACTGTACTTATTACAAAGACAATAAAGAATCTTAATCGAAATCTTTTGAACCTTCGAACTTGCTTGTTAGACATGGGGGGGGCTGAGGTTTAAAGTGGATTGGAGTTAGAATTTGGGAATGTGCTAATTTCAGTGACTTATCTGGCATCAGTGCAATTGCTGATTAACTAGTGCAGTCGGCATGGCAGGGATTCTGGTCACCAGCTTTGTGTTGTCTTTTCAGGTCATCTGACCTAGTGAAGGCTGGACTACATATGGTTGTGTAGCTGCAACATTTCTGCCACTCCGTGTTCTGCCAATGCTGTGCTTTTTGCTTCATTCATAAGTATAGCCATAACAGATGGTCCTCCCACTGAATCTGGTCTGCTTGACATTTCTTCCTGTAATCAGATAACACCAGAGGGAGTTTTTCGTTACCAACCAAGTAGGTTTAGTCAAGTCAACTGGTCATCTTTAGTTCCTTGAAGATGTTCAACCAGAAAAACCTTAATCAGTTGTGATGTTAAGTTGAGGAACCTTGTATCAGAACCAATAACTTGAACTGATGAAGCTTTTTTTCTGGTTGAAGAGCGATACATCTTCAAGGAAATATGTCCAGTTGACTAACTGAACCTACTTGGATACCATGACTTGGATAATTAAGAATCTCCAGACCTGTTTTTCCTTACTGTTGTCTCCAGTGTGTTGTATCATGGGGAGGGTAAGGTTTAAACCATGTGTATGTACAGCACCATATTTGCTATCACTGAATACAATGAATAGTACTGTTTTCATTCATTAATGGAGCCACGCACACCTGGCTATACCCCTGTGTGTCATGCATATGGCAGACTGTTGCCGTTGTCATCTTTAAAAGTAAATCTATAAGCGTTTTTTTTGTTTTGTTTTGTTTTGGGGTTTTTTCCCGCTGTTATGCAGGGCTGCAGGTCCAACCAACCTGTCAGTGGCTGCACTGGAGCTCTGCGCTCTGTCTGAAGTGAAATAAAGAAACCACTGTTTCCGCTTATTGCTGCTGTACAGCTTGGAACTGGCTCACACAGACGATGCCAAACTAATACGAGCGGAATAATGAATAAATAAACAGAAGGGAAATTACAACCTGCTGAAATTACACGCCGGCCTTTCTCCTTATAGTTGGAGAGAAAATAATGCAAGTTTTTGACAAACTTTTTTGCTACTTACAGTTTAAAGCAAACATTTATTTTATTTCATTTTATTTTTACTTGACTTACCTGACTTATTCCTTGGAAGACATTTTTATTTTACAATGTTAACGGAATTCATTTTCTGGAAGGACACCAGATTGATACTTTGTAATTACTTCCCACAATATGAATGTTAATACAGTCACTTTACCACATTATGACATTAATTATAAATGTTCTTTTTTTTATTTGCGGCCTCCCACTGTTTTTTGTGATCCACGTTGTTGTGGTAGTGTTTGTTTCCTCTGAGAAGGTTTTCTGACCACAGCAGTCATGGCAGAGACGTCAAAGTCTCCATTTGTATAACAAATGCCTTCACTTTTTAACACATTCCAGACGTTCATCAGTTGGGGAATTTTGGGTCCTATTGCAGGAGCGACAATAACTTTCACCCCCAGAATCTACCCTGTGGCTGGCTTCTCAATTGCTGCCCAGTCCCAGCAACAGTTGTCCTTGGTCCTGAGTTAGGACTGGCTCAAAAATCAACCCAGAAAAGCCCTGTTGGATCTGTCTCTCCAATCTCCCTGTCTCTCTTCTACTCGTTACTGCTTCGTTTTGGCTGAAGTTGTTAATTATCAAAGGCAAACCATTCTGTCATGTGGCTGTATCATCCTGACACGCATTTAGCATGCTCATCAGAGGTCCATTATGAACATTCAAGATGGTGCCCGGCACCAAAGAAAGGTGTAACGGGCTATTTCACACAGCACGGTTCCTTCCCATTTCATCCCAAATAGCAAATCGGGGGGCATTTTGAAGCATCACCATAACTTCTTGATCCATCTTTGTCAGTTTTTAATAAAATTGGTATGCGTACAAGTTATGGCACCAGTTTGGAAATCAGGGGGAAATTTTTGAGCTATTCAAAAACTTCATCCCGATACACCAAGTCATTGCTAGTGTTTGGTAACTTCTGGGTTTTCGTAGTCTTAACAGCTTCAGTCATGCTTGAACATCTTTAAACAGCTTATTCCTAGTGAGTACAGCTTGAAAGTTGTTTGATTGTGCTCCATAGGGATAAAAATTTGAAACTGAAGCAGCATTTGTTGCAGTTCTGGCTAAGGACGTGGCTTTCTTACTTTCATTTTTTGGGCAGGATTGCCAGGTCTGCACTTTATAAACCAGCCTTTTAGGAGGCAAGCTGGAGTAAGCAGTTTCATCCCATTTTTGCACTTTTTTTTTGGATCGTGGGTGATTGTAATAGAACTGACTGCTAATAAAAGGGTGTGTCTAAAATAAAGACACCACTGTAGTGATTAAAATGGAGAAGGAATGTTTGCAGTACAATATAATATGGCACTTTTTCTAAGAAATCTTAGCTTAGTTGCTCAACAAATGATCTTAACAAAAATCAAATATTGAAAGCCCTGGTGCTTTCAGTTTTGTCCTGTAGGACAGGTGGATAAGGAGTTGGCCTGCCTATATGTCAACCTGGGTTTGAATCTTGCTCATGCATCCTGTCCGTGTCCTTGGACTAGACTATCTGCATGTCTCAGTGCACCCAGGTGTAAATGAGCATCAGGCTTGGCTGGGTAGGTCGATGTGAGACATTATTGTATAGCGCTTTGAGTATCTGCTGGAAGGAAAAAATACTGTAGAAATGTAGTCCCTCTTCGCTTCTCTCACATGTGATGTGATGTAGTGGACCGGAGATGATCTGTGGTCCCTATTGGATGTCTCCCCCACCCCCAATGGTTCTGTTTGCATATGAACTGTAGATTATATGCAAAATTTACATAATAGTGTGAAATTGTATAATTGCAAAGTCATACCAAATATTACAAAAAATCCTGTTGTGTGTGGACATTGATCTGGAGTTTAATGTGGGGAAAATGGCTATGACTGTAAGGCTGTGTGACCTGGACACGATATCTTTTGTGCTAGATGTGATGATGTCATAACGATTACGCTTTGATTGTTAGGCAGCTGACTTTTCCTGACAGCATTACAGATGCTCACAAGAGGTGGGAAGATACTGTTATCCAGGGCTTTAAGTATAAACACAAAGTATGGAATGGAATCTTTTTGGGTACTTTTTGGGTCCTCTGTCACTAGCTCAGAACAATTTTAAGAGGTTTTTGACACCCATTCTTATACCTTCCAGCTGTATTGTATTTGACTTGTTAGACTTTAGTGTTGAGGGAAAATCGCTTTGGCACCACTTGTGACTCACAGGCTTTTTATGTCCTTGATCAACTTGTGCTGTGACCACCGATTGGTTATGAATGTATTGGATCCTGTGAGAACAAGAGAGCTGAGCCAGGAAGGAGGGAGTTTGGCTGAATGAGCCTGCCTGTCTCATTGACATCGATGTCAAACACTTCTAGGATCCCATCCAAACGTAGACAAGCGGTCATTTGGACTTTGAGAACGTGGCACTGATCCAAGCTTTGATGTTTCAGATTTTAGATGGAGACATGAAGGGTTATCAAGGGTATTGCATCTTTATGAGATGGAGCACAGTAGATTGTTGTGGATCCACATAATGCTTGTTTGTTTATGTGGTTGATATAGCATATTTACATTTCAGTGATTTAACTTGAAAGTAGTCCTGAGTGAGATAAGAGATTTGTCTCTTGTCTCAAAAGTGAATTTAAGCATTTTGGTCCCATTTTTTTCTTGTGGAATACTTATGTGGAGTCCTTGTTGTACTGGAATCATTGGTCATCTTTGGACAGAGGTGGTGTGAAGTGTAGGAACTTGGAGCATTGCCTACTAACAGTTGTACTTTGCAGGTCCAGTGTCTTAACATTTAGTAGTGTCTAATGGGGTGTGCTGTACAGACAAAGAAATCACAGTGGTAAACATGTTCCAAAAAAACAAAAGAAAAAAAAACATGGAACTGCAACCATTTTATTTCATAATTGAATAGTATACCAATTATTTTACTCAAGAAATCTGATTTACCACGGACATTGATGTGCCAGCATGAAAGTTCACCTTCTGCTTGCATATGTTGCTACTGAAGACCAACAATCTCTAGGCATGAAGCATTATCATGGCAAAGCATTGTGTATGTAGTACATTATGAGTTTTGCACAGAGGAAAGAAATGTGCATCACATTGAAAAGGGTCCTTCCACATTTCACCTTTGTCACAGGTTTTGTTGTCTTTTTTTTTTTTTTTTTTTACTAGTTTGGGAGGTCCTGTCACTTGCACTCCGGTGCAACTCATACTGTATACTGCAAAATCACGTGTTTCATAATAATGTGGGAATGGACAGGTTGTCATCACAGCTGGTTGCCGTGCAAGATCCAAGGTAGTTCTGCGGTGTTCCGGATGATGCAAAGCACAGTAGCAGTGCATGTTCCCTGACTTGACTTGATGATGATGATGATATAATAACTATTCACGCACAGCTTTCCCGGGAATCAACACATTAAACAAAATAAACTTGAATAATAAAAGAATAAATGCCAACAATAAAAGTACATGACCACAATGCACAACAGTCCCAAATTAAAGAGCTCATTAAAATTCAAATGGACTCAGGTTTTTTTTGCAGTGTTTCCATCTCTGTGGGCCAGCAGTCCGTGTCCATCTGACAATTTCTTTTTTTCAAACTGCATCAAATAACATCCAGTGTTATTCATTGTGTGTTTATTTGTCCATATTGCTTATTTTTTTGGAATTTAAAAGTCTTTATGTTAAGTAACAGCGCAGGCTGTGGTGTGCACATGTGCTACACTGAGATCCTACTTTTGTTAAACTCACCCCCAGTGAAACACTGTATTACAAAATGAGTTCCACATACAGAAAACGGGTGCAACGTATAGTGTGGTGTGCCGTATTAGCATCCGTCCATCTGCGGGAGACGATGGTGTAGCATCCAGTTTGTTTTTTGCTTTTTTTTTTTGTTTATTTTTTGTACACTTTTTCAATTTAATTTTAATTTATTTTATTTATATAGTTCCAAATCACAACAAAGCAGCCACAAGTAAGGTCTAACCTTACCAACCCCTAGAATAAGCACACAGGCAACAGTGGTAAGGAAAAACTCCCTCTGATGATGTGAGTGCGTCGCATACTCCAGAAAATACTGTAATCTTCAAGCAACCTAGTCACTGATGAATGACAAAGTCATTTGAAGTTTAGTAAACTTTGACTGGCATTGAGTAAAGTTGGAAGTGAGTCATGAGGTTTCCTCAAACATCAAATATCAAATATCACTTATGTAGATGACTGAGGAACTTTGACAGATGACAGTTGCATTTTTGAAGAAAAGGGCCATTTTGTTACTTGTAGTTCAGTCATAATGTCTTTGAAAAAAAATTATTGTTGAGAGACCCAAAGTAACAACCTAGTCTCTGCTGGGTTACTGTGTCTGGGTAAGTTGGAGAGAACCTCTGACAAAAAAGCTAAAAGTGATGTTAGTGACTTTGAGGGATTTTGGTGGTTTAACAAACTGCAGTAACGAGAGGAGAGGTACAGAAGGATTTGGGGGAGACCACAAAATGAGAAGATCGCAGGATGAGTCACACCTCAGCCCTTGTCAGTTAGAGCAGGGTTTCCTGCAAACTCACTGCAGCCCCACAGCATTGGTACTGAAAGGAAGGCTGTTTCATGATTTGTTATTCGTGTATTTACGATTTCCATCAAAAAGTGGAAACTTATTGAAAACTATAGTTTCCGAGTGAAACTTTCAGTGATCATAAGGCTGAAAATCTGCAGCATATTCTGACTCATCTCTCGACTGCAGGCAGTTTGATGGAGGGTACATTGGGTATTGGAAAACAGAATGCACTCGTTGACCCTGTAGAGACAAAGTGTACTTCAGCCAGACAAATGCTGTCCATCCCGTCAGCTTGCTAGCAAGGGCACTGAGGTAGATAATAATTGTCAGCTTGGATGTGCCCGTGCCAATACCATGCATGGTACAGTAGCCTTTGCCTGGTGAGTCTGGCGATCATCAAAGTCCACAGCACTTGTGGTAAGAGGTGGAACTGAGTCTGTGTACACAAGCACTCATGCTTTCACAAGCAAATCAATGCTCTGATGACAGAAACACATCCAGGTGAAGAAAATACAACAACGAACAGAAGCTGATGTTTTCCACATAGTGTGTGTATTGTAAATGTGCTTCATATATTTACTTTTCACAGGCAGCCTCTCCAGATGCTGAAATCAAGCATCACTCATTAAATGCCAGAGGAGCGATACGAAACAAAGCCGAAAGAAGCCATGCAAGAAAGTCTGCAGCATGTAGTGGGCCCAGCCAAGTCCTCATTGTTCGGTCAGACATCTTTCTTGGCACAGTTGAGTGACTTCTTAAATGCTCCTGACAGAGCTACTAAGGATCCAAGCCTCTCTATGAACAGCCTAAACCTTACATGTAAGTCATATGGTTTTATTCTTTTAATGAATCAAAGCGAATCTTTTTTATGTAGTTATGGGGATTAAACACAGATTGCATTTGGTGTTACTTCCAAGTGGCACCACAGTCTCCCACCAAGCAAGACCACTTGTGTTGTCAGATGCCACACTATTATTTTAAAGGTCAGCTGTGTGCAGATGTGTTGGACTATCAATACTATGTACACATGGGTTTGACTCCTAGCTAGTCATGCTACCTGCCTGTGTCCTTGGACAAGACTCTTCATCTCCAGTGTCCCAGTCCACCCAGCTGTAGATGGGTACCAGCCTTACCTGGTTAATTTCAAGGGCAGTTCTGTGGTGTGGTGGATGCCTGTGGCCAGACCTTCTTTTATTCTTTTCTTCAGGAGGAGAAATGCATGCTTAATTGAAATGAGGTCTGGTGATTGACTCAGTCAATCTAAAAGCTTCTACTTTTGCAGTATTTGAGTTGGACTTGCTTTTTTGAGCTTTATCTTGCTGCATGATGATGTTCCTTCAGTTAATTTGGACGCTGCTATATTCCTTTCTTCCTCCACACTTTGGCATTTCCATCACTTCAACAGAGGTTGATGTTGGGTTCTTCAGTCTATTACACTTTGTTTTAGAACTGTGGTGGCTCATCTCTGTACATTTTCTTTTCAAATTCCAATCTGGCTGCCTGATTTTTATTGCTGATGGACATGTTGAAATTTGGCCTCTGCTCTTAAACTCTTGAACAGTGGATTGTAATACCTTCAGTCCTGCCCAGTGGAAGTCATTGGTGATGTTATTAATGTTACAATGTTCCTGGCATTAGCTGTTTTTTTTTTTTTTGTTTTTTTTCCCTCATTTGGTGTCTGTTGCTCAGTACACTGTTGGACTCTTTCTTTTTCACATTTCAAATTACCATGTTGGTTATGCCTTTCAGTGCAATGCTTTCAGGAATATGCAGTTTGGGTTGTGTCTACCTGACTCAGTAAAATATTGGACAGTGAACAAGCAAAAGGTTAATTTAGTACACAGTACAATTTTTCAAGCCAGAAAGCAATTTTAGGTATTGTATTTATATCTCTATTTTGTGCATTTGAAATCAGGGTGCAAACTCCCCCAGTGCTGCAGGTTTGCAAACTCACCCAAATCTGATTCAGTCATTTCTTGTAAGCTGTATGGGGTATGCATTTCTTTATTTTCATTCAAAAATTTTCTTGAACACAGAAAACATCATGATGAAAGATTACTTTAAAGTGGCCCATTTTTAATGAAAGGAAATGAAATGTTCACAGCCTAAAGAAAATGATATGCTACATTTATAATGTCTTTCTATTTAGCCCTTTGTGCCAACATTATATTTCTGTCAGGTGGGGGGTTCTCACCAGGTTGTGCTTGCAGCCACAGCAGGAGCTGCTGTTTCAGCACCTGTGTTGCACCCAGCACCATCTATAAATAAAACATACACAAATCTATATGATTCTCATTCTTTGTATGTCCCATCATCTCCAGTTGAGTAAATGTGAAGAAAATATATTAACACTGTGGTCACTACTTGTTTTGTGAAAAGCACCTCCATAGTGGGAACACACATTTAAAGATGATCACATTAAATCAACAGTATAATAATAACAAGAGCAATCAGAGATTTCTGACATCCGCCAATCAGGATCACGTCCAAAATTTAATGGGTTCTTCCATACCCTAATATCTATCTGTGGTGCAAATTTGGTGAGAATCTATGAAGTAGTTTTGACGTAATCCTTCAAAGCGTATATAAAGAGAAATCTTGATCCAGAATTCAGATTCAGACCCAGATCACCTCCAAAATTTAATGGAGTCTTCCATGGCCTAATACAGTGATTTTCAACCTTTTTTGAGCTGCGGCACCCTTTTTATATTTACAAAATCCTGCGGCACACTACCAACCAAAATAATGTTATAATGCTATTACCTCTGGTTTTGCGCAAAACCCAATTATCGCAGTAGAAAATCGATACAGAAAACACCGCATTTCGAAAATCCTCAAGCATTTTGCGCTCTGATCTCAAGTAGGGCTGTCACGATTAGGAATTTCTGGAGACGATTAATTGTCAGACAAATAATTGCGATTGACGACTATATTGTCTATTTTTTTCTTTTTTTCCCCTTCTTTATATTCTTCTATTATAGTATAATTACACAACTCTGGAAGAACGTTTGGTTTCTGTGAGTGGAGAAACTGGGAATGGTGCAACATTTTTATTTTTATCTTCATTTTACATACAGTCTCAACTTTTTCTGATTTGTGGCTGTTTCTGTTGCATTTCTGAAATTGTTTCTCCTCATCAGTCATGTTTTGTGCTTAAACACTGCATTAAGCTCAAGATTGAACAAATAAATACCTTTGGAAAATAACAGTCATTTTTTAAATATGTTTTTAAAGATATTTGACCGTTTATTTCATCTCATGATCTCATAAATTCAGCATACGACGCGCACATGGTGTGAACAGGACGGTAACGGCAGAATCACACCTTTAGAGAAAGTTCCAAGAGAAGTAAAGGCAGCTTCACGTTTCCGTTTTGTTAACGTTCACTCGGGTTAAAATCCTCTCTCTGCTCCGCGCTCGCTGCGCACTGAATGTGTCGCGCCTGCATTCAGGAATCTCCCTCACCCACCCCCTCCCTCGCAGTCTGCAGCCTGTTAACTCCGCACGCGCGCGCATACACACAGGCACAGACACACACACTGACAGCTCCGCATTTTAGACGGCTTTTGAAGAAGACGGCACTGTTTTAATCGGCCATCAGCCTCCTTGTTATTGTCCCGCCTTAAGACGAGAGCGTGGCTGCAGCACGTTTGATGTCAGATTCTGAGTCATTTTATGCTTTGTGGATAAAATAAATAATTCACGGTAATCGCGAATATGAAAAATAATCGCGAATATGAAAAATACCCATGGCACCCCTGACGATCGATCATGGCACCCCGGTTGAGAATCACTGGCCTAATATCTATCTGTGGTGAAAATTTGGTGAGAATATGTCATGTAGTTTTGACGTAATCTTTCAAAGCCTCTATAAAGTGAAACTTGATCCATAATCTGGATCCGGATCCAGAGCACCTCCAAAATTTAATGGAGTCTTCCAAGGCCAAATATGTATGTGTTGAAAGTTTCGTCAAAATCCACGCCGTTGTTTTGATTTAATCCTTCAAAGCCTATATAAAGTGAAACTTGATCCAAAATGTGGATCCAGATCTGGATCACCTCAAAATTTAATGGGTTCTTCCATGGCCTAATATCTATCTGTGGTGAAAAGTTCATCAAAATCCGTACAGTATTTTTGACGTAATCCTGCTAACAGACAGACAGACAGACAAATAAATAATTGTTGATTTTATTATGTCCTTGGCGGACGTAATAATATTCATTCAGGATATCTGGGCTTGTCACAGTATACAGACACAAAGAATGAATGCTCTGTCGATTTACAGGGCATAACGTAAATGAATAAATTCAAAATCATGTTTATTTGTAGGGGGTGATTTTCATAGCAGCGGTGCTGAATTCAGGTTCATAAAGTGCCTGAAGTCTCTATAGCAGACACACCATGTTCAAGGCACATTCTTTTTTGATTTGGTAAGTGTTAAATAAGTAGATAAATAAATACATTCATTTCACTTCAAATATGCATGTTTGTGTTATTTTGCACATACGTCCAGGTGGCTGATTAAATTTCATTTTGTACTTATGATCATTGACAAACAAAATCTTTATTTAAATCCTGCTGTCTTCAACATGTCACCTCTCACTGTAATTTATGCAATTATTCTGACGAGATCACCCACGAAACGTTCACCAGCCCAAGAGTGTTCATGCAGTGTAATACTGCTTACATGGGATCTTAGCAAATCAGGCCCTTAGTTGAAAATACCAATAAATAAAAGTTGACAACGTGACTGTCTTGTTGTTGTGTTGTTAATATTAAAATCAATTGATTAGCAACAATAAATGAATTAACGCTGTCATTTCTATACTTTAACAGGGGACTACAGTAATATGGACAGAATACCCCCCCTTTATCAATACTCCACCCAGAGGATAAAAAAATCCAGTGACGCACATTGAAATCTTTTTTCCAAATCTGCAGTATTGTTTCCTATGGCAGTTATATTTTAGTAAACAGCATGTAGATCTAAATGATTTTCTCCTTTGTCATAGTAAGGCTGACTTCCTGTCACAGGCCTTAGAGCATGAACACACAATGACGTACACCACCCACATTAGCACCATTAGAAGGGAGTGAGGCCAGAAAACAGGGTGACCCAAGGGTCAGTTGTTTCTGTTAGAAGCACAGAAATAGTATCCTGACTCCTCCTGGAGTGGACAAGGCCGGCATGGATTCAATAGCTTGCTGCTTGCATGTGATGTGCTCATGCTGTCACTACCTGCCCCAGTAGAGGAAGAGCTTTCACTGAGGACCTATGGAAAAATGCTGCTGTCTGCCAAGTGCTGTGATTAGCGCCCCACTCCGCTCCCGGTCAGCTGAGAAGGCAAATGTTTGCAGATCATCCAGGGGATTTCCACAGGATCTACAGCCTGAACTCTAATTGTTATTGCTTAGATTAGAACCCCCAACTCCAATGTTCAAAATTAATTTTGACTAATCTTTCATTCTTACCTCTTATAGTGGTGATACTGCGACCGTATCTTGCCTTAACATATGGTTCCGATGAGCTTAGTTTTTTTTTTTTTTTTGTATTGACTCATATTAGCACACTTGGGGCCAGTTTCATAAAGCAGTATAATCTTGTTTAGTCAACTAAACTCACTTAATCTGTTGACGTTAGTCATTGCACAAAGTGTTTAGTCAGCTAATGTAACATATTACCTGACTAAAGATTTTAGCCTGATACAGAGGAGGTTAATCTTATTTTAGTCGACAAAACTTCAGTGTCTTACCTCAAAAAATGGCAGCTATCATGTACCACTACTTGATGGAACACTCAAGAGCACCCCTACGTCATTCGTATTCCTCCAAAGAAGAGCTTCCTCCGCTTTTGGCAATGGTTGTAGCCAGTGGTGGACACTGTCCAGCTAATCCGATAACCGATAATTATCGAAGCTAATGTTTTTGTTAGCGAATTAGCTTTTCAGATAAGTTTTAAAACCATCATTGTACCAATTATCTTCGATAAATTTAGTTATGATAACTTTCAGTCCGCTAACATTTTTTTTTTTTTTTTTTTTTGCTGGTAAAATGAGCAAAGTTTAACGGTCAGAAACGCTTGTAAATCCTAAAATCAAGCATTTTAATCCCTGTCATGTGTAGATTAGTAGTTTATGGCAGACTGGCTGTCGCTTGCTGATGACATCATCATTAAGGTGTGATTGGCCGGTCGACACAGGGAACATTGTGGATAGTGTAGTTCAGGTTAACTTTGGACGTTACACTGTTACCATCCACTCGACACAAACACAACGGACTAATTTTAACATTTTATTTTATTTCTTTGTGGCACGGGATAATTTAATCGCCAAGACTCGGTTGGAGAGAGGAGATCTCACAGCGCAGCTGTGACACACTTTTCTTCACCGTTTACACACAGTTTTGGATAATCAGGGCGCTTTATGTGGAATATTTTCTTCAGAATTTAATGAATCCCACTGAAACTAACAGGTAAGAATGTATGTTTACTATGTGTCTTTTATTCTGCCAATCAATGCATTAATGGATGTATTTTGGTTGTTTAAGCCGCAGGGTGCAAAGCGTGTGAAAAAAGCAGAAGCTTTTAGTTCGTAAATGACGGTGTATATAATACAAAGATAAACTGTGACTTATAATACTGTTTGTTACTGCTTTTGAAAGAGGATGACAGTGTTTGGGGTTTTAGTTTTTTATTCATTAATTTTTCCTGCATTCTTTTTGTGTTTGTGATCCTTGAATTTACCCAGCAGCCCCTGTGACACTTAAACTGAAACTGGTTTATCAGAAGCTGACAGTGTAATCTGATGTGGCTGCGTCCAAATCAATACTGAAAGTTATCTGTAATAAAGATTAATTTTTTTTTTTAGCAGTTTATCGGTTTAGCGTCACAAAAGATAACTTTTCAGTTATCGGATTAATGGTTATCGAAGGTAACTGGTTGTAGCAGATGCCTGTCATGATGCATTTATGACAGTTCTCACATTAGCCACCGGCATCACTGTTACGATGAGCAGCGTCGTGCACACAAAAAGGATGGAAGTGTAGAAGAAGAACTGCTAGACTAAGAGCTAAGCACGTTGTTCTGCAGTCCTGTATGTGTCCATTAATAAAGCCAGTTAACATAACGAAGGCTGGATAGCCCAAGACAAGGACCAACCTGGAAGTAAACAAAACCCCCGCACATTGGAGGCATTAATGGCGCTCGCGAGGCTCCTGTGCCTGTGAAATTCTTCAACTAACGTAAGACGGCTAACCTACAAGTTTAGCTGTCGATATGAAACATTAATTAGATGGATAATGTTGGGCGACTAACTGTAGTCAACAAAGTAAGTTTAATAAACTAATAGATTAGAGTGCTTTATGAAACGGGGCCCAGTTATCCAACAGTGATTGTTTTACTGATTGTTAATGACTTGATTAACTGGCATTATGGAATCCGTGTATCCATACCCTTGACTATGAGGAATCTCTGTCATGTTCCCAGGAACTCCTATAGTGTATTTTACAAGAGAACCCGTGTTAGTCTTTGGCAAAACCAGTGTTGTATAAAGTACCGGAAAATCACACTTAAGTAAAAGTACAGATACCCACTAAAAAATGACTTTGGTAGAAGTTCAAGTCACTGATTGAAATGCTACTCAAGTCTTAAAGTATCTAGTATTTATTGTACTTAAGTATGACAAGTAATGTACAACTAAATGTACTCAAGTACTGAAAGTAAAAGTACAAGTAAATGTTAACTGATTTTTTTTTTTTTTTTTTAATAAAAGTTTATCTAAGCTTGTAAATGACTGGTAGTATTAGTCAAAATACTGAAAATTGTGCACATCACACAAAAACACTTCAGAAACAAGGTTTCAAAACCTAAATGAGAGTAGGCTACTCACTAGGTGTTCACAGGAAACAGTTATTTATTTCTGTATGTATTTATTTATTTTCATTGTTACATGGTTTTGTCTTTTCTGTTTTGTTTCATTAGTTTCTTTTTGTCTCTTTCTCTAAAATTGTATTGTAACGTCATTAGTCTATTATGTTTGACTGTTATTGTCTATTATGTAGACTATTATTGTTGTTGCTATAATATATGAATAAAAATAAATCAAAAAAATTACAATTTGACTCTTTTACGACAACGAACGCTGAGCCATTAATTATACAGAAAACAACACAAACGTGCTGATGCGAACAGTAACTTTAACATTGAAAACGCCATAGACATGCTAACGCGTTAGCATCGGTCACGTTTTTAGGTTATAAAATACATCTATCAACTGTTTCAGAAGACTATAACAGGTTGGTTTAACATAAGAATATTAAATATTACTCACAGACATATGCTCTTCAGGATTTTAGCGGGGAAAAATTAGGATAAAACGAAATAAAGCAATCAATCCATGAATCGTAGATCAAAGCATTGCTTTGACCTGCGAATCACTGCTTCGATTGGTTCAAGGTTCAAAGCCAAGCAGTGCTGCAGAAACGTTGATTACAGACCCGCTGCAAGTCTGTAATCAATGTAGAGAAATGATCATTTTCCTGACAAACACCCCCCAAGTGCGCAACTGCAAAAAAGCCTACCAGACATGCCTCATGACAAATTGGCCTGCATACATGTCAACCCCTTTGAGGGTCCACCTGTATAACCAAGTGAGAAAATCCATAAAATCAGCACAAAATCCTTATAACCTCCAAATCGCACCAAAATCAGTTTTATTACATTACACACAACCGCATAGTGCCATCACATAACTGGGTTTTTGTCCACATATTATGAATTGCCACAATGACATTAAAGTCAGGATCATTAGTATTTCCTCCACAGTTGAATTTCAAACAATAGAGATCTAGTATTCATGCATCAAGCTGAATTTTATAGAACTGAATGTGTCAAATTTAGTTATTTTTTACAGAAACAATAACTGTGTGTCACTAGTGGAAATAAAATCATGAAAAATAAATCGAATATAATGAACAAAATAGAACATACCTCAGAACTTCATCAAGTGTATCGAAAAATTGCCTTGCAGTGCCGATGTTGCAGACTGGCATGTCGATGATCCTCGACTTCACCCCGTGTGTTTATTAGGGATGGGTATCGATAAGATTTTATCGATACCATTATCGATTCCACTTATCGAGCTGATTCCTTATCGATACCTCTTGTGAATTTGTTGTGTACTAAAAGTAGTCTTTACAGCTTTTCTATGTCAGCGGGTCAAACAGCTTTTTCTTATCGTGCACCCGCTCTGTGGAACGGTCTTCCTGCGACCGTGACGCAGTCGGAGTCTGTGGACATTTTTAAGTCAAGCCTTAAAGCCTATTTTTATTCTCTTTCTTATGAATAGTTTTTATTTTTATCTGTTTATTCTTTTACTTCTGTTTTTAATTATGTATTTTAATTTTTTAATTTTATTTATTTATTTACATTTTTTATGTTGAACTGTTCTATGTGAGGTACCTTGAGACGGTTTTGTTGCGATTTGGCGCTTTATAAGCCGATTAAATTTAAATTAAATTGAACAACATTTTATTGAGTCTTAAAGTAAATAAATATGAAATTGGACACTGGATCCTTAAACTTTGGACATAATAAACTCTACATGGTCGATCCTTGATCTCTGGACATAAATAAAATCTGTAGTTTTTGTCAAAAGCATTTCCTTTCAGACATGGCATGAATGTCTTTCCTTATATCTGAGCTGAGCTCTTACAGCTGGCTGTGTTGTATGTCAGCATCAGTTTAATTCATAAAGAACACAAGACGTCTCATTTTGGGAAGAAAAAAAACATTTTAGTCAATTGTAGTTTATTTTCTGTTTTACAGCGTTTGGAAAGAGGTGTCATTTTACTTAAAGCTGCAATTTTGTGTCAACGGAACAGAGGGCGATTCTCGTTTCTTGACTACAACATGGCAAGAGTCCCAGTTAGTGACTGTAATCCACACAAAAGCAACTCACGATATTTTAATGGCTTTGAGAGGAGTTACGAAGCGGACTTGCCGCTTCTGAAGAGCAGCGAATCAAAGAACCATGAGCCAGTGGTTCGAAGCATTGCTTCAATGGCTCACGCATCAAAGTGGAGTCGTGCTGCAGATGATTACAGAGCCGCTGCAGACCAAACCCTGAATATCCGTAAGACTTTATTTGTACGTCCGTATGACTCTGAAACTTGGAAAATCCGTATAGGTTGACATGTATGGTCCTGACTTCATTGCAGTCACTAGTAATCAGTGGTGTTTCTGGGTAAAAACACGACTTTTTGTGTGTGTGTGTGTGTGTGTGTGTGTGTGTGTGTGTGTGTGTGTGTGTGTGTGTGTGTGTGTGTGTGTGTGTGTGTGTGTGTGTGTGTGTGTGTGTGTGTGTGTGTGTGTGTGTGTGTGTAACGACAGGGAAAATAGAAAATGTATCGGAGTAGAAGTATGCAATTAAGGTCGGAAATGTAGTGAAGTAAAAGTGAAAGTAAGCTGGATTAAAAAAAACTCAAGTAAAGTACAAAGTCTCCCAAAACGTACTTAAGTACAGTAGTGAAGTATTTTTACTTTGTTACTATACAACACTGGGCAAAACAAGCACAACCAGTTAATGATTCAGAATTCTTGCTTATCTCTGGGATCAATAAAGTTGTTTTGATGATTGTCAGACAGATAATGTATTAAGCAGTTCCAGATGAACATTGTTACCCTGTGCACTAGTGGTAGTGCAGCATAGTGTAATTGCTTATGTGTCTGTGTACAAAATGACTGTGAAATGAGCAAACAGACTTTCAACAAACTCAGCAGCAATATTCCTTGCAGGACTGGTCTCCAGATCATTAACATGTGGAGCAAATTAGTGAAAGGTAAAGGTTGTTCAAAATATAGTAAAAAAAAATAAAACAAAACACATTTTCCAGGATCTTTCCACAACCAATAGGACTAAAGATGTGATCTAAAGTTATCTATCAGATAGTCATTTGTCATTGTGTAGTATGACATCACAAAAACATTAAATTACAAAAACTTTACAAGATATTTCTAGACTCACCCCCCCAATCTGTCAGACCTCCACAGCTATTAATCACAACAGACTGATGACACATGCCTTTTCATTCTATGTTGAATGGTGCAGTACTTCATCATGGAGTCCTGCTTTATCAATTGCCAAAATTATGTTTTTGTCTTCCCAGGGGTGGTGGCCAAGTGGTTAATGTGCTTGGTTTCAGTGCGGAAGGCTCCTGGTTCAAATCCCACCCCTGCCACATTTCTCCATGTAATGTGGAGTTGCGTCAGGAAGGGCATCCGGCGTAAAATCTGTGCCAATTCAACATGCAGATCCACCTTGGATTTGCTGTGGCGACCCTGAGTGCAAACAAGGGAGCAGCCAAAGGGACTTACTATGTTTTTGTCTTCCACCATTGCACTATTTTGCAGGTGCTCTCAGCCAATCAGTGCTTGTTGGTTAGATTTAGACTAAGATGGCACCCTCAGCACTTGACGGTCGACAAATGTGCTTGAATCCACATCCTCTTTATTTTATTTATTTATTTATTTGTTGTGGGAGGAGTTAAAAAGAGCAGCAACAAAGACAGAGTTGAAATTGAAATGGTTTGGGCATATACAAAGGAGGGATGAAGGGCATATAGGGAGAAGGATGAGGATGGAGCCACCAGGCAGGAGTCGAAGAGGGAGGCCAGTGAGTAGGTTCATGGATAAGGTAGCCCAGTCTCACGCTTTTTTTTTTTCCGTTCTCCCATCATGAAGTGAGTCACATTTTCATGACACGTTTTTTTTTTTTTTTTTTTACTATTTCTAACCCTCTCCCTTTGTCTAACCCCTAACCATAACCCCCACACACCCCCCATCGCAAATTGGATTTTGTGCAATTTGTGCTCCTGTCATGCTTTTCGTGATGGTTTCACAAACCAAAACATTAATGTACCTTTCGTGATGCCATCATGAAATGGCATGAGATTGGGTTGGATACAGTGAGGAAGGACATAAAAAGAGGTGGTGTGACAGAAAAAGATGCAGAGGTCAGGACGAGATTGAGACTAATGAGCTGCTTTGATAATGCCTGAAACAAGAAAAAGAAGAGCCAAAAAGAGCTCTCAGGACAAATCAGTCAAAGGACAATCAAATCTCTGATATCTGGACAACAACCTGAGAATTCAAGCAACCAATACCAAAAGACTGCTTCAGTGGCTGACTTAGGGCTGATACTTAGGTTTATGGTGAATAGACAATATTTATTTAGCACTTTTCCACCTGATGCAGACTCTCAAACCTCTTTCCAATGATGGCTTCTGTTCACCCATTCATACAAACATTTCTTCACCAATATCAGTACGCTGCCATGCAAGGTGCTCAACTACACACTAGGAGCAACTTGGAGATTAAGAACCTTGTTCAATGTGACTTACTAGTGATTTTGTAGTCTGACGGGGATTCGACCAAAGTCACCAGATGCGACCAAAGTTGCATCTGGTCACAAGCACGACCTTGAGCCCTTTTTCCAGTGCATAGAACCTAACAGATTAGTTTTTCTTATCTAAGTCACCATTGTGTCTCTTTAAGATGGCTGAAAGTTGTTTTTTTGTTTGTTTCTTTTACTTGTTCCTGTCACTCTTCAAATTCTCCCTGGCCCACTTCCATGAGGGCCAAAGATGCCTGGCACTCTCCTGGACCTCCAGTCAGTCCAGGGCAGCTGTGATCTGGTGGAGCTCCCTGCAGATCTGCAGCATTTTGGCAGCCCCTGTTTTCTTACCCCTGCAACTCTTAATTCTGCCTTTTTACTCCAAGCCAGCTTCTGAATACTATACAAAGCAGCCGTGTGCACGGGCACAATCACTTGTACGTGCACTCATCCACACTTTTGTAAGCCCCTGAATGAGAGGAGACCAAAGGCCCGAAGCGGAGCAGGCGCCTCTCAGATGCTGAGCTTGGCTTTGCATGCCACTTGACACAGAAAGCCGCACACAAGATAACTGTTGTTTATTGTTTATGGAAGGAGCCTCTGCCACACTCCACGCTCTCTTCATTTGGAGTCTCCTGAAGGGCCACAGCCGAGAGCCGCGGAGGATGGGCAAACTGTATATGTGCTATGTGCACGCCTGTGGGTTTGTTTGTATGAGAGCATGTAAGCTTGTGTGTGCATGTACAGCGGTTATGTGCTCTTTACCTGTCTGAACAGTCATTGTTCAGTGTCTGGTGCCATTATCCTTTTGTCGTTTTTACACTGTTTGGTGTTTGCTCAGCTGGAGTCAGATCAGTGAGAAAGGGCGGGAGTCCCACTGGGATCTCACTTATAACAAAGTCAGGACAGCAAGGGAGGCGTTCTACCTCTCTGGAAGATCAACTGACAGCAGGAAGGTTCTGTTGTTGCAAATGATTAAATGCATTTCTCTTCATGACTCATCAAAGGGATATTAAAAAAAAATAGCAAAAATGTAACCCTCACGTTTCTGCTTGTTAAATATATGGTAATTCATCATCTTCTGAACAACTGAGCCCAATGCCTTAAAGGCTAATACCACTGTAATTATGTGTAATAATGGTCCTGACATATCTAAAAGCACAAAACAACAACTGACATGCACATTTAACTATGTCAGGAGCAGACACAAAGGCCACTTAAAGTTACTAAACTTTACAAAGTCTCTCACATACACACGTTTGTTAAACTTTAATTATGGTTCTTTAACTTTTTATATGCAACTTTCACAGAAAGTCGTCTTCTTCTTCTTCTTCTTTTCTTCTTCTTCTTCTTCTTCCATGGGTACCAGCCCTGGCTGGGGAAGTAAATGTGAGGCATCATTGTAAAGTGATTTGAACATCAGGTGGAAAAGCGCTAAAGAAGACAGTCCTCTTACGTCTTCTCCTTAATATAACAATGAAACAGACTGACAAAACTTTATTAATTTTATTAAACTTAAAACATTTTATTAAACTTTTCTGTTCATACGGACATAACATTTATTGTACTCCTCCTCTAAGAGGACATCTTTACAGACAGGACACTGTAAATAAAGTAAACTCTCTCTCTCTCTCTCTCTCTCTCTCTATATATATATATATATATATATATATATACACACACACACACACAAAAAGTAATTTTAAAAGTGAAAAGTGATACTTTGTTTATTGAAAATATTTCTTTACTTTCTTTGTTTTGTTTTATTATTATGATATTATTCTGATTACCAGTAATGATAATCATAGTATTTTTTTTGCAATCAGCAATTTTTATTTCCTTTTCTAAACACACACGAACAACATATGTGCAACATTATACAAAATTTCTTTTGAACTAACAGACACAAAAACCCAAGGTTTATTGCAGTCACAGCTGAAATTTTTGAATCACATACAAAATGAGAACTAAAACTGGCAAATGGTGTAAATTATTAACAGCGTAATGGATAGACATGCAAAGAAAACAGAAATACTGGCCAAGCAGATGAGAAGGATTTTAATGACCGCATGCTGAGTTATTGTCAGGGATGTGAACCAGAACCAGAATCAGGACCTTAGTGGCTTTTAATGAAGGAGCTTCAGCTTGCCCATTTGCTGTGATATTTCTCCATCTGGTTGGTGAGTCTAAAAGTAAGACACGTGCAACGGCACCCAGCAGCGAAAACCTTGCTTCCATTCATTTGTGATGATCTTCCTCTCTCGTATCAGTGAAGTTTGCAGCTTTGTATTTAAAAAAAAACAAAAAAAAAAACTTTGGCACATTAACTGCACATCAAATTGTTATCCAGTACTGTGGATAAATGAATGAGCAGTTGTCTTTGTGTGTACACCAGCTAAGCAATACATTTATTTTCTTTTTATTTGTGAAAACATCTGTAACTGACCAAATGCAGGCACGCATACGGATGTGGTGAAACACTGATAAATTTCATAATTCACAAGAGATGGAAACCGGAGCAACAGCTGGAAATGTAAAACCTGCAAGACTTACAGATGGATGCGTGAGATGACACACAGCAGAAGACCACAGGAGAAAAAAAACATGACTTAACTCAGAACAATTAGATTTCAACAAACAATGCTGTGAAACAGGGAACTTAGAGAATGGTGGGACATTCATAGGGGTTTTTGATGTGGTTAACAGTTCTATTAGGCTGTTACGAGATCCCCATTTTGCTAAGGAAGGAGGTAGAAAATGACTGACTTCTTAGCGGAGATGGAAACAAATGCTTCTCCGTGTAGAGAGATGAGCCACTTCTCCTTGTTCATTCTTTTCCTACGTGCGGGAAGGAATGAAGTGTGTACTCCTGCATGAAAGTCTTTTTTCCAGCTAATGTTCTTGTACTTGGTATTTGTATTGATCGTCTGTACCATAGTGGTGTGTGGCTGTCACTCTCACAACAGTAATGGTGTAATCTTGTGTTGTCCTCTCATTGAAAACAATGTCAGTAGATGTTCCATTGTTTGCTGTCTGCTACATACAGTCAACATGTGAATGCTATAGTTTTGAATCATGTCTCAAATTTCTGTAGAATCAGGTAATGGGCTGTAACAATGGTGGTGATCAGGACCTAAGGGAAGTTTGAAGACACGTTGCCCCAAATAGGCATCATGTGCCACCTTTTGGGAACATTTTTATTTTTTGATCATGACAAAATCTTTATTATTTTTTTATGAAATAGAAGACAATACCGCAATAACTCTTGCAATCTCCAAATGATTGTCATGTGTGACACTTAGGTAATAGGTAATCTCCTGTGTCTTTAGCTTCCCTTTTTTCTGTTCTTGACAGCTGTTTGTCCCTCCCTGGCTCACGTCATTTGATGTATGCCATGATTGCACTAAAGCTGATAGACCCACCGACCGACCTCTGCTCGTCTACCATCTGATTACAATGAAAGACTTTAAAATATGAAGTCCTCTGAAAAGTGATGTCAGTTACAATTTAGCCTGGAAGCTATCATGTGTTTTTGTTGGATTGATTTTAGGATTGTATGGCTATAAATATTGTGCTTTTATTGTGAAGGTACGCTTTCTGCAGGTAATCATATATTGCCTTGAGAATCAGCCATTTTAAAATGTCATAAAAAATAATTTTAGGGTACTGGCTCTGCCTCTCTTCTCCCCGCGTGCCGTTCTGGTTTTCAGGGGTTAAAGAATTTTGTTAAAGGGGAGCATTTAAAAGGGATATACATAAAAATTTTCTTTATTATTCTGTTTTATGCCATTGGCTGTGTAGTATTTCTTTTCCAGCAGACTATTTTGCTCACTCAGGTCTCTGCTATGTCACCGCTCACAGCTACGTGCTGACAGAAACTTGTCAGACTGCACCGAGTTCTCAGCAGTTAAAACCAACAGCAAGAGAAATTCGTTCCTAATGGTGCATGAAAGTAATGATTCACTACTGTATTATTGTTTGAACCCCTGGCAAAGGGTTTACATATTGTTTCACCACTGCACCTGAAGAAAAAACGTGTGTACATTCACACATTTGTGTTATTATTATTGTTGTTGTTATTTCTCATGCAGACAGCTTGAAGAGATCAGCTCGGTTCAGTTTGATGCGTCTCTGCTGACCTTTCTTCAAAATGTGCCATTGGTAGGCAGGAGGCAGCAGCTGGACACTGATCCGGCCTGATGGCAACAGAGTGTGAATAGCAGAGTAGCCCTGGGCGTTCTGAAAAAGTCCTGCTGACGACTGTACCGACAAGGTCGCAGCCTCTCAATGCTGCTCCGCTAAAGGAGAGCGAGAGTAAACAGGCATAATAGGGACAGACCAAAAGAGACTTGGACTGATTTCTTGTAAATAATTGCGTTCATTGTTCTCTGCCGCTGTTGGTTATGGTGACAAGCTGTTTGGTAGGCCCCTGTCTGTCTGGTGCACCCCATGAGCTTGGTGTCAACTCCTACGCCCCCGAGGGGAGCAACTTGTGCCAGGGGTGAGGATGCCAGCTCCCTGACCCGGTGGCCCCGCGTCTGACGTGCCCACGCCAGGACCAAATGGGTCCTCAGGCCAAATCCGAGGCTCTGGGCGTGCTGTGCGCACGCTGCTCCGCTGTTAAATAAAGCTGGTTCAAAGAGCACATTCCTGCCTTCAGCTCAACAGCAAAATAGCAAGCTCTTTTTCTTGTAGTGTCAGAGCAACGGACTGTTTTATTTTATTGCTTTGCCTTTATCGTGGTTGACTCTGGTACAATCTGAATGAGGGCAGTGTGTTATTAGCGTCCGTTTTTGGCAGTGGGAACAGCAGATGGCCTATTTGGAGCAGATTACCTGCACCCCTTATCTTAAGTGAAGGATTTATTCTGAGTTCTCAGATGTTACAAGAAAGTGCGTATACTTTGGAGAGAATGCGGTGCTCAACAGTTGATTTTTTTTTTCTTTCTTGTTCTTAATACAGGAAAAAAAAAACTATTTTTCATAAAATAATAAAAAAAAAACATCACTGTACTGACAATTCATATCTATTAAAGAATGTCTGTTAAAGGAAGTTATCTTTTTACAATCATAGTCATGTTAAAACATTGTTAGCAATCAGCATGCCTGAGTGTAATATTCAATTTTTGCAATACTATTATATGTAAGAAATTCTGTTTTCTACAGATTTGTTCAGGATGGAATGAATTGTCATCTATTCTTCATCAACAGATTTGATCAGGATCAGCTCAGCTAAACTGGCCATATTTCTTCAGACATTACTGTGCCCAAAAACTGGGTAAATGAGGTCTTTTTTTTTTTTTTTTTGCTATTTTGAGTGAATTTTTTTTTTTACTTTCAAATGGCTACCCTGTTGATTCTCATTAACTTCCTAAACTAATTTTTCAAAACAGGATTTCTTCCAAACTGGTTGTCAGTGGTGAGTCGAGCACATCGAACCTGAAATGCTGATAATGAAACCAGGGGCATTTTCTAACCTGAATAAAAAGAAACATCTCAACAGACAAAAATTGAGACTTATTAAAGACTAATATCTTACTAATGTTGAACTGTTTGCAGTACTAGTTTTATGTTTGCTCTGCTTCACAGTTTAAAGTGGATCCAAACAATGATTGAGTTTTACACATTAGTACATATAAGTTGAATTGTACGATAGCTTGTCTTTCCCACATTATGAAGCAAACTATAGGTTTTGTCTACAGAGCTGGTGGCTATGTGGGATACATTTTGAATGATCATAACATATAGACTGGGGTTCAATTCCAGGTGTGCTTCAGGGTACCTGATCACTTCCTTTGGACAAGACGTTTACTCTGCATCATCTCAGGCCACCCACCTTCAAATGGGTACCAGCCTTGGCTAGGGACGAAACCTCTGGTGCACTGGTATCCCATCTGGGTGGAGTCATATATTCCTATCCACTTCATGCTGTGCTATCTGGGGATAGACATTGGGCTGATGGGCTTCACGGCCTACAAGTTAAGCCTGGGAGCATGCGCTGGTCATGCATTTCACCACATGCACGACACAGCGGAACCCCCTTCTGTCCTGAGTTCACCCACCCAGGAATAAAACCATCCCCACATCTCTAAAATAACCATCTATTTGCCACAGCCAGGTGAAATGTGGCTGTCCCATTGGCCTTCTCCTGCAAACTTCTCCACATTTGTTTTAAAATGATCTCTTAATGTCCAGGTCACAAATCATCTGCGCTAAATTACAAGTCTATCTATTAACTCTCATCCGTGATGATGAGATCAGTAGGCAAACATTTTAGTGGTTTGTTGCAGGGCCTATGAAGTCATCCGCAGTCGAGATGTCCATGCAAACATTGTCACCAGTTTCAACCTGATAAGCTTGTGGTACGGAACAGAGTGACTCAGTAAAATCAGGTCTACGTTTTTGCTCTTTTGTTGTCATGTGTCATTAGCATCCAAGCTATCTGAAATGGCTAGTGATGAATAAAGTGTGAGCAATGGGTTGATTGGTACAGTGAGCCATGTTTCTCCATAAGCAGTTGAAGTAGTTTTTGTCAGAAAACAAAAGCTGAGTTCTGTGAAAACTGAGTTCTGTGCACTGGGCCTTGACCAGTAACTGGGGATGTCCAATCAAATTTTTTTGGTCCATGTAATTTAATATTGAGTATCTGGCATTACCAGTGTCGCAGACCAAATGGTTCCCCTAAAAAAATCGGTCCCCCCGATGACGCGGTTCATTGATTATCACCTCATTTCTGCTTCAAACTGCACTACAGTCATCATCTATCTCAACGACAGATATCCGAAGCTTTTGTATAACAATCATTTCCACAAAAATTCAGCATTATTTCATCATAAAAGGCGGCAGAAGCGATCAGAGCACCGGGCTAAACGATCTGTTAGCTGATGCATTCACAGCGCGTTGCACATTTCAAAGCGTGATGGAATTTCGCCTCATTTCTGCTTAAAACAGCCTTGTTTCTGCTTAAAACTGACTTTAGGGTGATTTAAGAGGTTTTACCTTTATCATCTGTTGGTTAATAATCCCATTAATAAATTTGATTGCTTTGGGTGAAAAGACTCCATCTCAGACATGCTGCTGTGGTCCGAAATGACGCACGCGCAGATACATTTATGTTTTAATTGTGACCTGCCAAGGGACTGCAGATGTAAATTAGCTTTGAGCTAACTGTGGTACAATGCATCAAATGGAAACATTTATCTTCTTTATTGTACATGGTCCCTTTACAGATAAATTAATAAAAAAAAAAAATAAAAAAAATGAGGACCGATTTTTAGGGGCGGAATGTTTGGTCTGTGACACTGGGTCCATATCCAGTACTTGTATTTTCCTAGAAAGTACACTTGAACATGGAACATTGCAAATCCATTAAAGTCGGCTGAGTGTGTATACTTGACAACTGAATAGTCTTGGAATAATGCATTAAGGAAAAAAACGACTTCAAAGAAAGCAGATGTGATTACAGTGTTTTGATCGTTACCATTAGGTGTTAGTAATGTTAGTTAAATGAAGGTTGCAGTACACATTTGTGTCAGTTAGTGA
Source organism: Thalassophryne amazonica (assembly GCF_902500255.1). NCBI lineage: Eukaryota > Metazoa > Chordata > Actinopteri > Batrachoidiformes > Batrachoididae > Thalassophryne > Thalassophryne amazonica. The sequence continues at coordinate 95,103,009 of NC_047110.1, read as the reverse complement.
CAGTAATGCACCAAAAGGGCACCAACCACCAATGAACTCCATGGAAGAAGAGGACAAAATGGTACTTGACGAAGACAAAGCTGAACAGTAAAAATATCTAGTGTGAGGATGCAAATTACCAAGAGTGAAGCGTATTAGGAAAAGTCACACAACAATAGATGGTTTGATGCCACCAGTTAGCCTTAAGCTAACGGGAAATGTCAATGGAAATTCACATGCTTTTAAACAAAGATTTGGACAATACATTGAAGCCATCAGACTTGAAGTCAGATAAGGAACTCGGTGTGCCCCTTCCAAATGAAACCACAGTCTGAACGGGGTGAGACTTGTGGTTAGCTAAGTTGATACCAATCAATTTAGGAATACCCTTACTTGACGAGGATGACAATCTTGGAGATGGGATTGGGGCATCCCCACCAGCAGCAAAACCAGGAATGTGACGTTTTGACCAATCCTGGCTGAAGAAGAGCTTGGAAGTTGGACAAACAAAAATACAAGAACACCCACAGAACATGAAATGCAGAAAATGTATCCATAATAACCATCTTTTTGTTGTGTCTTAGGAAGGCTGTACTGGTATCTTGAGTTTCAAGTGGAGCTTTCTTTGCATTATTGCTTCTCATTAGAAGTTTACAAAAAAATGGGCCGTGGGAATTGACCCAGCCCAACTCAATATCATCTGTACCTTGTAATGAAAGAGCCTCACTGACATCATGTGCTTTTGAGTGTGGGTCTCTGGTAACAGTGCTGTGCAGCCCCTCAAAATACCAGTGGCTAAGTGGAACACACAAGCTGAGCTCGCCAATGGAAGTCAGATGCTTTCGGGCGCTTTCTTACCATCTAAAGTCACCCCCTTGCCTTTCTTCATCCGCTGATCGGTTTAGGAGACGCAGACTGAGGGGCCTCCACTCGGGCTGTGTCTGACTTTACTGTATGGTAAATGTCAGAAAATAAATGCAGCCCTTGTAACAAAGTGGAATTGGATCTAATCTGCCCCAGGCCGCTGTGTTTGATCTTCCAGTCGTTCAGTAGAGCAACCCCCGTCTTGAGAAAAGAAAAAAACTCGACAGCACATTCAGGATGTTATGGTATTTGGCCGTATAATAATCTGACGTCACGGTGGGGGGAAAACTGCTTTCATATGTTGTTTGACATTATGAAAACCGTAGGTCATGTATCCGTACACTGCTCACATTCATACATTCATTCACATCTTTCTTACTCCTGCTCCCCCCCACCCCCCCACACACACTTGTATTTATTTTCTTTCAAGCAGAAATGGTAACCACGTTCATACAATGAGTTTGTTTCTTTTGGTTTCATATTGTGTACATTATCCTGTTGAGTACTTGCATCTGTGGTGCATTCCAGCAGTGCAAAGGAAAATGGGAATTTCTAACCCAACAGATGAAATCTGATACAATGCTTGGATTTAATGGAGCTTTTATACGACTCTGAAGATCATCCTGTTGTGATGAACATGCACTTCATGTGAATGATAAGAAGAATTGTAGGTGGGGGAATCTTTTATCACGTCTGAGGTCAGTCATTCCACCACAATGGAGCGGAGATCAAAGACGAAAGGGAACAAAACCACAGAGGCCTTCAGGTAGTATAGCAGTTCAACTGGAAGTATGAAACACCCGCCCACACACATTTACTTTCCCAGATAGTGTAGGATGATCCCCGGCAATGTGAAACTAAAACCTGTTATGTGTTAGATTTAATCAAACATTTCAGATCCATCATTGAGCGGTTTGTGCTACAGTCACACTGGAAAACATTATTGTCACTACACTTTACTGATTATAATATCATCAGACTCTTTTTCTGATTTTGTTTTGCATGTGTGACAATTCTTTGTTGTGCTTTGTTTAAATTAATATTTGCTGTTAATAGTTTGGGTGAAACCTGGTCTGGTCTGCTTCATGTTTCTTTTTCCAGAAACAGCTGAGTGAGTTTTTCCATGGCTCGCTGGGGGTGGTGGTGTTCTAGACCTTAAGTGTACATCACACTATGATGGATTGAGGAAACGTATGAGTAATGTATGCAAAATTTTGATATCCATTTCTGCCCATATTTGTTCTGTACATGTCCATTTCTCATTTGGTCAATGTGGTCCTTTTTAGCTCATGGCCGGCGAGTCCATCAGAAAGTTTTGTGCATGCTCAAATCTTTGAGCGGACATCAGACAGCTAGCTCTCCTGGTGGTTGCACGTTTGTTCACCATTTTGTCCTGTACTTTTTTGTTACTTCTGCATGTGTTCATATCCTGTGGTTGTCCGATGCTTCAGACGGGGTTTCTAATTGGCCAAAGCTCTGGTGCGGGGTGTGAATTCAGCACAAGGGGAGAGAGGACAGTTCCCAATGCAGCACCATGCACAGTGGAGAGCGCGCTCGCTGTGGGTGCACCGACACAGTGAGACAGTTTCACATCATGATTACCGAGCTAACCGGATTATAGCCACATTTGTGTTCAGACCTCAGTGAATCCTGATCAATTCTGGCGCATGTATATTCCCCCCAGCGCATGTATATGTCTTGAAACTGGGACAGTCATTCTTGTGCATGTGGCTCTTTGTGTTGCCAGTTGATATGTGACATTATCTGTCCCTCAGAGCCCCAAAGCCACCACAGACCAATCAATCAATTCAATCAATTTTTTTTTTTTTATATAGCGCCAAATCACAACAAACAGTTGCCCCAAGGCGCTTTATATTGTAAGGCAAGGCCATACAATAATTATGTAAAACCCCAACGGTCAAAACGACCCCCTGTGAGCAAGCACTTGGCTACAGTGGGAAGGAAAAACTCCCTTTTAACAGGAAGAAACCTCCAGCAGAACCAGGCTCAGGGAGGGGCAGTCTTCTGCTGGGACTGGTTGGGGCTGAGGGAGAGAACCAGGAAAAAGACATGCTGTGGAGGGGAGCAGAGATCGATCACTAATGATTAAATGCAGAGTGGTGCATACAGAGCAAAAAGAGAAAGAAACAGTGCATCATGGGAACCCCCCAGCAGTCTACGTCTATAGCAGCATAACTAAGGGATGGTTCAGGGTCACCTGATCCAGCCCTAACTATAAGCTTTAGCAAAAAGGAAAGTTTTAAGCCTAATCTTAAAAGTAGAGAGGGTGTCTGTCTCCCTGATCTGAATTGGGAGCTGGTTCCACAGGAGAGGAGCCTGAAAGCTGAAGGCTCTGTCTCCCATTCTACTCTTACAAACCCTAGGAACTACAAGTAAGCCTGCAGTCTGAGAGCGAAGCGCTCTATTGGGGTGATATGGTACTACGAGGTCCCTAAGATAAGATGGGACCTGATTATTCAAAACCTTATAAGTAAGAAGGAGAATTTTAAATTCTATTCTAGAATTAACAGGAAGCCAATGAAGAGAGGCCAATATGGGTGAGATATGCTCTCTCCTTCTAGTCCCTGTCAGTACTCTAGCTGCAGCATTTTGAATTAACTGAAGGCTTTTTAGGGAACTTTTAGGACAACCTGATAATAATGAATTACAATAGTCCAGCCTAGAGGAAATAAATGCATGAATTAGTTTTTCAGCATCACTCTGAGACAAGACCTTTCTAATTTTAGAGATATTGCGTAAATGCAAAAAAGCAGTCCTACATATTTGTTTAATATGCGCTTTGAATGACATATCCTGATCAAAAATGACTCCAAGATTTCTCACAGTATTACTAGAGGTCAGGGTAATGCCATCCAGAGTAAGGATCTGGTTAGACACCATGTTTCTAAGATTTGTGGGGCCAAGTACAATAACTTCAGTTTTATCTGAGTTTAAAAGCAGGAAATTAGAGGTCATCCATCAAAAAGTAAATGAGTCCACCCACCACTTTAATCATATTTTAGATCTTGTTCTGACTTATGGTATGGAAATAGAAGACTTAACAGTATTCCCTGAAAACTCCCTTTTGTCTGATCATTTTTTAATAACATTTACATTTACCCTGATGGACTACCCTGCAGTGGGGAATAAGTTTCATTACACTAGAAGTCTTTCAGAAAGCGCTGTAACTAGGTTTAAGGATATGATTCCTTCTTTATGTTCTCTAATGTCATATACCAACACAGAGCAGAGTAGCTACCTAAACTCTGTAAGGGAGTTAGAGTATCTTGTCAATAGTTTTACATCCTCATTGAAGACAACTTTGGATGCTGTAGCTCCTCTGAAAAAGAGAGCTTTAAATCAGAAGTGTCTGACTCCGTGGTATAACTCACAAACTCGTAGCTTAAAGCAGATAACCCGTAAGTTGGAGAGGAAATGGCGTCTCACTAATTTAGAAGATCTTCACTTAGCCTGGAAAAAGAGTTTGTTGCTCTATAAGAAAGCCCTTCGTGAAGCTAGGACATCTTTCTACTCATCACTAATTGAAGAAAATAAGAACAACCCCAGGTTTCTTTTCAGCACTGTAGCCAGGCTGACAAAGAGTCAGAGCTCTATTGAGCTGAGTATTCCATTAACTTTAACTAGTAATGACTTCATGACTTTCTTTGCTAACAAAATTTTGACTATTAGAGAAAAAATTACTCATAACCATCCCAAAGATGTATCGTTATCTTTGGCTGCTTTCAGTGATGCCGGTATTTGGTTAGACTCTTTCTCTCCGATTGTTCTGTCTGAGTTATTTTCATTAGTTACTTCATCCAAACCATCAACATGCTTATTAGACCCCATTCCTGCCAGGCTGCTCAAGGAAGTCCTACCATTATTTAATGCTTCAATCTTAAATATGATCAATCTATCTTTGTTAGTTGGTTATGTACCACAGGCCTTTAAGGTGGCAGTAATTAAACCATTACTTAAAAAGCCATCACTTGACCCAGCTATCTTAGCTAATTATAGGCCAATCTCCAACCTTCCTTTTCTCTCAAAGATTCTTGAGAGGGTAGTTGTAAAACAGCTAACTGATCACCTGCAGAGGAATGGTCTATTTGAAGAGTTTCAGTCAGGTTTTAGAATTCATCATAGTACAGAAACAGCATTAGTGAAGGTTACAAATGATCTTCTTATGGCTTCGGACAGTGGACTTATCTCTGTGCTTGTTCTGTTGGACCTCAGTGCTGCTTTTGATACTGTTGACCATAAAATTTTATTACAGAGATTAGAGCATGTCATAGGTATTAAAGGCATTGCGCTGCGGTGGTTTGAATCATATTTGTCTAATAGATTACAGTTTGTTCATGTAAATGGGGAATCTTCTTCACAGACTAAAGTTAATTATGGAGTTCCACAAGGTTCTGTGCTAGGACCAATTTTATTCACTTTATACATGCTTCCCTTGGGCAGTATTATTAGACGGTATTGCTTAAATTTTCATTGTTACGCAGATGATACCCAGCTTTATCTATCCATGAAGCCAGAGGATACGCACCAATTAGCTAAACTGCAGGATTGTCTTACAGACATAAAGACATGGATGACCTCTAATTTCCTGCTTTTAAACTCAGATAAAACTGAAGTTATTGTACTTGGCCCCACAAATCTTAGAAGCATGGTGTCTAACCAGATCGTTACTCTGGATGGCATTTCCCTGATCTCTAGTAATACTGTGAGAAATCTTGGAGTTATTTTTGATCAGGATATGTCATTCAAAGCGCATATTAAACAAATATGTAGGACTGCCTTTTTGCATTTACGCAATATCTCTAAAATCAGAAAGGTCTTGTCTCAGAGTGATGCTGAAAAACTAATTCATGCATTTATTTCCTCTAGGCTGGACTATTGTAATTCATTATTATCAGGTTGTCCTAAAGGTTCCCTAAAAAGCCTTCAGTTGGTTCAGAATGCTGCAGCTAGAGTACTGACGGGGACTAGCAGGAGAGAGCATATCTCACCCGTGTTGGCCTCCCTTCATTGGCTTCCTGTTAATGCTAGAATAGAATTTAAAATTCTTCTTCTTACTTATAAGGTTTTGAATAATCAGGTCCCATCTTATCTTAGGGACCTCGTAGTACCATATTACCCCATTAGAGCGCTTCGCTCTCAGACTGCGGGCTTACTTGTAGTTCCTAGGGTTTGTAAGAGTAGAATGGGAGGCAGAGCCTTCAGCTTTCAGGCTCCTCTCCTGTGGAACCAGCTCCCAATTCAGATCAGGGAGACAGATACCCTCTCTACTTTTAAGATTAGGCTTAAAACTTTCCTTTTCGCTAAGGCTTATAGTTAGGGCTGGATCGGGTGACCCTGGACCATCCCTTGGTTATGTTGCTTTAGACGTAGACTGTGTTTCATAATTATTGTATGGCCTTGCCTTGCAATGTGGAGCGCCTTGGGGCAACTGTTTGTTGTGATTTGGCGCTATACAAGAAAAAAGTTGATTGATTGATTGATCCATGTCTTTATGTCTGTAAGACAATCCTGCAGTTTAGCTAATTGGTGTGTGTCCTCTGGCTTCATGGATAGATAAAGCTGGGTATCATCTGCGTAACAATGAAAATTTAAGCAATACCGTCTAATAATACTGCCTAAGGGAAGCATGTATAAAGTGAATAAAATTGGTCCTAGCACAGAACCTTGTGGAACTCCATAATTAACTTTAGTCTGTGAAGAAGATTCCCCATTTACATGAACAAATTGTAATCTATTAGACAAATATGATTCAAACCACCGCAGCGCAGTGCCTTTAATACCTATGGCATGCTCTAATCTCTGTAATAAAATTTTATGGTCAACAGTATCAAAAGCAGCACTGAGGTCTAACAGAACAAGCACAGAGATGAGTCCACTGTCCGAGGCCATAAGAAGATCATTTGTAACCTTCACTAATGCTGTTTCTGTACTATGATGAATTCTTAAACCTGACTGAAACTCTTCAAATAGACCATTCCTCTGCAGATGATCAGTTAGCTGTTTTACAACTACCCTTTCAAGAATTTTTTAGAGAAAAGGAAGGTTGGAGATTGGCCTATAATTAGCTAAGATAGCTGGGTCAAGTGATGGCTTTTTAAGTAATGGTTTAATTACTGCCACCTTAAAAGCCTGTGGTACATAGCCAACTAACAAAGATAGATTGATCATATTTAAGATCGAAGCATTAAATAATGGTAGGGCTTCCTTGAGCAGCCTGGTAGGAATGGGGTCTAATAGACATGTTGATGGTTTGGATGAAGTAACTAATGAAAATAACTCAGACAGAACAATCGGAGAGAAAGAGTCTAACCAAATACCGGCATCACTGAAAGCAGCCAAAGATAACGATATGTCTTTGGGATGGTTATGAGTAATTTTTTCTCTAATAGTTAAAATTTTGTTAGCAAAGAAAGTCATGAAGTCATTACTAGTTAAAGTTAATGGAATACTCAGCTCAATAGAGCTCTGACTCTTTGTCAGCCTGGCTACAGTGCTGAAAAGAAACCTGGGGTTGTTCTTATTTTCTTCAATTAGTGATGAGTAGAAAGATGTCCTAGCTTTACGGAGGGCTTTTTTATAGAGCAACAGACTCTTTTTCCAGGCTAAGTGAAGATCTTCTAAATTAGTGAGACGCCATTTCCTCTCCAACTTACGGGTTATCTGCTTTAAGCTACGAGTTTGTGAGTTATACCACGGAGTCAGGCACTTCTGATTTAAAGCTCTCTTTTTCAGAGGCGCTACAGCATCCAAAGTTGTCTTCAATGAGGATGTAAAACTATTGACGAGATACTCTATCTCACTTACAGAGTTTAGGTAGCTACTCTGCACTGTGTTGGTATATGGCATTAGAGAACATAAAGAAGGAATCATATCCTTAAACCTAGTTACAGCGCTTTCTGAAAGACTTCTAGTGTAATGAAACTTATTCCCCACTGCTGGGTAGTCCATCAGAGTAAATGTAAATGTTATTAAGAAATGATCAGACAGAAGGGAGTTTTCAGGGAATACTGTTAAGTCTTCTATTTCCATACCATAAGTCAGAACAAGATCTAAGATATGATTAAAGTGGTGGGTGGACTCATTTACATTTTGAGCAAAGCCAATAGAGTCTAATAATAGATTAAATGCAGTGTTGAGGCTGTCATTCTCAGCATCTGTGTGGATGTTAAAATCACCCACTATAATTATCTTATCTGAGCTAAGCACTAAGTCAGACAAAAGGTCTGAAAATTCACAGAGAAACTCACAGTGTCGACCAGGTGGACGATAGATAATAACAAAACTGGTTTTTGGGACTTCCAATTTGGATGGACAAGACTAAGAGTCAAGCTTTCAAATGAATTAAAGCTCTGTCTGGGTTTTTGATTAATTAATAAGCTGGAATGGAAGATTGCTGCTAATCCTCCGCCTCGGCCCGTGCTACGAGCATTCTGACAGTTAGTGTGACTCGGGGGTGTTGACTCATTTAAACTAACATATTCATCCTGCTGTAACCAGGTTTCTGTAAGGCAGAATAAATCAATATGTTGATCAATTATTATATCATTTACAAACAGGGACTTAGAAGAGAGAGACCTAATGTTTAATAGACCACATTTAACTGTTTTAGTCTGTGGTGCACGAAGGTGCCATATTATTTTTTCTTTTTGAATTTTTATGCTTAAATAGATTTTTGCTGGTTATTGGTGGTGGACCAATGGATTAAGTAATATTTGCCACTGGAAAAATGATTTAAGTCTGTTACTTATCGGTGTACTCAAACCGTCATAGTCTGAAAACATTGCTGCTCTTGTGTAGTGCCTCTGGGCAACTTATGTTGTGAGTTTGTGTGACATAACATAAATTTATTATCTTGAAATATAACCATGAAATTGTTTCTTGAAAAAAATACAGAATTTCACATACAATGGGTTTTCAAAACATTTGTCATATTTGCATTTTGAATTACACCTCAAACCAGGGTGAACCGTGAAGTAAAGTCAAAAACAGCAGAAAAGAGACACTCTCATAAACCACAGTAGGTTGGGGACTGGATAAAAGATAACTATAAAAAAAACAACAGAAAAAACAAAATCTGCACATCAAAAAAAATCTCCTCTGCATAGCATTTATTTCCGTTGTGTGATGTTTCCCAGACTCGTTTGTCAGGCTGCGTTCATTTTCACATACTAAGCTGGAAATTCTCTGTTGCCAGCCTCACCAAGACAAGTGCCTCATTAAACAACATCGAAAAGCCTAGAAATTGGTGGAATTCCTGTAAAAACCTCCTGAGTAATTAAATTAACTAATTCAGAGTTGATTTGGAAAAGTTTGGATATACTGAAGGGCCTAAATAATGAATCATTGCCATCCTAGCAAGAAACAAACAAAAAAAAAATATGCAAAGTCTTCAGGAGCACAACTTTGGCTCTCCACGTCAGGTTCTTCCTTAAGAGCAATTTGAAAAGATCAATGTTATCATATATAACTGTACATGAGAAGCTTGGCACCACACCGACTTACTTCAAGGAAGGTGACCCAAATGAACACCCAGAAATGAATGAACTTGGAAATGATGGAGTTAGAGGCATCAGATGGAAATGTGGCTTTAAAATGTTGACACAATCGGGATCTTAAGAATACACCTTGGGTATGGTTTTGTCTGGCATTTCAGAATTTTATTATTAGAGTGTAAGGTGACAACTACAGTACCAGTCAGAAGTTTGGACACACTTTCCCTTTACGTAAGATGACATTCATTGAGTATTATTTTGTGAAGAACCTCAGCTGTGACATTTTGGTGATGTGGCATCATCCAGCACACAGGTCATTGAGTGGAGAAGGCCAAGACCATGCCCAAATTTCACCAGACTGTGGCAGATAAATGTTTACTTATGAGAGGTGGTGATTGACCTGTTTGTCTGCCTGGGTGGTTGCCATCCAGGACCTGGGGGTTTCTGTGCTATGGTGGATATGTAAACCCGCAGCATCAGTGTGTGCGCCCTGATTGTATGGTCTGTTTCTATCTTTCACTTTCACATATTTCAAATTAATTATTTCTCTTATTTCCCTTCACATCCTAGTACTCCAATACATAATTTACAAGATAGGAAAGTATGAAATACAGTTTGTGAATCTCAATTTTTGAGTTAAAAAAAAAAAAAAGGGTCCATCTGATGTGCCTATGTTGTAATTTGCCTACTTTGGCACTTCACAGGCAAAAACAATAAATTAAATTGGAGAAAATTGGCAGTATGTAGCACATGGTCCAAATGCTGCAGTTTCCTGAGCTTCCTTCCTCATCGTGCGTAATCTTGTACCTCCCTTTCACATCCTTTTGCCCCCTCCAGTGGAACTAGAAAATCAATCTGCTGCAATACACACTGTCAAACAATAATGTGGACTCTGGTCTACCCCATCTATAGGACCAGATGTGACTGAGTAGAGATCTACTCTTGCCTGTTTGAAAATACGGCCTTAATTAGTTGGTGCAGAGCTCCCACAAACCCTCAGCTTTATACACACATGCCTGTACTCACATCCCTATTTTACCAGCTAAATTAAAGTCACATTTCAGTACACCCTGAATGGGATTTTTCAGTAAATACAGCTTTGTTTCCTTAGCCTTTCCTTTTCAGATCCCACCATCGGGAAGCCCCCGTCAGAAGTCTGCTTTGTGCTTTCCCGAGCCCATTCTCACCAACCAGCCCGACTGGAGGTGATGAGGTGGATGAAGTTGTAGAAGTCAACGCATGGCAGTCATATGTAACCGAGGCCGCTGTGTGATGTGGGAAACATTAGTGTACAGCCTCAGCAGAAGCATGAAGGCACACGCGGGGTGTGCGGCTCGAACAAATAAGGCTCTCTGTGTTTTGCAGTGAATACCTCTGCAGCCTTATTACTAGTTTGAAGTGTGGTCTGCTGGCGATGACATCAATGACCAACAGAGTGCTCTGGTTTCCTCTTCAGGCTTGGAAACTGCTACTTTGAACTTCAACAACTTCTCCCTTCATTCCTTATAGCTATAGACACTATATCTGTATTCATTTTCATTGTCAATACTGATTATTTGTAATCAAGGAGACTGATAATCGAGATTTGGAGCAGCATATACATTTGGTGTAAAAAACAAAACAAAAAAACACACAAAATGGGTTTTGAATGCCTTTTAGCCATGCTTTGTTATATTTGGCATATTCATTTAATTTGTTTATTGACATATTTTTGTTAGTGGTTTTTATCTGGGCAGAAATACTGTTTCACAGGTATCAACCACTGTGCCATCATGAGCTGTTGTCTGCCATTACCAAATACACCAAGAAGTAAAAAATAAGTCCCTTCGGCTGCTCCCTTGTTTGCACTCAGGGTCGTCACAGCAAATCCAAGGTGGATCTGCATGTTGAATTGGCACAGGTTTTACGTCGGATGCCCTTCCTGACGCAACTCCACATTACATGGAGAAATGTGGCAGGGGTGGGATTTGAACCCGGAGCCTTCTGAACTGAAACCAAGCGCATTAACCACTTGGCCACCACCCCTGCTCCCCAAGAAGTAATGTCAAATAGCTTGTGTAAATTAGATGTAAACTCAACAAGTTGAATCCATTCAAGTCTGGGAGCATGCGCTAGTGCTTTGAATCACCTGGAATTGTGTTAGGTTCTGGATGGCAACCACCAAAGCAGGCATCCAATAATACAGCCTGATGATATGAATTCCTCTTTACACAACATTAATTACATGGCCCTGTCAACTCTGTCTTAATAAGATTTAACTGTTTTCATGACGTATACATTTGCATCATTTCATGATCTGTTTCAATTATGTACCTTTCTTGGTTCATAATTTGAAATTGGGATGTGAAAACAGCTCTCTGACTCCAGGAGGTCTGAGTGGATTGATGGGATGTAGTCTGATCTATTCCATTCGAGGAGAAGGGTTTCCTAACAGGTTTCTTTGTACATCCTTTTCCCAGCCCAGTACTAGGGGAGCTACAGCCACTACTTTTGCACCCACCCACCCCCCACCCCCAGGACTAAACCAATCCAATTTTTTTAGGCTCCTTAGATGACCCCAAAACACAATCAGGATGTTCCCAAAAATAAAAACTGGCCTCAAGCCAGTTATCCAAGATGGATGCCAAAATAGGGTTTTTATTCTCACTAAAACACCTTTAAACAACATATAAACAACTTCCTACTATGTATTTTAATAAGGGTCTATTGGCGGTCATTTTGGATGCCATTTTTAATGAATGAATGAATGATTTTATTCAGCACGCACGCACAGACAAAATCTCTCATTTACAAAACAAGTCAAGAGAAAACAAAAATTAAAACATAAAGAACAAAACTCAAACAATTTACCAATTTAGTATGGCTGAAAGGGTGTGGGCAGAAGCAAAAGCTTATAAACGCCCACCCCGTACATCAGTTTCTGTGTTCAAACAAAAAATAAACACAAAAAACAATTACCAGTCAGCAGTGTAATGCAGTGAAACATACAAAGTAATACAACAGACAAACAAAGAAAAAAATAGCCACACAGTCAGTTTACTTAATTACGCAAACTATAACAAGTTAATGTATTATTTTTATACAGTCTTTTAAAACAAGCCAATGTACTGGATACTTTAATACAATCTAAACAATCATTCCACACTCTAACACCCTTTATAGAAGCAGTAGTTCGAATCTTTCTTCTATCAAACACCAAAGTTCCACGCAAATTATAACTGGACTCTCTCATTTTAAACAGCTCTTGGACACGATGAGGCAAGAGTCCATTTTTAACTTTATATATTATCTGTATTGTAAAATAATCAACCAAGTCATAAAATTTCAAAAACTGAAGAAGAACAAACTGAATTGGTTGCTTCACGATATGTTTTTTACTTATCACTCTTATAGCTTTTTTTTTGTAACAGAAATATTGGATTAGTATTTATTTTATATGTATTTCCCCAAACTTTAATGCAGTAAGTCATATAAGGGACAAGTAATGAGTGATACAATGAAACCAACAGATGTTGGGGGAGAAAGTATTGTACTTTGTATAGGATAGCAATAACTTTTGATATTTTGGACTCGATATGTTTTATGAGTTTACCAACTAAGCTTGTCATCAACAACAACTCCAAGAAATTTAGTTTGTGATACAATTTCAATTTTAATACCATTCAACAATAATTTACTGCTTAAATTTCTAGGCTTATTTCCAAACATAATGCACTTAGTTTTAGCAAAATGAAGTGATAATTTATTAGAGTCAAACCTAGTATTTAAATTTTTGCGGTTCCCTCTCCACCAAGTCCAAGAGCTGTCTCAAATTATCTCCACTACCAATCACAGTTGTATCATCAGCAAACAAAATACAACTCAAAGACTTAGAAACCAAACCTATATCATTAATATACAGCAAAAACAATAATGGCCCGAGAACTGAACCCTGGGGCATGCCACATGTAATCCTCAAAAATTCTGATTTTATCCCACCAAGGTGAATACACTGATATCTATTACGTAAATAACTAGCTATCCAGTTAAACGTCAGTCCTCTAATACCATACATCTGTAATTTTTCCAATAATACGGTATGATCAATCGTATCAAATGCTTTCTGTAAATCAAAAAAACCCCAACAGTGTATTGCTTCTTCTCTATTGCATTTGTAACTTGTTCCACAAAATCTGTTAAAGAAGTTGTTCGATTTTTTTCTGAAAGCATACTGCTGTTCGTTAAGTATATGATGTTTTTCTATAAAATCATTCAACCTCTTTACAAATATTTTTTCCAGAATTTTAGAAAATTGTGGTAACAGAGATTGGCCTATAATTTGAAAAAACGTGTTTATTGCCAGATTTAAACAGTGGTATCACCTTAGCAATTTTAATTCTGGAGGGAAATTTCCCAGTCATAAGTGACAGGTTACAAATATATGTTAAGGGTTTGATAATACTGTCAATAATGTTCAAAACCATATCAAAGCTATCAGTGTCAGTGGATTTTTTTCCCCTTAATTTTATGAACTATGTTAAAAATTTCTTTTTCATCAGTTTCTCTAATAAACATTGAATCCTGAATTTTATTAATTAATTTACAGTTGTCCATAGAACACTTTGCCATAGTTCCAATTGAATTTGATAAATTTTTACCAGCATTAACAAAATAATCACTAAAATAATCAGCAATAATTTTATTTCCTTTTACAATTTTATCAGTCTATATAAAAGTAAGATGGATAATCTTTAACAACTTTTTTCTTTTAATGATTTCCCCAAGAGCTTCCAGGTTCCCCTAATGTTAGTTATATTTTTCTCCAACAAATCACAGTAATACTGCTTCTTACACAATCGCATAATGTTTGTTAATTGATTTTTATATGTCTTATATTTCCTATCGGCTTCATTAGTTCTAAATTTTAAAAACTGCTTATACAATAATTTTTTCTTTTTACATGCATTTAGGAGTCCCTTTGTTACCCAAGGTTTATCAGTCCTTTGTGTATCTCCGGTTTTAGGCACCCACGGACAATGTTTATCATACATATTAGATACAATAGAAATAAATGATTCATATGATTCATTAACATCATCACAATAAATTTCACACCAATTTTGGCGCAGTAAATCCCTTCTGAGGTTCTCAATATTAACATTAGTTATTTTCGTAATAAAATATACAGTTTTTGTTTGGTGCATGCTGTCCACTGATGATTGAAAGGCGACAAAAACTGGCAAGTGATCACTGACATCGGAAATAAGTATTCCACCTGTTATATTCCCTACAATGGCATTTCTTAATATGTTGTCAATGAGTGTTGATGTGTTCCTAGTTATCCTGGTTGGATGTGTGATCACAGGATATAGACCCATACAAAGCATAGAGTTTAGAAATTCAGTTATTTGTAATTGACCATAAGGGTTTAAAAAATCAATATTCAAATCTCCACATACAAACAAAAGCTTATTATTATTATTAATTGTGTTGTACATGTCAGTCAGTCTATCCACAAAAGTATTGATATCTGATCCTGGAGCTCTATAAACGCAGCTTATAATTATATTTTTTGATTTTTTACATTTAATTTCAACTGTAACACATTCCATGATATTTTCCAAGGAAAATGACATACTATGTATAATTTCACATTGATGATTAGAACTTACATAAAGTGCCACCCCACCACCTCGTTTACTCTTCCTGTTTATTGCAAAAAAGTCATATCCCTCAAGCTGAACATCATCCTCTAGCTCTTCTCTCAATCAAGTCTCAGTAATTGCTATAACTGAAAAATTGCTTATTTGATGTTCTTAAACAGTCCTGAATTTTAGAGAAATTTGTAAGGAGACTTCTACTATTAAAATGTATAATAGAAAAAGTCCAGTTTATTAAAGAGTAATCCTTCAGTTTCTCTTCAGTGAAATATTTACAATTTTGAATAATATTTTGACGAAAAAAATAATCTGGGTCAATATTGTTTTCAAAGTTATGAAAACTGTGTTCAGTATCTTCAAAGATTTTTAAGCTAGACTCCTGCGCAAAAGTTCCATCATCAAATGATGAAAAGCCATCCATAAGGTTAGTCATTGATCTTATTTGTGATTTTCACCATATTGTTTCATTGTTTACACCTTTCTTCAGTTAAACTTGCTCAAATCATATTCATTTTAATGCACAGGGTTTTAGCCTCTTCTGGTGTCCCGTTTACAACCCCTGGCAAAAATTATGGAATCACCGGCCTCAGAGGATGTTCATTCAGTTGTTTAATTTTGTAGAAAAAAGTAGATCACAGACATGACACAAAACTAAAGTCATTTCAAATGGCAACTTTCTGGCTTTAAGAAACACTATAAGAAATCAAGAAAAAAAGATTGTGGCAGTCAGTAACGGTTACTTTTTTAGACCAAGCAGAGGAAAAAAATATGGAATCACTCAATTCTGAGGAATAAATTATGGAATCACCCTGTAAATTTTCATCCCCAAAACTAACACCTGCATCAAATCAGATCTGCTCGTTAGTCTGCATCTAAAAAGGAGTGATCACACCTTGGAGAGCTGTTGCACCAAGTGGACTGACATGAATCATGGCTCCAACACGAGAGATGTCAATTGAAACAAAGGAGAGGATTATCAAACTCTTAAAAGAGGGTAAATCATCACGCAATGTTGCAAAAGATGTTGGTTGTTCAGTCAGCTGTGTCTAAACTCTGGACCAAATACAAACAACATGGGAAGGTTGTTAAAGGCAAACATACTGGTAGACCAAGGAAGACATTAAGCGTCAAGACAGAAAACTTAAAGCAATATGTCTCAAAAATTGAAAAATGCACAACAAAACAAATGAGGAACGAATGGGAGGAAACTGGAGTCGTCTGTCACCGAACTGTAATAAACCGCCTAAAGGAAATGGGATTTACATACAGAAAAGCTAAATGAAAGCCATCATTAACACCTAAACAGAAAAAAACAAGGTTACAATGGGCTAAGGAAAAGCAATCGTGGACTGTGGATGACTGGATGAAAGTCATATTCAGTGATGAATCTCGAATCTGCATTGGGCAAGGTGATGATGCTGGAACTTTTGTTTGGTGCCGTTCCAATGGGATTTATAAAGATGACTGCCTGAAGAGAACATGTAAATTTCCACAGTCATTGATGATATGGGGCTGCATGTCAGGTAAAGGCACTGGGGAGATGGCTGTCATTACATCATCAAGTTTACGTTGATATTTTGGACAATTGAAAGGATGTTTGGGGATGATGAAATCATTTTTCAAGATGATAATGCATCTTGCCATAGAGCAAAAACTGTGAAAACATTCCTTGCAAAAAGACACATAGGGTCAATGTCATGGCATAGGGGTCAATATCAACGAGCAGATGTGATTTGATGCAGGTGTTAGTTTTGGGGATGAAAATTTACAGGGTGATTCCATAATTTTTTCCTCAGAATTGAGTGATTCCATATTTTTTTCCTCTGCTTGGTCTAAAAAAGTAACAGTTACTGACTGCCACAATCTTTTTTCTTGATTTCTTATAGTGTTTCTTAAAGCCAGAAAGTTGCCATTTGAAATGACTTTAGTTTTGTGTCATGTCTGTGATCTGCTTTTTTTCTACAAAATTAAACAACTGAATGAACATCCTCTGAGGCCGGTGATTCCATAATTTTTGCCAGGGGTTGTAGTTTAGTTTAATATAAATTTTGCAATTTAATGTCCATGTGGCCTGTATCTTATTTTGCTTTTTTAGGAATCAAGCTTGTCTTGCAAGATCTGAATTCTTTTTAGTCAAGTGTTCATTTATGTACACATTAGTTCCCTTAAGTTTTTTTTTGCTTGCTTGAGAACTGCAATCTTCTGTTTTCTATTTACAAACCTCAACACTGTGACTTTCGACTGCATTTGACCTCTCCTGGGTAAAAGGTGACAGTTTTCAATGTCTCCAGAGTTTATCGAAATTCCTTTAGCACTCAGAAAAGAGATCACTTGTTCCTCCACAGATTGGTTGTCCAACTCACAGGGCTCCCCTCCTGGAGCCACTTCTCTTGCATAACTCTGAGGTTTAATGTCCAAACCCGTGATGAGGAGGTCATTTGACCTAGTCTGTTGCTCAAGGTCGGCAATGCAATTTTCCATAAGTTTTATTGACTTGTCCTTCTCTTCATTTGCCTTTTGTAATTCAGCAACTTGCTTTGTTAATTCCAATATTTTTTGTTGTTGTTAAATAATTTTTAATTGATCCACCACCTCTTTAATAGGTTTCATTTGCGCCGACATGTCATTTAACATTTTTCTAATTTCCTCCAGTTCTTCCTCCATAACCGCAGTCCCCTTTTTAAGCCCCATAATTACAAAACAGAATAGCTTGCACTCACTTCATTAATTCCGTCAATCCACTCCAGCCACCAATCATAGTTGACGAGCACAGACGGCTGTGTTCCAGCAGCAGCCACGGGGCTGTCGGGCCTCGAACGCGGGCAGACGAGCGCCGACGGTGGTGTTCTAGCAGCAGCAGCAGCCGCGGGGCTGTCAGCCTCGAAGACGGGCAGATGAGCACAGACGGCAGTGTTCACCAAAGATCGAACTCTTTGGTGTGTACCAGGCATCATGTTTGCAGGAAGCCAGGCACCATCCCTACAGTGAAGCATGGTGGTGGCAGCACCATGCTGTGAAATGAAATCTGAATGGACACAGATATTGATCTTAAACCCATGAATGAATTTAGTTATGCACATATGAGTTTGCTGTGAGCTGCAATGGTCTTCCCATTAAACCCCATTTTGGTGGCCATCTTGGACACCATCTTGTCTAACTGGCTTGAGGCCAGTTTTTATTTTTGGGAACATCCTGATTGTGTTTTGGGGGCATTTAAGGAACCTAAAAAAGTCGGTTTGGTTTAGTCCTGGGGGGGTGCAAAGGTAGTGGTCATAGCTCCCGTAGTACAGGTGCTCTCGCAAATATGTACTTCAATCAATCAATCAATTTTTTTTATATAGCGCCAAATCACAACAAACAGTTGCCCCAAGGCGCTTTATATTGTAAGGCAAGGCCATACAATAATTATGTAAAACCCCAACGGTCAAAACGACCCCCTGTGAGCAAGCACTTGGCTACTTCATTCCTAATTTGACATTGAGCCAGAAAATATTGTAGTACCTTTCAGACAGAGCCAGCACATCAGACATAAAGGCTAGTGGAGCTTAGCTTTTATTTTATGTACTGTAACTGTGATAGGCAGATAAAATACCAATACAGATAATTGGGGAAAATGATGACTGAGATTATTGGAGGTTATTGAAACGGGCCAACCCATCGTTGATGCTCCTGCATAGCACTTAAATGGCCAACAATACTACTGTTCTAAAGCAATTATTTTGTAGCGTACTGTGGTGGTGATGAACTGTATTTCACTACAGATTCTAGCATTTAAAAAAAGAATTCTCTGCTATTGAGAGAATGCATCGTGACTTGAATAATTATATCTTTTCTTGCCGTTAGGAGGCACTGTTTCCGAGTGAGAGCATGTAAGAACTAAAAGAGAGGGCCTGCAGTGTCTGGTGACCTTGGATCCAACTACATAACATGTAGTTGCACACGTTGTGACTCTTCACACGATGTTGCATCTCTGATTTTGGTGTAGTATGAATATTGAAAGCTGAAAAGGGACCATTTTAAATATTTGAACAAAGGACCAGCACATTCAGATTTCTGATATCGATTCAAAAGTGTTTCACTGTGCAGACAGCTCAGACTGTAGTCACTTAGTGCACATGTCGAGGTCACCAAATGAAAAAAAAAACCCTCTTCAGGTTGCAGTGACGTGTGCATGCTGACCTCAGGTGTCTATGTAGCGTTTGTGTTTTAACAAAGCTGATGTTTAGATTTAATGTGTAATTTGGCCATGATTTCATTTGTAAGATGATAAATAAAAGCATTTGAAATAATTTCAAATAATTCAGAGCTCACTTACTTCTTCCTCTCTCCTTTTTTGCATATTTCTTTTGTTTCTTGCACAAACAGTGCACATGATCTAGAAATACAACATCAAGTGTCAAGTCAAACTAACCTGAACAACAAAGATTTCAGAATGCATCACAGGCATCTGCTGCATTGCAAAAAAAATACAATTCTGAATGGCATAAAATGAAAATGGTAAACATTGCGCTGGTAAAAGTACAGGTGCTGATTGAGGCTGAACTTAAGTGTGTGAATCGAGACCGCTGGTTGACTTAGCCGCCTTATGAAACCCGCTCCAGTTTTCAAAGGCTGCTAAGTGCCCTCTCCAGCTTTGTCAGGCTCAGCTGAGGATTTATCAAGTGCAGGGTGGGAATGCATGACGCTGGAGGACTTTGGTAAAGTGCACTTCTGTGCACGCATGTTGCTTTCTCCCTGGCTGTTGTGTGTGTGTGTGTGTGTGTGTGTGTGTGTGTGTGTGTGTGTGTGTGTGTGTGTGTGTGTGTGTGTGTGTGTGTGTGTGTGTGTGTGTGTGTGTGTGTGTGTGCGCACGATGAACCATGCCCATGTTTGCATACGATTACGTGTCCACTTGTTTTCCCGTGTGCTTGTGTTTTCCCGTGTTTTCTCGCTGAGGGACTTTGTCCCCCTGGAAGGTGTGCCAACCGGTCAGCTGAGAGATCTGAAGCGGGCCGCGTTGTTAAAACTGGGACAAAGAAGAGAGGGCACAAGAATGAGGGAGAGATTGGGGCAAGTGGCGCCAGCGTGCGGAGTGTGTCGCTTTGAACCTTATTCCAGATGTTTGTGCATGGTAAATACCGCAAACATAACACAACAGACACAAGCAGGATCAAGCTAGTGTGTAGGTAACAACAGGTGACTTATGCCCAGGTAACTTTCCTTCAGCATTTCTTTGATCTTGATCATGGCTCAGGTTCTCATGCAATGAATATTTGACTAAAGTCACAGGACAGTGCCTGAGTGTCTTGGTATTTGGGAGCCTGGACTTCAGCAGAACACAACTCCAGAGCTGCCCTATTCTTGGGAAGAATTTGGCCGTGGAATTTTTGATCAATATGAGGTAATGATGTTATGTCTCAGCCTTGAGACTCCATAGCTAGGCCATGTGCAGATGAATTCATGAGCTTGTCTTGGCTGAATTCCAGGGGTCCCAAGTTAAATGAGCAGCAGGTGTCTCTGCGGGATAGGAGTTTGACAACCAATATATAGACCAGGCTTTGAATCCAGCTGTGCATTTCAAGTTACCTGTCTGTGTCGTTGGACAAGATATTTCATCTGTATTGTTCCAGTTCACCCTACTGTTAGTGGGTACTGGCCTTGCTTGGAGAAGTAGCCTGCAATAGACTGGCATCCTGTCAGGGGGAGTCAGGGTGGAAGAATCTCATCCACTACATACTATGATATCCAGGGATTAGCATGGCTTACTTATTCTTCAAGTCAAATGGTGCCTGACATTTTTCTTCACAAGAACTTTCTGTTTTTTGTTTTTTCTGCCATTTATCCGGGTCTGGGTTGTGGTGGCAGTAAACCAAACATCTCAATCCACACTTCCCCCACTTGTGAACAACACCTCCACTTGGGGCAACAACTCTTTCCTGACCCAAAGGGGACAATACACCTCTTTTGCGACAGCGGGCCATGGTCTCAGATTTGGATATGCCTGATCCCAGTCACTTCACACTTGCCTTCAAAACTGCCAAGAGTGCAATCCGAGGTCACAGTTGACAAGAGTTATTCAAGTGAACTAAATATATTTATACAGCTCCAAATCATAACATAAGTCACCCTAAGGCATGACACATGAGCAAGGTTTAAACCTTACCTAACCACAACCCCTGAGCAAGGACATTGGCAACAGTAGTAGGGAAACCTCCCTCCCTTATAACCTCAAGCAAGCCAGACTTTGACCATCTGCTTTGTAAATACTGACTAAAACAAAACAAATGCACAACAAAGAATGGTCAGACATGCAGAGACAAAAGTGTTGCAGCTATGCAATCGTATACATATTGTGTCCACTGATCAAACAATCAGTGACTCCACAGAGTGGACTACTATGTGCCAATATACCATGATAACTTAGAGTATGTTCACATCTGCACATTTTAGTCCCATTCAAATGGACTGTGATACATTTTGTTTGGGCAGAGTGTATATGGCTGGTGTCACCGACCGAATGCCCCCTCCTGCCTTAACTGCACATGCGTCATTTTGGCGCATCAGCAGCAATTCACTGATTATCGCTTCATTTCTGTTTAAAACTGCACTCCACTTACAATCTGTCTCAGTGACAGATACCTGAAGCTTCTGTACAGCAATCATTTCCACATAAATTCAGCATTATTTAATAATAAAAGACGGGGGAGCGATCAGAGTGCGACAGCTGCATGTCTGAGTCTAACTCTCTGTGTATGACCCTCTACACCCAAAGCAATTAAAGGCAATAATGTGATTAATAACCATCAGATGACAAAGTAAAACCTCTTAAATCATTCTGAAGTCAGTCTTAAACAGAAACAAGGTGATAATCAGTGAACTCTGCAGTGGATTATTTGTGATGAAAACGTAAACCAAACCAACAGACCAAACACTTGAACCATATGTCAATAACGCATTTTCTATATTTTGCTTTGCTTTAAAAACATGACAAAATGAGCCATGGGTCATGAGTTGCCATTGAATACAGATGTACATCAGTGTTTTTGTTTTTTAACACAATTCTGCAAATCCCATCTGTAGTACAGTGTTTCATTAAAAAAAAAAAACGCGTCCGGAAACCAGTTAAGTCTCATGATAGCTGTGATATTTTCATCTTCTCAGACTCGTGATTGACCACTTTTGACCAACACTTGCATGTGGTTTTTCCTTATACACTTTGATCCATTTTGAAATACTGTTGTGTGAAAGCAAATTGAACAGCGGTAAAAATGAAAAGTTGTCCCATCCTAACATTTTTGTCCTAAGCCCATGCTTCTAGAAATAAGGATTACACATTCAGCAGCTGAGTTCAGGTGAATCTGACAGACCAATTGTCCTGCCACCCACACTATTGACAAGGCAGCCAGGCTGATGACGTTACACAGTAAAGTGCAAACACTAATGACACTCTTTGAACTTCAGATGAATTGCAAGTCTATCAGCAGCTGTTCAGAATGACCTTACCCCGCAAAAATCAATCAGCACAAACACGCTGAGAGCACTGAAGCCAACTAACCTCGAGAAATAAACGTGCATCTCCACAAGGTGATTTATGCTTTGATGAAATGTATTATTGCAACAGTGACAGATAATTTCAGAAATGTAGCTTCTTCTTCTTTTTTTATTTTTGGCATGATTCATGCTTTTATCTACTGATAAAGATGGTTTTTCCGCTGACCCAAGTTCATCAGATTGAACTAGTGGACTTCACCTAATGGAAAACTTCTGAAAACCAGTGAGACAAACACTCGCACACACACCCTGAAGTTGTTCTTTTCAATAATTGAAAGATACTGTTCAGCTTGTTAACGTCTCACTGGTCTGAGATGTTAACTGTGAAATACATTCCATAGTTTAAAACTGATTCTGCTTTGTAGCATTAGTCAAGCCCACATTTATTTTTGCCCGCAGTGCGCTGCAGCCCTATGACCACTGGGCAGAGGACACCAGGTGGCACATTAATACCTCAGTTGGCATAGCCTCACTAAATATTGTCTTTGCAATACCTCTTATATTGTGTGTCTGTGTCAGCCTGTTGCTCTGGTGCTTAAAAATGTGGGCCGAGGTATGTGTTGGTTATCTCCTTCTGGAAATTCAGTGCCCTTGTTGCTTCATATAGCTGAGCTCTAGTGACCGGCCATTGATAAGGCTAATGTCTCCCGATAGCTACCAAGCTTTCAAGTCCCATCACAAAACAACCGGCTCCCTTTTATGTTTTTCCAAGCCAAGGACAGACAGGCCACCCAACAGGACCATGCTGGCTAATCAGTAATCATAAACTTGCTGAGCCAAGCACTCCCCTTCAGATGAGCTTATATAGCTTTTCTTCATCCATTTCATCTTCATCGCTAATGTCTTCTTCTGGGGTTTTTCTAAACCAGTTAACAGGGGTGCTGCACCTTCTTGCTTGGTGTGCGGATCCTCTTTCCAAAATGCCAGTTTCGCCTTAAATGTAATATATGTTGTACAGTTTGCATAAGATTTGGTTTTACTTAATATATTTCCTTTAAAAATAAATGAAAGTAACACCAGATCAATAAAAGTAACCAGCTATTGAAAAATATGACTTCACCTGACAGTTTCATTGCTTGTCACAGGGAGCTTTGGTGGCTGCTGTCCACTGGTGCCCTCTGGCGCATTGGTGCAAATTCATGAATTCACTAGAAAACCTCTCCCTTGAGCCAAGAACTTTGTGCACTCTTAACGGGAATGACAGATGACATTTTGATTGGCTTATTTTATGTTATTTCCAAAAAACACCCATGACAAATTAAGGAAATAATTGCAACCAATTTGGGCTCTGTGGCCAATTTAGTACTGAGATTATGTACCATGTCAATAGCAAAAATGAATTGGACACATCCCAAATGCTCTGGCGCCATGCATCATAAACTGTACCATAGATGGTCAAAAATGGGCTGTGAACATTTATGCCTAATAGACACGTGCCATCTCTAAGTCTCAGAGAATCCCAAAAGACTGCACAAGAGAGGGGCAGGTTGTGTCAATATTCAATTAGTTCAATCAGTGCTGCAAAACAAATTTGATGTATATGGAAAAATATCGCAGTCTTGGCTAGCTTGTTCACATGTCAGGTGATAACATTCCTGTAGTTTTATTTCCTTGTACTCACTCACTTTATGCATAACCGATCTCCTGGTGGGGGGTTACTAGCAAAGCAATCACTTTTTAAAAGAAAAATCATTTTACAGCCACATTATAGCAGGTGATTAAGGTGTTACCCAATAGGAATACAGCAATATGCAACAGAGCATGCACTCCACAACACAATGGAAGCTCGTGTGTCTGTCAAGCAGCTTTCAATAAAAGAAGGAAAGAAATCCTTGATTTTGAGGTGTAATGATGACATTACTAGACATTCATGTGAGACAATGTTTTGCCACAGCTTATTTCATTGTGACATTTCTCTGCTTGTTGGTCCATCTTTCTTTGTTGGTCTCTTTTCAACTACTTCTTGCCCAGATGAAGAGCAAATGTGGCCCCCGTAGTCTGTTAATGAATCCAGATACAGAAGGAGAGATCAGTGGGTCTGGGGCCATAGCTGTGCTACCGACACATGGCATTATATTCAAACATTAGTACCACTATATGACTTTATTTAAGGCTTGCCAAAGAAAATTGATTAGGTGACAGAGAGGGAACAAAAGAGGACTCATCCTCAGCCACCCTGACTGGGATTTTCCTTTCAGGGCCAACAGCGGCAGTTTGTCTCCAAACTTTTGCTGAGAAGCGATCTGGCCACGCTTGGCCTCTTGTCCAAACACGTGACCAGTAGTCGACATCGCCTCCTCCTCTCTTTCTTATATAGGGACTCTAGTTTGGTTGTCTTGCTTTTTGCATCGTGTGTGCAGTACATTGAGTAGATGTTATAAAGGAAAATAAAATCAGTTTTTAGTGGTTCAAAATGATTTCAATCCAGATGAGGTTGATGTTGAGGAACAATCGAGCAGTGATGCTACAGATCAGGTAGTGAAACAGCATTTCAGCAGTATAAAGGTGGCAGAATTCAATGGGTGAATTGGGTATATGTAGCGATGAATGGAGTGCAGCTACCTTCCTGAACTAGCTCACAGCATTCATGTGCACACAGTACAATTCTGTTCTTTAGTCTTGTTAGTTTAGACGGGAACAATTTCCTCCCTGCCATCATCCTGTGCCCCCCTCCTGCATCCTCCTTTACCGGGTAACCAGACCCAGATGGTACCTCATGCAGACACCAGAATGGTGTGCTTTTGCCTTTGTGAGTCATTTGCTACAATCAGTAGCCAGAGGTGAGGCGTTGGGCTCCATGACACCCTACTGAGGTGAACAAAGGTTATAAAATTTCCAAAAAGCTCATAGATGTTCAGTTAATTGGACTTTGAAGGGGGATGTTTTTCTGGAGGTGAAATGCTGAGTGCTAGCAGTTCTAAAACAAGCTGATATGTTCTTGTAACTATAGTACACGTGTGTTGGAATTTTTAAGCCAGGTCCCATAACATATGTGAGCTTGTTTGTTTGTTTTTAAATGAGTGAGCATAAAGCAAGGATTTTGTATTTTGGTTGAATTTGGTTCTGAGATGTTGCCTGTACAATTAGGAAAAGAGTTTCACCAGATCAAGGTTCCTACATTTATGGTATACGCAAAAAACAGTTATGTAGAAGATGCAAATCCACTTGTGGCAGATCTGAGTGTGCGTTAGTCTGTAAGTAATGGGAAATGTCATTGCAAAGCTGGCTCGTGGGCATGAAGGGATTGGAGTTATTGTATTCCATGGTGAATTTGTGTGGTGCACTCGGCATAGTGCTTGCAACATTATTAATAAAGCACTAAATCTATGTAAATGTACAGTCTTTATGTCATTCCTGAATTTAAAGTGCAGAAGTTTAAATATGTTCATAAATGAGTATGATGGTTTACTTCAAATTGCCAATAACTATATCACACATTTATTTTATATCAGTGTTCTTGGTCCCCCAATTCAAAAGTATTTTTCTTCTTGCTCTTGTTCACTAATTGTGGATGTCTCTGTTTTTGTGATACAAAATTGTTCAATTTCCATTTATTTCTGAACATATTTTAAATGTCCAGGGCTGTCATTTGTCAAAGTGTGCATATGCAAAAAACAAAAAAACAAAATTTAGTATGAATGTAATTACAAAACAGTCTCCATTTAGCAACAAGACAGACACAATCCATATGCATAGCAGGAAGTGACATAGCAGTCAGGGGGCTGGAAAACCTGGCCCTTCATGGGTCATAGGGTATGAGGCAGAGTACAACCTGGACAGGATGCCAGTCTATCTTGGGCAGGTGGCAGACAGTCTGTGCATGAACATAGATGG
The DNA here is from genome assembly GCF_902500255.1 of Thalassophryne amazonica. Lineage (NCBI taxonomy): Eukaryota > Metazoa > Chordata > Actinopteri > Batrachoidiformes > Batrachoididae > Thalassophryne > Thalassophryne amazonica. The sequence continues at coordinate 95,076,650 of NC_047110.1, read as the reverse complement.
GAGCACCAGTCTTGAGGAAGCAAAAATGTCAACCAGACAGACATTAAAAAGAAACAAAACAACCCATTTTCTGTTTCATCCTTCTTCCCACCTGCCTTTGTGGTATTAAGTGTTGTCTATCAGAACCCTGATCCACATGTAAAGAAACCACGTGACCAGTCTCATTAATCTACCAATAAACTGACAGTGAACCAATATGTCACACAGCTGTATCTGCCCGTTCAGAGTTTCCAGTTGTTGGTTTCACCGAATCTAGATGTCAAAATGTTTCACTTGCAGGTACAAGAAGTGTGCTGATGACTTAACTCTGTACCAGTGTGTTTTGGATTACAAAACCTGTTGCCTAGCAATGCTTGATGGGAGATAAACGCAAGCGGAACACAAAAGGGATTTTGTTGGTATTGTTGTTTGTTTGTTTTTTGTTCGTTTTATTTTTGTTTTCTCGAATTTATATGCTGAGGTCATTTCATTACATGCTTATAGCACATTATTCATACTGATAAGCGTCCATATTTCCACGCTCTGCTTGATGCATTCATGCCACTGTAAACACTGAATGGAAATAACACCAGTAGTCCCTCCTTCCTACATCCCAGCTGATTAGATTAGCCTAAATCAACTCTGGTTCTAATCAGACTTTCCCACATCAGGCTGTGGCACACCTAATTAAGGTTTTTCTGCACCCTGCAAAGAAAGTTTGGGGGGTATTTAAATGCCACTCCTCCTAAACTGGTTGGTGGATTTCAATAAAATGAAGCTGTATAAATAAGTCAGCCCTGAGGTCCAATGGCCCTGTGTTTAACCCCATGTATCAGGGGCAGGTAATAGTGTGCCATGAAGGGCCAGGTTTTTCCACCGATCTCCTCAGAGAGTGAACTCAACAGATTATTAGGATATTACATTGAAGGGGAAGAGATTATCAATAAAACCATTTCAATTTAATTTCAATTTATTTTCATTTGTATAGCGCCACATCACAACAACGTTGCCTCAAGGCACTTCATACAAGTAAGGACTAAGCTTACCAACCCACAGAGCAAGCACATGGGCGACAGGAAAAACTCCCTCTGATGATTTGAGGAAGAGACCTCAAGCAGACCAGACTCAAAGGGGCGACCCTCTGCTTGGGCCATGCTACTGACACAATTTACAAAACGAATACAGGAAATTTTGCCGGTGCACAGGACAGGAGGGTTGCAGAAACAGACACCCAATCCCATCTCTGGATGGAGCTGCACCTCAAACAGAAAGAGGAAAAAAAAAAAAAAACAGAATCAGGCATCGGAAAGACAACAAATACAGTATAATTTGTCAGCATTAAGCAACAAGAAGAACAGGAGGAATACTAAGGTACCGTATTTTCCGCACCATAAGGCGCACCTAAAAGCCTTAAATGTCCACAAAAATCGGCCATGCTCCCTATAATCCAGTGCGCCTTATGTGCGCACTGAATTCCAAAATCTGTAAAAACGACCGACGTCTTTGACCGTCGGAATATCGGACCGTTTCCCGCTGACACAAGGACGTAATACGTAAAGTACGTACGCTAGCAGCGTAGAGTACATACCCTGGCAGTGATGAACCAACTGGAGAACATTACGTAATACGTAAAGTACGTACGCTGGTAGCGTAGAGTACGTACGCTGCCAGCGGTAAACCAATCAGAGAAGAGTCCGTGAGTCCGTGGTACGTACACTTACCTCCGCCACTCCTCCGGTAGTTACCGTATACTACAGGTATCCTGCAAAACATTTGTTTGTCTAAGGACCCCCGAAAATGGCGCCAGCGAAGAGACATGCTTACGAGGCACAATTCAAACTGCAGGCTATCAGTTACGCGGTTGTTCATGGGAATACATTTGGCGCTATACAAGAAAAAAGTTGATTGAGTTGATTGATTGAATAGAGCAGCTGTGAGAGGAAACAAGAAAATGAACTGCGCCAAGTTAAAAAGACCAAACGGAGTTTCCGCGGAAACAAAGCGAGGTGGCCACAGCTAGAAGACCAGCTGTTCAATTCAGACACAGAAGATGAGGACTTCGATGGATTTGTGAGAGAACCATAATAAAAAATAATGTGAGTACCATATTGTTAAATACCGGTAGTTCAGAGTTGTTAAAAAGTTCAAATAAACTCACCGTTTTGCTTCCGTGAATTTTTTTTTTTATAGACTGTATGTTTTAGCGTGCGCCTTTTGTAAGGGTTAAGTACCCGCTAATTGAGGCGCGCGCCTTATAATCCGGTGCGCCTTTTGTAAGGGTTAAGTACCCTCTAATTGAGTGCGCGCTTTATAATCTAGTGCGCCTTATGGTGCAAAAAATACGGTAATCTGCTGAGACGACTAGTTGCAAAGAAATCCTGTAAAATCTTTGCCACTTGTTGCCCACTTCTGCTGTATACGATAGTGGGATGCGGATGAGGGTTTGCAATTCCCCATTGATGGGACACCATTGCAATGCAGATCACTTCCACAGCCCGGGCCAGTATCCATTTACAGCTGGGTGGACTTGACATCCTTGAGAAAAGATGAAGTTGTCTCACCCAAGGACATAGATACTGAAGGTAGCCTAAAGAGCAGACCTGGAATCAAACACCCAGTGGATATATTGATTGTCCAACTGCTATCCCACAGAGCCACCTGCTCACCATATGAAGATGACCCTGAATTAAAATGATTCCAGTTTGATGTCTTTGATGATGTACAACCCCAATTCCAATGAAGTTGGGATGTTGTGTGAAATGTAAATAAAAACAGAATACAGTGATTTAAAAATCCTCTAAAACCTATATTGAATTGAATACACCACAAAGACAAGATATTTAATGTTCAAACTGATAGACTTTTTTTGTTTTTCTGCAAATATTTGCTCATTTTGAAATGGATGCCTACAACACGTTTCAAAAAGTTGGGACAGTGGTAGGTTTGCCACTGTGTTACATCACCTTTCCTTCTAACAACACTCAGTAAGCGTTTGGGGACTGAGGACACTAATTGTTGATTAATTGTTTGGTTCTGAGATGTTGCCTGTACAATTAGGAAAAGAGTTTCACTAAATCAAGGTTCCTACATTTATGGCGTACACAAAAACCAGTTATGTAGAAGATGCAAATCCACTTGTGGCAGATCTGAGTGCACCTTAGTCTGTAAGTAGTGGGAAATGTCATTGCAAAGCTGGCCTGTGGGGGCATGAAGGGATTGGAGTTATTGTATTCCATGGTGAATTTGTGTGGTGCACCAGTCATAGTGCTTGCAACGTTATTAATAAAGCACTAAATCTATGTAAATGTACAGTCTTTATGTCATTCCTGAATTTACAGTACAGAATTTTAAATATGTTCAGAAATAAATATGATGGTTTACAAAAACAATAAAGTTTATCAGTTTGAACATTAAATATCTTGTCTTTATGGTGTATTCAGTTGAATATGGGTTGAAGAGGATTTGCAAATCATTATATTCTGTTTTTATTTACATTTCACACAACATCCCAACTTTATTGGAATTGGGGCTGTAACTGGACTGTTGTTTTTTATTTGTTGCACCATGCAATATTGAATTTGTAATTGCAACTCTTATAAACTGGTTGATGGAGTTCAAAAAAAAAAAAAATCACACATTGACAGCACACCATGTAAAGATAATTGGAGTTTTATTACTGTTGTTTATATCCATCATATTTGGTAATAACTTGTATAACCAGACCAGTTGGGCTCTTCTTGAATACAGAGGTTGTTGACTAGTTTGTTAATTCAGGTATTTCATCACAAAACCACTATTACGTAATGCTTGCAAGCAAGTAGTTTGACAGGTGACTTGTTGTGAACTTGCTGAAAAATCTTAAGGACTAGCTTTTTAATATTTGAAAAAAGACTTTTATCCATTTGTTTAAGCTTGCAGTGTGGAATGACATCTTTATTAAACCTCCTGCTTGCTGATGTCAAATGTTAAACACATCACAGTGTTTCGTGTTCAGTAGTTTTTGAAATGTGTTGATGTTTTTTGATCTTCTGCCATTTCCCGTATAAATGGCAGTTTCTTGTTCTTTGCAAACATTTCAGTCAGTACTCAAGCACCTTAATCTTGTAAATTCCCTTCTATGTCCATCATGCATAAACAATTTCAAATAAATGATAGTCAGGTTTCATTTTCAGTAATTTTGTACCCAATAATTCAAATGGTAACTTTCCCCACCTACTTTGTTGTATTTATCTGTAAAGAAAAAAGAAAGAAAGACCTATTTTACATTTCCATTAAAAAAAAGAAAACTAACACAATTAGGAATTGAAAGAAGTGTAACTGATACTTATGTCAGTTTAAATGAAATGTGACTGTTGAAAATGACTTTTTACTTGTAAAAAGAAATCACAAACTGCACTCTGACATTACAAAGGGTATGAAAACATATAGACTGAAAGAAAAATAAACTGAAGTTGGCACACTGTGATTCGAAAAGTGTAATAAAAAAAATATAATTTTTAAAATTCCCAGTCATTATATTTGTTGTATTATTATTACAATAGTTGTAATGTTGCCTGTTCACACAGTTTGAGGGACACAAAGTTTATATTTCACTACATGTGGACATTATCATTCTGTCCAGATTGTAACATCTTCTGTTATCAGTATATTCTTTTTATTTCCTCAAATTTCTGTGCCACAGCTTGAAGCATTGTTGTGTAGCTGCATTATTTGCCCCCCCCCCCCCCCGGTCTTATAATTTCATCTTTTATTTAGGTAATTGTGAAGTGATACAAGGTCTGATCTCAGTAATATGAATGAGTCTCATGCATGCTGTAGTCCTGCAGTAGATGATGGAGCAGCTGCTTCCTGGTCGAAGCAGCACTCTCACTGCTACTGCATGTGTCTCCCTCCAGCTGCCTGGCCTGCTTGACTGGCATTTGGGCTGCAGAAACATTTTTGTCATTTGTTGCTCATAGAGGGCGCTCGTCAGACTGTTTGGCTGCAGTTGTTGAAAGACAGGAAAGCACTTGTAAGAGTCTGCTACTTAGAAGTGCAGGAAGAAGCTGCGCATACATTCACACATGCATGCAGAATGCTTCAGATATCATACAGTGGAAATGAATGGATTAGCCGGCTTGTAAAAGTCATCACAAAGATTGGTCATTCATTATTTTAAGTAGTTATTTTGAAAAAACAAATGGCCAAATATTAACTGGGACACAGATAACCATAGAAACAAGAGCAGATGAATTTACAATGGCAGTCGTTAGCTGTAATCATTATTAATCATTATTAACCATTTGTACTGATGTATTCAAGCAATATTTTTAAAGATGTTTTGTTTTGTTGCTAATTGTCAGTATCTTAATTCCATGAAAAAAGAAGATACATAACTGTGCAAAACTTTGATACCTTTCAAAGGAAAAGCTACTCCAGCCCAAATATTTTATTTATGAACAAATATCAATATGTAAAAATTGTATTGCTTTTCACCTTTTAAAAAATAAATAAATAAATAAAAACATGACATTTTAGGTGTTTAAACTAAAACTGCATTTCATGTTTGTGATTTTGTTTTTTCAGCAGTTTCTTGGAAAATCAGATTATATTATGTCAGGATTTTACAATCACTTTATTATTTATTGATCATCACCATCTGACTGTGTTGTCAAATACTAGGCAGTGCACCTACAAAGAGTTTTTTAATGAGGTGTTTTAACTTGATCACTTTTTTTTTTTTTTTGCTTTTATTACATAAGTGCAGAAAACTCGTCTGATTTTTTTTTTTTTTTAATTCATGTCTATTTTTTTTTTTTTTTTAATTCACTGTCGGTGATACAAACCAGCGTCTATAGTTGTCAGCTCAAATTTCATAAAATATAACATATTTATAAAAAAAAAATGAGTTGAGTTTCTGCAGTACTGAATCCAGGTCACTCATGTTTCCCTTTTTGAAAAGTGTAGAATAAATTAAAATGCTAGATTGAAGACAGATGACTTGCTGTGAATTTTACACATGATATACACTTTTATTGGTATTAAAACACTTTACGTGTGCCATGAAACTCACTGTGTGAAACGGTGAATGTGCAGGCAGCAGCTCCGCTCGTGATGCAGCACAAATGCAACATGCTGAGTCAATACAGAAGCTCTCAGCTGTTCCCATCCTGCAGCTCGCCACACCTCATGCCTCACCTTTGTTTCACATCCTTCTCTGGCAAGCCAAACAACGCGTTGTGCTCGCCACTGAATGCAGACTGTGTCAGTATGCCTTCCTTTCACAGTCTGCTTACATAAACTGGCCCACCCTCAGGTTTTGAGTCACAGGAGGTCACAAACGTGATGGAGCACTTAGACACATTTTAAAAACTTACCAAAGGCGGTTCCCCACACACACACACACACACGCACACATATACACACACACAAGTACACACACCAGAATTTCAGTAGTTCCATCATAATTCCACCAGAAGTAAACGTGTAATTTAAAATGTTTTTTATGCACTGCATTGAGATCAGCTGAGCAGGGTCACCTCCCTCACGTATGACAAACTTGTGCTTTGGTATGTTAGCATGCTTACAGTTTTAAATTTTAATTGAATAACAACTCTTAATCAGGACCTAGTGAAGTTGAGCAGCAGTGGGGCTATAGTCCAAAATTCAGACAGATTGAAGGAATATAGCGCCACCTAAAGAAGCAGAGCTTCTATTAAGACTGGCATTATTTGTTCCTAGGTGTGTAGTTTTCTCATATTGTTCTGCCTGCAAGTTTTCTCAAAATTTTCCTTAGCATCCAAAAAGGATATGATTTTTAAACAATAATTAACATTGTTATATCTGTTGTTTACCATATGTCTACATTAACAGTATGTATGTCGTGTGCACCTAAAATTTCCTTTAAAACGCATTCTGTCACCCTCCTGCTAAATCATCTAGCCACAACCTAGGGTGCTAATGTCAACATGTGTTGAAATACAAGATTTAAAGGCACTTCATATATATTTCACTTCGACGTAGACACAAATTTGGGCCAAAAATCATCAAGGGAACCAAACCTAATGCTCTTTACTTCAGAAAACTACAGCTGCCACTGAGGTGTTTGAATATGACACAATTCAGTGACCGACCTGTAGTTAGTTAGTTAGCTAGTTAGTTAATGTATTGTATGTGGGTTGAGACACGTTAACACTGGTGTTGTAGCATGATGGATTTTGTTAATCAGTGATGCTGCCTTTCCCCTTTCATATTCAGCAAATTACCCATGAACAGTGGTGACAGATTTCAAAGAATCTTTCCATCATTCCAAACATGGCAATTATCAACCAGTCACATGGGAATCAACCCCCTCCTTGTCATGTGGACTTATTTTGCCCAACAACAGTTAAAGTTTATTCAGATCCCTGTGGGAATGAAGGAGAGTTCATTTGAAGGACCTCAATCGCAGGCCTTTTTTTTTTTTTTTTTTGAGTGAATAAATGAGAAAATGGGCAAATACCTCGATCCGAAATAGAATGGGAACAGCAGTGGAATGTTTTAGGGAGGTGACACTGAAATTAGCTGTAGTCATTTAAACATTTAGAGAATCCTGCCGTTTCTATCCCCAATCAATTAATCACAGACAGAGAACCAAAACTTGATTTTATTTAACCTGTTTATGCCCAGATTTTATTTTTTTTTTGTTATAAGTACAAAAAGTTGCATTAGTACCTTTTGAGATTTTTTATTGTGAGTAGAAAATAACAGTGATACACTTCGGCAACAATTGTTGCCAGTGGGGCAAAACGGGTGAATCAAATTATGTTCCTCACAGTCAGAAAATTAATGTAACAATTTGCAGCTTTCTCAAAAAAAAAAACAAAAAAAAAAAAACTGGAACTTCTGTTTTTGTAGGTCTACCCAAAGACTTTGTAGCCACTAACCCAGGCAACCCTGAGCCATTTCACCAAGTTTCATCAAAATGTATTGTTAAAATTTTCAGTAATTATGCTGAGAAGCAAAGAAACAATCATGCAGGTGAAAGCATATGCTGATAGGTGCGCATTAACTTCCTGATTACCTATCCATAGTGTTAAAATGAACTTTAGGCCAGAGGAAAAGTTATCTGTTTATTTTCAATGAATCCGCCTCTGTGGCATCAGTTGATTCAAACTATTTTGTGTGTTCTCTGTGAACTTCCCCTTTGCCAACAAACTTCCCCTTAAGATGATGAATGAGCACAATGTGAAAGTAGGGCTACAATCAAACATCAGGTTGATTCAGATTCACTGCAGAACTTCACTGCTGTTAAAATAACCCTTTTGAGGACTGATGTCATAGGTCAAGGGGCGTGTGCTAACTTCCAGCATCGTGATGATCTGCTTATCAAACAGTTACAAGCGTTTCATTCTATCATCGCTTTCCAAAGGATTATAAGAGGTGCAAAAAATTGAATTTCAGCTGTGAGGAATGACAACAACCCCATTTGACCACTCTGGTTTGTGTCGGGTACGTCAGGGAGATGAATACCTTCATTGTCATGGTAACAGATGATTTATTTATTGATTTATTTGTTCTCTTGATGACTCAGAATGAGCCTAGGTTTGGTCCTCTTCCCATTGATGTTGACTGGTGATGGTAGTATGCTGGGTGGCTGAAATGCCGACTCTTTCCCTCATCATTGGGTTACCACCAGGTACTGCCGCAGGCAAATACGGGCGCATCGAGTTGGTCCCTTCTGAACCGTGCAAGAGTCAGAGCAGTTTGTCACAGACATTGTCACATTTCTTTTTATGGGTTCCTCTCATCCTACAAGTACTGCTTGTTATTCACCCAACACAGAACACATCAAGCTATGATCAGTGTAGCAACCTGCACGTCTCTGCATTTTAGCATCACAATTAACAATATTACACACGGTCATCACTGCCACGATACAAGTCAACATGAAACATTCACAAATAATGCAGTAAAATAACGCAAATAACTCAGTAAAACACAAGTTAAAGTTTTGCCAGGAGTCATTGCGGTCCACTTCCTGTGCAAAACTGAACTCCTCTGAGCACTGCGAAGAACAGAAGTTAGTCTGGTACAGGCGCTGAGACCCACTGGGTTTGTACTTACCCACAGATAATGTAGTTTGAAGAGGATGAAAATAAATGATTCCTTCTGGATGGATGCCACTCCAGTGCAGGTGACTTCCCCATGACAAGAGATACCCATTTACAGCTGGGTGGACTGGGAGGATGCAGATTAAGGGTCAGATGAAGACTGGTAGTCTGAAGAACACACCTGCCACAGACTCTGCCCTGTAGACCACAATATACAAATAATGAATGTTTATGAACTCAATGGAATTAATATTTCATGAGGTGAAAGACTAAATGTTCCATCTTTTATCCCGTGAAATATTAATTCCATAGAAAGAATAAACAAAAAAAAACATTCATTATTTGTTTTATATAACAGCTAAAATAGGTCCTTGTCATTTGATATTTTATTCATTTATAAACAACAGAAAAGGGACTTACATTTTGGTGTGCATCACTGGTGCTTTGACATCAGCAGTCCAACACGAACTTTAAATAGGAGTCCAAAATTGTTCTTAGTCAACTTGGAAAAACAGCTAATGATGTTGTCCTTGCACTGACTGACAACAAAAAAAAAGTCTTCATGTACTTCCTTAGTCCAGCGAAAAATCACATCAGAAATTTGTCCATGTTTTCATCCTAACTTCATCCTCTTCATCCTAACAGCTCTTCATGTCTCCAGATGGCTTACAGCGTAGCGTGTGTGTGTGTTGGAAGAATTAGCATGTCAGTTAGCTTGTTCAAATCGCCATCCGTCAGCAAAACAAACTCCACCATTTTAGCTCAACACCCCCCCCCCCCCCCCCCCACACACACACACACACACACTATGTGTGTGTGGGGGGGGTCGCAACATGCAATGGTGCAAAACGTATGGATCCAAATTTGCACGCTAAATGCAACACAACAGAAATGCGATGAATAATCCATGTCACATGACATACAAAGCACCAATCAAATGACAAGGATCCCCTCAGCTGTTGTATATTTTATATATACACACTGTATGCAGTGCTATTTATGAGTTAAATTTTTACATTTTTTTAAATTATTTGTATATGGCTTCACGTTTGAAATTAATCCCCCCATAATTGCCTACATGCTTTTGTATCGTTGTGCTGAAACATAGGCTGATTCTCCGGATAAACCACAAAGTGTTCCCAAAAGAGATAGAGTCCCAGATGTTTCAGAAACCATCAGGCCTTCTCATTCATATTTGCATAGACAGATGTTTAAGCTTCCACCTTCTGTACTTCAGCAAAAATCCCCCCAACAAGTGTGTGTGTGTGTGTGTGTGTGTGTGTGTGTGTGTGTGTGTGTGTGTGTGTGTGTGTGTGTGTGTGTGTGTGTGTGTGTGTGTGTGTGTGTGTGTGTGTGTGTGTGTGTGTGTGTGTGTGTGTGTGTGTGTGTCTTACAAACATGTATTTGACTATCTTTTGTATGCTGTAGATTTAAAGTGTGTTGGTTTGGGAGTAACATTTGTTTTTGGTTGTGTGTTTGCATGATGGATAGTGGAGCTTTTGAATGAACCACATCTGCATGGGCCAGTAGTCAAGATGTTCAGCTGATGATCGAAATCGTAATGATTGGTAAAATAAACTACCGGCTGATGCTGCAACATTTGGTCAGTGTCTCTCAGCTTGTCTCTCACATCTGGTTTCAGGAGGACGCTATCTGTGTTGACCCAAATATTTAAAACACCGAAAGGTCGTCAGGTTTGCGTTGATACTTAGGTGGAGTTCCCACAAGATCAAGTGAGACCATTTTTATGTGATGTCATGTGTGTGTGTAAAACAAAGAGAGAAATCAGATTAGAGAGCGATACAGCGACAGATGGGCAGAGATGGGGAGGGGATGGGGAGAGGGAGAGGGAGATGAGGCTGCTGATGGACAGACAGGAGGAGGGAGAGAGGAAGACGGGCAGCAATAAGCACAAAGACATCAGTCACGTTTTGGAGTTCTTCCCCTCGTCTCCAGCCACACAGACTCTACTGTGTCATGGTGTGTGTGGGCCTGTGTCTGTGTGGGCCTGTTGACTGGGCTAAACATGACTCAGCACAAATACAGCAAATAGGACAGAATACTAGCAGTCCCCTGGTAATGCAACATATAATAATAATCATCATCATCATAATTATAATAACAACATAGTACTTTCAGTTGTGCAAAGTGCTACATAAAAAATCAAAAATCAGTCAAATAAAAAATGCATAAAGTATAAATCTAAAACATTAAGACAAAAAATACACTGACCATTACTGATTTCAAGGCATTCAAGAACAAAAAAAAAAAAAAAAAAATGCAGTTTAGGGTTTTTTTTTTACCCCCTACCTGCTCTACTCTTGGTCAACTTTTACTAAACTTTTTGGTTTGGTCGTAGATGTGTGAAATCTGCCTCAGATCATACTCCAGGCCAAACTGCCAAGTTTTGGTCAACCCCAAAGAGGTAGACTCAATCTGGATCTTTTTTGTGACTTTATGACCAATTCTCTGTTGTCCAACTCATTGGTCTCTTCCAAACAGTAGCTTTGGTTCACTGGGTTATTTGCCCTTTCCTCTTACTTTTCTGTCATCAATTACACAATTTTCTGTTTGACGAACTGGAACTGTTCACTTATTGCACCTGAAGTTGCTGCTGGTGGTAATACCATAATAATACTGTTATAATGATGTAATGTAATGAACCTGCATACATTTTCCGCTGTTGATTCAGAATGTCACAATCTAGAGGACTCACAAATGTAGCACTCTAATTATACTTGGGCTGGCCTTCATTCAGTCATACATTTTTTGTTATATCCGCTTATTCCATTTAAGGGTCATGGGGGGGCTGGAGCCTATCCCAGCAGACACAGGGCAAGAGGCAGCGTACACCCTGGACAGGACACCACTCTTTCGCAGGGCCACATATAGACAGACAAACTCATTCACACTCACACGGACACATACGGTCAGTTTTACAGTTTCCAATCCACCAAACCTGCATGTCTTTGAAAGTGGGGAGGATCCCGAGGGAACCCATGTAAGCATGGAGAGAACATGCAAGCTCCACACAGTTAGGTCACATAGGTCAAGGCAGACCTTCTTGCTGCTGTTTGTCAATTTTGTTTAAGACAGTAACTTTCAGCGTAACATGTCTGTCTTCATCTACAGTGAACTAATGAGGGGCCCCACTTTGTGGCCACACCCCCTCACTGTTTCCAGAGGAGTTTGTTCTCCCTCACGTTTGGAAGTCTTGCCCAGTTTTGGGACGTCAGTTGACGGTTCTCTTTATTTTGGACAGTTACATTTTGAGTCATGTTACTTTCTTTTGTTGCAGGGCGCTGGAGTACATTCAATAGGTAGTGAAAATAAGAGACACTGTTTCAATATTACAAATTTTTGTCATTAAATGTGAATGGTTTAAACAGCCCCATAAAACGGAGAAAAATTATATCAAAATTGAAAAGGAAAAAGGTCAACATTGCTTTCTGGCAAGAAACGCATCTGTCTGACATAGAACATGAAAAACTAAAAAAGGGGTTTTTCTCACACCTTTTTTTCATCACATAAATCGGGTAATAAGAGAGGAGTAACCATATTAATTTCTAATAAAGTACATTTTGAACCAATTTCTGAAATCTATGATAAAGAGGGTAGATTTGTTTTGGTCAAGGGGAAAATAGAGGGAAAACAAATAACTTTATTGAATATATATGCTCCTCCAGGAAGTCCAATCTCCTTTTTTAAAAAAGTTTTCGATTTAATAGCCCTGGAAAAGGACGGCACTATGATATGTGCCCGAGATCTCAACCTATTGTTGAACCCCATTTTAGATACTACTAATAGAAAGAGGAAAAGGAATGCCACTGAAATTTGGGTAAATAACACCATTAATCTTCTTGGTCTCACAGATCAATCAATCAATCAACTTTTTTCTTATATAGCGCCAAATCACAACAAACAGTTGCCCCAAGGCGCTCCATATTGTAAGGCAAGGCCATACAATAATTATGAAAAACCCCAACGGTCAAAACGACCCCCTATGAGCAAGCACTTGGCCACAGTGGGAATGAAAAACTCCCTTTTAACAGGAAGAAACCTCCAGCAGAACCAGGCTCAGGGAGGGGCAGTCTTCTGCTGAGACTGGTTGGGGCTGAGGGAAAGAACCAGGAAAAAGACATGCCGTGAAGGGGGGCAGAGATCGATCACTAATGATTAAATGCAGAGTGATGCATACGGAGCAAAAAGAGAAAGAAACAGTGCATCATGGGAACCCCCCCCACAGTCTACGTCTAAAGCAGCATAACCAAGGGATGGTCCAGGGTCACCCGATACAGCCCTAACTATAAGCCTTAGCGAAAAGGAAAGTTTTAAGCCTAATCTTAAAAGTAGAGAGGGTATCTGTCTCCCTGATCTGAATTGGGAGCTGGTTCCACAGGAGAGGAGCCTGAAAGCTGAAGGCTCTGCCTCCCATTCTACTCTTACAAACCCTAGGAACTACAAGTAAGCCCGCAGTCTGAGAGCGAAGCGCTCTAATGGGGTAATATGGTACTACGAGGTCCCTAAGATAAGATGGGACCTGATTATTCAAAACCTTATAAGTAAGAAGAAGAATTTTAAATTCTATTCTAGAATTAACAGGAAGCCAATGAAGAGAGGCCAACACGGGTGAGATATGCTCTCTCCTGCTAGTCCCCGTCAGTACTCTAGCTGCAGCATTCTGAACCAACTGAAGGCTTTTTAGGGAATTTTTAGGACAACCTGATAATAATGAATTACAATAGTCCAGCCTAGAGGAAATAAGTGCATGAATTAGTTTTTCAGCATCACTCTGAGACAAGACCTTTCTGATTTTAGAGATATTGCGTAAATGCAAAAAGGCAGTCCTACATATTTGTTTAATATGCGCTTTGAATGACATATCCTGATCAAAAATGACTCCAAGATTTCTCACAGTATTACTAGAGATCAGGGAAATGCCATCCAGAGTAACGATCTGGTTAGACACCATGCTTCTAAGATTTGTGGGGCCAAGTACAATAACTTCAGTTTTATCTGAGTTTAAAAGCAGGAAATTAGAGGTCATCCATGTCTTTATGTCTGTAAGACAATCCTGCAGTTTAGCTAATTGGTGTGTATCCTCTGGCTTCATGGATAGATAAAGCTGGGTATCATCTGCGTAACAATGAAAATTTAAGCAATACCGTCTAATAATACTGCCTAAGGGAAGCATGTATAAAGTGAATAAAATTGGTCCCAGCACAGAACCCTGTGGAACTCCACAATTAACTTTAGTCTGTGAAGAAGATTCCCCATTTACATGAACAAACTGTAATCTATTAGACAAATATGATTCAAACCACCGCAGCGCAGTGCCTTTAATACCTATGACATGCTCTAATCTCTGTAATAAAATTTTATGGTCAACAGTATCAAAAGCAGCACTGAGGTCCAACAGAACAAGCACAGAGATAAGTCCACTGTCCGAAGCCATAAGAAGATCATTTGTAACCTTCACTAATGCTGTTTCTGTACTATGATGAATTCTAAAACCTGACTGAAACTCTTCAAATAGACCATTCCTCTGCAGGTGATTAGTTAGCTGTTTTAGAACTACCCTCTCAAGAATCTTTGAGAGAAAAGGAAGGTTGGAGATTGGCCTATAATTAGCTAAGATAGCTGGGTCAAGTGATGGCTTTTTAAGTAATGGTTTAATTACTGCCACCTTAAAGGCCTGTGGTACATAACCAACTAACAAAGATAGATTGATCATATTTAAGATTGAAGCATTAAATAATGGTAGGACTTCCTTGAGCAGCCTGGCAGGAATGGGGTCTAATAAGCATGTTGATGGTTTGGATGAAGTAACTAATGAAAATAACTCAGACAGAACAATCGGAGAGAAAGAGTCTAACCAAATACCGGCATCACTGAAAGCAGCCAAAGATAACGATACATCTTTGGGATGGTTATGAGTAATTTTTTCTCTAATAGTCAAAATTTTGTTAGCAAAGAAAGTCATGAAGTCATTACTAGTTAAAGTTAATGGAATACTCAGCTCAATAGAGGTCTGACTCTTTGTCAGCCTGGCTACAGTGCTGAAAAGAAACCTGGGGTTGTTCTTATTTTCTTCAATTAGTGATGAGTAGAAAGATGTCCTAGCTTTACGGAGGGCTTTTTTATAGAGCAACAAACTCTTTTTCCAGGCTAAGTGAAGATCTTCTAAATTAGTGAGACGCCATTTCCTCTCCAACTTACGGGTTATCTGCTTTAAGCTACGAGTTTGTGAGTTATACCACGGAGTCAGACACTTCTGATTTAAAGCTCTCTTTTTCAGAGGAGCTACAGCATCCAAAGTTGTCTTCAATGAGGATGTAAAACTATTGACGAGATACTCTAACTCCCTTACAGAGTTTAGGTAGCTACTCTGCTCTGTGTTGGTATATGACATTAGAGAACATAAAGAAGGAATCATATCCTTAAACCTAGTTACAGCGCTTTCTGAAAGACTTCTAGTGTAATGAAACTTATTCCCCACTGCAGGGTAGTCCATCAGGGTAAATGTAAATGTTATTAAAAAATGATCAGACAGAAGGGAGTTTTCAGGGAATACTGTTAAGTCTTCTATTTCCATACCATAAGTCAGAACAAGATCTAAAATATGATTAAAGTGGTGGGTGGACTCATTTACTTTTTGAGCAAAGCCGATAGAGTCTAATAATAGATTAAATGCAGTGTTGAGGCTGTCATTCTCAGCATCTGTGTGGATGTTAAAATCGCCCACTATAATTATCTTATCTGAGCTAAGCACTAAGTCAGACAAAAGGTCTGAAAATTCACAGAGAAACTCACAGTAACGACCAGGTGGACGATAGATAATAACAAATAAAACTGGTTTTTGGGACTTCCAATTTGGATGGACAAGACTAAGAGACAAGCTTTCAAATGAATTAAAGCTCTGTCTAGGTTTTTGATTAATTAATAAGCTGGAATGGAAGATTGCTGCTAATCCTCCGCCCCGGCCCGTGCTACGAGCATTCTGACAGTTAGTGTGACTCGGGGGTGTTGACTCATTTTAAACTAACATATTCATCCTGCTGTAACCAGGTTTCTGTTAAGCAGAATAAATCAATACGTTGATCAATTATTATATCATTTACCAACAGGGACTTAGAAGAGAGAGACCTAATGTTTAATAGACCACATTTAACTGTTTTAGTCTGTGGTGCAATTGAAGGTGCTATATTATTTTTTCTTTTTGAATTTTTATGCTTAAATAGATTTTTGCTGGTTATTGGTGGTCTGGGAGCAGGCACCGTCTCTACGGGGATGGGGTAATGAGGGGATGGCAGGGGGAGAGAAGCTGCAGAGAGGTGTATAAGACCACAGCTCTGCCTCCTGGTCCCAACGCTGGACAGTCACAGTTTGGAGGATCCAAGAAAATTGGCCAGATTTCTAGAAATGAGAGCTGCTCCATCTAAAGTGGGATGGATGCCATCTCTCCTAACAAGACCAGGTTTTCCCCAGAAGCTTTGCCAATTATCAATGAAGCCCACCTCATTTTTTGGACACCACTCAGACAGCCAGCAATTCAAGGAGAACATGCGGCTAAACATGTCACTCCCGGTCTGATTGGGGAGGGGCCCAGAGAAAACAACAGAGTCCGACATTGTTTTTGCAAAGTTACACACCGATTTAATGTTAATTTTAGTGACCTCCGATTGGCGCAACCGAGTGTCATTACTGCCGACGTGAATTACAATCTTACCAAATTTACGCTTAGCCTTAGCCAGCAATTTCAAATGTCCTTCGATGTCGCCTGCTCTGGCCCCCGGAAGACAATTGACAATGGTTGCTGGTGTCGCTAACTTCACATTTCTCAAAACAGAGTCGCCAATAACCAGAGTTTGATCCTCGGTGAGTGTGTCGTCGAGTGGGGAAAAACTGTTAGAGATGCGAACGGGTTGACGGTGTACACGGGGCTTCTGTTTAGGGCTACGCTTCCTCCTCACAGTCACCCAGTCAGCCTGCTTTCCCGACTGCACGGGATCTGCCAGGGGGGAACTAACGGCGGCTAAGCTACCTTGGTCCGCACCGACTACAGGGGCCTGGCTAGCTGTAGAATTTTCCACGGTGCGGAGCCGAGTCTCCAATTCGCCCAGCCTGGCCTCCAAAGCTACGAATAAGCTGCACTTATTACAAGTACCGTTACTGCTAAAGGAGGCCGAGGAATAACTAAACATTTCACACCCAGAGCAGAAAAGTACGGGAGAGACAGGAGAAGCCGCCATGCTAAATCGGCTAAGAGCTAGTAGCTACGCAACCTAGCGGATTCCTAAAAACACACAAAGTGAATAATGTGTAAATAATTTAGAGGTGATTCAGCAGAAGGAGTGCCCCAATCAAGGCACCAAACAGGCCATGAAGCAGCACAGGCAACGCACGACAACAGCGAACGCACGACAACGGTGCTAAAATTAAATAAAAATAAATAAATAAAAAAATAAAAACGAAAGTGTTAGCAAGCTAGTTAGCTTGCCAACGCTGATGAAAGTTAGCTGATAAAAGTGCTCCGTCGCGATGTTTCGACCGTTAGAGGTCTTCCTTAGGCGTTGGAGCACAGTAAAAAAGTAAAAAAAAAAGTAAAAAGGTAAAAAAGTAAAAAAGTCTTGAAAAAGACTGTTAGTTCAAGTCCAAAGCAGCAGGTAGCAGTCTCTGTGTAAACAGTCCCAACAGAGAGCCAAAATTCTGATGCAATCTCACTCCGAAGACCAAGTCAGCAAAGTCCACGTTCCGTTCAGAACAGATGTGTGGTGAAGCCTACATGGAAGAGAGAAGGACTTTACATTTTATTCAGTTCGCCATAATATGTATTCGAGAATTGATTACTATCTTATGTTTAACCGTGATCTTCATAGAGTAAAACACTGTAAAATGGGACAAAGGGATCTCTCAGACCATGCAGATCTCTTCCTGAACCTACATCTAGATGAAGCTAGAAAGAAAACAAATTGGAGGCTGAACATTGATATGTTAAAAAATGAGACGCACATAAAAGCAATAATAGATGAGTACAAAGAATTTCTCTCAATAAATGACAATGGGGAGGTTAGTGCCACCATTCTTTGGGATGCAAGTAAGGCATATCTCCGGGGTAAGCTCATAGCCAAAGCAGCATTTCAGAAAAAAAGCAAATCTGAACAATTGCATAACCTGGAATATCGACTTAAAACCCTTGAAAAATTGCATAGCCAAAATAAGGATCCTTCCCTCTTAACCCTAATGTGACCCATTAAACAAGAGATAGATCAGATTTATAGTGAAGATATAGAGAAAAACATAAGGTATATGAAGCAGAGGTATTATGAAGCTGGGCCAAAAGCCGCCAAAGTCTTGGCATGGAAACTACGTAAGCAGCAGGAGGAGAGGGCTATTCATAAAATTAGGGATCCAATCACGAACAAACTGGAAATCAAACTAAGTAAAATTCACAGGTCATTTGAAAAATACTACAAATTATTATACACACAAAAAGGAGAAACTAATAGTAATAAAATTGATAAATTTCTGAGCTCATTGGACCTCCCCTCACTAGGTAAGATTCATAACGAAGCTCTTACAGCAGAAATTTCTGATTTAGAAGTTAATAAAGCAATCTCAGCCCTAAAAACTTGTAAATCCCCTGGCACAGACGGCTACCCAGCCGAGTGGTATAAAGTGATGAGGAAAGCCCTCACTCCTCTGCTTAAAGAGTGCTTTAATAATATTATGAAGGGTGGTGCCCCACCTCCCTCATGGAAAGAGGCTTTTATTTCTGTAATACATAAAGAAGGCAAAAATAAATTAGACTGCAAATCCTATAGACCCATTAGTGTCCTTAACGTTGATTATAAACTTTTTGCATCAATTTTAACTAAACGGATGGAAGAGGCTATGATATTTCTCATTGACGAAGATCAGACAGGTTTCATTAAAGATCGGCAAACACATGATAATATACGTCGCATTATTCATATTGTCGATCATGTCATAATCACAAATTCCAGTGCTGTCCTTCTCAGCTTAGATGCCGAGAAGGCTTTTGATTCGGTCAGTTGGCAATTCCTGTATCAAACTATGGGTCGTTTTGGATTTTTTGAAAAATTTACTGAGGTTATTAAAGCCTTATATACATCCCCAACAGCGATGATAAAAGTAAATGGTGGCCTATCAAGTCCAATAAAACTCCAAAGAGGCTGCCGTCAAGGGTGTCCTTTAAGTCCATTTCTATTCAATTTGTTTATTGAACCCTTAGCCCAGATGATAAGACAGGAAAAAGAATTGAAAGGTGTAAATATTAAAGGTACAGAACATAAAATTTGCTTGTACGCTGATGATGTACTAGTAACACTCTTAAACCCAGGAAATAGCATACCTCTGCTTATGAATGCCCTTAAAACATTCAGATCTCTTTCAGGATACTCTCTTAATGTGAATCAATCAATCAATCAATCAATTTTTTTATATAGCACCAAATCACAACAAACAGTTGCCCCAAGGTGCTTTATATTGTAAGGCAAGGCCATACAATAATTATGTATGAATAAAACCCAAGCTCTTTTGTTCAATTATAATTCCACTCAAGAACTAGTTAAAAAAATATGATTTCAACTGGAACCTATCATATATTCAATACTTGGGGGTAACCATACCAAAGGACCTCCCTTCCCTTTTCATACTTAACTACAAAAATATTACAAAGAAAATCAATAAGGACCTAGACAGATGGGCCTTGCTCTCACTAGACATTGGAGAAAGAATTAGATCGATAAAAATGGTAATCTTACCTAAATTGTTGTACCTATTTAATGCATTACCTGTGGAAATCCCTCAGAGCCAATTCAGAGAATGGGACAAATGTATATCTAGGTTTGTGTGGAACTCAAAGAAGCCACGAATAAAATACGCTATTCTCCAATTACCAAGGGACAGCGGAGGTTTGGCTTTACCTTGTCTTAGGCATTATTATATCGCAGCCCAGTTGAGGCCGCTTGTCCTCTGGTGTGATGAGTCCTATGTGGCGAGGTGGAAGGGTTTGGAGCTTTCCCTGACTGAAGTGCCATTACAGTCAGTACTAGGCTGTGCACATTGTGCTAAAACAACTATACAGCTAGGAAATTTTTGCTTGTGTTCATCTATTAAAATATGGCTGCAAGTTGTAAAGATGTTTCATCTCCAAAGACAAGTTAAAATCCTGGGATGGCCACTGTGTGACCCACACTTTGCACCAGCAGTCCATGATTTTAGATTTAAGCAATGGTCCCAATTAGGTTTAAGAGTCCTTAGCAGTATCATTTCTAAAGGCCAGATGGACAGTTTCCAGAATCTTTCACTCAGATTTGGTCTTGGTAAACATGACTTTTTCAGATATCTCCAACTACGCCATTATTTTGTTAAGGAAATACAATGTGTCTCATCTGGAAATCCCTCCAACCTAGTTCAGGTCTTTGTTGATATCTACAAAGGGTGTAATAACAAAAAAAATTGTAGGAAGAATTTATAAGATTCTGAATTCAACTAATAACGGAATGTATCTTCATGTGAAAAACCAATGGGATAAAGATTTGAAAGTTGAAATACCAGAAGAACTTTGGTTGGAGGGATGGAAGTCTCAAAATTGTACAACAAACTCGCCTATCTGGAGAGACTTCTGCTGGAACAGTTTGGTTCATTTTTTCATTACTCCTATTAGGAAATCAAAAGTCATGGGAATTCAGTTCTCTTGCTGGAAGGAATGTGGATCTATCGAAGCAGATCAAGTTCATATATTTTGGTCATGCCCTGCCATTGTTCGTTTTTGGAAGGAGGTAATAAGCATGATTCACTCAGTACTGGGTATTCATTTGGTCCTGTCATTTTGCTCGTTGTTCCTCTGTGTCTCTCCAAAAGGATTAGGTCAAATGGACTTGTACCTACTAAGGATTATTCTTGTTGCGGCAAAGAAAGCCATCACTAAGTGTTGGCTCAAAAAAGACATTCCTTCAATGTCTCTCCTAATGCAAATTGTGACACACATAAGAACAATGGAACTTATAACATTCCGCCTTCACCTACAAAGAAAAGTACTGGAAAAGATGGGACTGTTTTGTACAATCCATGGACACTGACAATGTTGACGAACTGTAAAAAAAAAATCTTCTTTTTGTTTGTACTCCTGTGCCTGCCCACATTTGTTGTTTATGTATGCCATAAAACTTCTCTAAAAATAAAAAGTAAAAAAATAAATAAATAAATAAATAAAAAAGACAGTAAGTTTTAAGCTGGGACCAGTTTTTTCTTACCAACCATACCTCAGTAGACCAAACTACTCAACCCACTGCTGCCTGCCCCAAGTCAGTCAGTTCCACCCACCTGGAAGAACTGACATTACATAAGGATTAAACAAAGAGAAGATACCAGTCTCAAGATATTTTGTCTCCGATGCACTTACCGAGTCTGCGGGCTCGCGCCGCAGCGGGCCACTCACACCACCCCACTCTCTGTTGTGTGGAGCTGCGGCCAACCCTGGCAACAGGTCCAGGAACTACGCTCGCTGTTTTGATGCGGAGCGCTCTGGCAGCCCGCAAGGATAGAACCGTTCTCTTCTTCTTTCCCGTCTTCAATCTTGTCCAGTTCGTCCGATGTTAAATCTTTATGCCGTTGCTTTTGCTGTTCTTCTCGTTTGCTCTCCTCCTCTTTCCATTCCTCAAATGTTTTATTTTGATCAAAAATATCCAAATTCACTTGGAAATCCATGTTTTATTGTGTCTCTGTCATTCACCTGTCAAAACACAGCTGATCTGCACCAACTGATTTGTGTGTTGCTATGGTGACGACCAGAGCGGAATGATTATAACAGTAACTTAACTCGCCGAACTACGTGTGCGTATACATGAAAATAATGCACGTCAGTTAGACATGGAATTCTCACTGACTGTGGTATAAAGTAAAAGTAATGATCAGAATGAAAGATGAACAGCCAAGACTGTCAGGATCAAATGTGACAATTTAGACCATATTTGAGTGCTTTGGAACAAATGTCTACTTACTGAAATATCCATCCATCCATCCATTTTCTTCCGCTTTATCCAGAGTCGGGTCACGGGGGCAGCAGCTCAAATTATGCATTTTTAAAGCTGACAAAAGATCACATATAGTGCATAATTATATTTTTTTATTAATATATATTTGTGCAGCCACACTGCTCTGTGCACAGCTGGTCCTTTCAGATCTCAGAAGTTAACCATTGAAGATCTTGATTAGTACTTAGCTGACAGACTGCTTTGGAACACCAGGAGCTTCACGCCTTTACCCGTCAGGTGCTGGGGTTACATCAGGAAGGACAACCAGTGTAAAACCTGTGCCAAATCCCAATGCGGATCTCCACTGGTGACCCTGTGCAACTGGGGGCAGCTGAAACAAGAATAAAATAAAATAACTTATAAATATTAGTTGCCTTTTTTCACTATTTTTCAAAGGGTTGAGACAATGTACTAAAATGTTTGCACAGCAGAGAACGTATACATTGAATTGATATTTTACAGCCTGAGTGCAAATTACTGATCACACAGAATTACTGTTATTTTCTTGGGAAAACAGCTTCCAAAATTTGCAATGGCAATGTTTAACTGGGCATAATAGGCTCCATCAACCCCTTTAAAGGATCAACAACTTCATGAATAATGAAAACCATTTGAAATCTGCTTTGCCAGCAACTGGGTGCAGCAGCTGATTCCAAGCAATAAATGAGCCAGCAGTTCACCTTGTGCAGTGAATAACACTGATTCATGTGAGCTCAGAAACAAGTAGTTCAGCAGACTGGTTTCGACAAATCATCAACTCTGACCTGCAGCGTCTGTAGTCATGTCCTGCCTCCATGTGATTTGACACATGGCCCATATATGCATAATTTGGATGTATACATTTGCTTTCCTGCATCAGCGGATACATGTGTGTTGAGCACTTGCAGTTCCGGTTTGGGTAGGTCCGCTGATCCTGGTGAACAGTGTCTAGTTTTATCTCTTGTGTTTTATGTTCGAAGCGAGCCGGGGACACAAGCAGCCCTTTGTGGCCTAGAGGTGGCTGGTCGTGCTCCAAACTGGCCCACGCAGCTGTTCACCACTGTTGGACATTTCCGTGTGAGTGTATTTGCCATGAGAACACGCATGCCTTGATGTACTGTATGTCAGTTGTGAGTATATTTGAAGGCTGTGTTCACTACGAAATCCTCAGTGTCAGTTCAAGTTGCACAGTTAAAAATGAACACAATTCGTGAATTTGTAGTCAGATCCATAAGTAGTTGGACCACAGCACAATTTTTATAATTTCATCTCTGTACAACATCACAATCAAATCTGTTGAAATTATTTTTATGGCACGAAATCACAGCATAAGTCACCCCAAGGTACTTCACAATGAGTACATTTTAAGCCGTACCACCTCCCTCAAGAGTGTTTTGATTGTAGGAAGAAACCTCAAGCAGACCTGACTCAGTGGAGTGGCCATCTGCTTTGTCCATACTAACAGAAAAAATCAAATCAATTTTATTTATATAGCGCCAAATCACAACAAACAGTTGCCCCAAGACGCTTTATATTGTAAGGCAAGGCCATACAATAATTATGGAAAAACCCCGATGGTCAAAACGACCCCCTGTGAGCAAGCACTTGGCGACAGTGGGAAGGAAAAACTCCCCTTTTAACAGGAAGAAACTTCCAGCAGAACCAGGCTCAGGGAGGGGCAGTCTTCTGCTGGGACTGGTTGGGGCTGAGGGAGAGAACCAGGAAAAAGACTTGCTGTGGAGGGGAGCAGAGATCAATCACTAATGATTAAATGCGGAGTGGTGCATACAGAGCAAAAAGAGAAAGAAACACTCAGTGCATCATGGGAACCCCCCCAGCAGTCTAAGTCTATAGCAGCATAACTAAGGGATGGTTCAGGGTCACCTGATCCAGCCCTAACTATAAGCTTTAGCAAAAAGGAAAGTTTTAAGCCTAATCTTAAAAGTAGAGAGGGTGTCTGTCTCCCTGATATGAATTGGGAGCTGGTTCCACAGGAGAGGAGCCTGAAAGCTGAAGGCTCTGCCTCCCATTCTACTCTTACAAACCCTAGGAACTACAAGTAAGCCTGCAGTCTGAGAGCGAAGCGCTCTATTGGGGTGATATGGTACTATGAGGTCCCTAAGATAAGATGGGACCTGATTATTCAAAACCTTATAAGTAAGAAGAAGAATTTTAAATTCTATTCTAGAATTAACAGGTAGCCAATGAAGAGAGGCCAATATGGGTGAGATATGCTCTCTCCTTCTAGTCCCTGTCAGTACTCTAGCTGCCAGCCTAGAGGAAATAAATGCATGAATTAGTTTTTCAGCATCACTCTGAGACAAGACCTTTCTAATTTTAGAGATATTGGGTAAATGCAAAAAAGCAGTCCTACATATTTGTTTAATATGCGCATTGAATGACATATCCTGATCAAAAATGACTCCAAGATTTCTCACAGTATTACTAGAGGTCAGGGTAATGCCATCCAGAGTAAGGATCTGGTTAGACACCATGTTTCTAAGATTTGTGGGGCCAAGTACAATAACTTCAGTTTTATCTGAGTTTAAAAGCAGGAAATTAGAGGTCATCCATGTCTTTTTGTCTGTAAGACAATCCTGCAGTTTAGCTAACTGGTGTGTGTCCTCTGGCTTCATGGATAGATAAAGCTGGGTATCATCTGCGTAACAATGAAAATTTAAGCAATGCTGTCTAATAATACTGCCTAAGGGAAACATGTATAAAGTGAATAAAATTGGTCCTAGCACAGAACCTTGTGGAACTGCATAATTAACCTTAGTCTGTGAAGAAGATTCCCCATTTACATTAACAAATTGTAATCTATTAGATAAATATGATTCAAACCACCGCAGCACAGTGCCTTTAATACCTATGGCATGCTCTAATCTCTGTAATAAAATTTTATGGTCAACAGTATCAAAAGCAGCACTGAGGTCTAACAGAACAAGCACAGAGATGAGTCCACTGTCTGAGGCCATAAGAAGATCATTTGTAACCTTCAATAATGGTGTTTCTGTACTATGATGAATTCTAAAACCTGACTGAAACTCTTCAAATAGACCATTCCTCTGCAGATGATCAGTTAGCTGTTTTACAACTACCCTTTCAAGAATTTTTGAGAGAAAAGGAAGGTTGGAGATTGGCCTATAATTAGCTAAGATAGCTGGGTCAAGTGATGGTTTAATTACTGCCACCTTAAAAGCCTGTGGTACATAGCCAGCTAATAAAGATAGATTGATCATATTTAAGATTGAAGCATTAATTAATGGTAGGGCTTCCTTCAGCAGCCTGGTAGGAATGGGGTCTAATAGACATGTTGATGGTTTGGAGGAAGTAACTAATGAAAATAACTCAGACAGAACAATTGGAGAGAAAGAGTCTAACCAAATACCGGCATCACTGAAAGCAGCCAAAGATAACAATATGTTTTTGGGATGGTTATGAGTAATTTTTTCTCTAATAGTTAAAATTTTATTAGCAAAGAAAGTCATGAAGTCATTACTAGTTAAAGTTCAAGGAATACTCGGCTCAATAGAGCTCTGACTCTTTGTCAGCCTGGCTACAGTGCTGAAAAGAAACCTGGGGTTGTTCTTATTTTCTTCAATTAGTGATGAGTAGTAAGATGTCCTAGCTTTACGGAGGGCTTTTTTATAGAGCAACAGACTCTTTTTCCAGGCTAAGTGAAGATCTTCTAAATTAGTGAGACGCCATTTCCTCTCCAACTTACGGGTTATCTGCTTTAAGCTGCGAGTTTGTGAGTTATACCACGGAGTCAGGCACTTCTGATTTAAGGCTCTCTTTTTCAGAGGAGCTACAGCATCCAAAGTTGTCTTCAGTGAGGATGTAAAACTATTGACGAGATACTCTATCTCACTCACAGAGTTTAGGTAGCTACTCTGCACTGTGTTGGTATATGGCATTAGAGAACATAAAGAAAGAATCATATCCTTAAACCTAGTTACAGCGCTTTCTGAAAGACTTCTAGTGTAATGAAACTTATTCCCCACTGCTGGGTAGTCCATCAGAGTAAATGTAAATGTTATTAAGAAATGATCAGACAGAAGGGAGTTTTCAGGGAATACTGTTAAGTATTCAATTTCCATACCATAAGTCAGAACAAGATCTAAGATATGATTAAAGTGGTGAGTGGACTCATTTACATTTTGAGCAAAGCCAATTGAGTCTAATAATAGATTAAATGCAGTGTTGAGGCTGTCATTCTCAGCATCTGTGTGGATGTTAAAATCGCCCACTATAATTATCTTATCTGAGCTAAGCACTAAGTCAGACAAAAGGTCTGAAAATTCACAGAGAAACTCACAGTAATGACCAGGTGGACGGTAGATAATAACAAATAAAACTGGTTTTTGGGACTTCCAATTTGGATGGACAAGACTAAGAGTCAAGCTTTCAAATGAATTAAAGCTCTGTCTGGGTTTTGGATTAATTAATAAGCTGGAATGGAAGATTGCTGCTAATCCTCCGCCTCGGCCCGTGCTACGAGCGTTCTGGCAGTTAGTGTGACTCGGGGGTGTTGACTCATTTAAACTAACATATTCATCCTGCTGTAACCAGGTTTCTGTAAGGCAGAATAAATCAATATGTTGATCAATTATTATATCATTTACTAACAAGGACTTAGAAGAGAGAGACCTAATGTTTAATAGACCACATTTAACTGTTTTAGTCTGTGGTGCAGTTGAAGGTGCTATATTATTTTTTTTTTCTTTTTGAATTTTTATGCTTAAATAGATTTTTGCTGGTTA
Source organism: Thalassophryne amazonica (assembly GCF_902500255.1). NCBI lineage: Eukaryota > Metazoa > Chordata > Actinopteri > Batrachoidiformes > Batrachoididae > Thalassophryne > Thalassophryne amazonica. The sequence goes on along the minus strand of NC_047110.1, from coordinate 95,049,794 downwards.
TTGGTGGTCTGGGAGCAGGCACCGTCTCTACGGGGATGGGGTAATGAGGGGATGGCAGGGGGAGAGAAGCTGCAGAGGTGTGTGTAAGACTACAACTCCGCTTTCTGGTCCCGACCCTGGATAGTCACGGTTTGGAGGATTTAAGAAAATTGGCCAGATTTCTAGAAATGAGAGCTGCTCCATCCAAAGTGGGATGGATGCCGTCTCTCCTAACAAGACCAGGTTTTCCCCAGAAGCTTTGCCAATTATCTATGAAGCCCACTTCATTTTTTGGACACCACTCAGACAGCCAGCAATTCAAGGAGAACATGCGGCTAAACATGTCACTCCCAATCCGATTGGGGAGGGGCCCAGAGAAAACTACAAAGTCCGACATTGTTTTTGCAAAGTTACACACCGATTCAATGTTAATTTTAGTGACCTCCGATTGGCGTAACCTATTACTGCCGACGTGAATTACAATCTTACCAAATTTACGCTTAGCCTTAGCCAGCAGTTTCAAATTTCCTTCAGTGTCGCCTGCTCTGGCCCCCGGAAGACATTTGACTATGGTTGCTGGTGTCGCTAACTTCACATTTCTCAAAACAGAGTCGCCAATAACCAGAGTTTGATCCTCGGCGGGTGTGTCACCGAGTGGGGAGAAACGGTTAGAAATGTCAACGGGTTGGCGGTGTACACAGGGCTTCTGTTTAGGGCTACGCTTCCTCCACACAGTCACCCAGTCGGCCTGCTTTCCCGGCTGCTCGGGATCTGCTGGAAGGGAAGTAACGGCGGCTAAGCTACCTTGGTCCGCACCGACTACAGGGGCCTGGCTAGCTGTAGAATTTTCCACGGTGCGGAGCCGAGTCTCCAATTCGCCCAGCCTGGCCTCCAAAGCTACGAATAAGCTACACTTATTACAAGTACCATTACTGCTAAAGGAGGCCGAGGAATAACTAAACATTTCATACCCAGAGCAGAAAAGTGTGGGAGAGACAGGAGAAGCCGCCATGCTAAACCGGCTAAGAGCTAGTAGCTGCGCTAAGCTAGCGGATTCCTAAAAACACACAAAGTGAATAATGTGTAAATAATTGAGGTGATTCAGCAGAGGGAGTGTTTTAGTTAAGGCACGTGAAGATTACACTGTGAAACAAATCGTTATCTAGTTATCTAGATCAATCTAACTACACAGATTAAACAGCTAACAGATACAGAAAAACACCGCTGTGCTCCAGAACAGGAAGTGATACAGTACCGCAGTGAGAGCCAACCACCAGTTAGCAGTTGATTCAAAAAAGAAAAGAAAAGCACAGAAAGGAATTGTCCAGCATGCAATGACAGAAGTGTTGCAGCTAAGCAACCATACATATATAGAGTCCAGTAATCACAAACGCCCATGGTTCCAAAGACAACCAAGAGGTGAAGAGCAGAGTCCCAGTAAAATGGGTGACAAGTGGCCAGACAGTGTTTGTACTGATGCCAGACCAGTCATGAAAATGGACCTCCAGTTTTCATCCACATGATGATCCCCTAACACAGGAGTATTCAACTCCAGTCTTCGAGGGCTGGTGTCCTGCAACCTTTAGATGTGTCTCTGCTTTAACACACCTGAGTCACTTAATGGTGTCATTAGAAGCATTCTGGAGAACTTGACTGCATAGTGAGGAGGTAATTCAGCCATTTGATTCAGATGTGTTGCAAAACAGTTCACGAAACGAACATACAGGAAATGCTGTTGGTGCACAGGACAGGAGGGTCTCCAGCACAAATACAACTCCCATCTCTGGGTGGAGCTGCACCTTAAACAGAGAGAAAAAACAGAATCAGGCATCAGAAAGACAAGAAATACTGTATAATTTGCCAGCATTAATCAACAAGAAAAACAGAAGAAAATTAATTTTGGATGAACAAGTCAAATCCATGGAGGCCCCATCTTTCAACTTAAGGAAATTGGCAGCAAATCAAAAAAAAAAAAAAAAAAACCTGCTACTAACATCTTGGTACCAAATACAACAGTGCACCTTCACGCGTCTTGTGGACTCCAAGCCTTTAGCGGTCAGGGTTGTTTTGTTAGTGAATGGGGGATCTACACAATATTAGGCAGGCCATCACACTGTTATGGCTTCAAATATAGATAGTCAAGGCAGAACCATTTGGACTTTTTTGGGATAAGCAACCCCAACATCATGTGTCAAGGTGCATGAGTGTGCTTCATTGCAGTGTCAGACTCCAGTTCAATACGTCATCACTCATTTGTCCTCTAGCACTTTCTCACTCCTTGCAGACATGCTGTGTCAGTTTGCCTCAGTTTGATCCCATAAAGCTGTGCTTGAAAATCCCACAGTTAAGTTGTCTGTGACACAGCATTCACACGTTGGCAATGTGTGGCAGACGGTAAACCAGATCTTCCAGTTTTTCTTCAAAGGGTGTTGGGAAAACCCCTCCATCAGTGGTCTTACCTGATGGGGCCAAGACATTCAGGACTCCAAGATCCCCACTGGAGCACTTGCACTGGTCATTAAAAGTCATCTTTGTAACCACTGCCACCTTGTTTCTACTTATTCAGAGCCGCTGTATGTTTTATCACACCCATGAGATCTTGTTTATGCAGCTGAGATTTTTTTTTTTTTTCCCCCATTGTCCTGTTTGAACTTGTTTGATAGATACCATGATTAAAAGTTGTTTCCTTGGCACCAGAACATGGTCAAATTGAAGGAGAATTGCAACACCGGAAGCAGAGCAGCTTCAGTCCTGAATGTCATTTATTGTTAGCTGTGTTGTGGTTCTGTTGCATGTTTTCTGAAATTTTCCAGTTTTACATGTGCCATGTTGGAAGGGTGACTGTGTCTGGCAGGGTTTGAACATGAATAAGTATGAGTTTTGTTCAAATTTAGGAAAAACATCTTAGAGCGGTTGAGGGTCAAAGTGATTTGATTTGGAGAAAAATCGAAAGTCAAAGTCACAGGTCAAAGTCCAATTTTAGGCTCATTGCTTATTATTACTTAAAGCTATATGGCCACCTAAATTTCACTAAACTGACAAACATTTAGTTTCTGCGGAAATCCAAGCATTATAATGTCAAGTTTATTTTAGAAATGTCTTGTAAAATTGCAGCTCTTTTTACATACTTTTACATTCCATAACAAATATTTAATTACCAGAGGTCAAAGTATGGCTATCTGGTATTGCGAAGACTTTGTGTCCATCCGCAAGTCCATTCCTGTTACTGCCAAGATCTTCAAATTCACACAGAACATTCTTGGGACACAGACCTTAGACAATTTCAAAGATGACTAAACTAACCAACATTTTTTATAAATGTAACTATTGCATTCTTTCTAACATTTAAATTCTCTCTAAACATTTCAGTTGTTGAAATTATTATTAAGTAGTATTAGTATGAAAAAGTGTCTTCAAAAGTGGACCTTTAATCGAGGGCTGTTGTGGGGACCCCTCCTCCCATGCCCCCTTCCTGCATGGATTCGCCCCTGACTTGCTGTTTGAACAGAAGAATAGATAACGTTTATTTATGCAGAAAACACGACCAGATTGACGGGTAAGAAAGTTTCATCAGCGTTTTTTACCTCATGTCATCCTCAGAAAGACTTGGGTGCATTTGGGTGACCGCTTCACTGCGCTTTGAGAAACAACTGTTTTTCAACTCTGTGCTCACAGCTCACTGAAGGACAGCGAGGTGGGCAGTTCAGACCATCCCCCTGCATCTTGTTGGGACACCTGTTTTAAAGCTGCGATCGACCCACAATATAAAAATAATATTAACGCACAGTGACTCAGAGAAGTAACTTTAATCTGATTACTGATTTGGAAAGATTAACACAGGAGATTACTTGTTACTGAAAAAAGCAGTCAGATTAGAGTAACATGTTACTGGTGTCACCGACCCAACGGTCCCCCTAAAAATGACTTTAGAAGGATATAAGAGGTTTTACCTTTATAATCCGATGGCTAATAATCCCATTAATCCATTTGACTGCTTTGGGTGAAGAGACTCCATCTCAGATATGCTGCTGTGGTCCAAAATGATGCAAGCGCAGATGCAAAGGGCGGACTGATTTTTAGGGGCGGGCCGATCAGTCTGCTACACCGACATCACTGTCCATGTCATAAACAAACCGCAATGCATGTCCACTTTCCCATCACTTCCTCACTTTTTCTTTGTATTTTCACTTTGTTTGCATTCAATTTGCCCCAAAACCCATTGAAAATGCTGTGGTTTGTCCCCTGGTAGTAGAGAAATTGCATCATATGCGTCATATTTTACAAACAAGTCTGCGCTGCCCAATTAATAGGCAGCAGGTGTTGAACCCTTGTAGTTTATGCTAGTATTGTAAAGCATTTGAGCTGAGGTTTTTTGTTTTTTTTTTTGCCATGAGAGTATTAAAAACATTTATTGTTAATAAGAGCTGTAAGCGCTGAATGTCAATCTGCAGTCAAAGTCAGAGCAACATGTCAGCTGCAGTGTCACAGTGTGCATGATTGTGTCTCCCTCTCCTTCACCTGATTTCCTGTATGTTGACACCAGCTTTTTCCTCAGCACAGCTTTACTGTTTTGGAACACCAAGTGACTCATTAATTACTCCTCAAAGAAGCCATCAGAGAAGCCGCCGCAGTGCCACGTGCTGTGTTGGCAGTTGAGTGTGGAGAAGACAAGAATGTGCAGCACCACCCCCCACCACACACACACACACACACACACACACACACACACAAAACAAGAGGATTTCTGGATGCTGTTACACATTTTTTGAAGGAATAAAGTTTTTTTTTTTTTTTTTTGTCCATTTAACTTCTTGTCACTCTTATTGGTTGTTTTCCAAGTTAAATGTGTTATGTTAGCATTTTAACAAGATATCTTCAGAGCACCGCATCAGATTTTGTTTAGCCTTGGCAAGTACGCTGGGCCTATGGATGGCAAGAATGAATTTGATTTCAGGAAAGATCAGTCAACTACCATGGAGAGAAATCAAGGTCAAATTTTCTACCTCATGGCAATACACAGGAAAATGGCAAATTTTATGGAAATGAGTTCATATAGGGTGGCGCGGTAGATTAGTGATTAGCACTATTGCCTCACAGCAAGAAGGTCATGGGATTGATTCCCACCTTTCTGTGTGGAGTTTGCATGTTCTCCCCATGTTTGCGTGGGTTCCCCCCAGCTGCTCCAGCTTCCTCCCACATCCAAAAACACGCAGGCTAGATGGATTGGAAACTTTAAATTGTCTGTAGGGGTGTGTGTGTGTGTGTGTGTGTGTGTGTGTGTGTGTGTGTGTGTGTGTGTGTGTGTGTGTGTGTGTGTGTGTGTGTGTGTGTGTGTGTGTGTGTGTGTGTGTGTGTGTGTGTGTTTGACTATATGTGGCCCTGCAACAAACTCCTCGGGGCCTATCCACTCTGGGATATACAACCCCTGGCAAAAATTACGGAATCACCGGCCTCAGAGGATGTTCATTCAGTTGTTTAATTTTGTAGAAAAAAAGCAGATCACAGACATGACACAAAACTAAAGTCATTTCAAATGGCAAGTTTCTGGCTTTAAGAAACACTATAAGAAATCAGGAAAAAAAAAATGGTGGCAGTCAGTAACGGTTACTTTTTTAGACCAAGCAGAGGGAAAAAAATATGGAATCATGAAAAACAAAAGAACGCTCCAACACATCACTAGTATTTTGTTGCACCACCTCTGGCTTTTATAACAGCTTGCAGTCTCTGAGGCATGGACTTAATGAGTGACAAACAGTACTCTTCATCAATCTGGCTCCAACTTTCTCTGACTGCTGTTGCCAGATCAGCTTTGCAGTTTGGAGTCTTGTCATGGACCATTTTCTTCATCTTCCACCAAAGATTTTCAATTGAATTAAGATCCGGACTATTTGCAGGCCATGACATTGACCCTATGTATCATTTTGCAAGGAATGTTTTCACAGTTTTTGCTCTACGGCAAGATGCATTATCATCTTGAAAAATGATTTAATCATCCCCAAACATCCTTTCAATTGATAGGATAAGAAAAGTGTCCAAAATATCAACGTAAACGTGCATTTATTGATGATGTAATGACAGCCATCTCCCCAGTGCCTTTACCTGACATGCAGCCCCATATCATCAATGACTGTGGAAATTTACATGTTCTCTTTAGGCAGTCATCTTTATAAATTTCATTGGAACGGCACCAAACAAAAGTTCCAGCATCATCACCTTGCCCAATGCAGATTCGAGATTCATCACTGAATATGACTTTCATCCAGTCATCCACAGTCCACGATTGCTTTTCTTTAGCCCATTGTAACCTTGTTTTTTTCTGTTTAGGTGTTAATGATGGCTTTCATTTAGCTTTTCTGTATGTAAATCCCATTTCCTTTAGGCGGTTTCTTACAGTTTGGTCACTGACGTTGACTCCAGTTTCCTCCCATTCGTTCCTCATTTGTTTTGTTGTGCATTTTCGATTTTTGAGACATATTGCTTTAAGTTTTCTGTCTTGACACTTTGATGTATTCCTTGGTCTACCAGTATGTTTGCCTTTAACAACCTTCCCATGTTGTTTGTATTTGGTCCAGAGTTTAGACACAACTGACTGTGAACAACCAACATCTTTTGCAACATTGCATGATGATTTTCCCTCTTTTAAGAGTTTGATAATCCTCTCCTTTGTTTCAATTGACATCTCTCGTGTTGAAGCCATGGTTCATGTCAGTCCACTTGGTGCAACAGCTCTCCAAGGTGTGATCACTCCTTTTAAGATGCAGACTAATGAGCAGATCTGATTTGATGCAGGTGTTAGTTTTGGGGATGAAAATTTACAGGGTGATTCCATAATTTATTCCTCAGAACTGAGTGATTCCATATTTTTTTTTCCCTCTGCTTGGTCTAAAAAAGTAACCATTACTGACTGCCACAATTATTTTTCCTGATTTCCTATAGTGTTTCTTAAAGCCAGAAAGTTGCCATTTGAAATTACTTTAGTTTTGTGTCATGTCTGTGATCTGCTTTTTTTCTATAAAATTAAACAACTGAATGAACATCCTCTGAGGCCGGTGATTCCATAATTATTGCCAGGGGTTGTACTTCTTATTGGACGTGCTGTTGCTCTGCTCCATAAACATTTATTACAGATTATTAATAATCTAGGCACCTGTAGGTGATCTGTCTCCACTGCTGGCAACCTGATAATTTGAATGAATGAATGAATGAGTTTATTCGGCACACAATTCAACAATAAAACAAAAACAAAAAAAAAACTGATAACAAAGCAACTTTACAAAAGTCCTGCGTGGCCGAAAGGGTGAGGGCAGAAGCAGAGCTTATAAATACCCACCCCTTATACTAAAAAATAACAAACATATACACACAAACAAAATTTCATAAATACATATCTACACAATCCACACACACACACACACACATATACATGTATACACATACATACGCACACACAATGACAATACCAAAAAAAAAAAAAAAAATGCAAACTTAGTCAATGAACTCAAAATTACAAAATATAACCAGACAATACTGGCACACAACACACAAACCCGAAAGTAATAACAAGACCTAAGTTTTCAACTATAGCATGCAATTTTGTTATTCTTGTAATGTCTTTTAAAGCCTACTAACGTACCAAGTACTTTAATGTTGTCGGGACAGTTGTTCCAGATGTTAACACCTTTGACAAATACACAATGACTTTTTGAAGTAGTTCGGATCCTTGATTTTTCAAACAATAAAATTCCTCTCAAATTATAACTGGAGTCCCTCAGTTTAAACAGATCCTGGACATGTTGTGGCAGCAGTTTATTTTTAACTTTATATATAATTTGTATTGTGAAGTAATCAACCAAGTCCCAGAATTTTAGAATATGCAAACAGGCAAACAATGGATTCGTTGGCTCACAATGTGATTTGTTACAAATCATTCTTACAGCTTTCTTTTGCAACAAAAATATTGGATTAGTATTAGTTTTATATGTATTTCCCCATACCTCAATACAATAGGTCATGTATGGAACGAGCAATGAGTGATATAAAATAGTTAATGAGTGTTGGGAAATTAAATCTTGTGCTTTATGCAGAATTGCAATGGCTTTTGACATTTTGGATTTAACAAAATTAATATACATTTTCCAGCTCAGTTTATCATCAATAACAACACCAAGAAATTTTGTATCAGTTACAGTTTCAATTTCAATATCATTTAATAATAAATTTCTGCAGGAAATCCTGGACTTGTTTCCAAATATAATACACTTTGTCTTACCAAAGTGGAGCGATAATTTGTTTGAATCAAACCATTGTTTAAACTTCTGTAGTTCCTTCTCCATCATGTCCAAGGTCTGTCCCAAGTGATCCCCACTACAAAACACAGTCGTATCATCAGCAAACAAAATCCATCTGACGGACTTGGAAACCAAACATATGTCATTAATATACAGAAGAAACAACGGCCCCAGTACTGAACCCTGGGGCACCCCACAAGTAATTTTTATGGGTTCAGATTTTGCCCCACCAATATGTACACACTGATATCTGTTGTATAAATAGCTAACTATCCAATCATATGCCAGTTCCCTGATACCATAGCACTGCAGTTTGTCCAATAGCACAGTGTGGTCTATAGTATCAAATGCTTTCTGTAAATCAAAAAAAACCCCAACAATATATTGCTTATTTTCAATTGCATTTGTAATCTGTTCAACAAAATCAATTACAGCCAGTGAAGTAGTGCGATTTTTTCTAAAACCATATTGCTGTTCACTAAGTATGTGATGTTTAGTTATGAAACCATATAACCTCTTTAAAAATACCTTTTCAAGAATTTTTGAAAATTGTGGCAGGAGTGAGATTGGTCTATAATTTGAGAAGACATGTTTGTCTCCAGATTTAAACAGCGGTATCACTTTAGCCAATTTCATTCTGAAAGGAAATTTCCCAGTCATTAGTGACAGGTTACAAATATACGTAAAGGGTCTAACAATACAATCAATAATATTTGTAATCAAAGACATATCAAAACTATCACTATCAATTGATCTTTTCCCCTTGAAGTTACGAACAATATAAATTATTTAATATTCATCAGTTTCTTTAATGACCATTGAATCCTGAATTTTATTAATTGTGTTACAGTAATCGAAAGAACGCAGTCCAGAAGACACAATCGAATCAGCTAAATTTTTACCCACATTTACAAAGTAATCATTAAAATAATCTGCTATAGCTTTATTTTCCTTAACAACTGTACCAGTACTTGTGTAAAAAAGGGCAGGATATTCATTAACACCTTTTCTCTTATTTATGACTTCATTTAAAATCTTCCAAGTACCCTTAATGTTTGTTTTATTTTTTCCAATAAATCACTATAATACTGCCTTTTACAAGATTGCATAATATTAGTTAGCTTATTTTTATATGTCTTATATATTTTCTCAGCATCAAATTTTCTTAGTTTTAAGAATTGCTTGTACATAAATTTTTTTCTTTTTACATGCATTTTGCAGTCCCTTAGTAATCCATGGTTTGTCAACATTATGCTTATTTCCAACATTTGATACCAAAGGGCAGTGTTTATCATATAAATTAGAAATAATAGAAATGAATGACTCATAGGATTGATCAATATCCTCAATGTAAATGTCACTCCAGTTTTGATCTCTTAAGTCCATTCTAAGATTTTCTGAAGTCTCCTCTGTTATTTTCCTCTTGAAATTTGTACTTTCAGTGTGGTCAGTTTTGTCAATTAAAGAATTCAAAACTACAAAAAACGGCAAATGATCACTGATATCACTAATAAGTAATCCCCCCTCTAAATTCCCCACGGTAACATTTGTAAGTATATTATCAATAAGTGTCGCTGTGTTCGCAGTTATCCTAGTTGGATGAGTAATTACTGGATACATTCCCAAACAAAACACAGAATTGATGAATTCAGTTATATGTATTTCACCGTGAGGATTTAAGAAGTCAATGTTGAAATCTCCACAAACAAATACAGACTTATTTTTAATAGTGTTGTACATCTCAATCAACTTTCCCACAAAGATTTTTATGTTTGATCCTGGTGCTCTGTAAACACAACTTACAATTATGTTTTTTGATTTTTCGCATTTAATTTCCAAAGTGACACATTCCATGACGTTTTCCAAAGAGAAACACATATTTTGAATGATTTCACAGTAATAAGCAGATTTAACATAAAGTGCGACACCACCACCCCGTTTGTTCATTCTATTTATTGGGAAGAAATCATAACCCTCAAACTGGACAATATCCATATGCTCCTCTTTCAACCACGTCTCAGAAATTGCGATAACTGAAAACTGTTTATTTGCGCTATTTAAACAATCCTGAATGTTTGACAAGTTCATGGGAAGACTTCTGCTATTAAAATGTATGATGGAGAATGTCCCATTTAACACAGTAAGTTTGCTAAATTGTTCCTCAGAAAAATAATTGCAATGATGAGTAATATTTTTAGGAAAAAAAACAATCCGGATCTATATTATATTCAATATTATGAAATCTATGTTAAGTGTAATCAAAATTTTTTAAGTGGAGCTCCTGTGCAGGAGTAAATTGATAAGAATCAGTTGTCATAAAGATAAAAAAAAAATTGTGATCCACAAACCAAAAATGCAGCTAAACAAAGTCTAGCTGCTACTTGTAGATGTAAATATATATTTGTGACATACATTTTTGAAAAAAAATGTGTCCCATAGCGAAAGAAAACAAACAAATCAAGAAATTTACTACAAATAAATGAAAAAGAACCAATAATAAGCATTGTCCTCCTTAGGAAGCAGTCACTTAAATTTGTCCAGATCCGAGAGCTCTCTTATTATCATAACTTTTGCTTCCTCCGGAGATCCATTTAATTTAATCCATACTTTACAGTTCCTGGTCCAAGTTGCTTGTATTTTTTCTGTTTATTTAGAGCTCTGGCTTGCCTTGCAATATCTGCATTCTTCTTTGTCAAATGTTCATTTACGTACACTTCAGTGTACGTAAATGCTGCAGCAGCCCTGGCATATGATCTATATTTAATATTCAATCCTGACACAATCACCTCATCCATCCTAATATGCTGCTCCAATTCATCCACACGGTTTTCCAAAATCTGTATTTTATTGTCTTTCTCCAGCAGCATTTTTCTGAGTTCTCTGACTTCCTTTAATAAACCAAGCAGTTCTGTTTGCTTTTTTACCACTCCACTTAGTTCCTCAGACATGAAATTCAGAGACTGTTTAATTTCATCTAAGTCTTCACCACTTATGGTCTTTTTCGGCATGATGAGCAGTTATAAGAGAAGGCTTTACCTTAGTCCACCGCGCCGCAACTGCACCGTTCCACAGTGAAAGGCCTGTCCCAATGTTTGGCCACCACTGGGGGGCTGGCTGAGGCCCAGCGCCTCGCTGACTCGTTGATTAGCTGCCGCTGGAGGCCCATCGCGGCCCAATGTCAACCGGCTGGCTATCGTTGGAGGCCCGTCTCCGCTCGATGTTAGCTGGTTAGCTATCGTTGGAGGCCCGTCTCCGCTCGATGTTAGCTGGTTAGCTACCGCTGGATGGACGTCTCCGCTCGATGTTAGCTGGTTAGCTACCGCTGGATAGACGTCTCCGCTCGATGTTAGCTGCCGCTGGAGGCCCGTCTCCGTTCGATGTTAGCTGCCGCTGGAGGCCCGTCTCTGCTTGCTGTTAGCTGGTTAGCTGCCGCTGGAGGGACGTCTCGGCCCGATGTCAACCGGCTGGCTATCGCTGGAGGCCCATCTCCGCTCGATGTCAGCTGATTTCCGCAATGGCTACAGATAAAAAGACACTGACCTGCAAAAAACAGAACAGGAGTTATTTCTTTTTGCCCCATTAAGAGCCTGCAGCTATTCTCTTTCATCGCATTTCTCTTTCTTCACCTTCTACTCCTTTATCAATGTTATCTCAAGCCTTCAGTTAATTCAAAATGCTGCAGCTAGAGTACTGACGGGGACTAGAAGGAGAGAGCATATTTCACCCATATTGGCCTCTCTTCATTGGCTCCCTGTTAATTCTAGAATAGAATTTAAAATTCTTCTTCTTACTTATAAGGTTTTGAATAATCAGGTCCCATCTTATCTTAGGGACCTCATAGTACCATATCACCGCAATAGAGCGCTTCGCTCTCAGACTGCAGGCTTACTTGTAGTTCTTGGGTTTTTACGAGTAGAATGGGAGGCAGAGCCTTCAGCTTTCAGGCTCCTCTCCTGTGGAACCAGCTCCCAATTCGGATCAGGGAGACAGACACCCTCTCTACTTTTAAGATTAGGCTTAAAACTTTCCTTTTTGCTAAAGCTTATAGTTAGGGCTGGATCAGGTGACCCTGAACCATCCCTTAGTTATTGCTGCTATAGACTTAGACTGCTGGGGGGTTCCCATGATGCACTGAGTGTTTCTTTCTCTTTTTGCTCTGTATGCACCACTCTGCATTTAATCATTAGTGATTGATCTCTGCTCCCCTCCACAGCATGTCTTTTTCCTGGTTCTCTCCCTCAGCCCCAACCAGTCCCAGCAGAAGACTGCCCCTCCCTGAGCCTGGTTCTGCTGGAGGTTTCTTCCTGTTAAAAGGGAGTTTTTCCTTCCCACTGTCGCCAAGTGCTTGCTCACAGGGGGTCGTTTTGACCGTTGGGGTTTTTCCGTAATTATTGTATGGCTTTGCCTTACAATATAAAGCGCCTTGGGGCAACTGTTTGTTGTGATTTGGCGCTATATAAATAAAATTGATTTGATTTGATCTCTTCTATTTTTACCCAAGGCCATCAAATATGGCCATTGGGTATTGCGAAGGCTTTTCGTCCGTACATCCGTCTGTCCATCTGTCTGTGCTCAGTGTACGTTCACTCCTATTACTGCCAGATTCTTGAAATTCACAGGAAACATTCTTGGGACACAGACTTTGGACAAGTTCAAAGATGACTAACCTTGATGTATATTAAGCAGTGTTGCCAACTCCTCATTAAGAAAAATAGCTGTTGGCTGTCCTAAAAGTCACCAGAAGTCACTAAATGACATCATCATCTAATTTGCATATTATTTGCATAGTATGATGTCACAGATCCCTTTCCCACAGTCCCTTCGGCTGCTCCCTTGTTTGCACTCGGGGTCGCCACAGCAAATCCAAGGTGGATCTGCATGTTGAATTGGTACAGGTTTTACGCCGGATGCCCTTCTTCACGCAACTCCACATTACATGGAAAAATGTGGCAGGGTGGGATTTGAACCCGGAACCTTCTGCACTGAAACCAAGTGCATTAACCACTTGCTGTTGGCAAAAAAAAAAATGTTGTGGGAGAGACCATTGAATACATTATCAACATTTTAATATTGTTTGGTAAATTCCATATTCATAAATGTAGAGTATTGAAGTGGAATTTACATGGACTTCTGGCTGAATTTGAACAATATACAAGCAGTATTAACCCTCTGGGGCCAATGCCGTCGTATACGATGGCTAAGACCAAGCTTTACTAAATTATAAACAACTTTTGAATGATATGAGATAGAAACTTACTTTTTTGCTGAAAAGTTAACTCCACGGACTTTCGATCCAGCCATCGGCCATCTTTGTACTCCTCATAGAAGCTGTGTGATGACGTGCGCAATGTGAGTGTCCAATCGGAATTGGTTCACCGTCACATGGTTTTCCAAAATCCAATCGTAGGGCAGATTTACCTCACGTGAAAAGCCAAAGATCATTTTCAGGAGTGATATGTTACTAGTTGGCCCGTTTGAATAGCCCCCTTGGTGCTCCAATGAGTACATACTATTAGTACATACTCAGTGTGCCCTGCGCCATTACGCACAGCGATCAGTGAAAGCAGGGACACAAGGAGAGCCTCTGATGACAATCTCATGTGCTCAAACAAAGAGTGTGTAACTATCAGGATTGCTCCAATAGTTTGCATGTGAATGTTACTGGATAACTCTGTTGCTTTCTCTGCATAAAGCACTGTTTACCATATCAATGGACAACAAAACCCATAGACCATTTTGTATATACAGTGGGAAAAAATAAGTATTTGACCCTCTGTCAGTTTTGCAGGTTTTCCCAGCTACAAAAAATGGAGAGGTCTGTCATTTTTATCGTAGGTACACTTCAACTGTGAGAGACAGAATCTAAAAATAATCCAGTATGATTTTTAAATAATTAATTTGCATTTCATTGCATAAAATAAGTATTTGACCCCCTAGAAAAACAGAGCTTAACAACTGGTACAGAAACATTTGTCTGCCATTACAGAGGTCAGACATTTCCTGTAACAGGGATTTTGGTCCACTCCTCCATACAGATCTTCTCCAAATCTTTCAGGTTTGGAGTTTCAGCCCCCTCCAAAGATTTTTTTATTGAGTTCAAGTCTGGAGACTGGCCAGGCCACTCCAGGACCTTGAAATGCTTCTTACGGAGCCCCTCCTTAGTTGCCCTGGCTGTGTGTTTGGGGTCATTGTCATGCTGGAAGACCCAGCCATGACCCTTCTTCAACGCTCTTACTGAGGGAAAGAGGTTGTTTGCCAAAATCTCGCAATACATGGCCCCATCCATCCTCCCTTCAATATTGTGCAGTCGTCCTGTCCCCTTTGCAGAAGAGCACACCCAGAGTATTATGTTTCCACCCCCATGTTTCACGGTTGGGATGGTTTTCTTGGGGTTGTTCTCATCCTCTAAACATGGTAAGTGGAGTTGATTCCAAAAAGCTCTATTCTGGTCTCATCTGACCACATGACCTTCTCCCATGCCTCCTCTGGATCATCCAGATGGTCACTGGTGAACTTCAAACGGGCCTGGACATGTGCTGGCTTGAGCAGGGGGACCTTGCTGCCCTGCAGGATTTTAAACCATGACAGCATCATGTGTTACTAATGTAATCTTTGTGACTGTGGTCCCAGCTCTCTTCAGGTCATTGGCCAGGTCCCCCTGTGTAGTTCTGAGCTTTCTCAGAATCATCCTTACCCCACAAAGTGAGATCTTGCATGGAATCCCAGACCGAGGGAGACTGACAGTCATCTTGTGTTTTTTCCACTTTCTAATAAATAATCATAACAGTTGTCTTCTACCAAGCTGCTTGCCTGTTGTCCTGTAGTCCATCCCAGCCTTGTGCTGGCCTTCAGTTTTGTCCCTGGTGTCCTTAGACAGCTCTTTGGTCTTGGCTATGGTGGACAGGTTGGAGTGTGATTGATTGATTGTGTGAACAGGTGTCTTTTATGCAGGAAACAAGTTCAAACAGGTGCAATTAATACAAGTAAAGAGTGCAGAATAAGTGGGCTTCTTAAAGAAAAATTAACAGGTCTGTGAGAGCCAGAATTCTTGCTGGTTTGTAGGGAATTAAATACTTATTTTATGCAATAAAATGCAAATAAATTATTTACCAATCATACAATGTGATTTTCTGGATTTTTTTTATTTAAGATTCTGTCTCTCACAGTTGAAGTGTACCTACGATAAAAATTAGACTTTTTTTTTGGTGGGAAAACCTGCAAAACTGACAGGGGTCAAATTCTTATTTTCCCCACAGTATTGTTCAAAATGTGCATTTGTGTTTATTGTTTGAACCTTTTTGTTGTACAGTCATTCACACAAGACCTCAAATTACCTTTATAAAGTGTCAAAACAGTTTATTATAGTTTGCTGTGTGTTTTGAATAAATGTGTGTGGAAAATGATTTTTCGCTTTATTTTTCCTTGCCTATTTTTGATTGTAAACCTTTATTACACTTATAAAACACAACAAAAACATATATATTCTGAAAGCACAGGTTGTCCTGGAAAAAAAGAGACATAAAACGTGATTGTGGGATGCAGGAAGGGCTGTTAACAGCAATAATAAAACATTTATGCCAAGCGAGTGAACTGTCCAAAAAATGTCCTTGGACCCCAGAGGGTTTAAGCTTATAGACTCTCCCAAATGTCATAAAACTGTCACAATCTATAAGGATTTTTTTCAAGAGAATTAATGTTAAAGAATGCCTTTACTTTTGTTATTGTACAATTTACTTTTTCTGTCACTTTGTATTTATATTGATAATACTGTGTTATTGTGGCTCGTTTGTTCATTTGCTGTTTGTTTTACTGTTAATGTATTTGTTGAAAAAACGTGAGAAAAAAACACCTTAATAATATTGAACCATAAATAAACTTGATTGTTGGTTTATTTGTTTATTTTGCCATTAAAATTGTTATCACTTTCTAAAAATGACATAATTTCTCAAGGCCAGGGATCCTCAAAGTCTGGAGACTATTTTTAGACACAGCGCAGCAGGAGGTAAAAGCTGACTGAGTCCGAGTAAGGTTTGCCATTCAATGCGGGAACTAGATCTGACTAGATCTGAGTCGCCAAACACCAGAAAAGTCTCCAGTGATGCCAGGACAAGTAGCTAGAATTGTCGCTAGTCGCTTTTGAGAAAATAAGTCATCAAGAGGGTTTGGAAAGTCGCCAGATTTAGTGAGAAAGTCGCCAAGTTGGCAGCAATGATTTTAAGAGGTTAAAAAGTCACATTCTGTTTCAATCTGATCTGTTTTGTTTTTGAATGACACGGGTGACAGCCAATCAGAGTAGAGCTGTACCGTGACGTCAGTGGCTGGTCTCTTCAAAACTGCTTTGTTTTATGTGTTTATATACGTTTCTCATATATTATGTGAAAGCTAGCGAAAAATAAACACTTCTAAAACTGAAAACACTGTTTTAGGAACCTAATAACACCTCTGAACTTATTTACAAGACATTTCACAGCGGTTAGCATGGTGACATCGCTTCCTAATGCAGCTACTTGCTAACAGCTTTGTTTATGGTATATTATGTAAACGCTAGTGAGAAATAAACACTTAAAATGAAAATGCTGTTTTTTGTAACCTAATAACTCTTCTTGAGTCATTTACAAGACATTTTGCGGATGTTAGCTTGCACTCTAACTTTCACTAACTCAGAGCTTAAATTTGTATAATTAATAACTGCAAATGCACAAAGGGTGATGTACAAATATTCCTTGATTTGCATTACATGAACAAATGATAATTTGATTTGATCATGTACAAATTGTACATAAGAAAATAGGAGCTTGATAATTAATTCAACAACTGCAAATTGTAAAGAACACAATGCTCATTGTATTTTAGCATTGCATTATATTTAGCTTCTGTCTTTGATGGGCTGAATTAGCTTAGTAATCAACACTATGCACTTTTCATTAAGTGAGTGTTGTGATCTTGGTGAACAAAGCTCTGCTCCACAAAGGACAAAAGCACATTATTAACAGACATCACAAATGGCTCTGGAGAGGACACTGAAGTCCAATAATATATTTTTGTTAACCCCTTGGGTTCAAAGCATAGATAAAGCTCTCTGAACAAAAGCAAAGTTACCGGCAGTCCTTACCTGTGTGGCGATGAGACGAGGTGTTTACTCAAACTTTGGACTCTCAAATCAAAGTGTGTGTCAGAATGGAGAGATTAGGGAACCAGAATAGGTCTGGGGTTTTACCTGCCTGTTGTGTCTTTTGTTGTCACCCACCTGGATGAACCGTTAACCACTGCATAACATGCATGCACGCAAATAGTCCCTCACACAATAGAGCAATTTTGCAATGGCCTGATAAAATCCAGCTGTTTCTGCCCTTTGAAGGCTAATAAGCATTGTTCATAGTCGGAGATTCCCCTTCCAACTGAAATTGTTCAGTGCAGCCGGTCCCTGTAGCAGCTGCTCTTATTTCATGACGCAACAGTTTAAAACTGCTTTTAGACTGTCAGTATACTAAAGTGAATGAAAGAGTGAATAAAACATACCAAAAAACATCCACAGATAATTAAAATGTGCAATTCCTTAGGAGACTGATTTGTCATTTATGTGCTGTAAAAAGATCTTGTCAGTTGCTTGCCATCAGATTTTTTTTTTCTTTCTTTCTTTCTTTCTCAGGCCAAGCTGTGTGGACATAAAAGGTACATTTTAGGATCAGTTATGTTTAATCCTACAGAAGAAATGTCAATTAGGGTTTGGTACATGTCAGTAAAATTGTTGACAACAATGCTGACATTCTAAGCCAGTGGTGTCCAGAGACATTCCAGAAAGGGCCAAGAGGGTGCAGGTTTTCTTTGCAGCCACTGACACCAGCAGGTGATTTTACTAATTGACATCATTTTGAGCAGATGGGATGAGTTCACGAGTTCAGAGCAATTTTGTAATTTTAGGCTGGTGAGCTGCCCATGAACTTAGAGACTAGATGTATTGTGAGAAGGCATTGTTGGTTCTGATTTCCACCTATTTAGATGAGTTAGTTGGCTCTGGAGCTGGATAACTTTTTTCCTCATTTCAGTGACGTCACTTCTAACGATGCATCATGTTCAAGAGAGTTAGCAGTTAGGAGATGCAAACTCACCTTTGGTGTAGAGGCACCAAGGTGTTTTCTTATTCTGCTTTCTTTTTCAACATGTTTATCCTCTTCTATCCATAGTTGTAATAACAACTTATAGAATGGAGGAGGGTCGTCTTTTTTCTGTTAAAGTTGTAGGTCTGCTATTAGCACATCATTGCAACATCCCAGACAAAACTGGCATAAGAGATGATGACCAGCTTCCCCCGTAGTGACACCTCCTCTTTTTGGGGCTTTGCCAAGAGCTATCTGAAGGAATGGGATGGTTTCTCTCCAGCATCCTGGAATGCGTTTGGGAATTTGGCAAAAAGCTCAACACCTATGGGGTTAAAATTGTCTCATTAATATTTGTAAATGCACACAGGGTGATCTACAAATAATCATTGATTTGCAAATGTGTTCAGATATCCACAAATGCAAATTTCATTTTTGTAACTTGTAAATTGGTCTTTGCAAATAATGTTGTATTTGCAAATATAAAACTTTATTTATTTATTTATTTTTACAAATTAACATTTGTAAAACTGGAAATTGTATTTGTGAATTGAGTTTCAGCATTTGTGGATCACCAATAACACGCATTCATCGCTTTCCTCTGTGACGTAATTTTGAGACATTCTTTTCGCGAAATCCATACAGATCCACAAACAAATGCCTACTGATTCACAAATACACACTCACGCACACTGGATATCCACTAGATGGCAGTGTGGTTCCATTCATTACACAGCCGTCTATTTAGATCTCTCAGCCATTTGACTCATTTTGACTTCTGATATGAGCTGGACGGACATGGACGGACAAGGAGAGCAGTCGCTATCATCTAATGTAAGTACAAACAACTTTTGTTGTCCTAACTTAATTTAAGACACGACTCGCTTGATTATGTTCCTTCTTGACGAATCGCGATAAAGTCAATTTTCCCTCCAAGGTCCAGTCGAGTCTTATCTTAAGTTAGGACAACAAAAGTTGTTTGTACTTACATTAGATGATGGCGACTGCTCTCCTTGTCCGTCCATGTCCATCCAGCTCATATCAGAAGTCAAAATGAGTCAAATGGCTGACAGAGCTAAATAGATGGCTGTGTAATGAATGGAACCACACTGCCATCTAGTGGATATCCAGTGTGCATGAGTGTGTATTTGTGAATCAGTAGGCATTTGTTTGTGGATCTGTGTGGATTCTGCGAAAAGAATGTCTCAAAATTACATCACAGAGAAAAGCGATGAATGCGTGTAATTGGTGATCCACAAATGCTGAAACTCAATTCACAAATACAATTTCCAGTTTTACAAATGTATTTTTTTATTTTTATTTTTTTTACAAATTAAGTTTTATATTTGCAAATACAAGATTATTTGCAAAGACCAAAGTTACAAATATGAAATTTGCATTTGTGGATATCTGAACACATTTGCAAATCAATGATTATTTGTAGATCACCCTGTGTGCATTTACAAATATTGAGACAATTTTAACCCCATAAACACCATCCTCCACAGATCCAAAGGCTGAATCTAACCATTCAAGGAAAGCTGAAAGTAAGGCTTGGGGACCTAAAGGTTTCACAATGTCTGCTGCAGGTTGGACTAAGCTGTCAAGGATTTTCCTTGAATGTTTTAAGTCTGACATTGCCAGGTCCTGCAGAATTAGCTCAGTGCTGTTTACCATGTGTCAAAGTCTACTTCATGGCTTGGGCAGGGAGTTTTGCCAGAAGACACTCTGAGTCTGAATGTGCATTCATCTGTGAAGCAGAAACTTCACTTTTGCCCCAGCCCTTCACTAGTGTGCTGGGGCAGTAGGCTGAATGCAGCTGACACAAACAGACTCAACAAGCTCATCAGGAAAGCTGGCTCTGTCCTGGGGGTTGAGCTGGAGTCGGTGGTGGAGGGGCCAGAGAGGAGGATGTTGAGGAAACTGCACAGCATCCAAGACAACGCCTCCCACCCCCTCCATGCCACACTGATGTCCTGTCAGAGCACCTTCAGCCATAGACTGAGAACACCGAGGTGCACCACAGAATGCTACAGGAGGCCTTTCCTACCTCTGGCAATCAGACTTTATAATTCCTCCCCCTTCTGCACGATGAATACCTACCAAACAGAGTTATTCAGAGTTATTCAGTTACTCAGTTATGTGCAATATTGGTGAACATCTTGTGAAAGTGTCTTCAGTCATTTCACGTAAATTTATTGTACCTATTGTATAAAAAAGTTCACTGTTTACTGTTCTGTACTGGCAAAGTAATTTCCATTGGGATAACAAAGTTCATCTTATTCTTACACTCAACAAAAATATAAACGCAACACTTTTGGTTTTGCTACCATTTTGTATGAGATGAACTCAAAGATCTAAAACTTTTTCCACATACACAATATCACCATTTCCCTCAAATATTGTTCACAAACCAGTCTAAATCTGTGATAGTGAGCATTCTCCTTCGCTGAGATAATCCATCCCACCTCACAGGTGTGCCATATCAAGATGCTGATTAGACACCATGATTAGTGCACAGGTGTGCCTTAGACTGCCCACAATAAAGGCCACTCTGAAAGGTGCAGTTTTGTTTTACTGGGGGGGATAACAGTCAGTATCTGGTGTGACCACCATTTGCCTCATGCAGTGCAACACATCTCCTTCGCATAGAGTTGATCAGGTTGTCAATTGTGGCCTGTGGAATGTTGGTCCACTCCTCTTCAATGGCTGTGCGAAGTTGCTGGATATTGGCAGGAACTGGTACACGCTGTCGTATACGCCGGTCGAGAGCATCCCAAACATGCTCAATGGGTGACATGTCCGGCGAGTATGCCGGCCATGCAAGAACTGGGACATTTTCAGCTTCCAAGAATTGTGTACAGATCCTTGCAACATGGGGCCGTGCATTATCCTGCTGCAACATGAGGTGATGTTCTTGGATGTATGGCACAACAATGGGCCTCAGGATCTCGTCACGGTATCTCTGTGCATTTAAAATACCATCAATAAAATGCACCTGTGTTCTTCGTCCATAACAGACGCCTGCCCATACCGTAACCCCATCTCCACCATGGGCCACTTGATCCACAACATTGACATCAGAAAACCGCTCACCCACACGACGCCACACACGCTGTCTGCCATCTGCCCTGAACAGTGTGAACTGGGATTCATCCATGAAGAGAACACCTCTCCAACGTGCCAAACGCCAGCGAATGTGAGCATTTGCCCACTCAAGTCAGTTACGATGACGAACTGGAGTCAGGTCGAGACCCCGATGAGGACGACGAGCATGCAGATGAGCTTCCCTGAGACGGTTTCTGACAGTTTGTGCAGAAATTCTTTGGTTATGCAAACCAATTGTTTCAGCAGCTGTCCGAGTGGCTGGTCTCAGACAATCTTGGAGGTGAACATGCTGGATGTGGAGGTCCTGGGCTGGTGTGGTTACACGTGGTCTGCGGTTGTGAGGCTGGTTGGATGTACTGCCAAATTCTCTGAAATGCCTTTGGAGACGGCTTATGGTAGAGAAATGAACATTCAATACACGAGCAACAGCTCTGGTTGACATTCCTGCTGTCAGCATGCCAATTGCACGCTCCCTCAAATCTTGCAACATCTGTGGCATTGTGCTATGTGATAAAACTGCACCTTTCAGAGTGGCCTTTTATTGTGGGCAGTCTAAGGCACACCTGTGCACTAATCATGGTGTCTAATCAGCATCTTGATATGGCACACCTGTGAGGTGGGATGGATTATCTCAGCAAAGGAGAAGTGCTCACTATCACAGATTTAGACTGGTTTGTGAACAATATTTGAGGGAAATGGTGATATTGTGTATGTGGAAAAAGTTTTAGATCTTTGAGTTCATCTCATACAAAATGGGAGTAAAACCAAAAGTGTTGCGTTTATATTTTATTGAGTATATTTTACTATATGTTCTACACCACACATTGTACTTCAGGGGGATTAGCATATGTCATAGCAGAAGTAGGAATTTCATCTCTTTTAGTCTGGCCAAATAATTTGGACTCTATAACATCTGAAGTGGATTCCACAGTCTCACCGGTACTAGCCAGAGGGCTCACAAATTACTTGTGACTCACAAAGCAAGTGTTGTGCTGGTTCGCCTAGGATTTCAGTAGCAGATGGCTCATTTATTGGCTCTGTGTCACCCTCTACTGATCCACCACATCTTAACATCTGTTCCTGCAGGATTTCTTCAAAAGCTCAGACACTCAATTCTGCAATCCTGTGTAGTTCATTTAAAAAACACTGAGTGGCGCAGTCAGTCATGAGTGATAGATATACACTTGACAACGCTCTGATCTGGTATGAAACCTTATTGGGATTCTCATAGCTATGTGGATACATAGGCTTAAGGCTGGTAAGCGCTGACCCACTCTGATATTCCAAGATAACATTTTTGTGGTATGGGCATTTAAGATTGCACTGCCACAGCAATTAAGCAATCAACACCAAACTTGGTATGGTGACTGGGGGCACCAAGGGGGAGGTCACTGGGGCCTTTAGGTTCAAAGCGTATGTGCACGAACACACACAGACACACACGGTCACTCTTGTATATTAGATCGCGACCCTCTCACTGGAGCCCTTATTTTCGCAGTTCATGTGGTACTCAGGTCAGGTAGCATCACACTTTACTTACTATGTAGTAGCAGCTGGCTAGGGTGCACTTTACTTACAATCTGAATGGGCCAGTGCATTCTGCACGTGAGTTAAGTTGCACATTTTTTCAGTTAAAATATACCTACTGTGTATGGCATGCCAGAGCACTGCAGTGATATGACATGCTATCACCTTTTTATCATCACTCACTTGAGTTTCATGAATGTCATAAATTGCTCTATAAAAATTAATGATGACAACATGCACACAGTGCAGTGCAACTTACTACACCTTCACTAAAGTGACATGAAATATACAATGACATGGCTAAAATTCTTCTCTATTACCTGTGCGTAGAATGGGTAACTCAGCTAATCAAGTATAAAACTGGTGCAAAATCCCAAGGCAGCTGGAGGAAAAAAAGAAAAAAAATGGGGGCGGGGGGGGGGTCTAGAAGACCACAGATTGTTTTACAGAAAATCCCTTTATTTCAAAATAATGCTATTAAAAGGACATTGAGACTGGTGAAAGTGGATTGCATTACATAAAGAAATAGTGGAATCAGTGGTGAAATTAAAAACTGTACAGACTGGCCGAACTTGGCTCCTCATCATGTTATGTCAGTCATTCACTTCTCTATGGGCAGAACGTTGTGTCCAAGAGCACCACTTGGGTAATAACATAAGCTAGACCATGTACTCCAGGACCCTTAGCATGAGTAAATAGAAAAATGGTCCTTCAAGATTCCCATGAAGGGCTGATGAAAGTGATTGTCAATTTTAACAGTTTAAAATGCACAAAAAACTAAAGACAAAGTGCACCATGTTACAATTTATGTCTCCGATCTGGGACCCAACAAAAGAATGAGAGGTGTGAAAGTGTCCTTCCTAACAATTTGTCACAATATTATGTTCAACTTTGTGATTAGAAATTTATTGGGATAGACGTGCGCTACATAATAAATATTCAAATTAGGATTTTATAGTGTAGCTGTAGAGTTCCACAAAGCAGTTGAGTCACGAGTTAATACTGCAACAGCAAAACTGGGTAATTGTAAATGTTTAAAAGTTTTGTCATACAATGCGAAATCTTAAATCGTGGTTGTCTAAAGGTGGAGGGATCATCTTTGCCTTTCACCAGCTTCTTTATATCCACTGTATTTGCTGTCATCGTAAAATAGCTAAATGTTTTTGATTTTTATGGTGCAGCTTCTCTGCCGCTTTGCCTTTTCAAGCTTTCACCTTGTGCATTCCACTGCTGCTGAAACCTGCACTGTGGCTCCTTATGTCCTTCTGTTGTAAGTGCATTGAACCTTCTCTTGCTGTTAAATGAAGCTGTCCATGAAATTGGGAGGGAAGCATGAGGCGTTACCTTTCGGAAGTGAAGCTAACTCTTTGAAGAGCCGCGGTGAAAGGCGTCGATGCATCGCTCATAAGATTTTTGTGGGAAATCTGGAGATTACACTTGGTAGAAAGGAGAGTTGGTATAAAGTCATTGCCTCCTTTGAGGAATTAATCCATTCATCTCATTTAAGTCACTGTGCTGAGTGAAAAGTCATCAAGTGCTTAAGAGTTCAGGGATAAAAGTACCACTTAAGTATATCATTACTGGGCATCTGCTCAAATACTGCATGAAAACTGTATGACTTGATTTAGGTGTTTGATGATGCAGAGTTTTTGTCATGTAATTTCAAAGGGAAACAGTTTTCACACCTTAAAGCAGCAAGTGTCACATTCATGAAGACCAAACCTATTAGATGTCTTTGTTTGTTTTTTAAACAATAATCAGAACATAATTATCTGAATTGCAGTAATAAGAATTTTTGTTCTTAATTTCAGATTCAGTTATCAGTCATGGTATATATCAAATTCTAATCCAATTACATTTTTTCCACAAATCTGATTGGTTAATCGTGTGAGATTTCAGACCGTATAATATTGGGGTAACAGCGGCAAAATATTTGTCTGTTTCACATTTGGATGTATTACTCCGCGCCCTGACCGGTGTTCTAACGAGATATCATTCCTGTCAAATGTCATTCCTGTCCACCACGCAACTGCGCATGCGCACACATGCACAATATAGTCGTGAAGCGGAACTGTCGATTTATTCAACAGAACACTGGCTGCGCATGCTGTTAGCGCTGTTAGCTGAGATCGAGAGAAAGTTGCGTACCGCCGCCGTAGCCAAAGTGGATGAATTTCAGCGACCGTACGAAAGTATTAATGTGGATTCTGATACAGAATTACCATTTCACATTTGATGCATTTGATGGATTTTCACGTTTGATGGATTACTCCGCACCCTGACCGCTGTTGGAGTGACGCTGCAGAAAAAAATAAACTGTGCAAATGATGGACTTGAATTAGAATGGGAATAAACCCCTTGTGTCTGATGATTTGCTGATGTTCATGCTGTTATATGGTCGCAAATAGTGTACGTGTCGCCGGTAAAGCTCTATTTGCAACCGTATAACCAGCATGAATCCGCAAATCATCAGACACAGCAGGGTTATTCCCTAAATTATGAGCAGAGCAGGTCGTTATGAGGAATCGGTGTATGAGTCTACGGTAATGTATTTAGAGTTACCATTAAAAATTTGATCTGATTGTAATTCCGTTACCATCGAGTTGCCCAGGAATTGGATTACAAATTTATGGAATGATATTCGATTCCAGGTGTGTGTTTCAGGCTACCTATCCATGTCCCAGGACACGTCACCTGTATTGTCCCAGTCCACTGACCTGTAAATGGTCCCAGCCTTGGCTTGGGAACAAGCTGTGATGGTGTCCTGACCCTTATGCACTCCATGCTATGGTGTCCAAGCATCAAACAATGACCTGATGGCATCAGGGCCTGTTTAGGACTTAATACGTCTTCTTTGCCGAAGAAGAAAGCTGCAACCAGCAAATCTATGATATGAAGTTTTATCCCCCGGTATGAAATATGGGGGAGATATAGTGATCAGCATGCCTGTCTGTCTGTCCATCTGTCCATTTTTGCTTGTTATGTGTGTTATCTCAAGAACCAGTTGACCAATTTCATTCATATTTCGCAGAAGGGTGTGCTTGGGTGATTCCCCAACACCAGTCCATTATGGTGACGTTGGTGTTAATTTCAAGGTCACAGCGACATCTTCAAGATATTGTCATTGCCACTCTTGTTAGTGCGATATTTCAAGAACCAGTTGACCAATTTCATTCATATTTAGCATAAGAGTGTACTTGGGTGATCCACGACACTTTGCATTACTGATTTGTGGGGACGGGGGGCTGTATATGTCATCCTGGTTACTCTTATTTTTGTCATGTCATTACTTAAAGTTACCCATGTATTCTCCTCAAAACTTTTTTGTCTTTTCCCAGGAATGTCATCCATTCACTCATGTTGTGCAGACCAACCGAAGATGGTCTCAGGTAGGACTACTTAATTTGCAGTGCTGTCATTAGCTGCTCCTCTTGAGCCTCTTGTCTGTTGCGATTTCATTGGAACATTGATGGGAATTTTCCAGCAGTTACTGGATTTCCGGATGTCTGCTACTGTTTAAGCCAGCCATTGTTATCATGGTGTGGTTGAAGGCGCATTGCTTGGCATCAGTGTATGCTCCTTGACCTGCCACGATTGTTACCTATGGTTATTGATCACATTAAAGGAAGTGCTTTGTCTGAATAGCTTTAGCATATCTGGTTATGTGGTAACTTTTAGGTCAGCATATATGGTCATGCTAACCATTGTTGAAGTTATAAGCATGAGGGTCACCCACAGTTAGCGTGACCACATGTTGTCATCATATGCTCATTTTGATAAACACTAATAATCAGTGTCAACCTCAGTTAGCATGACCGTGTGTCAGGGTTGGCATTAAGTGTGCCATTAAGAACCAAGACAATGCACATTGTCCTTGCAGCTGATGAGCTCAACAGATGGTTTTACTGCTCAGCTCCTCCCCTCAAGTTATAGTCCTGATAAATTAAGATATTGATCCCACTCCAGGGAATTCACTTGGTACAGCAGTATTATCAAAGAAGGGGTAGACAAGTGACAAAAATAGAGAAGTATAAAAAACACAAATAACAGTCTTAACAAAGCATTGTCCATACATAATGCACAAAATGGTACTGTCAATATATATGTGTGTGTATACATATATATATATATATATATATATATATATATATATATATATATATATATATATAACATGCAGTGCCTTGAAAATGTGTTCAGCTCCCTGGGATTTTACACATTTCAATCTGTTTTTGCAATTTCAAATACAAAAAGTATTTCAGGCTTCTCGATATTAAAATTTCTAAAATTTTTCTCCTTAATCTCAAACTCTCAAAATCTCTACAACTTGATATAAATTAACAAAATTATCAAAACCAAGATGATGGGTTGCATAAGTAATGGTCCGCTTTGGTATAACGCATGTAAATTTTATTGCCAGTTTTATTCAGACAAGTCAGGGGATGGATACATGAACATTTCCAAGTCACTGAATATGTCTTGGACATAATTTGCGTCAGTCTTTAAGAAATACAAACAGTATAGTACTGTATGTTAAATCTGTCTGGAGGAGGCAGTTCTCAAAAACTGAGTGTGCAAGAAAGAGGGTAGTGAGACTAGCGAGGAAAGCCAGATACACAGCTGTGCTCAAACGTTTACATACCCTGGCAGAATCTTTGCTTTCTTGGCCATTTTCAAGAGAATATGAATGACAACACAAAAACTTTTTTTTTCACTCATGGTTAGTGGTTGGGTGAATCCATTTATTGTCATACAACTGTGTTTCCTCTTTTTAAATCAAAATGACAAGAGAACTACCCAAATGAACCTGGTCCAAAGTTTACATACCCCTGTTCTTAATACTGTGTATTGCCTCTTTAACATCAACAACAGCTTGGAGTCTTTTATGGTGGTTGTGGACGAGGCTCTCTGATGGTAAAGCTGCCACTGAATATGTCTTGGACTTTATTTACATGAATTACAAAGAAATACAAACAGTATGGCACTTTATGGTAAATCTGCATGGAGTAGACGGTTCTCAAAAAATGAGTGACTGTGCAAGAAGGAGAAGCGTGAGGAAAGCCACCAAGACACCCAGACAACCCAGGAGAAGTTATGGGTTTATGTGGCTGTGATTGGAAAAATTGTGCACAGTGCAAGCTTTGCATTTTGCATCACTACTCAGCTTCATAGTGGAGTAGAGCAGAGAAGGATTTTCCTTCACCAAAACAGATCAAATCCAGGCTTGCATCTCAGATGTACTTTCTGGCAATTTGTAGCTAAACTTTCAGGTCTTCTTTTTAAGAAAATCCTCCTCTATACCACTTCATCATGAAGATGGATAACTGGTGATACAAAATGCAAAGCTTGCACTGTGCATAATTTCTCCAATCACAGCCACATAAGCCTATAACATCTTATAGGTTGTCTGGGTGTCTTGGTGGCTTTCCTCACTCTTCTCCTTCTTGCACAGTCACTCAGTATTTGAGAACTGTCTACTCCATGCAGATTTACCATAAAGTGCCATGCTGTTTGTATTTCTTTGTAATTCATGTAAATAAAGTCCAAGACATATTCAGTGGCAGCTTTACCATCAGAGAGCCTCGTCCACAACAACCACAAAAGACTCCAAGCTGTTGTTGATGTTCAATGGGCAATACACAGTATTAAGAACAGGGGTATGTAAACTTTGGTTCAGGGTCATTTGGGTAGTTCTCTTGTCATTTTGATTTAAAAAGAGGAAACATGGGCGTTTGACAATAAATGGCTTCACCCAACCACTAACCATGAGTGGAAAAAAAGGTTTTGTGTTGTCATTCATATTCTCTTAAAAATGGCCAAAAAAGCAAAAATCCTGCCAGGGTATGTAAACCTTTGAGCACAGGTGTGTGTGTGTGTGTGTGTGTGTGTGTGTGTGTGTGTGTGTGTGTGTGTGTGTGTGTGTGTGTGTGTGTGTGTGTGTGTGTGTGTGTGTGTGTGTATATATATATATATATATATTACTGTGCAAATGTTTCAGGCACATTTAATGCACCACAAAAGCATTAAAAACTAAATATTCAGAAATTAATTAAATGCGTGATAATTTTTCAGTATATAAGTCATACCAGTGTATAAGTCTCAGAGCCTCCAAAATTATTCCAAGAAAAACAGGACTTAAAGTATGAGTAATTGTGTTGTACAATCATTTTAATATTGCATGATCATTTGATGATCAGTAACTGATCATCATTTTAAATAACCCATGGTCTGTAAATAAAAAACACATTAAAATCAGTTGGCCCTTGTGTGCCTAATAAAATATATTCCACATCCTGAATCACGGGAAATCTCTGTAACAAATAGAAATAATATGGTACAGAGGAATATCTTGATCAGATGTTATGGAGAAGCATCCAGTCTTCCATCCTTGACTGTCAGTGTCTTTGCTGTCCCCAAATGCCACCATCTATGTTAACAATAGTCATACCATTGCCAAGCTTTTGGTTTTGTTTTGATTGAAACCAGTCACATGTGTCGTGTACAACAGCTTGAAAGGCTTTCTTCCGCTCTCTTAGTCGTCTTCTTGTTATGGTCATTTCTAAAAAAGTAGGGGAATTTTCTGCTCTTTACACTAAGTAATGTTACTTCACAAATGAAGCTTCCTGTCGCTGAAATTTGGAAACCTGCAGTTGTTGTCGATGTGTATACTAATTGATTATTGCACTTTTTATATGCTTTGCACTCTGTTGTCTACGGATATACGTCTGCGCACAAATAGCACGCAGGTGTATGAATCCCACAAATAACTGTATGCAAGATAAAAATCAGTCAACACTCTACCTTGTCAATGTCATTTTCAGTATCACAATGATATGATACCACCACTGTGTTTTAGTCTGTCATCAAAACCTCACATGCATGGATTCCTGTAAGTGTCACCTCGAGGTGGTTTCTCTGCTTCTGTCATTTTGTGCACAATGACCTCTTTTCTTTTTAAATTGCTAATCGGATTTTCTGCCACAGTGATTTGATTCTTGCCATACATCTTTGGGAAGTCCACATTTTGAACAAGTGTCAGTTCTTGTGAGCGTGGTTACCACATTGGCCTAGATTTGACACCCCCCCTTTTTTTTATTTAGTTTAGGGGTTAGACCTTCTAAAGATAACACTCATTCATTCTTTTAAAACAAAGTTATACAGATAACACTCATTCATTCTTTTAAAACAAAGTTATACAGTTCTACCATATCTTTGAACTATATTACCAGTTCATATAAGGCCAAAATAAAATTAACATCAGAACATAAAATACTGCTTTATATACCCCCCACCCCACCCCGGTATGAAATATGGGGGTATATAGTGATCAGCCTGTCCGTCTGTCCATTTGTTGTTGCTTGTTAGCACGATATCTCAAGAAACAGTTGACCAATTTATTTAATATTTAGCATAAGGAGGTACTTGGGTGATCCCCCGACACCAGTCGATTGTGATGACCTTGGGGTCAATTTCAAGGTCACAGCAACATATTCAAGATATGGTCATTGCCACCCTTGTTAGTGTCATATCTCAGTTACCAGTTGACCAATTTCATTAATATTTAGCATAAAAGTGTACTTAGGTGATCCCTCAACACCAGCTGATTACAGTGACCTTGGGGTCAATTACACGGTCACAATGAGATATTCAACATACTGTCATTGCCACCCTTGTTAGCGTGATATCCCAAGAACCAGTTGACCAATTTCATTCATATTTAGCGTAAGGGTGTACTTGGGTCATCCCCTGACACTTTGTATTACTGATTTGCGGGAACAGGGGATATGTCATCTCCTGTTAATTTTTGTTAAAAATTTAGTTTTTTAAAACAAACGCAACAAACCTGCTGGAATTTCTAATACAAGTAGTTTATTTCAAACATTATCTTTGGAATAAATAAGAGAGAATTAACAATAACCTTTTGCAAAATTATTGAAAGATATTCCTTCCCCCAAACCACAAAGCAACCCAGATAAACTGTGTGCTGCTGAAAATCTGTGGAAGTCATTGCACTCAACATAGCCCTCTATAGATTAGTGTGTGCCCAAAACCATTGTGTGTTCAGCTTATCATTGACTAAGTCACATCCCAGGAGCAAAATCCAGGCAATAAACTCACAGAGCCACTAGTAAACACCATCTGTTTAACAGACGTACGTAACACGGGTGGTGAAACTTCCTGGCAACTGGTCAGTTAGAGCAGTTTCCCAATAAGGGGTCTGCATACCCTGGGGGAAGGCAGACTGCCCCAGGAGGTATGCAAGATGTTTTCAAAACTCAATATAAACTAGTTTGAACAAAAAATAAATAAAAAAAAAACTTTGCTTTGTGGCCACTAATATTTTACAAATGTGTATAAAATGTAAAGTTGTGGTCAGATATTTACATATACTCATTGTGAATGAGTGAATGAATGCCATGACAGTAGTCGACCTCTGATTATTTCTTTTACGTCTTATTTTTTTAAGAAGAATGACTCAACAACACCTATAATACCTTTAATAGAAAAAAAAATAGTTTTAACTTATGTTAGCTTTTCTACAATCAACTCAGGCTCAAACTTGTATGTACAGGGTCAGAATACACATACACCCTCTGTGATTATTAATTTAGTGTTCCTGTGCATTCCAAAACCTCTGTTAATTTGCTGATGCCAATAAGTGATCATGATTGACTTCAGCTTGTAGCTTCTTTATGCCAACATTTAAAAGGTTTTTTTGACAGCACTCATTTGATTACTCAAAACACTGCAATGACAAAGTCCAAGAAGCTTAG
The DNA here is from genome assembly GCF_902500255.1 of Thalassophryne amazonica. NCBI lineage: Eukaryota > Metazoa > Chordata > Actinopteri > Batrachoidiformes > Batrachoididae > Thalassophryne > Thalassophryne amazonica. The sequence goes on along the minus strand of NC_047110.1, from coordinate 95,018,021 downwards.
CATACATCTGAGGAAAATGTCTGTAGAGTTGTATGTCAGGAATGTCTCTTGGAGTCATTTCTAAACAACTGCAGAATCCAAGATCATCAATTCAATGGATGGAGCAGGTTATTGGGAGGTATAGTCATTTTTTGCAAGGTTTGGAAGAAGACCCAAAATGTCACTTTCAGTTAAGAGAAAATTGTTTTGGATTGTCAGTGAACAACTTCTCAAGAACTACAAAGTTTGTTGTCAGATGAGACAAAGATTAAGCTGATCGTTCAAAATGACAGACATGTTTGGTCAGATCCATGCCAGGAAACCAACTACTGTATTTGAACTCTTACAATTACTGCCAAGAAGAGTGGGGAAAAAAGTCAAAGTGATACTAAAAGCTTGTTCAAGGCTACTCCACGCATCTGTTAAGGTGAATCTTCTGAATTAGGACACATTCCACCAAATATTTGGTGTGCTATAGCCATATATTTGATCCTGTTTGTATCATTTTGACCCTGTGTTGATTAAATATTTATCTTTCATGCACCAAATTCTTTATATTATTATTAAATATGCATGTTTTAGTATTATTAGGCCTAATTCATTGAGAGCCCATTAGGTTCATGAAGAGTGTCTGTAAACCTTTGACCATAGCTGGATTGTGTGTGTGTGTGTGTGTGTGTGTGTGTGTGTGTGTGTGTGTGTGTGTGTGTGTGTGTGTGTGTGTGTGTGTGTGTGTGTGTGTGTGTGTGTGTGTGTGTGTGTGTGTGTGTGTGTGTGTGTGTGTGTGTGTGTGTGTGTGTGTGTGTGTGTGTGTGTGTCAAGTTAAGTCAAGTCTGGGAGCTATGCCACATCCATGACACCACGGAACTGCCTTGGGTCATGGATGGAAATCTCCCAGGCAGGTAATTGGTCCATTCCTACATTTCTAAAATAACTACCTATCTGCCACAGCCAGGTGAAACGTAGGTGCCCCCTTGATCTTCTCCAGCCATTGGGGTCCTCAATGCTCAGGCCAATTGTGCGTTGGATCTTGCACAGAGAAACGCATCACATGGGTAAAATGACAAAGCTGACGCTCCATTGTGTTAGTGATAGTCCTCATCTTAGTCTCTCTCAGTAACTGCTCATTTGATACAGAGTCGTTCCATCAGTACCCAAGGGTCCTCTGAAGAAACCTAGTACCAAAGACTTCCAAATGTCACCTCAGGTCACTGGTTAGCATCCAAGTCTGACAACCATACAGGAAGACAGGGAGCACCAGGACCATAAAGCCTTGAACATTCATTCTCCTGCAAAGATATCAGCTTCACTCAGCACCTCTGTCCAGTGACCTCATGAGGAGACATGAATGTCACTGCCAAGATAAGTGAATGCCTGTACAAGTCCATCACCTTCACCACATGTAGATACAGTTGTGATGCTCAGTCCAGGGAGTCGTCAAAAGTCTAGATCATAGTCTTTGTCCAGGACCATGACAAACATGGACACTACGATTTTCACTCCGCAATCACTTTACACATTGATTCTGCAAAGATCACAGCACTGTCTGGGAAGTCAAGTTAAGTATTTCTTTTTTTGCCCACAAAAGGCACAGAGGTGTGTGTGTGTGTGTGTGTGTGTGTGTGTGTGTGTGTGTGTGTGTGTGTGTGTGTGTGTGTGTGTGTGTGTGTGTGTGTGTGTGTGTGTGTGTGTGTGTGTGTGTGTGTGTGTGTGTGTGTGTGTGTGTGTGTGTGTGTGTGTGCGCACACAGACACTTTTACTTCACCTAAACTTCACCTAAACATGAAAATGTAAATCACAATTTCTTATGATATGATCAGTTTAATGTCCATACAGTGACAGAAGTGGGATGTGATGTGAAGAAAATCCCCCAAAAATCAAACACAAGACAGATTACATCACAATCTGAGGATTTTAGACAGCATAATAAAAGAAGACCACTGCATACTGTATTTAAGTGTGTTTAAGTGTCGCAAGTCGATACATACAGTAGTGTTCAGAATATTAGTAGTGCTATGTGACTAAAAAGATTAATCCAGGTTTTGAGTATATTTCTTATTGTTACATGGGAAACAAGGTACCAGTAGATTCAGTAGATTCTCACAAATCCAACAAGACCAAGCATTCGTGATATGCACACTCTTAAGGCTATGAAATTGGGCTATTAGTAAAAAAAAAAGTAGAAAAGGGGGTGTTCACAATAATAGTAGCATCTGCTGTTAACAGAATAGAATAGGTCTTTATTGTCATTGTAATATATACAACAAAATTTTAAAATGCTCTCCGGTCGGTGCAACATCCCTTTGTATACAAATATATAAAAACTATTGAAAAACTTAAATTACTAGTTCACATACATACATACATAATACATACATTCACACACACATACATGCATACATAAATACATACATTCACACCACACACACCTCCACATACATAGTTGGCACTGTCACACTGTTACTATCCTCTAATGGCATTGAGGATAGTTATTGCAGATGGATAAAAACTGTGTTTGAGTCTATTTGTCCTTGCATTCAGTGACCTGTACCTTCTTCCTGATGGTAACAGTTCAAACAGGGAGTGACCTGGATTGTGTATTTCCTTGATAATTTTCTTAGCTTTTTTGAAACAAAGGTCATGGTGTAGCTCTTCCAGTGTGGTGAGAGGGCAGCCGACAATCCCTTGGGCGGTATTGATGACCCCCTGGAGCGCTTTCCTCTGAGCCACCGGGCAGCTTGTATACCATACGCCCATGCAGTATGTTAAAATGCTCTCTATGCAGGCATGGTAAAAGGTCACCAGCAGATGTTGTGTGATTTTATTCCTCCTGAGTAGTCTCAGGAAGTACAGTCTCTGCTGGGCCTTTTTCAGCAGCTCAGTGGTATTCATGCTCCAGGACAGGCCTTCTTCAATATGTACTCCAAACTCAAAACTCAAAACTATTATGTTCAAACTGCTTTTTTAGCAATCCTGTGAATCACTAAACTAGTATTTAGTTGTATAACCACAGTTTTGCATGATTTCTTCACATCTGCGAGGCATTAATTTTGTTGGTTTGGAACCAAGATTTTGCTTGTTTACTAGTGTGCTTGGGGTCATTGTCTTGTTGAAACACCCATTTCAAGGGCATGTCCTCTTCAGCATAAGGCAACATGACCTCTTCAAGTATTTTGACATATCCAAACTGATCCATGATACCTGGTATGCGATATATAGGCCCAACACCATAGTAGGAGAAACATGCCCATATCATGATGCTTGCAGCACCATGCTTCACTGTCTTCACTGTGAACCGTGGCTTGAATTCAGAGTTTGAGGGTCGTCTCACAAACTGTCTGTGGCCCTTGGACCCAAAAAGAACAGTTTTACTCCCATCAGTCCACAAAATATTCCTCCATTTCTCTTTAGGCTAGTTGATGTGTTCTTTAGCAAATTGTAACCTCTTCTGCACGTCTTTTATTTAACAGAGGGACTTTGCGGGGGATTCTTGCAAATAAATTAGCTTCACACAGGCATCTTCTAACTGTCACAGCACTTACAGGTAACTCCAGACTGTCTTTGATCATCCTGGAGCTGATCAGTGGGTGAGCCTTTGTCATTCTGGTTATTCTTCTATCCATTTTAATGGTTGTTTTCTGTTTTCTTCCACGCGTCTCTGGTTTTTTTTTTTTTTTTGTCCATTTTAAAGCATTGGAGATCATTGTAGATGAACGGCCTATCATTTTTTGCACCTGTGTATAAGTTTTCCCCTCTCCAATCAACTTTTTAATCAAACTACGCTGTTCTTCTGAACAATGTCATGAACGTCCCTTTTTCCTCAGGCTTTCAAAGAGAAAAGCATGTTCAACAGGTGCTGGCTTCATCCTAAAATAGGGGACACCTGATTCACACCTGTTTGTTCCACAAAATTGATGAACTCACTGACTGAATGCCACACTATTAGTATTGTGAACACCCCCTTTTCTACTTTTTTTTTTACTAATAGCCCAATTTCATAGCCTTAAGAGTGTGCATATCATGAATGCTTGGTCTTGTTGGATTTGTGAGAATCTACTGAATCTACTGGTACCTTGTTTCCCATGTAACAATAAGAAATATACTCAAAACCTGGATTAATCTTTTTAGTCACATAGCACTACTATTATTCTGAACACTACTGTATGTAAATATTCTGCTATGGTCACTTTGAATGAAGTCTAGTTATAAAATGATGAGCGTGCAGTTTGACTGTGTGTTTCAAGTTCTCCTTGACTTAAAGTAGCATTGAATGTTATAGTGGTATTTATTTTGAAACGGGTAGTATTAAAACCATTATAAATTGCATTAAAAAGGCTTAGTAAGTGAAGATAAAAGCCAGGTTTATGTTTGTTTGTTTGACTGTACTCAAACCTCTAAGCCGTCTGTCAGTCCTAATATCGAAGGCTATGGGAGAGCAGAGAGGACACTGTAGTCGAGTGTGATTCTGAAATTCCTAGGTCAAGTGGCTGCTCTTAAGGGTGACTCAACATCATCTGACATGTGGATGTTGTGCACTACAGCAGCCAAACATGTGTGCATAACTGTTGGCTGTTAGGGTTACAGCTGTGCAGCTGCCCTGCTCCTCAAAACTGAATAAACCCAAGACTTTGACAAAGGTTTAGCTTGGTGCACAAGTTTGCCTGCAGATGACATGTGTTCCACTCCTACAGAGACCGCTTTGGGACAATTTCCACCCACTCGCTAACACAAATATCAAGCAGGAATATTGGTATGTATGCAGAGCAGGTAGCTCTGAAGGATCAGAGTTCGACTGTGTCCTCTACCTGTGTCTTCTGACAAGATATTTCATCTGCATTGTTCCAGTCCACACAGCTGTGATCAGTTGTGACTGGGGAATAAGCTTGTGATATGGAGTGGCATCTTGTCCAGAGGGCGACAAAGACCCTCATTCAATTGACACTACGGTATCCAGGAATCAGCGGTAGCTTGATGGGCCTCGGGGTCTGTATAGGTTTAGGAGTTGGACAGTTATAGACACTCATCCACATCACGCTACAGTACCCGAGGATAAACACCAGCTTAATGGGCGTCAGGGTCTGTAAAGGACTTACTTCTATATGAAATGGGGTCACGAAATTATATAATTTTGGGTGGTCGTTTAATCAACTTTACACAACCCCAATTCCAATGAAGTTATGACGTTGTGTAAAATGTAAATAAAAAGAATACACTTATTTGCAAATCCTCTTCAACCTATATTAAATTGAATACACCACAAAGACAAGATATTTAATGTTCAAACTGATAGACTTTATTGTTTTTGTGCAAATATTTGCTCATTTTGAAATGAATGCCTGCAACACGTTTCCAAAAAGCTGGGACAGTGGTATGTTTACCACTGTGTTACATCACTTTTCCTTCTAACAACACTCAAGAAGCGTTTGGGAACTGAGGACACTAATTGTTGAAGCTTTGTAGGTACAATTCTTTCCCATTCTTGCTTGATGTACAACTTCAGTTGTTCAACAGTCCGGGGTCTCCGTTGTCGTATTTTGTGCTTTATAATGCGCCACACATTTTCAATGGGTGACAGGTCTGGACTGCAGGCAGGCCAGTCTAGTACCCACACTCTTTTACTATGAAGCCACGCTGTTGTAGCACGTGCAGAATGTGGCTTGGCATTGTCTTGCTGAAATAAGCAGGGACGTCCCTGAAAAAGTTGTTGCTTGGATGGCAGCATGTGTTGCTCCAAAACCTGGATGTACCTTTCAGCATTGATGGTGCCATCACAGATGTGTAAGTTGTCGATGCCATGGGCATTAACACACCTCCATACCATCACAGATGCTGGCTTTTGAACTTTGCGCTGGTAACAGTCTGAATGGTCTTTTTCCTCTTTTGTCCGGAGGACACGACATCCATGATTTCCAAAAACAATTTGAAATGTGGACTCATCAGACCACAGCACACTTTTCCAATTTGCGTCTGATCATTTCAAATGAGCTCTGGCCCAGAGAAGGTGGCGGCATTTCTGGATGTTGTTGATGTATGGCTTTTGCGTTGCATGGTACAGTTTTAACTTGCACTTGTAGATGTAGCGACGAACTGTGTTAACTGACAATGGTTTTCTGTTGTGTTCTTGAGCCCACGCGGTTAGACCCTTTACACAATGATGTTGGTTTTTAATGCAGTGCTGCCTGAGGGATTGAAGGTCATGGGCATTCATTGTTGGTTTTCGGCCTTGCCGCTTACATGTAGAAAGTTCTCTAGATTTTAAAATAAATTGGAAAAAAAATTGAAATTGAACAGACAAGATTAATCAATCTACAGAAAATGGTCACGGTTGTACCTTATTTCGCTGTGCACTGAATGTAGGATCATTGAAATTCTGGTTGCGGGTGGCTTTTTGTTTTTATCCCCCGCTGGCTGAAGCACCGAAGGGGCATTATGTTGTGGCTATTTCTGTCTGTCTGTCTGTCCCAAAAAGGTTATAAGTGTTCTAAAATTAACTCCTCTCACACTTTTAGGAGGAATTCCTTGAAACTTGGTACAAGTCCTTGTTATAGGTTGGTAATATGCATATGATCATATAGTTTAAATTGATCACATTTTACCAGAGTTATTGTACTTGATTAACAAATCTAGACTCCATCAGTTTTATGAGTGGGTGCCTGTATTCAACTATCAACTGTCACATACCTTGAAATGTGATCAGAATGTAGCAAGCATTTGTACCAAAGCAGCATTTGCCAGCGGGGGATATTGTGCTCTCAGAGCACTCTTGTTCTTCGTGTTTTAGGGCCAAACTGAGGAAACATCTGTTTTACTGCTGTTCTAACTGCTCCACATCTATGCACAGACAGGCAGTGGTTGAGGGTGACAGAGGAAGTGTACATGACATACATGTACTTACACACAATGCACACACACACATATGCATACGTGTCCACACAGACCCTTTCTTCCTCGCATCCTGTCACAACCACAGTGGAGTTTGTCATCCAGCTTGGCAGCCGTGATGTTGTTGATGATGATGCATGGCTCCAGAGGTGGACGGCATGCATCTCTCCCATTTCCTGTATGTCCGTGCACTGGTCCATTTGTTTATGTCTTCGAAAGCCAATAGATATTTCACAGACAGTGTTGTGTAGTATTGTCAGAAGATTGCAGGTCATGCCCTGGTAGTGGTGCTGTGTGTTGCCACATCCACCACACTGTGGAACCATCCTGACTGGAAACAACCCAGACACACCACCAAATCCTCCATGCTGATCTTTGATCCTTATTCAGTGGCCTTTGATTCTGGCACTTGATACTCTTCACTGAACTTAAATCCTTTGATCCTTTGATCAAGATCAAGAAAGGAATCAAGGAGCAGATTCTGATTGCCGAACTTTGATCCTGATTTCTGAGGGCTGATTGGTTTTTCTGTTGTGCATCATGGTTGCTGAGTATGCTCCCAGTTGTGGCGAGGCAGTCAAGTGTAATTAAGATGTTAGTATGTTCTCAACTGCTTCTACCCACCAAGGATGTGTTCATTTGTACTTTAGTCTTTGAACTTAGCTTTTAAGTATATTTGTCCTTATCGTTTTATCTACTGTTGTTAAATGTTTGTTTTTTCTTGTGAAGCACTTTGTAATTATAATGTGAAAGTGGCATCCAGATAAGTTATTATTATTATTATTATTATTATTATTATTAATGGTACATTGAGCAGGCTCAAACAAATCAAGGAGTAGATCCTGAAAGCTGAACTCAGATCCTGATTACTGTTTGCTTTGATCCTGTAATCAAGATCAAATGAATCAGGTTCAGAAATTAGTCATCAAAAGAGGGATCAGGACCAAAGGAATCAGGATCAATGATCAAATGTAAAAGGTCAAAGCAGGATTGTGACTTTTATGCAGATCCCCAGTGAAATGTGATGAATTCTTCATTGACCCAAGGTTGACCTCTCCGCCAATTATTATTGAACTATGTTCAGGTCGTGAACAGATGTCCTGCTGACAGTCAGATAGGTGGGATGGGACACTGGACTTTGCCTCCAGGTTGTCCTTTCATGCCATCTGTCTTTGTAAACACTGGACGTTATGGTTGCTTAACTGCAACATTTTTATTACTGCATATTCTGACCATTCATTATTGTGTTGTTTTGTTTTATTCATTAGTTTGGCCAAAGCAGATGACCACCCCACTGAGTCTGGTCTGCTTGAGGTTTATTCCTATAATCATAAAATGTTTTTCCTTCCCACTGTCACCACTATGCTTGCTCTTTGGGTTGGTAAGGTTTAAACTTTGCTTGTGTTTGGTACCTTGGGGAGACTTTCATTGTAATTTGGCTCTGTATTCATGAACCAAAATTAAATTGAATTACTATTCTTTAATTTGATGTGATAGATTTGTGTAATATTTTGAGGACTTGTCAGACTTCATGATTTAAATGATTTTGCCAGAGTCTGACAAAGGGGAGGTTGCAACAACAACTAGTCACTGGTGCTACTATGGATTAGCCTCAGGTCCTCTAATGTGTCACCATCAACGAGACACAGAAATAGCTCTTGTTTGGGTTTTTTTTCAGAATTTTACAATAATAACCCTTGCCACTCAAAAGGGAAAAGGGAAGGCCTGTCCTTCCCAGAGATTATTGTGGGAAGAATCAATGACTTCCACTATGTTTCTCCCTCAGGGGACAGTGGGACAAAGTCTCCCTGGTATTAATAGTAGTTCTCTGATAAAGCCATCAGCACGTGTCAGCATTTCATCTGGAGTCTTGCTATAGTATCAAACAGATCTTTATAGAGTAAAAATTTCCCACCATGCTATAACTGACCAGACAGTAGAATGTCCCATCAGTAAATACTTGATACAATGAATTTGAACAATTTATTCACAAGCTCTGTGTGATGCTGGTTGTTGCTCTAAACATGAGTTACTTCTAGAACCTTGTGCTTGGTAAACCATCGTGTGCTAAGGTGATTTGCCTCTTATTGACAGCCGTTAGCCCAAATTGTAGGGTGTATGTTTGGCCTCGGGGGGCCAGGCGCACGGGTTACAAAAGCAGCTGCAAATACAGACAGTCTGTTGATTAGCTCATTGTTTGTGAAAGCGCAGGAAACATCATGTCACACTTTAATATAGTCACAGAGAAAAACAGAGCAGTTTGGGGGTGGAGTTGTTTTATTTTTACAGATTGATACAAAGAGATTGGGCACATTTAGGAACAATGGTGTGTTATATTGAGAAGTGATTTGTAGCCACTGAATTGATTTTTTTTTTTTTTTTTTTTTTTTTCCAGCTTCTTACACAGTAATTTTTCATTCTGAGCTCAGTTGATAGCCTCAGTGCCCCAAATAGGTTCTGTGAAAGCAGAGCATGGGAAAAATAGCTGTCGTTGTGCAAACTGCTGGGAAAAGACTGAGTTCTCATTGCAGTGCAGGGCATTGTGGCATGTGAGGGAGCCTAGAAAGACTATTTTGCTCCCTCTGACCAGGAGGAAATATGGAAACGTGAACACAAAAAGCACAGAGATTAAGCCAGATCAAGCATAACTAACTCAGTCTCGTTTATGCTCTGTTGGCTTTGCTTTGCTCTGAGATGGTAAGATGAGGACTGGATGGTCGGTGGTAGCGGCGGAAATGCGGTGCAATGGGGCGCTTGTTACTCCAGTTTCCCATTCGGCAGTCGACAGTCTGCCCGTGTCAATTTAAAATCCCCTGACATGGGCACGAGCAGCGACGGACTGCATACCGACATACCAGCCTGATGGTTGCCGGTCTATTAGTGAGGTCCAAGTGGGGCAGCCCACCCAGGGCTGCTGACCGTGTCCTGCCTTGTGCCTTTCTGCACAGCCCTGGCTTTGGATCAGAGGCAGGCTGCACGTTGGGGGACAGGGTTAATGACGGCCACAGCCATACCATCCCTTTCAAGCTCTAACCCAAGAGTACAATTTTGGCTAATGCTATTTCCTGATGATAAGGTGCAAACAAGCTACTTTTACTTGTATTCCTTATCAGAGATTCAGGGGTGAAGGGAGGGTGAGAGGCTGCAGAATTTCAAATTTCTTTGTTGTATCATCAACTTTTTGGGTGTTGCTCAGCCCCTTTGGAAGCAGTTATGCCTGCTGTCACATTTCTTCTAAATAAAACATCCGAGAACTCAGATATGAAAATGAAACATTGGAATGGAATAAAATGTGGCCACTTTATTACCCCAGTGATAACCATATCTGTCCATTTTTTTTTTTTTTTTTTTTGGCTCATGATCAGACCTTGATTGGCTTAAACAAGCCTGTTTTATGTGATTGTTTAAGTCAATGGAAATTGTTTCCAGCTTAAAGGGAGATTGTTGGACATACTGGCTGCATGAAATTGGCCTCCTACGTTTGTAGTCAGATTATCTTTTATTAGACACCAGGCCATGATACAAAATATAGTCACATGACACCTTCTCAAGCCGTGTTCTTAAGTTTTATTGATGTTGGATTTAAATTATGTTAAAGGATCATATATGAAATTGAATCAACTTTAATTGATACAAGGACTTTGCATAACAAGGATTTTTTTTTAGCATCCACATCCTATATTTGCAGAATACCACTGCAAAATCATGGTGATGATGGGGAATAAGGCAGGAAATATCAGGAAAGGTCATCTCCCTTTGGTGGTCTAAATATTAAAAAGAAGCTAAGGCTGTAAGTACATATCCACACCTTTGTGCTGACAGGTGTTTTGTCAACTTGCTCTGCTTTGTCTACTTTTATATACTCTTTTATACCCTTAGAACCAACATGGGAGGCAGGCATGGCTTTTTGTTGTCACTATTTCTCAACAAAATGGCAACATATGTGTTATCGAAAAAAAACAAACCTTCAAACATTACAATGAGCCCAAAGCTGACACTTTCTGATGCCTTGATCTTGACATAAATCCAGTGAAAGTATAGTATAGACTCCAGGTTCAAATGGAGCTTCCTTACTTCCTGGTGATGTCATTGCATCATCTGGGAGGACTTTAAATTTTAAAGTCCTTCACTTCATTTGACAGAGTAAGTGATTTGTTTGATGGGCCAGTGTTCCTGTCAGCTTTTGTTTTGCCATGGCAACAGGCTAAACTTTTGTGGTGTTGTTGTTCAAAATATTTTGGCACACACAGACAAAAAACAGACACCATATGCATCTTGTACCAAAGCAAGATCAATAGTACTTACTTTTTTGGCCACATTGTAAATACTAGAACACCGTGCTCATAGAGCGCAAACCTTCACCGACACTCATTTCCAATTCCACAAATTTTTACCTTGGAAAAATTTTCAAGGTCAAAGTCCTGTCAGAAGTGACTTTTCAGAAGGTAAATTAAATCAAATGTCAGGAGTATGTCTTTAGTTCATGCACTTGAATCAGAGTTTTTTGTGGTGTCAGGGTTTTTTTTCTTTTTTCAGCTTTTTTTTGCTTTCTGAATTCTTTTTTAGATAATTTTGACAGAACAGTGGTTATCTCTGCTATGCAGAATTTTTCATTTCTTTTTGGCACTTGGTTTCTGAATGATAACTGGAGGCATAAATTGGAACCAAAGTATTTTGGTGGTTTTTTTTTACCACCGTTGTGATAATGTGATGCCACCTGATTTTCCTGAAATTTTCAAAGGTTTATTCCTTTTTCATTTGCTTGTAAGCCTTTGGAAAGTGCTCAAAAATATTTGACTGGCAGTCTTTCTCAAATACTCTGTTCGCTGTTCATACTCATCTGTCCCCTTTTTGCTGTCTTCAGCTTTTCATGTTGTCATTGTCATTTCTTCCCCTGTTTCATTACCATCACTTTGTCATAATGTTTTTCCCTGTCTCCTGGCCAGAATATAAGCAATAAAATTTCCCTGCAGTCATTTAGCCCAGATTCAACACTGCAGGCACACAGGCAGTGTAGACGCCACTTCTGCAGCTGTAACTTACCAGAATGTAAATAGAGCAGTGTTTTTCACATTACTTCACCACTTATTTTTAGTAGCTGAATAAGACCAGCAAAGGGTGTGCCTTTTAAAACCCCTTACTGTAAGTCTTATCAGCCGCTTAAAGAAAAAAGAAATTAGAAATGCAACCAAACAATAATGACCCAAAGTAGAACAGAACGCTTTAGTTTCTGATTTTACTTCTAATTGTAACTATGAGACAATATTGAGGTTTTTACATGAGGAAGCTGTCTCGCTATTTGTTTTTTTTTTCTCTCTCTCTTCGATGCCCTGCAGATATGCATCTAGTGGGTGCATTAAATATATCATTTAAGCACTGTGTACTTTGTTGCATTCTTTATACATTTATGTCATTTTCTTACTTTAAGGATGAGTAGTAGACTTCTGCATCACCTCTGACTAAAAAAGTAAAGTACATACTCATTGTATGTACATAGTGTTTTCTCTGTTTTTTCTGTTTTTTTCTCTGTTTAAGGTGCAGCTCCATCCAGAGATGGGAGTTGTGTTTCTGTTGGCGATCCTCCTGTCCTGTGCACCAACAGCAATTCTTGTATATTTGTCCGTGAATTGTTCTGTGAATTATTTCTGTAATTTATGTTTGTAGCATGGCCCAAGCAAAGGGTCGCCCCATTGAGTCTGGTGTGCTTGAGGTTTCTTCCTCAGAGGGAGTTTTTCCTTACCACTGTTGCTCTGGGGGTTGGTAAGGTTAGACCTTACCTGTGTGAAGCGCCTTGAGGCAACTCTGTTGTGATTTGGTGCTATATAAAGGAAATAAATAAAATAAAATAAATAGTGGGGGTGCAGCAGGTCACAAAACCTGTGGTTCAGATCAGATCCAGTTTTTGTCATGGGTTGGCTCATATTTCATTCAGATCAGCAAAAATAAATAAATCAATTATCCTTTGATTTCTATTTGTTAAAGAACTTTGAAACCAAGGGGCATCTGCCCAGTGTCTTGAATAGGGGCAGAAAAGGTGTCCAATGTCAAACTAATAATAAAACATTAAAAACAGTTCACTATGACCATGAATCCATGTTTCACGCTATTATTTAAAATTAGCAATTTGTCTGTGGTTTATATGCATGCCTTACACTGAGGAGGGGATACGTACCCCATAAGTGCACAGTAATGGATTTTCATCAACAAATACTTTACCTTTGGCAGACCGAGTGAAAGGGTGAGCACATACAACCTCCAAAATGTTTCATGGTAGCACAAAGCAAGAGAATATTTATTGTACAAAACTATATGATGCTTGGGACCATACAAACTTCTCACCATTGAGGAATGTGTCCCAAATTAACACTCTGGAATTAACAAATTGTTGGAATTGGAGGCATCAGACAGAAATGCGACATAATCCACATTTAGGAAAGTATTCCATCACCATGACCCAGAAGGAAGCCATGAATCCAAAAGTGAGAATTAAAATATTAATTGTTCTGGTGATCACCTTTGTCAAGGTTTTTCTGATGATTTTAGAGTATTAACCTCTGTCAGTTCACTGATAATTAATTCTGTCAATTTCTGGAATCTTGTGGAGTATCCCGTTTAATGGGGCATTCATTTTGGTGTATGGGAAATCTGAATTAGTGAAGAAAAACTGCAACAGATATATTTTGTAACAATTATTATTATTATTTAAATAAAGCAGAAATTCTAACTGTCTTAACACATTTGTTTAATTGTTTGTTATTATGGCCATAGCAGATGGTCACCCCAGTGAGTCTGGTCTGCTTCAGGTTTCTTCCCTGAGGGAGCTTTTCCTTCATCAAAGTGCTTGCTCGTGGAGTAGGTAAGGTTTAAACCTTGCGAGAAAAAACAAGTTTGAAAGCTTTTAGCCAAGGTATATGTGAACTTTTGCCTATGACTGTGTATTATAAAGGACCACCGTGAGTGTCAGGATTAAAGATTAATTGTTAGTGTTAATATTTTAACACTGTCAGAAGTGTAACTTTAAGTCAGAATCATTGATAATTGTATAAACCTAGGGTTTTGCTGTGCAGGGTTTAAATGTTTGGAGTGGGTGTGCCCCTCTGAGTGGAGTTTACGTACATTTTATGCATTTCGCCCTCCAATCTGGATTCCTTCTGTTGCCTAAAAGCATGCAGGCTGACCTGTGACTTTGAATCAGAATAAATAGTTGTCGGTGTGTCTGGGGGATACTCTACCTCTTGCTCAGTGTGGGTCAGGACGAGCTCAGTTTCCCCCTAATCATCAGGAATATAAGCAGGTACAGAGACTGGATCTGCCGGATGGAGCTCACGACAGTGGGGCAGCTGACAGGTGGACAGCCGCTGTTCCTCTGCCTGGTTGTCTTCCTCCCAGCAGCCCCTCTACTCATACCAGGAAATATCTTTTTCCAACACATTCCCTCATGCACTTAATTCCTGTCTGCTCTCCAGTGACAATGCCAAAAACAAAAAGAGATCAGCTGCCAGCAGTCGTCACCATTTTCCTCTCGCTGTCTCTCAGCTCGATTTAGTGTTTGCACAAATTGTTGATTGCACACACTGCGTCAGCACTTGTCAAATGTGGCTTTGAAAATGAGACCACTGAGCAGCATGTGCACAGCGGAGCTCAGGGACGCTCTCGTGTTGAGTGGATGATGTTCAAATGAGCACAGGTCACGCAACCTTTCACACAAAAATGGATGAAAGCAGCCTATAGATTGAAATGTGTGTGTGTATGTGCGTGCGTGCGGTGAAGACATAGGTGCAAAACCTTCCATTTCAAAGCCGTCACTGCTGAACATGATGACTCAGTTGAATTTCCACTGAGGTAAGCTGTCATTGAACACGATGGAGAACTCGCAGCGACACAGAGTCCATAAACACGCACACACACTGCATGCAATGCTCCCAGCTCGCTTTTGACACATTTTTTTTTTTAGTGGCGCAACCATTAAGCACAACACAGCACAAACCTCTCCTTCTCTGTGATAGATCTGGTGTGTCTCCACACACACACACACACACACACACACACACACACACACACACACACACACACACACACATGCGTGTGTGCTTGTGCTTTGGCCTTGTCTCTGTTCAAACAGCCCCTCTGTAGTGAGCAGCTCCAATGAAGTGGATCAGCTCCAGCTAAGACACCTTTTTTACACTTCCTCCATTTTCTCCAAATCGTCCCCCCTGTGCGAGTGCAGGGCCTTCCTTCCTTCCTTCCTTCCTTCCTTCTGACACCGAGGTCTGGGGGAGTCGTAGGGGAATAAGGATGGCCGGATATGCCCTGAACAGAAGGACAGATGGATGGACTGACATGTAACAGACACGCAGACAGAAGGATCCCACTACTGCCTACTTGTTCCCCTGTTTTCTTCCTATTCAGAGCCGTAAGCAGAATGACGTCATTCCTGTTGTGATAGGAACATCGGGAGGGTGGAGAGAAAAACCAGCAGGGAGTGAGCGCATGCAGAGGAGATAATAAATGGATAAGCTTTTCAACATGTTCTCCTCTCGCAGGTGTCAACATAGTGACACTAAGCAAACCTTCTGGAACACTTTTAGGTGTTGGTGCATGCAGGATGGCGTTGCTACAGTAGCATTCCTAAGTCACATCATTTCACCTGGATTTCTGCGATTTGGAAACCAAAAATTCATGTATGTGTCCATACAGACATTGAAGAACATCTTACACATCCAGTAGTGATTTAACCAAGCTCAGCTCTGTGCCAGCAGGAACACAGCATAGTTAAATGGTTTGATTTTGTGGCAGAGTGAAATTCTTCAAATGGAGATTAAAAAGTATATGTGCAAGTTCCTGTTTGTTCTCAGAACAGCTTCAGAGGAGACATTTAAGATCTTAAATGATTTAGAACAATGTCTCAGTAGAACGAAGGTTGAAGAAAAACACATTTTGATCATTGTGCTTTTCAGAGATATTTTGTAGATTCAAAGACATCAAACAAATGTTGACAAATACACAAGTCTTTGCAAAAACCAGGAGACGGTCTGGATTTTGCCTTGTTTTTTAATGCTTCGTGCTATTGATTCGTTGTTCCATATCTGACTTATTGTCCAGATATGTTGGGCAAAACAATAATTAAAGATATTCTGCAAATACATATATTTTTTAAAAACTCATAACAATAATGTAGTAATAATGCCCATTTTATAATCACACTTAGTACAGCAGATAACTGTAAAAATCATTCAAATCTGGTTACAAGCACCAAAATTTGACTGTGTATAACTTTTGGTACATATTGCACAAAAATAACATTAGCCATTTGAATTTTCAGTAGGGGGCCAAGTAGGGGTCAATTGAAGAACTGCATAGGGGTCAAAGAAATGCTCCAATCATATTGAAAGCTATACCACATTATGTGTCTGATCACAAAGATTCCAAAAAGGTATAGTTTGGATTATCTATAACTGAATGTTCTGGAGTTATGGGATAAAAACAGCAAGAATGGTGACAAAGGTCAGTTTCAGTTTGTACAGGGGTCAAAAGTTAAAGTTGCTCCAGTTTTGGTAAAACGTGGTGCAGATTATTAGTTGAACTAATAGGATTAACAAATGGAATAGTTCTGACTGTGTTGAAGGTTTGGTCTCCAAAGTAAAGGTCAAACAATGTCAACGTCCATTGGATTCTATGACAGGTGACATATGTTACCCCGTAACCTGATAACTAAGCATGACACATGGTGCAAGCTATTCCTTTTTAAAATCCTACTAACCCAACCAATAATTTCCATCATGTTTTACCATAATTGGAGCAACTATAACTTTTGATCCCTGTACAAACTGAAAGTGACCTTTGTCGCCATGCTTGCTGTTTTTACCACATAACTCCAGAACATTCAGTCACAGATAGTCCAAACTATACCTTTTTGGAATCTTTGTGATCAGACACATAATGTGGTATAGCTTTCAATATGATTGGAGCATTTTTTTTTTTTACCCCTATGCAGTTCTTCAATTGACCCCTACTTGGCCCCCTATTGAAAATTCAAATGGCTAACGTTATTTTTCTAAAATATGTACCAAAAGGTATACATAGTCAAACTTTGGTGCTTGTAACTGGATTTGAAGGATTAAATGGTAAATGGACTGCATTTATATAGCGCTTTTCCAGCTGCATCAGATGCTCAAAGCGCTTTACAATTATGCCTCCACATTCACCCCGATGTCAGGGTGCCGCCATACAAGGTGCTCACTACACACTGGGAGCAATAGGGGATTAAAGATCTTGCCCAGGGGCCCTTAGTGATTTTCCAGTCAGGCGGGGACTTGAACCCAGGATCTTCTGGTCTCAAGCCCAACACCTTAACCACTAGACCAGGATTACTAGGATTCAGACTAGGATTACTCTGCAAATATTTTGTTATTTGTTGCGCTAACTAATATGTTGCTTTTTAAGACACTTATTTTATCGTTTCTTGATAGTGAATTCAAAATTACACAAATAATGTACAAACCTTGTCATAATTTACTTGCTAATCATCTACAAATATTATTGCCAACTATAATTAAAATGATTTAAATTATGAGAAAGCTTTTAAAAGTAACTTGCTCATTCAAAGTGAAGATGTTTGTGGGGACAAATTCTCAAATAGGCAGGGAATAATATTTAAACAAATTAAAATTATAAGGAAGTTTAAGAAATTTAAATATTAAATAAATGGAAAGACAACATGATGGAGAGTATTAGAGATTTGTCGCGAACAGAATTTGCTTAAGTTTGCAGCATCATGTTCTCTTTGATGATGTGTGTACAGTACCCTCCAAAAGTATTGGAACACTTGGTATTTCACACGTTTTAATTTGTTTATGCCATTTCATATACAAAAAATAAAAATTTCTAAAATTATCTTCCTTAAACTGTAACTCAAGGCAAATCTGTACAACTTGATATAAATTAATTAAAAATATAAAAGTCAAGGTAATGGGTTGCATAAGTAATGGATCATTTTGGTATAATGCCTGTAAATAATCAGTTTTATTGCAGGCTTTCTTCAAACAAGTCAGGGGATGGATACATGAACATTTCCAAGTCACTGAATATGTCTTGGACTTTATTTACGTCCGTTATGAAGAAATACAAACAGTTTGGCACTCTATGGTAAATCTGTGTGGAGCAGACAGTTCTCAAAAACTGAGTGACTGTACAAGAAGATGAGTGAGGAAAGCCACCAAGACACCCAGACAACTCAGAAGGAGTTATAGGCTTCTTTGGCTGTGAGTGGAGAAATTGTGCATAGTTCATGTTTTGCATTTTGTATCCAGAATTATACAGCTTCATGATGAAGTGATATAGAGGAGGATTTTGTTAAAAAGACCTGGAAGTTTAACTACAATTTGCCAGAAGCTACATCTGAGATGCAAGCCTAGATTTGATGTTTTGGTGAAAGAAACTCCTCCTCTATATCACTTCATCATGAATTTGCACTGTGCATTCAACCAAATCCATCCTAATTACACTTAGACACAATCCAACCACTAGGAGAAGTGGGCAGCCTCCTCCGGTGCCCGGGGGACCAACTCCAGATGTGGAGACGCTGCCTTGGTCAGGGACAGGGAAAAGACCAGACCCTAAATAAGCATTTTTTTTTTCATTATTATTAAGAGCTTTGCGTCAACCAACATAGTATTTCCTGTTAGCGGTGACTGTGTATTAGCACATTTCTGTGATAGAATTATAATATTGACTGTTAAGACTGAAATAAATAATGTTGGATTGAAATAAAGACATGTTTTAAAATAGCATATATTTGTCAGACTGCAGCAAATATGTGATATCTATGCTCATAAAGGTTTAACTTCAGTCATAAGGCAGAACTTTTCCTAATTTTTACTTTAATAGCCTGGAGTTAAATATTCGCTTTCTCTGGAGTTGTTACATAATATAATGGTTATGTATTTACTAAATCATTAATCTTCCATGGCCACAAGAACATTTTGGATGTGTTTCTTCTATATAATGCTGATTTTAAAGCATTAAAAGTAATTCGTGTTTGAAAAGTTGAGAACAAATTAAATAAATTACAAGACGGGATTCACTGTAAAACTTGATTCTAATCCTATTACATTTGTTCCGCAAATCTGATTGGTTAATCGTGTGAGATTTCCAACCATAAAATATAGCATTGACTGTGTCAAAATATTTGACCGTTTCAAATTTGATGTATTACTCCGCGCCCTGACTGCATTGCTACGCAGATGTCAATAATGGCACTGTCAGTTGAGAGCGAGAGAAACTGGTGGAGCGACAACGCTGTTGCTGCGGTAAGCTTCGCCGACCAAATTACTTACAGAAAAATAAACCATGCAAACAATGGAATTGGATTACAAAGGGAATAACCCCCTTGTTTGATGATTTGCAACCATTAATGCTGGATTGCTGTCGCAAATATTTGTTTTAAAACTCAGTTTGTGACTGTAAAATCCAGCATTAACGTCAGCAAATCATCAGACACAACAGGGTTCCCTAGTTCATTACCCAATGCATTAATTTTGTTGCTGTCAGTTAAAGCTCTTGCATCGCTTAGAAGAGCAGATTGATATTGCAGTAAATTTCTTTTCAACTGAAATTTCAAGTCCAGGATTTTGATGATGCTGAAAAGAAACAACTTTAGGAATCATGAGGTCTCATGACTCCATAAACTCCTAGGTGTCTCTCAACCTCAAAGGCTGAGGACCCACAAATATGGCTGTCAACAGAAGTGCAGATACACTTCTGATTGCTGAGTTCAGATAGTCATTGATAGCCTGGATCTTAAGGCCCCCTGACACTTGCCCAACTTTGATCCGCGCACTTGCATGCACAAGAGTAAACTTTTCTCAAACTTATTGTAAACCGGTGTAAATTGTGCGCGGCTTTGTGCATGTGCGCAAAGAAAATTTTGAAATGTTCAAAATCTCCATCACGCATTAATGACATGAACTTCAAGTGACCATTGCGCAAACAAGTCAAAAACACAGCGTGTGAGTGCGAGTGATTGCGTCACCACATCACAGCGCAGCTCATCTGAACAATTATAACGAGATATTAAATCTGTCATAAATGTACTTTTACAGCTGCACACAAAAAGGAAAGAACATGCAACTGTTTCATCAAGTCATTACAATATAAACATGACAAATAATTACCTTTTTAGACTGTTCCATATATGTTCTCCACCTCGTTCAGCGCACGCGCAAGAAAAGCTGTGGCTGGAGCGGTCCGCTGTGATTCCAAAAGTGATTAGAGACATTTTCGACAGCCAGCTTGAAGAGAAAATGATTAATCCACTACGAAATAATTATTTTATATACGCAGTGTCCAGCGCACAGCGCGTGGCATCCAGTGGAACAAAGCACGGCGTCCAGCTGGGAACACAGCGAGTGGGATCATCACGACGATGTGCGTGCAAGTGCATGGATCAAAGTCATGCAAGTGTCAGGGCACCTTTAGTCTTGATCCAGGACAGTCGCAAGCCCAGACACTGATTCCCCACTCAGTTGCTCAAATGCTGTAGTCAGTACGTCTGTTGATTCTGCACTACAAACCAAGGATTTTCTAATTCTTTTAACTTCAGTATTTTGCTGTATATCCAGTCTGCAAGCCTCCTGCATGTTTATTTGAGGAGAAGGAGCCTAGTGCATCAGGAAAGTATTCACAGCACTTCGCTTTTTCCACATTTTGTGTTACAGCCTTATTCCAGAATTGGAGTAAATTCTTTTTTTTTCTCTCTCAAAATTCTACGTATTCACAACACCCCATAATACAACCCCTGGCAAAAATTATGGAACCACCGGCCTCAGAGGATGTTCATTCAGTTGTTTAATTTTGTAGAAAAAAAGCAGATCACAGACATGACACAAAACTAAAGTCATTTCAAATGGCAACTTTCTGGCTTTAAGAAACACTATAAGAAATCAATCAATCAATCAATCAATTTTTTATATAGCGCCAAATCACAACAAACAGTTGCCCCAAGGCGCTTTATATTGTAAGGCAAGGCCATACAATAATTATATAAAACCCCAACGGTCAAAACGACCCCCTGTGAGCAAGCACTTGGCTACAGTGGGAAGGAAAAACTCCCTTTTAACAGGAAGAAACCTCCAGCAGAACCAGGCTCAGGGAGGGGCAGTCTTCTGCTGGGACTGGTTGGGGCTGAGGGAGAGAACCAGGAAAAAGACATGCTGTGGAGGGGAGCAGAGATCGATCACTAATGATTAAATGCAGAGTGCTGCATACAGAGCAAAAAGAGAAAGAAACACTGCATCATGGGAACCCCCCAGCAGTCTACGTCTATAGCAGCATAACTAAGGGATGGTTCAGGGTCACCTGATCCAGCCCTAACTATAAGCTTTAGCAAAAAGGAAAGTTTTAAGCCTAATCTTAAAAGTAGAGAGGGTGTCTGTCTCCCTGATCTGAATTGGGAGCTGGTTCCACAGGAGAGGAGCCTGAAAGCTGAAGGCTCTGCCTCCCATTCTACTCTTACAAACCCTAGGAACTACAAGTAAGCCTGCAGGCTGAGAGCGAAGTGCTCTATTGGGGTGATATGGTACTACGAGGTCCCTAAGATAAGATGGGACCTGATTATTCAAAACCTTATAAGTAAGAAGAATTTTAAATTCTATTCTAGAATTAACAGGAAGCCAATGAAGAGAGGCCAATATGGGTGAGATATGCTCTCAAGAAAAAAAGATTGTGGCAGTCAGTAACGGTTACTTTTTTAGACCAAGCAGAGGAAAAAAAATATGGAATCACTCAATTCTGAGGAAACAATTATGGAATCACCCTGTAAATTTTCATCCCCCAAATTAACACCTGCATCAGATCAGATCTGCTCGTTGACATTGACCCTATGCCATGACATTGACCCTATGTGTCTTTTTGCAAGGAATGTTTTTGCAGTTTTTGCTCTATGGCAAGATGCATTATCATCTTGAAAAATGATTTCATCATCCCCAAACATCCTTTCAATTGTCCAAAATATCGACATAAACTTGTGCATTTATTGATGATGTAATGACAGCCATCTCCCCAGTGCCTTTACCTGACATGCAGCCCCATATCATCAATGACTGTGGAAATTTACATGTTCTCTTCAGGCAGTCATCTTTATAAATCTCATTGGAAAGGCACCAAACAAAAGTTCCAGCATCATCACCTTGCCCAATGCAGATTCGAGATTCATCACTGAATATGACTTTCATCCAGTCATCCACAGTCCACAATTGCTTTTCCTTAGCCCATTGTAACCTTGTTTTTTTCTGTTTAGGTGTTAATGATGGCTTTCATTTATCTTTTCTGTATGTAAATCCCATTGCCTTTAAGCGGTTTCTTACAGTTCGGTCACAGACGTTGACTCCAGTTTCCTCCAGTTTCCTCCCATTCGTTCCTCATTTGTTTTGTTGTACATTTTTCGATTTTTGAGACATATTGCTTTAAGTTTTCTGTCTTGACGCTTTGTCTTCCTTGGTCTACCAGTATGTTTGCCTTTAACAACCTTCCCATGTTGTTTGTATTTGGTCCAGAGTTTAGACACAGCTGACTGTGAACAACCAACATCTTTTGCAACATTGCGTGATGATTTACCCTCTTTTAAGAGTTTGATAATCCTCTCCTTTGTTTCAATTGACATTTCTCGTGTTGGAGCCATAATTCATGTCAGTCCACTTGGTGCAACAGCTGTCCAAGGTGTGATCATTCCTTTTTAGATGCAGACTAATGAGCAGATCTGATATGATGCAGGTGTTAGTTTTGGGGATGAAAATTTACAGGGTGATTCCATAATTTTTTCCTCAGAATTGAGTGATTCCATATTTTTTTCCTCTGCTTGGTCTAAAAAAGTAACCGTTACTGACTGCCACAATCTTTTTTTCTTGATTTCTTATAGTGTTTCTTAAAGCCAGAAAGTTGCCATTTGAAATGACTTTAGTTTTGTGTCATGTCTGTGATCTGCTTTTTTTCTACAAAATTAAACAACTGAATGAACATCCTCCGAGGCCGGTGATTCCATAATTTTTGCCAGGGGTTGTAGTAAGACCCTTCGGTTTCTGTCTTGTTTTCACTGAGGTGGATCTGCATGTTGACTTGGTATGAGTTTTATGCCAGATGCCCTTCCAGACACAACTCCATCTTACATGGCATGGGGTGGCATTTGCCCTGGGAACGTCTTGCACTGGAAACAAGTGTACTTAACCACTTGTCCACCACCCCTGCTTACAACACCCCATAATGAGAACATGAATAAAGATTGCTTTTTTGTTTTCTTTTGTTTTCTTTTGTTTTGTTTTGTTTTTTTGGGGGGGGGGGGGGTTGTTTTTTGTTGCAAATTTATGAAAAATAAAAAAAAAACTAAGAAATCACATGTACATATATATATATATATATATATATATATATATATATATATATATATATATATATATATATATATATATATATATATATATATATATATATATATATATTGACAGCCTTTTCTCAATACTTGACTGATGCACCTTTGGCAGCAGTTACAGCCTGAAGTCTCGTTCAATATGATGCCACAAGCTTGGCTGTCTTGTCTTGGGGTTCGTTTGCTCATTCCTCTTTGCAACACCTCTCAACTCAATCAGGTTGGATGGGGAGTGTCGGTGCACAGCCATTTTCAGATCTCTCCAGAAATGTTCAATCAGTTTCAGGTCTGGGCTCTGACTGGGCCACTCAAGTTCATTCACAGAGTCCTGAAGCCAATCCTTTGGTATTTTGGTTGTGTTCTTGAGGTCATTGTCCTGCTGAAAGATGAACCGTCGCCCTAGTCAGAGGCCAAGAGCACATGAAGCAGGCTTTCATCCAGGATGTCTCTGTACATTGTTGTATTCATGTTTCACTCAATCCTGACTAGTCTCCCAGTTCCTGCTGTTGAAAAACATCCCCACAGCATGATGCTGCCAGCACCATGTTTCACTGTAGGGATGGTGCTTGGTTTCTCCAAACATGATTCCTGTGTTTCACTGTAGGGATGGTGCTTGGTTTCCTCCAAACATGATTCCTGGCATTCACGCCAAAAAGTTCAATCTTTGTCTCATCACACCAGAGAATTTTGTTTCTCATGGTCTGAGAGTCCTTCAGGTGTGTTTTGGCAAACTCCAGGTGGGCTGCCATGTGCCTTTCACTAAGGCAGAGGCCTCAAACCAATTCCACAGAGGTCTCAAACTGGTTCCAGAAAGGGCTGAGAGGGTGCAGGGTTTCTGTGCAGCCACCCACTCCAACAGGTGATTTCGCTGATTAACTTATTCCACCTGCTCAGAGTGATGTTAATCAGTGAAATTACCTGCTGAAGTGGGCGGCTGCACAGAAACCCTGCACCCTCTCAGCCCTTTCTGGAACCAGTTTGAGACCTCTGTACTAAGGAGTGGCTTCTGTCTGGCCACTCTTCCATACAGGCCCAATTGGTGGATTGCTGCAGAGATGGTTGTTCTTCTGCAAGGTTCTCCTCTCTCCACAGACGAATGCTGGAGCTCTGACAGAGTAACCATCAGGTCCTTGGTTACCTCCCTGACAAGAACCCTCTCCCCCATTCACTTAGTTAAATGGGCGGCCAGCTCTAGGAAGAGTCTTGGTGAACTTCTTCCATTTACAGATGATGGAGGATCATGTGCTCATTGGAACCTCCAAAGTAGCAGAAATGTTTTTGTACCCTTCCCCAGATTTGTGCCTCGAAACAATCCTGTCACAGAGGTCAACATACGATACTTTTGACTTCATGCTTGGTTTGTGCTCTCACATACACTGTTAACTGTGGGACCTTATATGTAGACAGGTGTGTACCTTTCCAAATCATGTCCAATCAACTGAATTTACCCCAATTGGACTCCAGTTAAGCTGTAGAAACATCGCAAATATTAGTTAGTGGAATAATATTATATTAGTGGAAACAGAATGCACCTGAGCTCAATTTTGAGCTTCACGGCAAAGGCTGTCAATACTTATGTGCATGTGATTTCTTAGTTTTTTTATTTCTACGAAATTTGCAAAAGTCAAAAAAAAAATTTCACATTGTCATTATGGGGTATTGTGTTTAGAATTTTGAGGAAATAAAATGAATTTCATCCATTTTGGAATAAGGCTGTAACATAACATGTGGGAAAAGTGAAGCGATGTGACTCTGTAACTCTTCTGTAGGCCCTGAGGCCTGCTGGTGCTGGTGCATCTCTCCGGATTTTATAGTGAGGCAAATTACCTCTCCAGCCAAGGCCAGTACCTTTTAACAGCTGTGAGGTTTAAGACAATGCTGATAAAGCGTTTTCGGTTATTGTTTTTTCAAGAACACAGTT
Organism: Thalassophryne amazonica; assembly: GCF_902500255.1. Taxonomy (NCBI): domain Eukaryota; kingdom Metazoa; phylum Chordata; class Actinopteri; order Batrachoidiformes; family Batrachoididae; genus Thalassophryne; species Thalassophryne amazonica. The sequence continues at coordinate 94,992,822 of NC_047110.1, read as the reverse complement.
AGCAGTAGCGAGAATGGAACCCAGGTCTACATGTTGGCAAGCCAGCTCCTTATCCACTGGGCTACCTATGCTGCTTTAATTCAGGAATCATGCACAATTTATTTCCCATGCTGTTGCAAGAACTGTGTCTGTAGTAAAGCAGTTAAATGAATACACTGAATTGAGATTAGAGCTGCATTTGCTTTTTAAGAGCTTTTTGTCTTAAGCGCGGAGGCTGCAGTGTTCACAAGCTCTGTGCATCACACAGGAAGGAACACTGCTACACAAATCAGCCGTGCATGTTAACCTACAGTTCTCTGCCTGCAAACTAGATGTACAGCAACTGAAGTTTCCGAGCGTTTCACAATGCACTTTATCTCTTTTGCAAAACAGGCATTTCCTCCTCCATACTCTGGGGAAGAAGAGAAATGGATAGCAAGTGGTTGAAAACACAGTTGAAGGAAAAGTGGAACAGTGACAGTGGAACAGTGACTGGGAGTGGAATGTCTCAACAACAACAATGTATGGTTCCTGATTCTGTCACCAAAATACAGTGCTTTTCATGATGGGAGCACGAAATGCAGGGTGACATGGGGGGTCTTAGATTAGATAGAACTTTATTAATCCCTTGAGAAGACTCCCTCAAGGAAATTGAGGTTCTGGCAGCATTGTATAACAGCATACAAGGTAAGAAGCACACAGAGTATCAAAAGTGAAAGTAAAAAAAATGCAATTTGCAAATATAAATATAAATACACAAATATAAATACCAGAAATACTGCTCGCTACTGGTCTACTGGCTACTACTGTTTCTCTCCTTCCCTTCCTCTGTCTTCCTGTTACTCCTCATCCCCCTGAGTGAGGAGTTGTACAAGCCGATGGCCTGTCATTAGGGTTGGAAATAGTAAAAAAAAAAAAAAAAACGCATCACGAAAATGTGACTCATTTTGTGACGGGAGCACCAAAAAAAAAAAAGCGTGAGACTGGACTGCTTGTTTCGAATATCTTGTGAGAGGATACAGTGGTTGCCAGCTGTGCTCTGCTGCCGCATGGTGCACACTACTCCAGAAAAGTTGCCCTCATTGCACTCCATCCGCCAGCTCTGGTCATCAATTCTGTGCCTTGTGCTGTCACTGTGGGCCTCTGGACACGGCAGCTGGCTGCAGGAAGACAAGAGCTCTTCCACAGTCTGTCCACCAATCAGCTGCAGCCAGCTGTCGAGCAGCAGCTTCGCTATTCAGAGCGCTGCTGCTGCTGCTGCCACTGCTGCCGGTGAGGGAGGCCTCTTTCACTGCCGATGACTGGACTCCCTTCACCATACTTTTTTTTTCACTTCTTCCTTCCTAAATTTTCAACTGTACAGACACATCCACCCTCGGGCTGCACAGCAGGCCTCCGATATTTGTCTGGGCTCCCTTTCTGTCTCTTTCTTTTTCTTCCTTAGTCAAATTGTCCATCTGTCTCTGTCGTTCCTGAGTTTTGCACCTCTATTTGCATCTTTCTTTTTTCTCTCCCACTCATTCTCCTCGCGTCTTCCATGCTGGGTCTTTTGAGAAACATTTTCTCGATTTTACTTTTATTCTGTTGCCTCCCAGCTTCTTTGCGCTTTCCCCCTATATCCTTTCTTTCGTTCTGTTTTGTGATACCCATTTCTCTTTCTTTCTTTCTTTGTTGGTTGCCATGTCTGGGTTTCTCTACTCTTTTCTCTGCAGGGCTGCTCGCTCATTTCTGCACAATTTCCATCTCATTCTTTGTTGCTCTTCTGCAATCTAAACTATGCCCCCTTTTTACCAAATGTCACAATACTGTATCTTTTCTTCCCCTTTTCTTTAGACTGACTTCTTTTTCTGTCCTCTTTTCTGCTGTATTTTTTTCACAGGTGTCTGTAAGGCGGGGATTTACATTTTCTCAGGACAGGCAGCCCGTGGAGAGAGGCCTGCTGGCAGATCAAAGGCTGCGGCTGTAAAACGATCTGAAAGAGTCCGGCATTAGCATCCATCAGGGTACCTTGAAAGCTCCCTGGTCAGCCGAGAGGGAAGCTGAGGGCCCCCCAAAGTGAAAGCCCAGTCTGGCGCGGGGTGATGGAGGGGTGGAGGAAGCTAAGAATGGGGGTAGAGAGAGAGAGAGTTGGAGGGATGAATAACAGGCTAGTCAGCTCAAGAGGGAAATATCTCCACGAGGGAGGAAAATTCCCATAACAAGCTGCAAATGTTTTAGTGTTTTCTGTGTTTGATTTTCTTCCTTCCTTTTCTTCCCTCTTTGTATCTCTTCTTTTCGCTGTCTTTGTATATATATATATATGTATATATGTGTGTGTGTGTATATATATATATATATATATATATATATATATATATATATATAGTCAGGTTAATGAGTTGAGCTTGGAATAAACTAATGCGAGAAATGGCTTCATATCACTTTCGAAGCAGAAATGCACTGTGCATTCTGTTGTTTATGCATTTTATCCTTAAAAGCTTAATAGTGATGAACCAACCTCATGAAAATTCAGTAAGGTATATCTTATATATTATATTCCATTTCTAAGGTGGAACTATGCCAGTATACAAAGGTATATCTAAAAAGGAAGAGTAAAATAGGAGAGTAGAAAAGAGTAGAGTAGAGCCACTTAGGTGCCTGGTCTTGAGAACCAGGTATGGTAGGTTAAAAAGCTTTTATATCCCATGGGAACTCTCTCTACCCACCCAAGCAGCTCAAGAAAAAGGTATATATAATATAATAAGTAATAAGACATAAGAAGGATAAGACATCACAGGAGAAGATTGTTATCAAACACAAAGGAACCAACTATTTTGTAAGCTACGATGAATGTTGCTAAGGCCGGCTAGATAAGCTAACGTTACCTGATAGGTATAGCTAATTGTACCCCACTCCTCCAATATTTACTTAAATATAATAATATTAAAAAGGGATATAATAATATTAAAAAGGGGGGAACAAGAAAAAGCGTGTAGAAATGTATATGGAGACATAAGTACATATATTTGCAGAAAAGAGAAAAACGGCGGCCGTTTTAATCACCAAACCTGCAGCTGATTACTGATCATGATTACCTCATTATTTGTGTCTTTTCCTGATAGACAGCAGCTTCATCCTTAAGATCTGCATCATTCAGCTTTGCAGTTGTAATGGTTGTGATCGAGCTGCTGGAACTGAAAAATGCTGATTATGACTGTCTGCCTCTGTTTGGCAAGAAACTGATGTTGCCTTAAAAAAATATTGACTTGATCTCCACTAAAGTGTTGTGTGGGCCGCCAGAAGAGGAGGTACTGCTGGCCCACCACCAGAGGGCGCCCTGCCTGAAGTGCGGGCTTCAGGCACGAGAGGGCGCTGCCGCCATGGACACAGCCAGGGGTGACAGCTGTTGCTCATTACCTCTTGACAGCTGTCACCCATCTACTCATCATCTCACTCCATAAAGACCAGACGTCATCTCCACCTCGTTGCCGAGATATCATACTTCATAGGAGGTAATACTCTCAGCCTTTTTGTGAGATTTGTAACTCTGTTATTGTGAGAATTTGCAGGAGAACCGGTCATTTGTGAGGAGGCTGTGCAAGACGGCGCTCCTTTTCAGCTGAGACCGCTGCAACATATTGAATGAGAGGTGGAGGTGGCATTCCCACCGTTGTTGTTACTGGGTGTACACACACCCACACTTGACTGTCTTTGTTCTTCGCCAGCAGTACCAGATCCGACAGTCGGGGACGGTGATCACCTGGGAATTCGGGACTTGGTGGCTCCAGTATTCACCAGGTTCTGGGGCGGCGGAAATCGTGTGGTTCCGGCTCTTCTCAGGACAGACGTCTTCTATCCTTGAGCCTGCCCACACGTCACCTCTGTGTATTGACTGTTATGATATTCTGCGATTGTCTGTATGTTCGTTGTGCACATTCACAACATTAAATTGTTACTTTTTGGCTCATCTATTGACCGTTCATTTGCGCCCCCTGTTGTGGGTCCGTGTCACTACACTTTCCCAACAGGATATCTCGGCCAGCGTCATGGACTCCGAGGGGCGTCACCCGGCTGTTGAACGACCAATGGGAGAGCAGGGAGCGCAGGCGTCTGCAGGAGACGTGATTGGTGAGCTGCAGCACATTCTCACCGCCTTTACGGCTCGGTTGGATCAAATGACTGAGCAAAACATCCTCCTGAACCGCAGGGTGGAGGCTCTCTCTGCACAGATGGCGGCGAGCGCTCAGGGCGCTGCTGCAGCTCGTCCTCCTGCCGACCCTGTGCAGGATATAAACGTTCCAGTGGTGGTTCAACAACCCCTCCCACCATCCCCTGAAGCATACGTAAGCCCTCCTGAGCCGTACGGAGGTTGTGTGGAGACATGCGCGGACTTTCTTATGCAGTGTTCGCTCGTCTTCGCACAACGTCCCGTCATGTACGCGTCAGATGCTAGTAAAATAGCTTATGTGATTGCTCTTCTTCGGGGTAAAGCACGCGCCTGGGCTACGGCGCTCTGGGAACAGAACTCACGGTTGTTATCAGCATACACTGGGTTTGTGGGGGAGTTCAGAACAGTGTTTGATCACCCTAACAGAGGAGAGACCGCTTCATCTGTGCTGCTGTCAATGAGACAGAGACGCGAGAGCGCAGCCACTTATGCAGTCAACTTCCGCATCGCGGCTGCGAGGTCCGGCTGGAATAACGTTGCGCTCCGCGCCGCCTTCGTAAACGGACTGTCGTTGGTTCTGAAGGAGCAGCTGGTAGCTAAGGAGGAACTGCGGGATTTAGATGGGCTTATCGATCTCGTTATACGGTTAGACAATCGGTTGGAGGAACGCCGTCGGGAGCGAGGCGAAGGACGTGACCGGTCTGGGGTGGTGGTTCAGTGGAGCGAAACCTGCCATCGGGGGTGTTTAGGATCCTCGGTTCCTCCCGGTTCACAGGCTAAGGAGGAGGTCAAAGTCCCTCCCAATCTGACGGCAGTGCCGGTTGAGTACCACGATCTTGCTAACGTCTTCAGCAAGTATCTGGCACTCACCCTTCCCCCGCACCGTCCGTACGATTGTGCCATTGATTTGGTTCCAGGCGCTGAGTTCCCGTCCAGCAGGCTGTACAACCTCTCACGACCTGAGCGCAAATCAATGGAGACCTACATCCGGGACTCATTAGCTGCCGGGCTGATCCGGAACTCCACCTCCCCGATGGGGGCAGGTTTCTTTTTTGTGGGCAAGAAAGATGGCGGACTTCGTCCATGTATTGATTACAGGGGGCTGAATGAGATTACGGTTCGCAACCGATACCCGTTGCCATTGTTGGATTCCGTGTTCACCCCCCTGCATGGAGCCAAAATCTTTACTAAGCTGGATCTTAGGAATGCGTATCACCTGGTTCGGATCCGGAAGGGAGATGAATGGAAGACGGCATTTAACACCCCATTAGGTCACTTTGAGTACCTGGTCATGCCGTTCAGCCTCACCAATGCCCCCGCGACGTTCCAAGCCTTGGTTAACGACGTCTTGCGGGACTTCCTGCACCGATTCGTCTTTGTATATCTGGACGATATTCTCATCTTTTCTCCGGATCCTGAGACCCATGTCCAGCATGTACGTCAGGTCCTGCAGCGGTTGTTAGAGAACCGACTGTTTGTGAAGGGCGAGAAGTGCGAGTTTCACCGCGCGTCTTTGTCCTTCCTGGGGTTTATAATCTCCTCCAACTCCGTCGCCCCTGATCCGGCCAAGGTTGCGGCGGTGAGAGATTGGCCCCAACCAACAAGCCGTAGGAAGCTGCAACAGTTCCTCGGCTTTGCTAATTTCTATAGGAGGTTCATTAAGGGCTACAGTCAGGTAGTTAGCCCCCTGACAGCCCTGACCTCTCCAAAAGTCCCCTTCACCTGGACGGATCGGTGCGAAGCCGCGTTCAAGGAGTTGAAATGACGGTTCTCTACTGCGCCAGTTTTGGTGCAGCCCGACCCTAGCCGCCAGTTCATGGTTGAAGTGGACGCCTCTGACTCAGGGATAGGAGCCGTGCTGTCCCAGAGCGGAGAGACCGATAAGGTTCTTCACCCGTGTGCCTACTTTTCCCACAGGTTGACCCCGGCTGAACGGAACTATGACGTCGGCAATCGAGAACTCCTTGCGGTGAAAGAGGCTCTTGAGGAGGGGAGACACCTGTTGGAGGGAGCGTCTGTGCCGTTCACGGTTTTCACTGACCATTGGAACCTGGAGTATATCAGGACCGCCAAGCGGCTGAACCCCAGGCAAGCCCGCTGGTCACTGTTCTTCGGGCGTTTCGACTTCCGGATCACCTATCGCCCCGGGACCAAGAACCAGAGATCGGATGCCTTGTCCCGGGTACACGAAGACGAAGTCAAAACAGAGCTGTCGGATCCACCGGAGCCCATCATTCCGGAGTCCACTATCGTGGCCACCCTCACCTGGGACGTGGAGAAGACCGTCCGGGAGGCCCTGGCACGGAGCTAGGACCCTGGAACCGGTCCGAAGAACCGTCAGTACATCCCACCAGAGGCCAGAGCTGCAGTCTTGGACTTCTGTCACGGTTCCAAGCTCTCCTGTCATCCAGGGGTGCGAAGGACCGTGGCAGTTGTCCGGCAGCGCTTCTGGTGGGCGTCTATGGAGGCCGACGTCCGGGAATATATCCAGGCCTGCACCACCTGTGCCAGGGGCAAGGCAGTACATAAGAAGGCCCAAGGACTCCTCCAGCCGCTGCCGGTGCCTCATCGCCCCTGGTCCCACATCGGCCTGGATTTCGTCACGGGCCTCCCGCCGTCCCAGGGCAACACCACCATCTTCACGATAGTGGACCAATTCTCCAAGGCGGCCCACTTCGTGGCCCTCCCGAAGCTCCCAACAGCCCAGGAGACAGCAGACCTCCTGGTCCACCACGTCGTCCGTCTGCATGGGATACCCTCCGACATCGTCTCTGATCGTGGTCCCCAGTTCTCCTCACACGTCTGGAGGAGCTTCTGCAGGGAACTGGGGGCCACCGTGAGCCTCTCGTCCGGGTACCATCCACAGACGAACGGACAGGCAGAGCGGGCCAACCAGGACTTGGAACAGACCCTCCGCTGCGTCACATCCGCGCACCCGACGGCCTGGAGTAACCATCTGGCCTGGATCGAGTATGCGCATAACAGCCAGGTGTCTTCTGCCACCGGCCTCTCCCCATTTGAGGTGTGTTTGGGGTATCAGCCCCCGTTGTTTCCCGTGGTGGAGGGAGAGGTCGGTGTGCCCTCGGTCCAGGCCCACCTGTGGAAGTGCCGTCGGGTGTGGCGCTCCGCCCGTTCTGCCTTGTTGAAGGCCCGGACGAGGGCGAAGACCCATGCAGACCGCCGGCGATCCCCGGCCCCTGCTTACCAGCCCGGGCAGGAGGTGTGGCTTTCCATGACGGACATCCCCCTCCAGGTGGACTCCCCAAAACTTCAGGACAGATACATTGGCCCCTTCAGGATCCTCAAAGTCCTCAGTCCTGCCGCAGTGAAGCTCCAACTCCCGGCTTCACTGCGGATCCATCCGGTTTTCCACGTGTCCCGCATCAAACCTCACCACACCTCACCCCTCTGTGCTCCCGGACCGGCGCCGCCTCCAGCTCGGATCATCGACGGGGAGCCGGCTTGGACGGTGCGCCGGCTCCTGGACGTCCGTCGGATGGGTCGGGGGTTCCAGTACTTGGTGGACTGGGAGGGGTATGGACCCGAAGAACGCTCCTGGGTGAAGAGGAGCTTCATCCTGGATCCGGCCCTCCTGGCCGACTTCTACCGCCGACACCCCGACAAACCTGGTCGGGCGCCAGGAGGCGCCCGTTGAGGGGGGGGTCCTGTTGTGTGGGCCGCCAGAAGAGGAGGTACTGCTGGCCCACCACCAGAGGGCGCCCTGCCTGAAGTGCGGGCTTCAGGCACGAGAGGGCGCTGCCGCCATGGACACAGCCGGGGGTGACAGCTGTCGCTCATTACCTCTTGACAGCTGTCACCCATCTACTCAACATCATCTCACTCCATAAAGACCAGACGTCATCTCCACCTTGTTGCCGAGATATCATACTTCATAGGAGGTAATACTCTCAGCCTTTTTGTGAGATTTGTAACTCTGTTATTGTGAGAATTTGCAGGAGAACCGGTCGTTTGTGAGGAGGCTGTACAAGACGGTGCTCCTTTTCAGCTGAGACCGCTGCAACATATTGAATGAGAGGTGGAGGTGGCATTCCCACCGTTGTTGTTACTGGGTGTACACACACCCACACTTGACTGTCTTTGTTCTTCGCCAGCAGTACCAGATCCGACAGTCGGGGACGGTGATCACCTGGGAATTCGGGACTTGGCGGCTCCAGTATTCACCAGGTTCTGGGGCGGCGGAAATCGTGTGGTTCCAGCTCTTCTCAGGACAGACGTCTTCTATCCTCGAGCCTGCCCACACGTCACCTCTGTGTATTGACTGTTATGATATTCTGCGATTGTCTGTATGTTCGTTGTGCACATTCACAACATTAAATTGTTACTTTTTGGCTCATCTATTGACCGTTCATTTGTGCCCCCTGTTGTGGGTCCGTGTCACTACACTTTCCCAACATAAAGAAGGTATTGGGAGAGCCACTTCTTAGATCTCAAAATACACCCAGGAACGTCTTATGGATTTTTGAGGTTGCTCATCAGAGGTGTTTGCCACTGACAATATCTTTGCAGGAGAATGAAAATTCAGACATTTAGGCTCCTGGTGCTTCCTATCTTATTGTACGATTGTGAGACTTGGATGCTACCCAGTGACCTAAGGTTATGGCAAGATGTCTTTGGTTCTGGTTTCTTCGGAGGATACGTGGGTACCACTGAAAGGACTTTGTGTCAATCAAACCGTTACTTAGGGGGACAAAGGTGAGGCATAGTTAAGGCGTGCTCCAGCACACAGTCAATCAATCAATCAATTTTATTTATATAGCGCCAAATCACAACAAACAGTTGCCCCAAGGCACCTTATATTGTAAGGCAAGGCCATACAATAATTACTTGGCGACAGTGGGAAGGAAAAACTCCCTTTTAACAGGAAGAAACCTCCAGCAGAACCAGGCTCAGGGAGGGGCAGTCTTCTGCTGGGACTGGTTGGGGCTGAGGGAGAGAACCAGGAAAAAGACATGTTGTGGAAGGGAGCAGAGATCAATCACTAATGATTAAATGCAGAGTGGTGCATACAGAGCAAAAAGAGAAAGAAACACTCAGTTTCATCATGGGAACCCCCCAGCAGTCTAAGTCTATAGCAGCATAACTAAGGGATGGTTCAGGGTCACCTGATCCAGCCCTAACTATAGGCTTCAGCAAAAAGGAAAGTTTTAAGCCTAATCTTAAAAGTAGAGAGGGTGTCTGTCTCCCTGATCTGAATTGGGAGCTGGTTCCACAGGAGAGGAGCCTGAAAGCTGAAGGCTCTGCCTCCCATTCTACTCTTACAAACCCTAGGAACTACAAGTAAGCCTGCAGTCTGAGAGCGAAGCGCTCTATTGGGGTGATATGGTGCTACAACCCTGGCAAAAATTATGGAATCACCGGCCTCAGAGGATGTTCATTCAGTTGTTTAATTTTGTATAAAAAAAACGCAGATCACAGACATGACACAAAACTAAAGTAATTTCAAATGGCAACTTTCTGGCTTGAAGAAACACTATAAGAAATCAAGAAAAAAAGATTGTGGCAGTCAGTAACGGTTACTTTTTTAGACCAAGCAGAGGAAAAAAATATGGAATCACTCAATTCTGAGGAAAAAATTATGGAATCACCCTGTAAATTTTCATCCCCCAAACTATTACCTGCATCAAATCAGATCTGCTCGTTGACATTGACCCTATGCCATGACATTGACCCTGTGTGTCTTTTTGCAAGGAATGTTTTCGCAGTTTTTGCTCTATGGCAAGATGCATTATCATCTTGAAAAATGATTTCATCATCCCCAAACATCCTTTCAATTGTCCAAAATATCAACGTAAACTTGTGCATTTAGTGATGATGTAATGACAGCCATCTCCCCAGTGTCTTTACTTGACATGCAGCCCCATATCATCAATGACTGTGGAAATTTACATGTTCTCTTCAGGCAGTCATCTTTATAAATCTCATTGGAAAGGCACCAAACAAAAGTTCCAGCATCATCACCTTGCCCAATGCAGATTCGAGATTCATCACTGAATATGACTTTCATCCAGTCATCCACAGTCCACGATTGCTTTTCCTTAGCCCATTGTAACCTTGTTTTTTTCTGTTTAGTTGTTAATGATGGCTTTCGTTTAGCTTTTCTGTATGTAAATCCCATTGCCTTTAAGCGGTTTCTTACAGTTCGGTCACAGACGTTGACTCCAGTTTCCTCCCATTCGTTCCTCATTTGTTTTGTTGTGCATTTTCAATTTTTGAGACATATTGCTTTAAGTTTTCTGTCTTGACGCTTTGATGTCTTCCTTGGTCTACCAGTATGTTTGCCTTTAACAACCTTCCCATGTTGTTTGTATTTGGTCCAGAGTTCAGACACAGCTGACTGTGAACAACCAACATCTTTTGCAACATTGCGTGATGATTTATCCTCTTTTAAGAGATAATCCTCTCCTTTGTTTCAACTGACATCTCTCATGTTGGAGCCATGATTCATGTCAGTCCACTTGGTGCAACAGCTCTCCAAGGTGTGATCACTCCTTTTTAGATGCAATGAGCAGATCTGATTTGATGCAGGTGTTAGTTTGGGGGATGAAAATTACAGGGTGATTCCATAATTTATTCCTCAGAATTGAGTGATTCCATATTTTTTTCCTCTGCTTGGTCTAAAAAAGTAACCGTTACTGACTGCCACAATCTTTTTTTCTTGATTTCTTATAGTGTTTCTTAAAGCCAGAAAGTTGCCATTTGAAATGACTTTAGTTTTGTGTCATGTCTGTCATCTGCTTTTTTTCTACAAAATTAAACAACTGAATGAACATCCTCCGAGGCTAGTGATTCCATAATTTTTGCCAGGGGTTGTATGAGGTCCCTAAGATAAGATGGGACCTGATTATTCAAAACCTTATAAGTAAGAAGAAGAATTTTAAATTCTATTCTAGAATTAACAGGAAGCCAATGAAGAGAGGCCAATATGGGTGAGATATGCTCTCTCCTTCTAGTCCCCGTTAGCACTCTAGCTGCAGAATTTTGAATTAACTGAAGGCTTTTCAGGGAACTTTTAGGACAACCTGATAATAATGAATTACAATAGTCCAGCCTAGAGGAAATAAATGCATGAATTAGTTTTTCAGCATCACTCTGAGACAAGACCTTTCTAATTTTAGAGATATTGCGTAAATGCAAAAAAGCAGTCCTACATATTTGTTTAATATGCGCTTTGAATGACATCTCTGTAATAAAAGTTTATGGTCAACAGTATCAAAAGCAGCACTGAGGTCTAACAGAACAAGCACAGAGATGAGTCTACTGTCTGAGGCTATAAGAAGATCATTTGTAACCTTCACTAATGCTGTTTCTGTACTATGATGAATTCTAAAACCTGACTGAAACTCTTCAAATAGACCATTCCTCTGCAGATGATCAGTTAGCTGTTTTACAACTACCCTTTCAAGAATTTTTGAGAGAAAAGGAAGGTTGGAGATTGGCCTATAATTAGCTAAGATAGCTGGGTCAAGTGATGGCTTTTTAAGTAATGGTTTAATTACTGCCACTTAAAAGCCTGTGGTACATAGCCAACTAATAAAGATAGATTTATCATATTTAAGATCGAAGCATTAAATAATGGTAGGGCTTCCTTGAGCAGCCTGGTAGGAATTGGGTCTAATAGACATGTTGATGGTTTGGATGAAGTAACTAATGAAAATAACTCAGACAGAACAATCGGAGAGAAAGAGTCTAACCAAATACCGGCATCACTGAAAGCAGCCAAAGATAACGATACGTCTTTGGGATGGTTATGAGTAATTTCTCTAATAGTTAAAAATTTTATTAGCAAAGAAAGTCATGAAGTCATTACTAGTTAAAGTTAAAGGAATACTCGGCTCAATAGAGCTCTGACTCTTTGTCAGCCTGGCTACAGTGCTGAAAAGAAACCTGGGGTTGTTCTTATTTTCTTCAATTAGTGATGAGTAGTAAGATGTCCTAGCTTTACGGAGGGCTTTTTTATAGAGCAACAGACTCTTTTTCCAGGCTAAGTGAAGATCTTCTAAATTAGTGAGACGCCGTTTCCTCTCCAACTTACGGGTTATCTGCTTTAAGCTGCGAGTTTTTGAGTTATACCACAGAGTCAGGCACTTCTGATTTAAAGCTCTCTTTTTCAGAGGAGCTACAGCATCCAAAGTTGTCTTCAATGAGGATGTAAAACTATTGACGAGATACTCTATCTCACTTACAGAGTTTAGGTAGCTACTCTGCACTGTGTTGGTATATGGCATTAGAGAACATAAAGAAGGAATCATATCCTTAAACCTAGTTACAGTGCTTTCTGAAAGACTTCTAGTGTAATGAAACTTATTCCCCACTGCTGGGTAGTCCATCAGAGTAAATGTAAATGTTATTAAGAAATGATCAGACAGAAGGGAGTTTTCAGGGAATACTGTTAACTCTTCAATTTCCATACCATAAGTCAGAACAAGATCTAAGATATGATTAAAGTGGTGGGTGGACTCATTTACATTTTGAGCAAAGCCAATTGAGTCTAATAATAGATTAAATGCAGTGTTGAGGCTGTCATTCTCAGCATCTGTGTGGATGTTAAAATCGCCCACTATAATTATCTTATCTGAGCTAAGCACTAAGTCAGATGATCGATAATAACAAATAAAACTGGTTTTTGGGACTTCCAATTTGGATGGACAAGACTAAGAGTCAAGCTTTCAAATGAATTAAAGCTCTGTCTGGGTTTTTGATTAATTAATAAGCTGGAATGGCAGAATAAATCAATATGTTGAACAATTATTATATCATTTACCAACAGGGACTTAGAAGAGAGAGACCTAATGTTTAATAGACCACATTTAACTGTTTTAGTCTGTGGTGCAGTTGAAGGTGCTATATTATTTTGTCTTTTTGAATTTTTATGCTTAAATAGATTTTTGCTGGTTATTGGTGGTCTGGGAGCAGGCACCGTCTCTACGGGGATGGGGTAATGAGGGGATGGCAGGGGGAGAGAAGCTGCAGAGAGGTGTGTAAGACTACAACTCTGCTTCCTGGTCCCAACCCTGGATAGTCACGGTTTGGAGGATTTAATCAATCAATCAATCAACTTTTTTCTTATATAGCGCCAAATCACAACAAACAGTTGCCCCAAGGCGCTCCATATTGTAAGGCAAGGCCATACAATAATTATGAAAAACCCCAACGGTCAAAACGACCCCCTATGAGCAAGCACTTGGCCACAGTGGGAAGGAAAAACTCCCTTTTAGCAGGAAGAAACCTCCAGCAGAACCAGGCTCAGGGAGGGGCAGTCTTCTGCTGAGACTGGTTGGGGCTGAGGGAAAAAACCAGGAAAAAGACATGCCGTGAAGGGGGGCAGAGATCGATCACTAATGATTAAATGCAGAGTGATGCATACGGAGCAAAAAGAGAAAGAAACAGTGCATCATGGGAACCCCCCCACAATCTACGTCTAAAGCAGCATAACCAAGGGATGGTCCAGGGTCACCCGATCCAGCCCTAACTATAAGCCTTAGCGAAAAGGAAAGTTTTAAGCCTAATCTTAAAAGTAGAGAGGGTATCTGCCTCCCATTCTACTCTTACAAACCCTAGGAACTACAAGTAAGCCCGCAGTCTGAGAGCGAAGCGCTCTAATGGGGTAATATGGTACTACGAGGTCCCTAAGATAAGATGGGACCTGATTATTCAAAACCTTATAAGTAAGAAGAAGAATTTTAAATTCTATTCTAGAATTAACAGGAAGCCAATGAAGAGAGGCCAACACGGGTGAGATATGCTCTCTCCTGCTAGTCCCCGTCAGTACTCTAGCTGCAGCATTCTGAACCAACTGAAGGCTTTTTAGGGAACTTTTAGGACAACCTGATAATAATGAATTACAATAGTCCAGCCTAGAGGAAATAAATGCATGAATTAGTTTTTCAGCATCACTCTGAGACAAGACCTTTCTGATTTTAGAGATATTGCGTAAATGCAAAAAGGCAGTCCTACATATTTGTTTAATATGCGCTTTGAATGACATATCCTGATCAAAAATGACTCCAAGATTTCTCACAGTATTACTAGAGATCAGGGAAATGCCATCCAGAGTAACGATCTGGTTAGACACCATGCTTCTAAGATTTGTGGGGCCAAGTACAATAACTTCAGTTTTATCTGAGTTCAAAAGCAGGAAACCAGAGGTCATCCATGTCTTTATGTCTTAAGAAAATTGGCCAGATTTCTAGAAATGAGAGCTGCTCCATCCAAAGTGGGATGGATGCCATCTCTCCTAACAAGACCAGGTTTTCCCCAGAAGCTTTGCCAATTATCTCTGAAGCCCACCTCATTTTTTGGACACCACTCAGACAGCCAGCAATTCAAGGGCTAAACATGCGGCTAAACATGTCACTCCCGGTCCGATTGGGGAGGGGCCCAGAGAAAACTAGAGTCCGACATTGTTTTTACAAAGTTACACACCGATTCAATGTTAATTTTAGTGACCTCCGATTGGCATAACCGGGTGTCATTACTGCCGACGTGAATTACAATCTTACCAAATTTACGCTTAGCCTTAGCCAGCAGTTTCAAATTTCCTTCAATGTCACCTGCTCTGGCCCCCGGAAGACAATTGACTATGGTTGCTGGTGTCACTAACTTCACATTTCTCAAAACAGAGTCGCCAATAACCAGAGTTTGATCCTCGGCGGGTGTGTTGTCGAGTGGGGAAAAACGGTTAGAAATGTGAACGGGTTGGCGGTGTACACGGGGCTTCTGTTTAGAACTATGCTTCCTCCTCACAGTCACCCAGTAGGCCTGCTTTCCCGGCTGCTCGGGATCTGCCAGAGGGAAACTAACGGCGGCTAAGCTACCTTGGTCCGCACCGACTACAGGGGCCTGGCTAGCTGTAGAATTTTCCACGGTGCGGAGCCGAGTCTCCAATTCGCCCAGCCTGGCCTCCAAAGCTACGAATAAGCTACACTTGCATCCTGGCATCCTCAACACGAGCTGATAAAGGCCAAGGGGAACACCTGTGTTTTGCCTGGCTGTGTCAAATATATGGTTACCTGTTGGGGATGGAGCAGTTGCTGCGCTGGAGGTTGCCATCCATGACTCAAGTCAGTTCTGTTGTGTGGTGGATGCAGCCATGTGTGACAATGGCACATTTCCAAATCTTTCAGTTTGCCAGAAGTCACCTTGGTGAAACAAAATGTCCTTCAGAACTTACATACAATACAAGTAATCACATTTCTGGTTTAATCGTTTTAAAAATTTGCTAGAAATTTGTAACGATATACATATATTGTAAGCAAGTTATTTATTACTCATCCAATTTTTTTGTTGTTGTTGTTGCAAACGAAAGCTATAAGAATTATTAGTAACAAACCATAACATGACCATAAATCATTATTTGCCTGTTTACAAATTTTAAAATTATGTATAAAGTTAAAAATAAATTTCTGCCTCGACATGTCCAGGATCTGTTTAAAATGAGGGACTCCAGTCACAATTTGAGAGGAATATTATTTTTTGAGAAATTAAAGATCTGAACTACTGTAAAAAGTCATTGTGTTTCTGTTAAAGGTGTTAACATTTGGAATAATTGTCCTGATAACATTAAATTACTTGGTATCTTAGTTGGCTTTAAAACACCTTACAAAATAATAAAATTACTTGTTATAGTTTGAAGAATTAGGTTTACCGATTTTGTTGTTGTTTTTGATTTTGTGTGTTGTGCACTATTGTTTGCCTGGTTGTCTTTTGAAATTTAGTTCATTGATTAAATGATATTGTTGTGCACACTTCTTTGGTATTTGTTGTTATGAGTATATATTTATATTTGTATGCATTCTTTATTTTTATAGCATAAGGGGTGGGTATTTCTAAGCTTTGTTTCTTGCTACACCCTTTCAGCCACAGGGGTAAGTTCTTTTTATGAGTTTTTGTTGTTGTTGATCTGTGTGCTGAATAAATTCATTCAATCATTCATTCATGACCAGGTAAACCTGATTAAAGTAAAAAATAAAGCATTTTAACTTTTTTGTGTCCGTGTCCTTGGAGAATATACTTCATCTGCATTTGTTTCTGGCCATCTAGCTGTAAATGAGTACCGCCCTTGGCTGAGGATACTCACCTGTGATGAACTGGCATCCCATCCAAGGAGAGTCATAGACTCTCATCTTCTTAAGATCTTTTGGGATGAGCGCCGATCTGATTTGCCACAGGACCAGTATAGGACTTACTTTACTGAATAATGTCGACAGGCAGTCAAACATGTATGCATATGCTGTACAAAGGCTCCTGAAGTAGTACTATAGTATAGTATGCTAGCAGAGTTACTTTAGATAGATAACGATACACATTACATCATAGCTTCTGTTTCTATAATAAAATACCAGACTTATAGCTTAGCCTACTAACTATAATTTAATTTTACTACTAGTCTACATACTAAAATACCTATACTACAATCTTCTCCTGTTTTAATATTTAGGTTTTAAAACCTACTCTTGTATATTATATAGTACCATATTTATTGTATATGTTGTTTATTACCCTTATTATTTAATATCAGTAATATATATGATGTCTTATCTTTCTTATGTTTTATTATTTATTATTATGTATATCCTTTTTTCTTGAGCTGCTTGGGTGGGTAGGGAGAGTTCCCATGGGATATAAAAGCTTTTCAACCTACCATCCCTGGTTCTCAAGACCAGGCACCTAAGTGGCTCTACTCTACTCTTTTCTACTCTTCTATTTTACTCTTCCTTTTTAGATATTTAGATATACCTTAGTATACTAGCATAGTTCCACCTTAGAATTGGAATATAATATATAAGCTATACCTACTGAATTTTCATATGTTAAAAACATTGACTTAAGACCTACACATGCATGAGTGTACTCACCCAACATTACTCACATACAAACACACACACACACACACACACACCGCAGCATGCTCACATGTACACAGCCTCTTACAACCCCAATGCAGAAAAAGAAACAAAACCCACAGTGATTTTTACATATACTTTGACTTGTGTTTCTTGGCAGACAGAATGAATACATCCATTGCTGCATTTAAGATCTGCAACACATTCCAAAAAAAGTTTGGATGCAAAAGTATTTATCGCTTTGTAATGTTGCCATTCCTCCCCACAACACTTAAGACCTTTTGGCATTGAGGATACAAGCAATGAAGTGTTTCAGGTGTTAATTTGTCCCATTCTTCCTGCAAACACATCAGCTTGCCCATGTGGTTATATCAGCTATTGATAAATGATGGTTCTTGATGCAGTGCCATCTTAAGTATTGGAGATCATGGGCATTCAGCATAGGTTTGCGTTGTTGTCCGTTATCCACTGAAATTTTCTAGATTCTTTGAATCGTTGAATGATATTATGCACTGTTGAGAGAGACATGCAAATTCCTTTTAATCTTTCTTTGATGAACATTGTTTTCCAATATTTCAATAATCTTCTCACACATATCTTTGCTCCTCAAAGTCTCCGCCTTTAATGGATACTGCTTTTGTACCAAGTCATGATCACAATCACCTGATGATGTCACCTGGGTACAGGCTGCCAGTCTTTGCAGGGCCACATATAGACAAACTTGGTCACACGCACAGTTACAGTCAGTTAATAGTTTCCAATTCACATAACCTGCATGGCTTTTGAGGTGGCATGGTGGCTTAGTGTTTAGCACGATGGCCTCGCAGAAAGAAGATCCTGGGGTCGCTTCCAGCTTGCAGTTTGCATTTTCTCCCCGTGTTCACATGGGTTCCCTCCAGGTGCTCTGACTTCCTTCCACTTCCAAAGATATGCAAGTTAGCTAAATTGGACCCTTTTAACTGACTATAGGTGTATCTGTGTATATGTGGTTCTGCCATAGACTGGCTGGGATAAGCTCCAGCTCCTCCATGACCCTAAATTGCAGTAAGCTGGCATAGAAAATGAATGAAAGGATCAATGCATGTCTTTGGAAGTGGGAGGAAGCCAGAGCACCCGGAGGGAACCCATGAGGAGAACATGCAAACCCCATACAGAAAGGACCTGGGGGAAGCTATTCCACAATCTTCTAGCTGTGAGGTAACATCGTTACCGACTAAGCCTGGATGTATATGAAGAAATGAAATGAAGTTGACCACATAAAACATGGAATATCTTTATATCTGCAATGAAAGTAAATGTAAAAATCATTTTCCACACTGTCCCAACATTTTCTGATTTGGAGTTGTACATGCAGGACCAGGATTCCAAGCCACTGTCTCAGTCCTGTAAAGGATGTCTCGTTTGTTAGACAGACAGACAGACAGCGAGTGCTGGGGTTCAGCTCGCCGTACCGTCCACCCGAGGATGAGTTCCTCCTCTGTTTAGGGAAAAGGATGTGATCTCACTCGTTAAAAATCCAACCTATGTCGCTTGCCACTCATGACTTAATCCAGGCTTCTCCTTTGTGCAGAGCGCCCTCCCCTTCCCCTCTTCTCCTCTTACTTTCTCTTACTCCCTCTGTCTCCCTCCCTCCCTATCTGTCTACTTAAACTCACTACAACATTTAATTGTGATTGCACATTTATACAAAAACTACAATGAAATTGTCTGACGTATGTACACACACATATATATATATATATATATATATATATATATATATATATATATATATATATATATATATAAATCTTTATTGTTATTGTAACAATGTGACATTGTACAACATTGTAAATATATAGTATCCCTCTATTTTGTGTGTGTGCGGGTACCACATACATATGCATTCAGTGGCATGTATATCTGTGTTTTGTGCGTCTGTGGGTGTGTGTTGATACTGGCATGTGTTTGTTTATTTAACATATGTGAATAATGCTGCACTCTGTCGCCCTGATCAGCGATCCCCTGTACTTCTCACTTCATACACTGTCTTGCTTGTCACAGTTTGCCAGGGCAGCTGTTTGCACGCAGCAAATGACTGTGGCACCTCATAACTCAAGCTGCAGGGAAGAGAATGAGAAAGAGGAACTTGATATACTTCATGGCAACAAATCCTGCTGGGCTCAATTGGCTGAGAAATTTTTTTCTTTCTTTCTTTCTTAAGACCACATATTCAAACACTTTCATTTTAAAAGTCAGACGTCTTCCTTTTATTATGCAAGTAATTTTCATTCATTTTGTCTCAGCAGTTCAACACTTACAGCGAAAGCTTCAGATAGTGTGAATACCTCGTCAGTTCCCTGTGAGTCTTAAAGATCACAGCAAATACAGTGCATCCGGAAAGTATTCACAGTGCTTCACCGTTTCCACATCATTCCACCCCATAATGACAATGTGAAAAACGTTTTTGGAGCTTTTTGCAAATTTATTAAAAATGTAAAACAAAAACAAACAAAAAACTAAGAAATCATATTCCCAACCTTTGTCATGAAGCTCAAAATTGAGCTGTGGTACCTTCCACTGATCATCCTTGAGATGTTTCTACAGCTCAATTGGAGTTCAGCTGGGGTGAATTCAGTTGATTGGATGTGATTTGGAAAGACACACACCTGTCTACATATAAGGTCTCACAGCTGACAGTGCATGTCAGAGCACAAACCAAGCATGAAGTCAAAGGAATTGTCTGTCGACCTCCGAGACAGGATTGTCTCAAGGCACCAATCTGGGGAAGGTTACAGAAAAATTTCTGCTGCTTTGAAGGTCTCAATGAGCACAGTGACCTCCATCATCTGTCAATGGAAGAAGTTCGGATCCACCAGGACTCTTCCTAGAGCTGGCAGCCCCTCTAAACTGAGCGATCAAGGAGAAGGACCTTAGTTAGGGAGGTGACCAAGAACCCGATGGTTACTCTCTCAGAACACCAGCATTCCTCTGTGAAGTGAGGAGAACCTTTCAGAAGGACAACCATCTCTGCAGCAATCCACTAATCAGGCCTTTATGGTAGAGTGGCCAGACGGAAACCACTCCTTAGTAAAAGGCACATGACAGCCCACCTGGAGTTTTCCAAACGGCACTTGAAGGACTCTGACCATGAGAAACAAAATTGTCTGGTCTGATAAGACAAAGATTGAACTCTTTGGAGTGAATGCCAGGTGTCATGTTTGGAGGAAACCAGGCACCATCCCTACAGTGAAGCATGGTGGTGGCAGCATCATGCTGTGGGGATGTTTTTCAGCAGCAGGAACTGGGAGACTGGTCAGGATTAAGGGAAAGATGAATGCAGCAATGTACAGAGACATCCTGGATGAAAACCTGCTCCAGAGTGCTCTTGACCCCAGACTGGGGCGATGGTTCTTCTTTCAGCAGGATAATGACCCTAAGTGCACAGCCAAGATATTAAAGGAGTGACTTGAGGACAACTCTGTGAATGTCCTTGAGTGGCCCAGCCAGAACCCAGACCTGAATCTGATTGAACATCTCGGGAGAGATCTGAAAATGGCTGTGTACTGTCTTAGTTTTTTTATGTTTCATAAATTTGCATTAATGGAAAAAAAAACTTTTGTCATGTTGTTATTATGGGGCTGTTGTGAGTAGAATTTTGAAGGAAAAAATTAATTTTCTCCATTTTGGAATAAGGCTGTAACATTAAAAAATGTGGAAAAAGTGAAGCGCTGTGAATACTTTCCGGATGCACCGTACATCGTCTTCATCTGCAAAATACGCTTATTGCAAAAACCAAAAGAAGGTTTCCCTCTTGATTGCTTTTCAGGAGGGTAAAATGAATGCAATGCAAAGGAAATATGCAATAAATAAAATGGTCATTTCAATATAAAGTTATTATAAATAATGGTAACATGATAAATATAGTTTTCAGTTTTGATTCACTGTCAGATTTTCAATGGGTCATTCCATCAAGATGAATTCACTTTCAACAGCATGGAAGATTCCAGAAATGAATTGAATTAATTTGAAGAGCTTCTGAATGACTAATTGGCATAATTCAGGGTTAATCTGGGAACCTGTGGCTGTATTTCTGAATGCATAATTAGCGTAATTCAGGGTTAATTGGGAAACCTGGAAGGCTGTGGACCACACATCCATTAATCCTGTCAAACAGTATCCCAAGTTGTAGTTTATAACTCCAGACATGTCCCACTGTGCCAACATTCTTATTTAAACTAGCTTTGTTTCATTCTTTTTTTTAACCATGCAAATTATGTTAAAAGATGCCAGGTTTGCTAGTACTCACTGTTCTATTAGATTCCAAAATTTCAATGCTGAATATCAAGAGGTTTTTTGGAGTTACTCACAGAACCTTTGCGGATACACTGACTGACTCCATCATGCATATACTTGTTCTGCTCATTCCAGGTCATATCAAAAATCTTAGCCTGATTTGCAGCTAAATTGTGTGGGCTTTCCAAACTTTTATGCATTAGGTTGGAGAATGTTTTGCAATTGATTTTCTAAGAATTATTGTGCACGTCACAGTGGAGGGTGGCATGAGTATATACGTGAGGATTTTGTCTGTGCAGCTTGTGCTCTGTTGCTGCATGTACTCACAAGATGGAAATTAAAAAATAAAAATTTGATATTTCAATCATTTCGTTTTTGAGCCATCAGTGGTGTTTAGGCACATTGGTGAATGATTATGCTGTATTCTGCCAGTGGAATACACAGAGAACTGTGCGCACACACAACTGTTTTCTGTATGTTTCACACAGAGAACGGATAACGTCAGCTGTGATCAACCCACACAAACTCATGAGACAGACAGAAGAGTGTGTGTGTGTGTGTGTGTGTGTGTGTGTGTGTGTGTGTGTGTGTGTGTGTGTGTGTGTGTGTGTGTGTGTGTGTGTGTGTGTGTGTGTGTGTGTGTGTGTGTGTGTGTGTGTGTGTGTGTGTGTCTTTCGCTTTGTGTATGTGTTTCGGACAAAACATGACAGGATAAGTACAAAATTAATGAATTTGCTAATGAATTTGAATTTGATTGCAGATTTTTTTTTTATTCCATGCACCACAGAACTATAATGTGTTCACATTAGATACACTATTATACATATAGTTTTTATGAAATTCATACAGCCTTCACACAAAAATGACTTTAAAATACATTAATGACGGTATTGATCAGGAGTCGCGCAGCCATATCGTTTGGGCTCAGCGTGCTGTGGTCCGCCCGTTATGCATGGACAGTTTCTAATGAAACAAGCACAACATGAACTATTAGCTCTTTAAATACAATTAATAATTTTGTTTATTATTATTATTTTATTTTATTCTGTCTGCGATGAGGCAGCTTCTTTTTTCGGCAGAAATCTGTCAAAAGCAAAACGTTAGCACCCAGGTTTCAAACACACAGTGTGCAAACACAATCAAAGCCTAAATTAGTTTTTGACCTTGATACTTCATTTGTATGCACTAAAATGACCTATTTGCATCTTCAGCAGCCACAGTGTGGTGCACTTGGGTGCACACAGCCAAAATTACATATTCATGGAGGCAGACTTGCTTTATGGCACTATCCTCAGTGCCCGCGATTCATAAATCAGCATGCATGTTTTCATGCAGGAGCTATGGTGTTTGTGCATGTTTTTTACACACGTTTAGTAAATCAGTCCCTTTACGTTTTAAGTAATAATAAAATGCACAAAAGTGTTAACAACTAACACTATGGAATTTTAAGATTCAGAAAAACACTTTAATTATTGATACTTATTTGTGTCTTTTTCAACAGTTACAGAAAAAGGGATTTGTGTCATATGACAGTTTTCAAAAGGGAGAGAGCAGGTTGAAAAAAAGTGAAGTTGTCCTTTAAATATATAGCTCTAACCATAACCAGGTATGTTGGTTTTAACTCAAGGTGTTGATTCAGTATCATTTGAAATTCAGATACTCTGGCATAAGGGGATTGTTAAACTACAATAATTTATTGTGTCCATAAAGCATTTATTGTGTCCTTTATGGATGAGTCATACACATTAAGTGAAAGTGTCTCTGCTAATGACATGCATTATTGCTGCACATCTGTGCAACATGGCTGAAAACTCTAGAAACATTTTTTTTTTCTTTTTCTTTTTTTCTATCAGTTGTATAAGTGCTCTTGACCACACAGCGTGCCCTCATCGGCACACACATTCCACTGAGGAATGTCTCTCACAATCTGCCTTATCAGGTTTTTTGTCTGTTTCGTCTGAGGGGCATCCGAAGCGGGCTTGGCGTCACGACTGATAGGCTTTTTGGAATACACACCTCAGTTATTTTTCTAACACATTCGCTTGTCAACAGACATCCTTCCTTTCTCCTTATTCCTCTTTTGTGCACTTTGCTTGCATAAATGCACCCTTCTGCAACCTTTTCAGACGACTCTTCATTTTTTGAGTTGAGGTTTATTCAGTGTTCATTCATTTCATTTTTCCATTTATTCTGGAAAACTGAGATTCTTTCACAGTACTTTTAGGAATGCTGCTTTTCTGCACGATGTGCTGCTGCTCAGAACCGTCAGTGAGAACTGTCAGATATTTGTTTGATTGATAACGGATTACATCTTAAGGTGGATATTTATAATCACTGTCAGGTTCATGGGTGGCATGGTAGAGTAGTGGTTAGCACTGCTGCCTCCCACCTTTCCACCTAGTCCTTTGTGTGTGGAGTTTGCATGTTCTCCCCGTGTTCGTGTGGGTTCCCTCTGGGTGTTGTGGCTTCCTCCCACTTCTAGGGACATGCAGGTTAGGTGAATTGACCGTATGTGCCCATGCGAGTGTGTTTGTGTTTGTCTATATGTGGCCCTGCAATAAACTGGTATCCCATCCAGTGTGTACCCCACCTCTCACCTTATGACTGCCCCTGTGATTGGAGTAAGCGGATATAGAAAATCAATGACATGTTCATCAGAAATATTTGATGTCCAGTGGAACGACGTCCTGTATAGTCTCTGTGGCTCACTGACGTCAGATTAGATTAGATTAGATAGAATTTTATGAATCCCTTGGGAAGACTTCCTCAGAGGAATTGAGGTTCCAGCAGCAGTGGACAGTAGCATACAGGGTATCAGAAGTAGAAGTAAGCGACAATTTGCAAAATGTAAATACAAATATAAATACCAGAAATACTGCCTTACTGGTTACAGCTGATCCTCTCATTCCTGTCCTCTGTCTTCCTGTTACTCCTCCTCCCCCCGAGTGAGGAGTTGTACAGTCTGATGGCCTGAGGGACAAAGGAGTTTTTCAGTTTGTTGGTCCTGCACTTGTGAAGGAACAGTCTGCAGAGTCTGCAGAGTGTACAGACGGTGACTGGTATCGTCCATCATGTCCAGCAGTTTGCAGTCATAATGCAGTCATATAATTTACTGCATTTATATAGCGCTTGTCAATCTGTATCAGAAGCTTAAAGTGCTTTACGCATGCCTCACATTCAGACACACACACACACACACACACACCGACGTCAGGGTGCCGCCATGCAAGGCGCTCACTACACACCGGGAGAACTTGGGGATTAAGGACCTTGCCCAAGTGCCCTTTGTGATTTTCTGGCCAGACAGGGGTTTGAACTGAGGATTCTCTGGTCTCAAGCCTACTGCTTAACCACTAGACCATCACCTCCTTATATTATGCCCGGTCATATGCCCGGTTTCCAGTCAGTCAAGGCTGGATCTCATTTACAGCTGGGTGGACAGGGACAATGTGAATGACATGTCTTGTCCAAAGACACAAACAGGTAGCATGACTAGGACTCAAACCTAGGCCCCACTCCTTATCCTAATGTGGTACCTGCTCTGAGGAGTATCACTTGCATTGTGAGGGAATGTCAGATATGATACTCTGGCTCTCTGTGTGTTTTCTTTTTCTTTCCATATGAGCATAATCCAGCATGCAGGTGTCTCAGGTTTGATTATCCCAGTGGCTGGAGAAGGTCAAGGGGATAATAAAATGATAACAAAGTAAATGGTTACTTTTGAGAGGTGGGAAAAGACCTTTTGCCATCCAGAACCCAGGCTGGTTCTGTGGTGTGGATGCAGGGAAACGCACCATCAGTGCATGTTACTTGGTACATGTTCTATGGTGTTTGGTGTTCAGTAGGCCACGCAATAAAGATAAACATATTTAAATGCATTCATAATAAATTAGCCAGAAATGCTATTTAATATGAATCCAATTCAATGACTCAATGATTATTCACTCTGTCATTCTTAACATGGCTGCATACTGGTTATTGTTATTGATTAAACCACCAACAACAGTATTGTAAACAGTGATCTTTCTTACTCGATTCTCTTACTGTGACTTCCAAGTGAACTGGGGTCCATCAGTAATGTTTTCTGGCACCTTCTCTCCGTTCAACACTTGCACAGTCTGGGTGTTGGGTAAGACCATGGATTCCACTCACTTGGGTCCATTTGTTGGTGAGGAAAGGTTCACTAACCTTGATTGAGAACTTTGTGGATTCAGTGAAAGTCCTGATTAGAGCTCTCAAGAACATAAAGGTAAGAATCTGGAGTATTGTTGGATTGTGAGTGTGATGGATCAAGACCAAGATGGATGCTTCCAACAGCTTGTTGGACTCAGCCACCAGTATTTTTCCTGTGTGTGGGGAGAGTGATGAATTCCTTGAAATTTGTCATTACACTGTGAACCTAAGGATGCTTTCTTACCTACCGTATTTGGTTCAGACCTTTGGACTTCTCAGTTTGGCTCGAGAGGTGTAAAAGCTGCCCCAGATGACGCTCCATCCCAAACAGATTTGTGGTCCAACCAAAACAGATGGTCCAGAGCCAGATCGAATTGTACTATGGGTTGGTTTATTTGTGGTGTGAAATCATTTTTTGGAAGAGTTTGACTTTTAGACAGATTACAGAGCCTTCAAGCAAAGCAGGCTGTTGTGTGTAATCAGTCCTTTTCAAAACAGATTCTTTGCAATCTTCTCCTCCTTTCCTTTGGCGATGACAATGTTCTCACAAGGTTCTTCAATATGATGAATTGGAAGTATTGTTTTGCGCATGAAATTGTTGCTGGTGGTAGCAATATCATCATAATACTGTTACAGCAGCAACAAGCAACATTTTCCTTTTTTCATTCAGACGTTTGCCATTAACCAAATATAGTCAAACACGTCAATCAATGAATTACTCAATTGGAGGTATGCACCTCATTTGGATGAGGACAAGGCATGCAAATCTGTGTGAACACGTTCTGTATGATTGTATAATTCCAATATGGGACCAAACCAAATCAGAACAAACAGCGATGTACGTATGATGCTGCAAAACGCTGACGGGAGGATGAGTGTTGTGATCTCTGACATCCAAACACATCTGCAGATCATTACAGTGTTGTGTGTTTGTTGGCAGAGGTTTTCTGATCACCAAAATGTTTGCTGTGCATGTCCCCAACAAGAAGACACGTCAAAGTATTTTACTATTTTAATCCTAAAAAGAAATGAATTTTGAAATTTAAAAAAAAACTTACTGAACTTTTATTTCAAATGTACTGATAAATATCAGTACATTAAAATTGTTGGACCCAGATAAGGCTTTGAACAATTCACTTGTATTTTTCAGTGTGTGTTTAGACCAAGGTTGTGTCGAGTGACAGCAGTTTAACTGTAATACATATGCAGCTCTCGGGCAGTCAAGTCTGCTTCCCTGATCCTGTCAGATCTCAGACGCTGAGCAGTGAGGCTCCTGGTTAGTACTCGGATGGGAGACCTCTTGAGAAGAGCAGGGGCTGTGTGTGTTTGGCCTGGTAAAGCTGGAATTACGTCAGGAAGAGCATCCGGCATAAAACTTGTGCCAAATCCCAATGCGACAACATATGAAGCAGAACACCATCGCCCCCCCCACCACCACCCCCACCCACCCACACACACACACAAAGCACATAATTGTATTTTACTGTATCTTCAGTTGGTTATGATATGCTATCCCAGCCATTCTCAAATTTAAGAACGCCGCAGCCCAAACCTTTAATCACACGTTTGACACAAAATTAAGAAGTATGTATAATAATAATTTACTTTCTATACCCACCTATTCCAATGAAGGGACATTGGGGGGAGCTGGAGGCTATCCCAGCAATCGTAGGGCAAGAGGCAGGGTCTAGGTGATGGTCTAGTGTTTAAAGCATTGGGCTTGAGACCAGAGGATCCTCGGTTCAAATCCCAGCCTGACCGGAAAATCACTAAGGGCCCTTGGGCAACGTCCTTAATCCCCTAGTTGCTCCTGGTGTGTAGTGAGTACCTTGTATGGCAGAACCCTGACATCAGGGTGAATGTGAGGCATTATTGTAAAGTGCTTTGAGCGTCGGATGCAGATGGAAAAGCGCTATATAAATGCAGTCCATTTACCATTTACCTTGGATAGAACCACATATAGACAGACAAACTCAGTCACATTCTCACTCACACCAATTTAAAGTTCCCAATTCACCAAACCAGCATGTCTTTGGGTGTGGGAGAAAGCTGGAGCATCTGGAGGGAACCCAGAGCATACAAACTCTACACAGAAAGGACCAGGTGGGAAGCGATCCCAAGACCTTCTTCCCATGTGTCAACAGTGCTAACCACTTGCCCACTGTGCCACCCACACACACACACACACACACACACACATATATATATTTTCTTCACTATTCCTAGCGTTCTTACCTTGTTCTCAGACCTGCCTCCTGCAGCACCCATACCTCTGACCCATAGCATCCAACTGATTTATCCCTGATTGTTAAAAGGCCTCTGGAGCTGCGTCTCGATTGGCTCCATATGAGAACAGTGCCGAGAGGTCGTCTATAACAATCATTTTCAGTGGCTCATTATTCCCAGGCCAAACAACCCAAAGACCCAATTTCCTACCACACTGTTCATAAAAGTGACAGATGGCCTAAACCTGGAAAAGCTTTCCTATAATCGTTAGCTTGCTGAAGTGCTATATACAGTGCTCTCTTTAGTGCGGCGGTTAGACTCTGTTCTCTCTCGCTCACCCACTCCTTCCACCTTCCCTATCCTGTTCATTTTTTCCAAGGTGAAGAATGTGAAGGAGGAGAACGTAGTGTGTTTAATAGCTTTAGGCCATATTCCACCAGTTCAGCTTTCCTCCTCTGCATACGGCTCACAATGTGGACCCAACACACAAATATTTATCAGGTAGTTTGTTTCTCTAAAAGCTCGCTCTACCTTAACACGGTGCAGCACTTAAAGTCACATGGACAGACAGAGGCCGGGACAAGGTCTTCTTTCATCCCGTGGACCTGCCATTCTGTGGTATTCGGGGTCATCCAGTCACTTGAGCAAGTCTGCACCCTGTGAGGGTCTTTTCTTGCTGGGGAAGTTTCTGTGTGATAAATGTGAGGCTTGAAACAACAGCTGAGACTAAGTCTTGGCTCAACTTTCCCTCTGCCTGTTTGAGACACAAGTATGGTTTCCTCATATCTTGGCTCTTTGTCATGAATGACCTCTTTCATTTTTTTTTCTCCACCTCCAATAATATCCAAACTGCTCAACTCAGCATTTGAGGAAAAAAAAAATCCTGCCATATTTCTCAGAGGACTATATTTTTTTTCCTTCAACTTGTTTCCACTCCTTTCTTTTTGGCAGAACTAAATGCTAGGTCATTGCAGAAACTGTATCCACTGCATGGGGGCTTACAGGATTGTGAGAGGTGGCGAATGGGTAGATGGTATGTTTCAAAGAACAATTTCAAAACATACTTGTGTGAATGCCTATAGATTAAATTCCTAAATACTTTCAGATCTTTAAAGAGACTGTATTATACATTATTATCACTTACTGAGGCGTTGCTGGGCCATTAGCATAGATTTACATTTACGCTACCTGTCCATACCTGCCCGCAGTACCCACTGTGCATAAAGTGATGACGTCATATCATGCGCAACCCAAGAACTGTCTGCAGACGATAACATGAAAAGGCGAGATGTGTGTGTTGGTCCCAATATGGATATTCCGGATGATTTTATCATGGATAGTACGACAATGAACAGCAGCCAAAGCAGCCAGCTTGATGAGGACGCCCTGGCGAATTTGGAGAGCAGCGAGGTACCAGCCAACACGACAAAAGTTAAAGTGAGACAACTTTTTATGTATGTGTTTGCTGGGTGTCGTGCGTTTTGAAATGACATTAAATGTTGTTAATGTGATTTCACATGTTGTGTATCTCGGTAAGTGATAATAATGCAAATAACATACAGCAAGGTACACAACAAAGGGGACTTACAGGTATGGTTAACATGGGTAGCCAATGAAAGCTCAAGCCTTATTGCTACAAGGGCCCATGGCACAAAGTGCCAGCTGTGAACTTGGATGTGATTGGAAAGCAAACCCAGATCGCCGTCGTCACAGTCTAACATGCAAAACATGACTCCAACGCCTCCTCAGTAAAGCCCAGGTTACCCATAAACGGTTTTGTCGGCGGGTAGTACGTAGACCGAAGTTCGCGGTAGTTCCGGCTGTTTTCGCAGTGGAAAGGGGCAGAGCATTTCACCGGCATTTTGAGCGCCGCGCTAGCCGCAAATACGCGGATAAAACACAGCAGCTTCCGGCACACGTCAGGCAACGGGGGTTAATACCCAGTTCTATCCTTTACAATCGCAGGTTAAGACGCGCGTGAGAACGGCGGTGTTCTGCTGCCGCTGATAATGCCCTGTGTACCGCTGGATTTATCCAGGCAAATCCTGCGTTACTCCAGGAACTTTTGCATATAGGTACCGCCCCCAGAGTATAATAGGCTGAAGAGTATCTCGTCAATAGTTTTACATCCTCATTGAAGACAACTTTGGATGCTGTGGCTCCTCTGAAAAAGAAAGCTTTAAATCAGAAGTGCCTGACTCCGTGGTATAACTCACAAACTCGCAGCTTAAAGCAGATAACCCATAAGTTGGAGAGGAAATGGCGTCTCACTAATTTAGAAGATCTTCACTTAGCCTGGAAAAAGAGTCTGTTGCTCTATAAAAAAGCCCTCCGTAAAGCTAGGACATCTTACTACTCATCACTAATTGAAGAAAATAAGAACCCAGGTTTCTTTTCAGCACTGTAGCCAGGCTGACAAAGAGTCAGAGCTCTATTGAGCCGAGTATTCCTTTAACTTTAACTAGTAATGACTTCATGACTTTCTTTGCTAATAAAATTTTAACTATTAGAGAAAAAATTACTCATAACCATTCCAAAGACATATCGTTATCTTTGGCTGCTTTCAGTGATGCCGGTATTTGGTTAGACTCTTTCTCTCAGATTGTTCTGTCTGAGTTATTTTCATTAGTTACTTCATCCAAACCATCAACATGTCTGTTAGACCCCATTCCTACCAGGCTGCTCAAGGAAGCCCTACCATTATTTAATGCTTCGATCTTAAATATGATCAGTCTATCTTTATTAGTTGGCTATGTACCACAGGCTTTTAAGGTGGCAGTAATTAAACCATTACTTAAAAAGCCATCACTTGACCCAGCTATCTTAGCTAATTATAGGCCAATCTCCAACCTTCCTTTTCTCTCAAAAATTCTTGAAAGGGTAGTTGTAAAACAGCTAACTGATCATCTGCAGAGGAATGGTCTATTTGAAGAGTTTCAGTCAGGTTTTAGAATTCATCATAGTACAGAAACAGCATTAGTGAAGGTTACAAATGATCTTCTTATGGCCTCAGACAGTGGACTCATCTCTGTGCTTGTTCTGTTAGACCTCAGTGCTGCTTTTGATACTGTTGACCATAAAATTTTATTACAGAGATTAGAGCATGCCATAGGTATTAAAGGCACTGCGCTCCGGTGGTTTGAATCATATTTATCTAATAGATTACAATTTGGTCATGTAAATGGGTAATCTTCTTCACAGACTAAGGTTAATTATGGAGTTCCACAAGGTTCTGTGCTAGGACCAATTTTATTCACTTTATACATGCTTCCCTTAGGCAGTATTATTAGACGACATTGCTTAAATTTTCATTGTTACGCAGATGATACCCAGCTTTACCTATCCATGAAGCCAGAGGACACACACCAATTAGCTAAACTGCAGGAATGTCTTTCAGACATAAAGACATGGATGACCTCTAAGTTCCTGCTTTTAAATTCAGATAAAACTGAAGTTATTGTACTTGGCCCCACAAATCTTAGAAACATGGTGTCTAACCAGATCCTTACTCTGGATGGCATTACCCTGACCTCTAGTAATACTGTGAGAAATCTTGGAGTCATTTTTGATCAGGATATGTCATTCAAAGCGCATATTAAACAAATATGTAGGACTGCTTTTTTGCATTTACGCAATATCTCTAAAATTAGAAAGGTCTTGTCTCAGAGTGATGCTGAAAAACTAATTCATGCATTTATTTCCTCTAGGCTGGACTATTGTAATTCATTATTATCAGGTTGTCCTAAAAGTTCCCTGAAAAGCCTTCAGTTAATTCAAAATGCTGCAGCTAGAGTACTGACAGGGACTAGAAGGAGAGAGCATATCTCACACATATTGGCCTCTCTTCATTGGCTTCCTGTTAATTCTAGAATAGAATTTAAAATTCTTCTTCTTACTTATAAGGTTTTGAATAATCAGGTCCCATCTTATCTTAGGGAAATCATAGTACCATATCACCCCAATAGAGTGCTTCGCTCTCAGACTGCAAGCTTACTTGTAGTTCCTAGGGTTTGTAAGAGTAGAATGGGAGGCAGAGCCTTCAGCTTTCAGGCTCCTCTCCTGTGGAACCAGCTCCCAATTCAGATCAAGGAGACAGACACCCTCTCTACTTAGGCTTAAAACTTTCCTTTTTGCTAAAGCTTATAGTTAGGGCTGGATCAGGTGACCCTGAACCATCCCTTAGTTATGCTGCTATAGACTTAGACTGCTGGGGGGTTCCCATGATGCACTGAGTGTTTCTTTCTCTTTTTGCTCTGTATGCACCACTCTGCATTTAATCATTAGTGATTGATCTCTGCTCCCCTCCACAGCATGTCTTTTTCCTGGTTCTCTCCCTCAGCCCAACCAGTCCCAGCAGAAGACTGCCCCTCCCTGAGCCTGGTTCTGCTGGAAATTTCTTCCTGTTAAAAGGGAGTTTTTCCTTCCCACTGTCGCCAAGTGCTTGCTCACAGGGGGTCGTTTTGACCGTTGGGGTTTTTACGTAATTATTGTATGGCCTTGCCTTACAATATAAAGCGCCTTGGGGCAACTGTTTGTTGTGAGTTGGCGCTATATAAATAAAATTGATTGATTGATTGAAGCAGCTGTCACTGCAGGGGGAGGGAGCTCATCTCTCAGCCTTTTCTTCTCCTTCCTTTTTCCCCTCCTCAACGTGTTGCTCTTCTCCACCACAGGGCTACCCTCTGCTTCTGAACCAGACCTCTTGGTAAGTCCTTGCCGCTGCCAATTTTCTTTTAGGAGGCATACTGGAGCTTCTCTGCAAAAATATCTGGAGCTGGCCGCGGGTGAGAGGCCTGCATGCAGCGCACTAGCGTTTTTATACTGACCGCCGCCTATCAGCCGTTTGGAACGCCGTTAACCGGGAGGTGGCATTTAGAAAGGCGTACTGTCCACTAGCGCCGCCATTTTGTCTGCCTCTGTCGCCGGTTAAAACGCCTTTGAGGATGCCGACGTGGGCTCTGTCGCCGTTTTACATGCCGTTGGTTAGGGATACAACGCCGGCCTCCAATTACGGCGATGTAAACTGCGGCACTACAGGAATGGGCAGGATGAAACGGCGATTAAAAAGTATCAAACGCCGTTGTTCGCGTTGTCTCCGTCGTCACGCAAATTCTCTGGGAGCACTCCCGGAATTATTCGACATGTTGAATAATTTTATCGACGATTCCCGGTAAAGCCGGAACTAAGCCACGCCCCCTAGTGCCGGTGTTAACAATGGCGTGTGATCCTTAAGACGGCCAAAAACTCTTCCGGGACGCTTCCGGGAGCTCTTATCGTCTATGTGTAAACAGGGCTTAAGAGAAGAAGACCGTTACAGCACAGGTTGGATCTGGGCGCACGTTCAACCTCTGCATTGTGTTTTCCCCTCGGGGCGCAAAATCACAATCTCCCAGATGGGAGGCAGGTACTCTGCCCATGAGGCTAAAACCCATGGGCTCTAGCGTCTGTGGCTAGAGCATCTTTTGGCATTGCAGAGTGAGGTTTACTGACTTCAGCTGCATAGCGACTCTTGCTGGCCCCATCACACATGCACTGGCTGCACGTGTCACTGCATCTGCAATCACCCAGGCAGACAACCGGTCAGTCCCCACTTTTCTAAAGTAACCATTTATCTGTAGGAGCCAAATGAAACACGGGCGTCCCCTTGCCTTTCTCCACCCACTGGGGTTCTCAACGCTCAGGCCACCTACGTGTTGGATCATGTGCCGAGAAACACGGTACATGGCCATAGCCTTGCCTGCCCTCAGCTGTGTCACGACCTCTGTGATCTCTGTAACGTTTGGTGGTTGAAGATGTCTCATCATTCCACTGCGTCATTTTATTTGCATGTTAGAAAGTTTAAATCAACTCTTAAAAGTTTGACTCTGAAATTTT
The DNA here is from genome assembly GCF_902500255.1 of Thalassophryne amazonica. Classification (NCBI taxonomy): domain Eukaryota; kingdom Metazoa; phylum Chordata; class Actinopteri; order Batrachoidiformes; family Batrachoididae; genus Thalassophryne; species Thalassophryne amazonica. Next base: position 94,959,285 of record NC_047110.1, on the reverse strand, counting down.
AACACACTAGTCTCTACTGAAGTATCAGATGTTGAGGGTGTCTGATATCACCAGCCACGTTTAGCTGTAAAAAGTAGATAAAAAAACAGATTTTTGCAATATCACCCCTTTAATCTTAAATAAATCACCCAGTCTTTCTTTTTGTTAGGCTGCTCACTCAGTTCATTTTGTCATGGTGTCATTTCAAACACCAATTCATCTTATAAAAATAGGGGGCCTAACCCCCATCTCCCTCAGCCATCTTTCATCCTGGTTTTGTGGCCCTCCCATATGTGCCTCTAATCTCTCCCTTGTGTCTCTGCAATGTCGGTGTTGAGGAGCGAGCGTGTACTTGCTCGCTATGGATTTTCCATGGAATGCATCATTTTCGGTTCACCCTGCACACAGTGCGTTGTCTGTTTTGATAGGCGGTGATTATGGAGTATTTATTTTCCTACTGGGTGTGGGAACTCAACCTGTTGGTACACTACCATTGTGAGGTGGGTTGCGTTTTGTATGACTCAGATGCACACACAAATCCTTTCAGTCAGTTTTAATTAGATGCATCAGAACCTAATGTGCAGGTCCATGTTGATGACAACTTCACAAAGTTTTTTTTTTTTGGGACAGTGGATGGGTTAAAAATGTGGATATCACAAATAGATAATGCCTTGGCGATAGGGGACTGAAGGTCATCTCACCTCATTGCTTCTCTGTCAAGAAGGTGTTTCTTTGATGGCTTAATCACTTAAAAGAATATTAATCCAATTATCATACACCTTGGTGAAAAGGTTAGGGGTTGCCTGGAGTATAATCATAGAATGTTGGAACGGGTTAGGTCAGGTCATGCCTAGGAGTGTGCATTGGTTCAGCATTCAGTACCTCACAAAACTGTCCTAGGTCTATATGAATTTTCACCCAGGCAGATCTGCAGTCAGTCCCTATCCCCAGAAAGTATCCATCTGTCAGTTGTATTTGGGTATTGCGTGGTGTCAGCTTCATATCATCTAGTTCCTTGGATCCTCAGTTACAGTGAGAAAAATAAGTATTTGAACACCCTGCGATTTTGCAAGTTCTCCCACCTAGAAATCATGGAGGGGTCAGAAATTTTCATCTTAGGTGCATGTCCACTGTGAGAGACATAATCTAAAAAAAAATAAAAAAATCCGGAAATCACAATGTATGATTTTTTTTTTTAATAATTTATTTGTATGTTACTGCTGCAAATAAGTATTTGAACACCTGTGAAACTCGATGTTAATATTTGGTACAGTAGCCTTTGTTTGCAATTACAGAGGTCAAAAGTTTCCTGTAGTTGTTCACCAGGTTTTCACACACTGCAGCAGGGATTTTGGTCCCCTCCTCCATACAGATCTTCTCTAGATCTTTCAGGTTTGGAGTTTCAGCTCCCTCCAAAGATTTTCTATTGTGTTCAGGTCTGGAGACTGGCCAGGCCACTCCAGGACCTTGAAATGCTTCTTACAGAGGCCGTCCTTAGTTGCCCTGGCTGTGTGTTTGGGGTCATTGTCATGCTGGAAGACCCAGCCATGACCCATCTTCAATGCTCTTACTGAGGGAAGGAGGTTGTTTGCCAAAATCTCACAATACATGACCCCATCCATCCTCTCTTCAATACGGTGCAGTTGTCCTGTCCCCTTTGCAGAAGAGTATGATGTTTCCACCCCCATGCTTCATGGTTGGGATGGTTTTCTTGGGGTTGTTCTCATCCTCTAAACATGGTAAGTGGAGTTGATTCCAAAAAGCTCTATTCTGGTCTCATCTGACCACATGACCTTCTCCCATGCCTCCTCTGGATCATCCAGATCGTCACTGGTGAATTTCAAATGGGCCTGGACATGTGCTGGCTTGAGCAGGGGGACCTTGCTGCCCTGCAGGATTTTAAACCATGACAGCATCATGTGTTACTGATGTAATCTTTGTGACTGTGGTCCCAGCTTTCTTCAGGTCATTGACCAGGTCCTCCTGCATAGTTCTGAGCTTTCTCAGAATCATTCTTACCTCACAAAATGAGATCTTGCATGGAATCCCAGATGGAGGGAGACTGACAGTCACCTTGTATTTCTTCAACTTTCTAAAAAAATAATCATAACAGTTGTTGTCTTCTAGCTGCTTGCCTGTTGTCCTGTAGTCCATCCCAGACTTGTGCAGGTCTACAGTTTTGTCCCTGGTGTCCTTAGACAACTCTTTGGTCTTGGCTATGGTGTACAGGTTGGAGTGTGATTGATTGAGTGTGTGAACAAGTGTCTTTTATACAGGTAACAAGTTCAAACAGGTGCAGTTAATACAGGTAAAGAGTGCAGAATAAGAGGGCTTCTTAAAGAAAAATGAACAGGTCTGTGTGAGCCCCAGAATTCTTGCTGGTTGGTAGGTGTTCAAATACTTATTTACAGCAGTAACATACAAATAAATTATTTTTAAAAAAAATCATACAATGTGATTTCCGGATTTTTTTTTTTTTTTAAGATTGTCTCTCACAGTGGACATGCACCTAAGATGAAAATTTCAGACCCCTCCATGATTTCTAAGTGGGAGAACTTACCCTGCAAAATCGCAGGGTGTTCAAATACTTATTTTCCTCACTGTATGATGCACCTGCATACTGAATCACGCTCCACAAAGTTCATCAAACAAACCTCATCTGTGTGTCCCTAAAGTCATGAAATGGCTACAAAAACTTGACAGTTGGATTAAATAACCACGTTAACAAAAGGTTGGGTGGATCCAGCAAAAGATACCATTAAAGTTGGCAGTGGATCAAACACAAATAAGGATGAATAGGTAGTCAGTTTTGTTGAATAATTTCTAAGCCGTCCTTGTTAGGTCACCATTTTGAGAGTGAGTTTCACAATTAAAGCGTTTCATGGTCACAGCAGTGAGACGCCTAAACCCTGAAGCTTGTAGTGGCCTGTATTTATATTTATATTATCAAACTGTTTTTCTTATTTACTTTCACTTTTGATGCTCTGTGTGCTTCTTACCCTGTGTGCTGCTATAGAATGCTGCTGGAACCTCAGTTTCCCTGAGGGAGTGTTCCCAAGGGATCAGTAAAATTTGGTCTGATCTAATCTAATCTCTATCGTCCACCTGGCAGAAAACAACGAGTAGCGCAAGTATCATTGCTTGTTTTCTACCACTGCATTTGCCATTTACATGACACACATTCTATACATTACAGGAGCACATGTACTCATGTACACCCATGAGTGTAAGTCACTTCGATTCCTCCCTTGGTTTCACTCAGAGTTGCTATAGCAGATCAGAGTTGGAACTGTATGTTGATTTGGCACAAGTTTTACATTGGATGTCCTTACTGACAATGTGAGTATGTTGGTCTTAAAAGAAGGTACAGTGTCATTGTATTGGTTTTATGATACAGCAAACAGTGAACAAACTTTGTCGACAGTTGATGTCTCTGTATTTATATTGAGTCCCTTTGGCTTCTCCCTTTTTTTCACAGCAGATCCAAGATTGATCTGCATGTTGATTTGGTACAAGTTTTATACCAAATGCCCTTTCCTAACGCACCTCCACATTACGCAGAGAATGGACAGGGGAGGTCTTGAACTGTGAACCTTCTGCTCAGGAAACAAGCACACTAACCACTTAGCCATATAATACACTGAAATACACCTGAAATAATACCTAAAATACACTTAGCATTGTATTTCAGGTATTATACGGTGCCGTATTTAGATAAGTCTCATATAGGCAGATTGCCAACGCACATAGAGTACACTCTACTTGTACACACAAGGATGTACATCAAACCATAACTGAACTGAAAACAGAATAAAAGTAAACACTAATGGAAAAACTGCAAAGCTAAGCTCACTGCTTCAGTGCTTCACCTCAGGGAGCCTTGGTGGCTGGTCTGTTAAATAACCTACTTGTGCACTTTGACACCAGAAAATCTCTCAGTTGAGTCCACTGATTATACCAACATTCTCATTAGCTACAAAAGAAGGTAACGAGGAGTTGGCATTTGTCACTTGATGGGCGTTCCCGCTTATGCCCAGCTTATGGTTACTGTGCACGATGTTTAATGATAGATTATAAAGGACGGAGAACCTGACAGTGTCACTTTGAGCTTTTTCTCCTTACTGGACTATTTGAAGCAACCAAAGTTCAACTGATTTATTTCCTCAAAATGGGTGTCATGGTGATGCTCTTGTATAAATAGTTAGTAGGAGTGGGGGCAATATATATTCACAATAACACAATATTTAATTTTATGATATGAAATCGATTGGAAAAGTCCAAAAATGTATATTTTCAATTGCTGTTTCAAGCGAGGTGGAAATGTACCATTTTTAGTCAACAGATGTGATCATGTATTGAACAGTACAATCTGAGTGTTACCTGGCATCACCTCTGTTTCAAACAGACTTAAGAAAAATTAATGATGGATGACAGAAGATTTACTTAAAGGAGCACCAACTAGAGAGTGCAGAAATTAAGAAGGGAACCGAGTCTTTAATTGTGTGTTATAAACACGGATCAGTCAGGGAGTCAGATCAGCCGTGAAGTTGTCTCTGGGCCTCACACACGGTCATGCTATTCAGGGCAACCCGCTGTTTTGTGAGCAGACCGCTGCTGTGCATATGATTTCATACAGGACAATGTGATGGGATGTATCTCATGATATACCAATTATTTAGACATTGGCTAGCCCAAATAAACAATTTTTTTATCTACTTTTCCTATATCTAAGTCTGTGGTTAAGGATACTTTGGCAGTTACTTTGCTATACATACATACACACACACACACACACACACACACATATATATATATATATATATATATATATATATATATATATATATATATATATATTAGGGATGCACCGATACCACTGTATCCCAGACTGAGTGCAAGTACGAGTACTTACATTTGGGTACTCATTGATAACAAGTACCGATACAAATACTTAAAATGATACCATTACAGTTTTATGATGACTTTGAAAACATTTTTTATTCATCAGTTGTTTCCTTACTTTTTGACTGTAACTGCTACCAATATCATTAGCTTTGTTTTTATTTACAAACATTTTACTTAAATCGTGTAACTTCACTTTTTGACTACAACAAATTGTCCTTTAACATTAATTGTGTTTCTTAACAAACATGACACTGCCAGACATCTCACTGAAATGTAATCTGTGGACTTCAGCACTACAAAATATACAATATTTAAATGTTGACAGCACTGTAACAGTAAAACTTAGAATTTATAATCTACATTGTTTATAAATGTAACTATTAAATTCTTTCTAACGTTTTTCTAACATTTAAATTCTTTCTCAACATTTTAATTGTTAAAATTATTATTATTATAGTATTAGTAGTATGAAAAATTGTCTTCAGAAGTGGACATTTAATCTGAGGATGTGGAGGGGAAGTGTTTATAAAATATGTAACTGACATTTTTCAAGGGTGGCAATAAATTGTCCAAAGTTTCTATAATGAGTTGGAAAGGCGTGTTTGTCCAGAATGTAATTAGCAACTTTAGCTAATATCTATAGTTTCTCCAAAAATATTAGTCCTAGCAATGTTCTGTTTTGGCAGCGTTCATCCTTGACCCAAGATACAGAGGCAGTTTTAGACTTGCAGTTTTAGGGGTGCTTAGCACATTTTTTAAATTTTTAAAATGTAGATGTCCAGAAATACAATTTCCCATGATTTCAGAGTGAAAACATTACTTGTAAAAGCTGCATTCATTGTTAAAATGATAAAAAGAACGCATATTAGCAATGGATAACGGCCCACACATAAAATTCCTGCATTCTGGTGCAGTTTATATAAAAAATAATTTATTCTCCTAATGTGGTGAGGGCAAATAGTAATTGCAACTTAGGAGCAGGTCTGAAATATTCAGAGGCTGAGTAAAGTTTTTTTTTTAATGTTTTTATAGTTTTTATATTAGTCTTATGAGCCTATAGTTATTGAAGATTTTTTTTATTTCATCTTAGCAGATTATTATGTCATAGTACTTAGTACTGAACTCTCACCCTGGTATCACTTTTCAATTACATTTAGACAGTTTTAGGCATTACTTAGATTGTGTTTTAGTTTTGGCTATTCATTTATTTTTTCTACAAACTGATTGATGTCTCGGTTTTTCTGGCAGCACGCACATCCAGGTTGTAAGTCATAAAAATACAGTAGTTGCAGTTGTTATGATCAGTGAGGTTTAGTGCCGTGTGCAGGAGGACCTGGTTTAGCACAGCTACAGCAGCACTCCACTATAAGGCTGGATGGAGAACACAGATGGTATACTGCAGATAAATGAGGTGGGCTTCATAGATAATTGGCAAAGCTTCTGGGGAAAACCTGGTCTTGTTAGGAGAGACGGCATCCATCCCACTTTGGATGGAGCAGCTCTCATTTCTAGAAATCTGGCCAATTTTCTTAAATCCTCCAAACCGTGACTATCCAGGGTTGGGACCAGGAAGCAGAGTTGTAGTCTTACACACCTCTCTGCAGCTTCTCTCCCCCTGCCATCCCCTTATTACCCCATCCCCGTAGAGACAGTGCCTGCTCCCAGACCACCAATAACTAGCAAAAATCTATTTAAGCATAAAAATTCAAAAAGAAAAAATAATATAGCACCTTCAACTGCACCACAGACTAAAACAGTTAAATGTGGTCTATTAAACATTAGGTCTCTCTCTTTTAAGTCCCTGTTAGTAAATGATATAATAATTGATCAACATATTGATTTATTCTGTCTTACAGAAACCTGGTTACAGCAGGATGAATATGTTAGTTTAAATGAGTCAACACCCCCGAGTCACACTAACTGCCAGAACGCTCGTAGCACGGGCCGAGGGGGAGGATTAGCAGCAATCTTCCATTCCAGCTTATTAATTAATCAAAAACCCAGACAGAGCTTTAATTCATTTGAAAGCTTGACTCTTAGCCTTGTCCATCCAAATTGAAGTCCCAAAAACCAGTTTTATTTGTTGTTATCTATCGTCCTCCTGGTCGTTACTGTGAGTTTCTCTGTGAATTTTCAGACCTTTTGTCTGACTTAGTGCTTAGCTCAGATAAGATAATTATAGTGAGCGATTTTAACATCCACACAGATGCTGAGAATGACAGCCTCAGCACTGCATTTAATCTATTATTAGACTCAATTGGCTTTGCTCAAAATGTCAATGAGTCCACCCACCACTTTAATCATATCTTAGATCTTGTTCTGACTTATGGTATGGAAATTGAAGACTTAACAGTATTCCCTGAAAACTCCCTTCTGTCTGATCATTTCTTAATAACATTTACATTTACTCTGATGGACTACCCAGCAATGGGGAATAAGTTTCATTACACTAGAAGTCTTTCAGAAAGTGCTGTAACTAGGTTTAAGGATATGATTCCTTCTTTATGTTCTCTAATGCCATATACCAACACAGTGCAGAATAGCTACCTAAACTCTCTAAGTGAGATAGAGCATCTCGTCAATAGTTTTACATCCTCATTGAAGACAACTTTGGATGCTGTAGTTCCTCTGAAAAAGAGAGCTTTAAATCAGAAGTGCCTGACTCCGTGGTATAACTCACAAACTCGCAGCTTAAAGCAGGTAACCCGTAAGTTGGAGAGGAAATGGCGTCTCACTAATTTAGAAGATCTTCACTTAGCCTGGAAAAAGAGTCTGTTGCTCTATAAAAAAAAAGCCCTCCGTAAAGCTAGGACATCTTACTACTCATCACTAATTGAAGAAAATAAGAACAACCCCAGGTTTCTTTTCAGCACTGTAGCCAGGCTGACAAAGAGTCAGAGCTCTATTGAGCCGAGTATTCCTTTAACTTTAACTAGTAATGACTTCATGACTTTTTTTTTTTTGCTAATAAAATTTTAACTATTAGAGAAAAAATTACTCATAACCATCCCAAAGACGTATCGTTATCTTTGGCTGCTTTCAGTGATGCCGGTATTTGGTTAGACTCTTTCTCTCAGATTGTTCTGTCTGAGTTATTTTCATTAGTTACTTCATCCAAACCATCAACATGCAGAGGAATGGTCTATTTGAAGAGTTTCAGTCAGGTTTTAGAATTCATCATAGTACAGAAACAGCATTAGTGAAGGTTACAAATGATCTTCTTATGGCCTCAGACAGTGGACTCATCTCTGTGCTTGTTCTGTTAGACCTCAGTGCTGCTTTTGATACTGTTGACCATAAAATTTTATTACAGAGATTAGAGCATGCCATAGGTATTAAAGGCACTGCGCTGCGGTGGTTTGAATCATATTTATCTAATAGATTACAATTTGTTCATGTAAATGGGTTATCTTCTTCACAGACTAAGGTTAACTATGGAGTTCCACAAGGTTCTGTGCTAGGACCAATTTTATTAACTTTATACATGCTTGCCTTAGGCAGTATTATTAGACGGCATTGCTTAAATTTTCATTCTTACGCAGATGATACCCAGCTTTATCTATCCATGAAGCCAGAGGACACACACCAATTAGCTAAACTGCAGGATTGTCTTACAGACATAAAGACATGGATGACCTCTAATTTCCTCCTTTTAAACTCAGATAAAACTGAAGTTATTGTACTTGGCCCCACAAATCTTAGAAACATGGTGTCTAACCAGATCCTTACTCTGGATGGCATTACCCTGACCTCTAGTAATACTGAGAAATCTTGGAGTCATTTTTGATCAGGATATGTCATTCAAAGCCCATATTAAACAAATATGTAGGACTGCTTTTTTGCATTTACGTAATATCTCTAAAATTAGAAAGGTCTTGTCTCAGAGTGATGCTGAAAAACTAATTCATGCATTTATTTCCTCTAGGCTGGACTATTGTAATTCATTATTATCAGGTTGTCCTAAAAGTTCCCTGAAAAGCCTTCAGTTAATTCAAAATGCTGTAGCTAGAGTACTAACGGGGACTAGAAGGAGAGAGCATATCTCACCCATATTGGCCTCTCTTCATTGGCTTCCTGTTAATTCTAGAATAGAATTTAAAATTCTTCTTCTTACTTATAAGGTTTTGAATAATCAGGTCCCATCTTATCTTAGGGACTCCATAGTACCATATCACCCCAATAGAGCGCTTCGCTCTCAGACTGCAAGCTTACTTGTAGTTCCTAGGGTTTGTAAGAGTAGAATGGGAGGCAGAGCCTTCAGCTTTCAGGCTCCTCTCCTGTGGAACCAGCTCCCAATTCGGATCAGGGAGACAGACACCCTCTCTACTTTTAAGATTAGGCTTAAAACTTTCCTTTTTGCTAAAGCTTATAGTTAGGGCTGGATCAGGTGACCCTGAACCATCCCATAGTTATGCTGCTATAGACTTAGACTGCTGGGGAGTTCCCATGATGCACTGAGTGTTTCTTTCTCTTTTTGCTCTGTATGCACCACTCTGCATTTAATCATTAGTGATTGATCTCTGCTCCCCTCCACAGCATGTCTTTTTCCTGGTTCTCTTCCTCAGCCCCAACCAGTCCCAGCAGAAGACTGCCCCTCCCTGAGCCTGGTTCTGCTGGAGGTTTCTTCCTGTTAAAAGGGAGTTTTTCCTTCCCACTGTCGCCAAGTGCTTGCTCACAGGGGGTCGTTTTGACCGTTGGGGTTTTTACGTAATTATTGTATGGCCTTGCCTTACAATATAAAGCGCCTTGGGGCAACTGTTTGTTGTGATTTGGCGCTATATAAATAAAATTGATTGATTGATTGATTGATTGATAAATGGGTTCAGGATAAGAAATATATGAATATGAATTATTTATTGAATTAACAGCAAAGCATAGAAAGGACAAACAAGATCTTATGAAGTCCTTAAAAGTAAGAAAAATAAAAATGTGTGACTTAAAAGTCAGAATTCATACCAAAATACCAGTAACACAAGTGAGACACCTCCACAGTCTGATAGTCACATATTCAATTTACCCTTAGCTTCACTTTCCATCCTTTGCTATTCTCATTGACTACGTTTACATGCAGCCAGTAACCCTTTCATAACCGGAATATTAGCAATAACCCGGTTGCGCACGGCCATGTAAACACCCGCAAAAACCTGAATATGCTCATATTCCGGTTTTTAAAAACCTTAGTAAGACCCCTGGCTTACTCCTTTTGAAACCCGAATATCGGGTCATATAAATGCACATCGGGATATCCCCATAGAAAGGAACATTATTTTGTGTTCTGCACATGTCCTATCCGCAAGGAATCTTGGTCTTTTGTGTACGGCAACTACTTGTATGCGGTGCGCGCAGCCCACCGGACACCACAGAAGCAGAGATAAACAGCGCATTGTGTTCTGCATCCTTATCAGGCGGGCCGGTTGCACCGGTCGGCATATCACCACGATTGCTCTGCCTCCGATGCGCTTACCGTGTCTGTGGGCTCGGTAAACGCTGCAGCGGACCACTCACACCGCCCCCCCCTCTCTTCTGTGCGTAGCTGCGCCAAATCTGGCAACAGATCCAGAGACTACGGTCGATGTTTTGATGCGGCGGCAGCCTGCAGGAGAGAAAAATGAGAAAATGCTAATGCCTGTTTGAGAAAAGTGTGTAGTGAGGGGTTTTACATGAAGCAGGATTTGCACGAACGCTAGACCAAATCAAGCACCGGTGGAAGACGTGCGTCGCTGTTTAGATGGGGATATTCCAAATGATACCAATGACCATGTATACAGGAGTAACCAGAGCAGAGAGAGAGATGAATGTAGGCGCACTTTGTGGATTGAACCATTTGCCCAAGAAGGGATGATCAAATTACTGTGTTGTTGTAATACATATTTGGCTTAATGCTTGAAATAGGTTGTTTAAAAGAATTGTATTATAGAAGCATATATATAGAGAGAGAGAGAGAGAGAGAGAGAGAGAGAGAGAGAGAGAGAGAGAGAGAGAGAGAGAGAGGTGCTTAAAATATATTTAGGGGTGCTTGAGCACCCCTAAAAATAGACTAACTCCGCCCCCGCCAAGATAGATAAGCATACTAAATGGCAGATGTCAGCTGTGCTCTGTTTGTCCGTGATCGAAGTTATACAGGCACACACATACGCACATGCATGGAGGTTCTTGTCTTTCCCACATTCTGACACAAGCAGGTGCTTCTATTTTAGACACAAACAGAGACGCAGCAGAAGACATCAAACACAGTACACATTTTACTCATGGTCAGTGTTGCCACAGTTACTTTGAAAAAGTAATCCAATTACTGATTACTGATTACTCCTTGAAAAAGTAATTTAGTTACTTTACTGATTACTCAATTGTAAAAGTAACTGTTAGATTACTAGTTACTTTTTTAGTTACTTTCCCCAGCTGCCGACAACAATCCTCTGCCACCTCAGCATGACAATGATACCTGTTTTGCCAAAACTCACTTTATAGTCACCCTTTCTTGGCTTTAATGAAAATAAATACTTGTTTTATAAAAAGGAAAATAAAGACCTCTTTCTTGACCTCATATTTAACTGTTGAGAGCACTGTAACAGTAAAACTTGCTGTTTCTAACCTACATTGTTTATAAATGTAACTATTAAATTCATTCTAACATTTTTCTAACATTTAAATTCTCTCTAAACATTTTACTTGTCGAAATTATTATTATTTTAAGTAGTATTAGTAGTTGTAGTAAAAAAAGGCTTCAAAACTGGACCTTTAATCTAGGGGTGTTGTGGGGGGGGGGGGGGGCACAGCCTTGCACCACGCCCCCATTCCATCTGGATTCGCCCCTGCTTTGGCGTTTGAGCACAAAGAATGGATAACATTTATTTATGCAGAAAACATGACCAGATTTACAGGTAAGAAAGTTTTATTGTGTTTTCACATCATGTGGTCCTCAGAAAGAGAGTTTAGGTGCATTTGAGTGGAAAATAGTGTTAGTTGTTGACACGTCGCGGAGGATCAGCTGTTTTTAGCAGCAGATACGGAACGGCTCGGAGAAAAAAAGCATAGAAATGTCTTTGTAAAGCTCAGTGCAGGTGTGCTGTTTTCATTGTGCTTTAAGAGGTGAGGATGAGTCGTAGCTGTTGTAGAAAAACGCGGATGAAAAGCTCACAGCTCGCTTAAAGTGTGCAGTTCAGTCGAACCTCGACCTCCTGCCCACGGACCAAGTTTAATGCCGTTATTGACCTACAATGCAAAAATAGTAACGCAGAGTGACTTGGAGAAGTAACTTTAATCTGATTACTGATTTGGAAAGATTAACGCGTTAGATTACTCGTTACTAAAAAAAAGTGGTCAGATTAGAGTAACGCGTTACTGAGATCACTGCTCATGGTACCAGCAACATGACACTCAGCTCAGTCATAGTAACAGCAACATGATACTTAAAATTGACTAAACCAATTTAACTACAAAAACACCTAAATCAATAACACTAACAACACTGTTAAACTAACACGAACCACAATAACAACATTTAAAACCTCAAAACCCCAAACTCCCATGGTGATGGTGGGAGGTGATGGTCTAGTGATTAAATTTTGGGCTTCAGATCAGAGGATCCTTGGTTCAAATCCCAGCCTGACTGGAAAATCACTAAGGACCCTTGAGCAAGGTCCTTAATTCCCAAGTTGCTCCCAGTGTGTAGTGAGCGCCTTGCATGGCAGCACCCTGGCATCGCTGTGTGAGTGTGTTTGTGTGAATGGGTGAATGTGAGCAAGCCCGGCGCACCGGCGCAAAAGTGCGCACCGGAGGGGACGTGCCTCTGAGCGTGCGTAATGAATTGGGTGCGCTCCTGGAAAGCTCATGTATTTAGGCTACACCGTTGTAAGAGACTGACTAAGAGTAAAGAGTGATGACAGTATTTTTTTTTATTATTATTTGAACGTATAGACCCTCAGTCAAGTGATCTGCATACCACAAAACCAAACCAACAACTGATCTGAGAAAGGACACAAGACAGTAGATTAACCCCACATACAGCCCTCCATCACAAGTGCAAACACAGCGCAATTGAGCATGTGCGCCACTCCATGGCACAGAGCCCAACTACGCATGCAGTCACAAAGTTCTTCTGAACAACTGGAGCGATCTGAATTCGGTTGGATGAATATGGGTGTGTGTGTGGAGACAATTCATCTTGTTCACAACGTGACAGAACTTAACGATGCGCTGCTACGCGCAATAGCGCGCAACAATACGGAACACTATTCTTGACCATGCGTAATTGTCCAGCAACACGTGCCATTAATCGTAATGTGTGGTAACAGGTTGCAGCAGTTCCTGAGGACACCTGACGCCTTTGCCCCGAATCATCACATTCGTGATCAGCTGCCAAGAATGTGTACTTTGTGGCATTTGTGACTTGTCGTTGTTATGTGTAAACACAGCATTAACACCCTCCCCAAGTGAGTCGTGCTGCATGATCTGCCTTTTGCTTGGTAGACTTGATGAATCCCAGGAACTCCAGCTCTGACACTGCTTCGTCCACCTTGCCATAATGGCTGGACTCAGGATCCTTGCCCTCTGCCGCACTGACAAGCGCAACCCTCAACCTTTCAAATCGCTTGAACACAGACACACGCCATATCTGTTTGTTTTAAAATGAATTACTTTAGTTTTTATTTGTTAAATACATGATATTATTGAATAACTAATATTTTGCTATATTTTCCAGTATTTCTTTTTCTTTCTTTTTTTTTTTTTTTGATAACTCTCACATCCGAGGGGGCAGGGTTGATGACATGAGGGGGCGTTGCCCCCAAACGCCCCCTCGTGGTACCGGGTCTGAATGTGAGGCATAATTGTAAAGCACTTTGAACATCTGATACAGATAGGAAAAGCGCTATATAAATGCAGTCCATTGACAATTTATTCCCATGATGCATTGCATCACAACGTCCACTGTTTACTGGTTAGCTAAAATCGCTAATTTCTCAAAAAATATTAGTCATATCAACTTTCTATTTTCGCATCATTAATTCTTGACCCAAAATACGAGGTCTGTCAATAAAGTAACGGTCCTTTTTATTTTTTTCAAAAACTATATGGATTTCATTCATATGTTTTTACGTCAGACATGCTTGAACCCTCGTGCGCATGCGTGAGTTTTTCCACGCCTGTTGGTGACGTCATTCGCCTGTGAGCATGCCTTGGGAAGGAGTGGTCCCGCCCCTTCGTCGGATTTTCATTGTCTGGAAATGGCAGAATGAAAAGGACTTTTTTCCATCAGGATTTTTTCAGAAGCTGTTAGAGACTGGCACCTGGAAACCATTCGGAAAAATTTATCTGGCTTTCGGTGAAAATTTTCCGGGCTTCACAGAGAATAAGGTCTGTTACTACAGCTTTAAGGACCCCTTTAAGGACGCTCAGCGTGCCGTGCTCCGAGCTGCGACGACGCGGCACAAGCCACCGGACCATTTCTAAACGGATGGCTCTGTGGATACGAGACCGTCATGTGCTCTTTCTCTGGTTATCACAAGAGCTGGACATCAGCCATTTTCCGGCAGATTTCACTTTTAACAAGAGATTTTGTCATGGAAAGCCACACGGAGGCTTGGCTCGTCACGACCGATTCGCTGATGAAGCGAGACAAAGGAATACCTCCATTTCGGAGTGATAACGGACAAGTTGGGACATGCCCAGCTCTCCACATTTTCACTGATACTTACTGGACTGGTAAGCATTGAAAGCCGAGATAGACATGTCCAAACTTGTCCTCTGACACACTGAAACGGAGGTGTTCCTTTGTCTCGCTTCCAAAGCAAATCGGTCTTTACGCGCGAAGCCTCCGCGCGGCTTTCCATGACAAAATCTCTTGTTAAAAGTGAAATCTGCCAGAAAATGGCTGATGTTCAGCTCTTGTGATAACCAGAGAAAGAGCACACAACGGTCTCGTATCCACAGAGCCATCCGTTTAGAAATGGTCCGGTGGCTTGTGCCACGTCGTCGGAGCGCGGTGCGCCGAGCGTCCTTAAAGGGGTCCTTAAAGCTGTACTAACAGACCTTATTCTCTGTGAAGCCCGTACAATTTTCACCAAAAGCCAGATAAATTTTTCGAATGGTTTCCAGGTGCCTGTCTCTAACAGCTTCCGAAAATATTCTGATGGAAAAAAAAGTCCTTTTCATTCCACCATTTCCAGACAATGAAAATCTGATGAGGGGGCGGGACCACTCCTTCCACAAGGCGTGCTCACAGGCGAATGACGTCACCGACAGGTGTGGAAAAACTCACGCATGCGCACGAGGGTTCAAGCATGTCTGACGTAAAAACATATGAATGAAATCCATATAGTTTTTGAAAAAAAAAAAAAGGACCGTTACTTTATTGACAGACCTCATACATAAGCATGCCAAATGGCAAATGTCAGCTGTTCCTGGTTTCTCCTTGATCAAAGCCATATACACGGACGCAGGCACAGAGATGGCACTTCGCTATAATATATATTTATATAAATGATAACATTCTTTATAGTGTACTTTTTTCCTTTTTCCATGGTCTAGTCAAATCACAATATATTATCAAATTGCAATACGTGTGGAATCGCATTTCTCAAGTATTATGATATGTATTGGCACCTATGTATCATGATGCGTATTGTATTGGGAATCAAGTGTATCATTCCAGCCATAATAGTTAGCATGCTAATGTCCAGTAAGACACCTCCAGGTTACAAAAACAGGGTTTTTATATTTAACAGTGTTTCTCACTAACATTTTCAAAATGTAAGAGGCAAATAATGCCAAACATTATTAGATTTATACAGAAATACAACTGTTTCAGAGCGTATTCCACCATCTTGCATCATTTTATTAGTGCAACCATTGTGTTAGAGAGCAAGCAATGTATACCACGCTGCTGCCATGCTGCCTTCACTCACATTAGTATTTGCTGTATTGCTTTGCTCAGCATTTGTATAAAATAGACTTCTTGTATATTTTAGCCTCACCTAGCTGGCAGCATAGTGTCTGCGTTTCCCTTGTTGCTATAAAACACCCACTCTCATTGAAAATGAATGGAGACTGGTCGCTTTGTCTGTCTATTGTAGCTAATCTGACCAAGGGGGTAAGTTGCAGCATGCAATACACACCGGCCCTTAAAGGGATGGCCGATGTTCCTTGCGGTGTGTGCTAGAGGTGGGCGGATCGATCCTAATATTGATAATATCGATACCAACGCTGGTATTGATGTTGAACAATCCTTGTGTAAAAAGATCGATACTCAAGCTTTTTTCCTCTCCCGCACGCACTGACTGCTGCGCACGCAGATTCAACACAGTCTACTCTGTTTGTAAGAGTAGCGCTGCGCTGTCACACAACAAGGAGCAGCGCACCCTTGTATTGAGGTCTGTCAGCCCTCTACCTCATGAGATTTTGTTTTAAGTTGTGTTGAGTGATTATTTTTTTAAACAAAAATGTTGATTGTGATAATAACGTATTATGTTTTCACGTACAATGTTTGGTATAATTCTATCCTAGGTCTTTTGGATCCTTTGGATCTATGAAGCTTAAATATGAAAAAGTATCGGCATCAATATCGGTGATACTGGGCCTGTATTTACTTGGTATGGGCTCAATACAAAAATTCCCAGTATCGCCCACCTCTAGTGCATACTGCCACCTGCTGTGACGGAGTGTGTGCAATAAAGTCTATACAATACAGAACATCAAACATTAAAATGAAACATAAAATAATCAAACATGTACTCGTACAATAAATAACACTGAGGAAACAGCAGAAGTGTGATCATTTGTGCGCAATCATACATGCAGCCTTTAAAAAAAAAAGACTGAACAAGAGCTGTAGTTTATTTAGAGCCTAAAACCACAGCGTTGATGTGCTTTTTTCTGCTTTTTTTTAATGAAATATGCTGACAATTTTGTAACTACTACTTCATCCAGGCAAAAATGTGTATCTCTGCCAGTTTTGTTTTGTTTTTTATTTTTTATTTTATTTTATTTTTTTTGCAGTCAGATCTGTGTAAAGGGGCAGATCCGAAGAACCTGGATTAAAGTGCATACCTCTTGGGTAACGCTGTGCATTCTCATGAGTGCTTTTTTAAAGTCTCTGTGCATTTCACTGGTGTGTAGATGATAGTACACTGTTATTTTCTTGTGTGCATATGAAATTTGTGCACCTATGTGTTAGTATATGCTCGTGTGTGTGTGTGTGTGTGTGTGTGTGTGTGTGTGTGTGTGTGTGTGTGTGTGTGTGTGTGTGTGTGTGTGTGTGTGTGTGTGTGTGTGTGTACATGAAGGAGGCACATGCCTTTTGCTGTTTGTTTGGGTTTGAGAGAAGGGAGCCACAGCAAATCAGAGAGGTTAAGCTCCAGCTATCTGAGTCTTTGGTGAATGGTGGAGGTCTGGGATCAGAGGCGTGCTGGAGGAGGGGTCAAAAAATGGAGAGAGTGAATGATGGAGGGAGGTAAAGAGGGAGGCCCCCGGTAAGACAATTCCCCTGGCGTTGGGTCATTCATACACGCAGGAAATGCTTGACCTCACACCCTGAGAAAAGTCCACAGCGGTCCACTTGTGTTAAAGGTGTAATTGGGCATAATTAGTAGCTGGCAGCGAGACAAATGGAAGACGGGCCTGCGTGCCCCAAATGCCTTCCTTCCCCATGCCTGCCTCTGTCTGGCAGCCTGCAACGCACCGGAGCCAACCCCTCACAGATTTACAGCAAATACATCTCTAAGCAAGTGAGAGACTTCACAACAAGGATCCTTTCAGCTCCACCGTTTGACTTCAGGCTGCACCAGCAAGAGTCTCACATGTGGACTTCTCTGAAATCATCTCTCTCTGTGTTGTGTAATTCAGAGGGTCATCTGTTTAGGTTGTTTTTTTTTTTCATTATTTTACATGGGAAATTAAATCATCCAGGAGAATATTTTCACACAACCATGCAAACACATTTGAGATAAAGACGTTGACACCAGCACAGTAGATCTTAGTGTGCCCTTCTGACCCTTCACCTTGAAGCTTTAATTCCTCCTTTATCCCTGACTAAAGTTCACAGGAGGAGCTGCTTCCACTGGTCAGCACTGTTCTGACACATTTCCATGCTTCCTGCAGTTAAGCTGCATTCCAGCCATCTTGAAACTTACTGAGCTCACATGAAAAGGACCAGGTAGCTCAGTGGGAAAAGACTTGCACTGCAACTCCATCCGAGAGACCAGGATTCAATTCTCACTCAAGCCACCTGTCTGTGGCCTTGGCTGTAAATTGGTGCAAACCTTGACTGGGCACATAAACTGTGATGGACTGTCCTCCCATACACTGGGGAATCACTTTTTTTTTTTTTTTGTGACGTCTGTGCATTGGGCCTGTTTATTGTTTATTCCCATCTCAGTCATTTTATTGATCTGTTTTTTCCCATGCTATTTGGTCTTCATAAATCTTGAATTACTTAATCACCTCATATAAAATTAATCTCGTCCAAAAGGTGCTAAACTCAGTAATCTTTCAGTAATGTATTCCATTATTGCGATGTGAGTTACAGCACTGTTCCTCTAAACAAAAGCCATGTTACACTGACCCAGATGTGCTTGAGCCCCAAAGATGGAATGCAGCGCAAGTGCAGGCCAGCAGGGGAGTGTGGTGGGTCAAAGGTCATGCGTGGACACGGTCCAAGGCACCTGGATCTAATGGTCTTATAGCCATATTGACAAGGTCCTCCAAAAACAACAGAGTGTCTGTCCTGACTCATGGCATTATGTATGGTTGCAGCGATATGCAGTGATAGACAAAACATCATAATAATAATGATTATTATATTAATAATAATAATAATAATAATGATCATGGCTGATTGAATTTAGTACACATTCAATTACTTTGTGTGTGTGTGTGTGTGTGTGTGTGTGTGTGTGTGTGTGTGTGTGTGTGTGTGTGTGTGTGTGTGTGTGTGTGTGTGTGTGTGTGTGTGTGTGTGTGTGTGTGTGTGTGAAATTCAGTCTAACTTTGTTTCTTTATTTTCTCTTCACCATGTCAGGCTTGGCTTGCTCTGAAAAGTCTGAAGTATGCAGGAGGTACACATCCTTGCCAACATTCCTTTATACCCTTTCATGTTCATGTGTGGGGAAAGGGCCACGCCAGTGGTGGGCACAGATAACCAAAAAAATTAACTTCGATAACAGATAATCAGATAACTGAAAAGTTATCTTCAATAAAGATAAAACAATAAACCACCCAAAAATGTATCGGAAGTTACAGATAACCAATAACAGATACATTCCAATATTATCTGTGGCACATTTACAACTACTAGTAAAACAAATTTAATAGCTTATAATAATATTAAAAATAACAACAGACACAAACAATAAAACCACACTTTTTTCTTTCAACAGTCTGCCCCTGTTGGAAGCTCTTGTTTACTACAGCGCTCCGAGCACAGAGGCACCCCAAGACCCAAACAATAAGACCACACTTTTTTCTTTCAACATTCGGCCCCTGCTGGAAGCTCTTGTTTATTACAGCCCTCCCAACACAGAGGCACCCTGAGAACAGCCATATAGCCAGCTCTCTATCAACGACAAAGCTCTAGTCAGGTGGAGGTCTTGAAAAATAAAGTCATATTGAGTTATGGTGTTGATTCATAAATAACATTAATACCGATAGAATAACTCCATTAATGTCAATTCTGTCATTTGTACAAAGTTAAAATATAACATATATCTTTTAATGTTGAATAATGCACTAATTCTGATGTTTTGTAACAAAGAGACAGATCGCAAAGGATTCTGGGTAAACGTGCCTCTGCTAAACACTGATTGGTTCAGTCATTCATTATGTAAACCAACAAGTTAATGTGACGTCTGTCGTGTGTTGGTGTTTAAATGTGCTTTTGTAAAATATTACATTTTTTATTTGTAAAAACAGGCATTTTTACGGAGCTCTGGAAGTGTCATCGCAAAAATTTTTGCATGTGGAGAGAATGTGCGCATGTTTGCGCACATTCTCTCCACATTCTCTCTTTACAACATTCATTTGATGGTGTAAAACATGCTTTACAGTGTGCGAGATGATTTTTCATGCAGGAATTTTTTGGACCAAGTTTCAGGTTAATTGTGCATCCTGCATCGTGTAGTGTTCATGGAGTATCAAGCTGCAGTCAACATCTGATGACCACCTCCTGATCGCCGATCGTATGGTTGAATGAGAATCAAACCTGTTTGATATATTATTGTGGTCGGCCGTCGTGAGGTTATCCTGCTGCTGAAAGCTACAAGCAGCATCCAACCATTCGCACTGTGCCTGTGCAAACACTGCAGAGCTGTCTTGTAATAATGTTATTATTATTGTTATTATTATTATTATTATTTTGCAGTTGTTTTGTTTTTAAACTTCATTTGTAAAAAAAAAAAAAAAGCCATTTGCAAACAAAAAAGCTGATTTGACAATCATCTGACATAACCGGGGTCAAAATAAATAGAACACTGCCATCTACTGGTCCCCAGACACTGCCATGAACACTACTGGCCAGTGATGCTAGATGGCAGTAGAGGCTTTCAAAACAAATTCTAGATAATCCCTGTCTGCTCACATTTAAAATGCGTGGAATTTAACAAACGCAATTAAAAAATCAACGTCTATAAACGCAGAGAATATATTCAAGAGAGTTTTAGGCACTAGAGTTTAATGCTGTTGTCCGTGGAGCCTGAACAGAGTGTCTGAAATGCATTTGTCCTGTGGTGACGTACTGAGATTACATCATCCTACCCAAAATGCACTGCGGGGCAGACCATGTGCTCACAAAACCTTAAAAATTAGCACATTACTTTAAAAATAAAACATATATCTGATATTTTTACTTTATGAAACTTCAGACATGACAGTAATTTTAAATAACTTGTCCAAAATTAGTTTGGTTAAAATTTGAACCATAAATTAAAAATATATGCCTCTGGATGACTTAGGTCATATTGCCCGCATATCGGTATGGTGTTAAAGGAAATGTTTTTTTTTTCTTTTTCCTTTTGGGGCTGTTTTTCCTTTGTTTGCAGAGGGTTGAGATGCTTTTTATACAAGCAGTTCTGTTTGCAAAGGTTATAACTATGCGTCTGTTACAAAACTTTTAACAGGTGGGTGCTGAACTAATTTTTAAAATGCTTGTCGCTGTTCAGCTTTGTTTATTTTGTTTATCAGTTTAAAAGTTATCGGACAAAAATTAATTGGAAGATAATTGGTCCTATAATGGTTTTTAAAGTTATCTAAAAAGATAATCCGATACTGAAAACATTATCTTTGATAATTATCTGTTATCGGATTATCGGAAGTGTGCCCACCACTGGGCCACGCATGGTTTTTGTGTGTGCACATCATGTATAAATGAGATGCAAGGACATGTATATCAGTGGTGGGCACACTTCCGATAATCCGATAACAGATAATTAGGAAGATAATGTTTTCATTATCAGATTATCTTTTTAGATAACTTTAAAAACCATTATCGGACTAATTATCTTCCGGTGAATTGTCGTCCGATAACTTTTAGACTGATAACGTAGCAAACGAAGCTGAACAGCAGCAAGCATTTTTAAAATTTAAAATCAGTTGAGAACTACCTGTTGAAAGTTTCTTAAGAGATGTATTGTTCTATCCTCTGCAAGCAGATGCAAGCTTTTTTTTTTAAGTTTAACAACAACAACAACAAAACATTACAAGAGAGCTCTGCGGTGTTTGCACAGGCACAGTGCGAGAGGTTGGATGCTCGTAGCTCTTCAGCAGCCAGACCAGAATAATATCAAACAGGTTTGATTTTCATTCGACCATACGATCGGCGATCAGGAGGTGCTCGTGAGATGTTGAACGCAGCTTGTTACTCCGTGTACACTACACGATGCAGGACGTGCAATTAACCTGAAACTCGGTCCAAAAATTTCTCACACAAATGAAAAATCATCTGAAAAAGTGCCAAAACTCGGACAGTGTAAAGCCAACATTTATGTGTCAAGACAATATTGACAAGACAATACATCATAAAACGTGCGCACGGCACTAATAAGAGTGCACATTCTCTCCACATGCAAAACATTTTGCGATGACACTTCCATCTCAGCTCTGCCTTCTGTCTTTTTGTTGCCACCACCGTCTCTAAGCCATTCAACATGGCTTCTTTCACGACTCTCTCATAAACTTTTAGCTTCACGCTTGCAGATATCCTTTTGTCATAAATCACTCCTGCCACCTTTCTCCACCCACTCCACTCTGCCTGCATGCTCTTCTTCACCTCTCTACCACACTCCATTACTTTGGATAGTTGACCCCAAGTATTTAAACTCATCTACTTTCACCATGTCTACTCCTTGTAACTGTGTACTCAGTCTTGCTCCTACTGACTTTCATTCCCCTTCTCTCCAGAGCATATCTCCACATTTCCAAACTAGACTCAACCTGCTCTCTACTCTACTACAGATCACGTAACCTCCAAACATCATGGTCCATGGAGACTCCTGTCTGATCTCATCCGTCAACCTGTCTATCACCATTTTGAACAAGAAAGGGCTCAGAGCCAATCCTTATTGTCATCCCACCTCCACCTTGAATGTGTCTGTCATTCCTACTGTAGATCTCACTGCTATTGCACTATCCTTGTACAAATCCTGCACCACACTCACATATTTCTCTGCCACTCCAGACTTCCTCATATAATACCACAACTATTTTCTCGGCACCCTGTGTTAAACATTGTCTAAATCAACAAACACATGATGTAACTGCTTCTGGCTTCATACTTCTCCTTCAGCACTCAGCATTGTTGAGATCAGTTAAAATTATGTGAACTTCACAATTTTCTGGCCGATGGTATAAACACAAGTCAGCACTATTTTTCAACCTGTCCAAATACATTCCAGGGTCTAACATTTGTAACGCACATTTTACAATTGATGTTGGTATAAACATACAGACCTAATGAGCTGGTGTATTTATTACTACTTATTTGTCTTCAAGATGTGTCACCAGTCTTCCAAATTAATTTTGCATATATTTTACCTGGATGAATGAAAACATAACCGTTTCCAGTACACCGCATCATGCTCTGGTGTTCAGAGTTGAAAAGTATCTTAGTCATCACTCTGCTGTGATTGGCTCCTATCGTAGAGGTGTACTCTGTAATCATCACTGAGTTTTTAAAATGCCTATCACAAACATATACCAGCATTCCTTAACCCAGCCACTACACCCTACTATTGAGGTGGGCGCCATTACTGAGGTACTACCTAGATTTACAGAATTTGAGAGTATCTCTCTAGGCATGCTGATGAAATTCGTAATGTCAACAAAAAGCACAACCTGTTTATTTGATGCTATACCAACAAAACTGTTTAAGGACCTGTGGCCCACTCTTGGGCCGGAAATTATTCATTGGGAAATTATTAATCTCTCATTAACTTATGGATCTGTTCCTAATTGTTTCAAATCTGCAGTGATTAAACATTACTTAAGAAACCTAATCTTGACCCTAGTGTATTGAAAAACTATCGGCCAATATCAAATCCATCATGTTGATCTAAAATTCTGGAAAAAGTGGTGTCATGGCAGCTCGTGGACTATCTTACTGAGAATAATCTCTTTGAGCCACTGCAGTCTGCTTTTCGAAAATATCATTCCACAGAGATGGCTCTCACTAAAGTGGTGAATGATCTTCTGCTTGCAATGGATTCGGACACCACTACGGTTCTGGTGCTGTTAGATCTCAGTGCTGCATTTGATACCGTGGATCATCATATTCTACTTGATAGGCTGGAAAATCATTTTGGGATTACTGGGAGTGCCCTTGCATGGTTGAGGTCATACTTGACCAGTCATTCTCACTGTGTTCTGTACAGTAACACTACCTCTGACCTTAGTGACATGAAATTTGGGGTTCCACAGGGGTCCATCTTAGCCCCCCTGCTTTGCTCCCTTTATATAGCACTCCTTGGGCACATATTTTGGTGCTTTGGGATTACCTTTCATTGCTATGCTGATTATACTTATACATGCTGATTACTGCTGGTAATCTCATTCACATAAAATCCTTAGAAGATTGCCTTGCATCAGTGAGAAGTTGAATGTCTACAAACTTCCTACTTTTAAACTCTAATAAATGATGGTTCTTGGTACAGTGAGACATTAGCATCAATTTGATCAGATATCACTTAGCCTAGGCTCGTGTGTCATACATCACACTAACAAAGTGAGGAAGCTTTGGGTAATTTTTGATCCTACATTGTCCTTTGACCTCCACATTAGAAATATTACTAGGACTGCTTTCTTCCACCTGTGAAATATAGCAAAGAATCGTCCCATCCTGTCTATGGCTGATGCTGAGACCCTGATCCATGCGTTTATCTCCTCTAGATTGGACAACTGCAATGTCCTATTTTCTGGTTTACTGCAGTCCAGCATTAGGGCTCTCCAATTCATTCAAAATGCTGCAGCCAGACTTTTGACACAAAGCAGAAAGTCTGACTACATTGCACCCATTTTGGCATCCCTTCACTGGCTTCCTGTCCCAGTGAGATCAGATTTTATGGTTCTGCTACTAGTCTATAAAAGTGTTCACAGACTGGAACCTCCCTACCTAGCTGACCTAATTAAACCTTATGTTCTGGCCCGGGCTTTGTGTTCTCAGGGTGCAGGACTACTTTGTGTCCCTAAGGTGAATAAGAAGTCTGCGGGTCATAGAGCTTTCTCTTATCGTGCCCCTGTTCTGTGGAATGATCTCCCTGCGTCAGTAAAACAGTCAGATTCTGTGGAGACTTTCAAGTCCAGACTTAAGATGCACTTATTTTCCCTTTTGTATGGCTAGCATACTGGCATAGTATAGTTCTGTGCTTTCTACTCTAATTTATCTTCTTAGTAAACGGAGCGTGCCGCGGCCTCAACTTTACCTACATTCTGGGTCTTTTAAGCTTTTTAGGGTTAGTGGCCGGCGATCACCTTAGTATTTCCTGTTTTTCTTGTTGTTTAATGCTGATAAATTATTCGCAAATTATACTGTATTTCTTGTCTTTCTGATGCCTGATTCTGTTTTTCCTCTCTGTTTAAGGTGCAGCTCCATCCAGAGATGGGTGTGGTGTTTGTGCTGGAGACCCTCCTGTCCTGTGCACCAACAGCATTTCCTGTATATTCGTTTTGTGAATTCTTCTGTTATTTGTCTGTAGCATGGCCCAAGCAGAGGGTCACCCCTTTGAGTCTGGTCTGCTTGAGCTTTCTTCCTCAGAGGGAGTTTTTGCTTACCACTGATGCTCTGGGGGTTAGTAAGGTTAGACCTTACTTTTGTGAAGCGCCTTGAGGCAACTCTTTTGTGATTTGCCGCTATATAAATAAAAATAAATTGAAATTGAAAATTGTGTCACAGACTGGAGATGAGCCGACGTCCATTCTACAGTGAATAAAGTTCTTCATTGCTAACCAGTGCACAACTGTTATGCCATGATATGAGAAATGTACTTGTAGCTGTACTCTCAATTTCTATAATGTGCTGAGTTTTTGATGACTAAAAAACAAATTTTATGTTTTCTTTGGGAAGAGTTGTTTTGTAATGTACTATGTTGTATAACATTACAAACTGAAGAAGAACTTTTACATTCATCAGTTTTTGGTTGGGTTTTTTTGTTGTTTTTTTTTTTTTGTTTGTTTTTTGTAATTTTAAAGTTGCATTTACAGTCATTTACAGAACACAAAAACACAGGGGTACAAAGAACTCAAGAGTAAACTGCTTCTTGTCACCACCGAACAGACACAAATGTCAGGAAGGATCTCAACATTTGCACATTTACCTCACTAAATGTAAATAAACTCTTCAACTGATTATATGATTTAAAACACTGTAGTTAACGTTTCCTTATCCCAACTGTCCTCCTCTGGCTAGCCCACAAAATTCAAACAGGTGGAGTGCCAAGTAGGGTGAACCTTATTCAGTGTCTTTATTCAAGACCATATGAAGGCTATTTAACTCTCTTTAATCAAGAGCATGGTCTTTCAGTTAGAGAGCATGATTTATTAATGTCACTGGTTCTCTAAAGGCCCTGTCAGACCTTGACAATTTAGCCAGTGTATGCCAACTGTATTAAAAACACTGGCATATATCTAATAAGTTATGGGTAAGTTTTTTTATATAAGTTAAGAGCAGGTTGAAGCACTCTGAAGCATGCTGATATACTGTATGTCCTAATATGCTGAGCTCCTCGAAAAAGTTTGGGCATGCTGAAAATCAACTAATAAGATAAAATAAAATAATGTTAAATTACTCTGTTTTGGACCAGAACCACACCGTTTAGTACCGACTTGAGCCACTCAGAGGAAACAGGGCTGTCGGCATATGCTGGCTAATCGTTAAGGTGTGACAGCTGCAATTAATTTATTAGACGTACCCCAGTGTGTGCCAGTGTTTTTAATACGGTTGGCATACGCAGGCTAAATCATCAAGGTGTGACAGGGCCTTAAGACCCAGCAAAACAACATGAGACTGGGCTTGGTTGACCAGTTTAGAATTTTTGGATGCAAAATTTGGGTTTTTGTTGGTGAAAATGCTGAAATTCGTCCAAAACAAGGGTATTGCATGGTTACGGAGGAAAAAAAATACCAAAATAACACACTTCAGTAAAATTTACACATTGTCATTTTAAGAGAACCTCAACTACCAGCAGAAATATTTACAGCAGGGTGTAAATTACTATCACCCAAGACAGTTTACAAGCTGCTGATCCGGTTTTATTCCCACAACAAAACCAGATGAACTCTGCATCATTGATGGTGCACATGAACCACTTTTGTTGCAGTTGATGTTCTCCCCATGCTTTTTTTTTATCTTCTTTCTTTGGTTGTCATTCAAAGTTTTCTGTGTTAAACATACTAGATGTTAAAAAAAAAAGTAACTGACACAAACTCACCGGGTTCACCAGCTGCTTCCTCTCAGTGTTGAGGCAGGAATGCACTTTCATTTGGGCCTTTCATTCATGAGAAATAAACCATCGCCCCGCATGCAGGGGTTTTAGTGAGAGTAAGAGCTGTCAGCCATTGATGTGGCAGGGCAGTGGGGTGGGGTGGGGGTGTTTCAGAAGGGTGGGTGGGCTTGGGAAAGGGAATCTAATGTATGTAACACAGTGCAGATCCCTGTAGAAATATTAGTCTGATGAGACAAGTTCCAACTGATAACATTTTTTTACTCTGAGGACGAAAGTTAGGTTTGTACAGTGAAGAAGGTGGGAAAGGAGTAGGGCGGGGGGGGGGGGGGGCAATGCAGGTAATACATGGACTAACATGGGTGAAGAAAAGAAAATGAATGAAATGAATGAAGAGAGCAGACGAGAAAAAGTAGAGACAGGAAGAAACAAAGAAAGGTACAAACTCTTTATGAAGAAAGACAAGAAAACCAGGAGGGAGAGAGAATTGGAAGTGGGGCTGGGAGCAGGAATTGATGGGGGTGGGAGATTTGGGGTTAGCAGGGAAGTCAGTAGTGATCACTCAGGAGGTCTGGAACTCTGACCTGTGACCTCGTAGTAGAGCGGATGCCACCATGGTGAAAATGTGAGAGGTGAGGTATGTGAGCTCCCTGAGCCTTGGCGGAAACCATCCACCCCCCACCCCCCCACCACTACCACCACCACCATGATGAATGGGATGTTAGCATTGACACAAATTGGCCCATAATAATGACACAAGGCCGCTAAGCACACAGAGACAGGGTGGCAGCGCGAACGACAGGAAAACAGAAGGCAGTGAGAGAGAACTAAAGGATAGAAGAAAGATGAAAACATTTTGAAGGATTACCTCACCCGGTGGGATGGAGCGGGGGCCAGAGGTAGATTTTATGACTGAGGGTATCTGGTGGTTTTGCAGAAAGGAATCCAGAGGCCCTGCTCCTCTTCTTTCCACTCCTTCTCCATCTATGTGTCATGGATCTTGTATCATCCTCTCTTCCCTTTCCCACTTTTCTCCTCTCCAGCTCTGATTCCGGCAGTGTTTATATCTCCTACAGGCGCCACATCCAGTATACGTGAGACTAAAAATAGCCGCTAACGTCTCAGGCTGAAAACTGTGGCATCCCTTTTTATAGCTTCTGCATGACATGGCATGTTGATGCATGCTCCCCCCCTCCCCCCTTTTCAGTCCAAACAAGGCATCCCTCTGTCTTTTTGGAAACACATGTATTAGATTAGGTGTGTTGGGAGGCGAGGACCGCGCTCCCGTCAGTAATTGAAATGTGATTATGTATGAGCTAAAATGATCACAGGGCTGAGGGGGTTTGGTGCCGGTGGTTGATTGAAA
Organism: Thalassophryne amazonica; assembly: GCF_902500255.1. Classification (NCBI taxonomy): domain Eukaryota; kingdom Metazoa; phylum Chordata; class Actinopteri; order Batrachoidiformes; family Batrachoididae; genus Thalassophryne; species Thalassophryne amazonica. The sequence continues at coordinate 94,931,118 of NC_047110.1, read as the reverse complement.
GGCCTGTGATGTGCGGCTGCTCCTTTATTCCACAGTAGACATTCCAGAGGTGATCGAACATGAATGAATCCGCCTTTGTGAAGACATGGAGTGACCAAATGTCAGGTTTGTGTGGGATCTTTCCAGCGCTTTGTAGTTCCACAGGTAGTGGAGCATTTATCACTCAGACTCACCATTGCACACACAAATCCTTCTTCTGGGGAAAAAATGTACTTTTTTTACTTTTTAGAATTTGGAGCGAGTGCTTTATCATAGATGAGTAGCACTACACCAGTAAGTATGCATGCATTGCACATAACACACACACACCCAAATCTATAAAATACAGGTTTTCCTTCTTGGAGTTAGTAGTCACTGGTGGTACTGGGAAGTGTTTTTTTTTTTTTTTTAATTGTTTGTGTCTTGTGCTGTGCTAGAGCATAATGCACGTGTCTTTGTACAGCAGAGAGCAGCAATTAGATTCTTCTTAGTTCACCGTTTTTTTTAAATGAAGGGGGTTGACATGGACAGAGATCTTACCCGAAGATGGAGCCAACACTTCTTGTAATGCCGAGTTGCTTCTTCTTCACTGCATCCAGGAAATGAATGTAGCTTAACTGCCTGCATGAAAAGCAATTTTCTAAATAATGTTGTTGAATTTGGCATGTAGTGAAACTGTTATTACATAATCCATAATCTGGTTTGTCCTTGTTGCAGCTCAAGTGGAAAAAGCTGTAAATTTTAAATTTTCTATGGTTCTTACCATTGCCTTGGTATCTGTCGTACTAGGTCTCCTCATAGGAATCCTTGGGTATCACTCTCATGACTTTGTGTCTAACATTTACTAATATTGCTTGTATTATGAGGCAACATCCACTGCGACATTTTGGCTGTGTGGCCTACTTCCCTGGACACGATCCAGCATGCAGGTGTCTCAGTTTTGTGGTCCCTAGCAATGAGAAAAGGCCAAGGGGGGGCACCCATGTTTCACCAGGCTGGGGATGGACCAGTTGTCTGCCTTTGTAGCTGCCATCCAGGACCCCAGGCAGTTCCCCCTGTTGGTGTAGTGGATGTGGTGACACATGGCATTGGGGCATGCTCCCAGACCTTCTCACAGTGAACAGCTGGCACTCTCACAGCCAGCAGTAGATTTTTCCATCGCATTAATGCAATATTAGAAGTACCAAGTGGTTAATGCGCTTGGTTTCAGTTCAGAAGGTTCCGGGTTCAAATCCCACCCCTGCCACATTTCTCCATGTAATGTGGAGTTGCGTCAGGAAGGGCATCCAGCGTAAAACTTGTGCCAATTCAACATGCAGATCCACCTTGGATTTGCTGTGGCGACCCCAAGTGCAAACAAGGGAGCAGCCGAAGGGACTTACTTACTAGAAGTACTTTCAGGGTTTTCTGTTAACAAAAAATACAATGCAAGTTTTTAATGCATGCAGTGAATGTTGTATGATTTTCAAAATCAACGCAGTGTTTAGAGTTTGATCAAAATTCAGAAGTTTAAAATGAGAAGGGTTTGTAGAAAATCTGCATGAAAACTTTGAAGGTGGGTGACTTTATTTACTTATTAATTAAATTATTTATGTTTAAGGTTGTTTCCTGCCCAGTTATTTAACAAGCAAACATAAGCAAAGATGGTAAAGCAGGCGATTGTCATTCCTGAATACCTACAGATGCTTTTCTGAATTAGACAAGGACAAAACACTGTCCCTATTTTTCATGTTGCTCGTCCAGTAAAGCCCCCATCACACATAGCAAGAATGTGCAGGAACAGACCGACACAGCAGAAATGCCCATAATCTGAACACAGTCGGGAAGGAAAGATGCGTGTAGACTGTGGGCGGATCCTGACCAGACTACCTCGTCCACACCTGCACGATTGCATCCACAGTGTGTTTAGACAACAGTTAGATGACAATGACTGCTGTCAGATGGCCATAAAAGGTACTGAATACCAAACAAGTCCAAACATCTGGATGCCAAACACGGATGGAGTAGGAGGGAGCACTGTTTCCTTCCTTTGCACAATCCCTGCCAGTGTCATTGACCGAATGGTCCCCCCTAAAAATCAGTCCCCCCTGCCTTCACTGCGCATGCATCATTTCTGTGGGTCAGCCCTGGATCACAGACTATCACCTCATTTCTGCTTAAAACTGCACTCCAGTAATCATCTGTCTCAGCAACAGATATCTGTAGCTTTTGTACAACAGTCATTTCCACATAAATTCAACATTATTTCATAATAAAAGATGGAGGAAGCGATCAGAGCAGAAGCTGCAGCTGCGTTCACTGTGCCTCCATCATTTCAAAGCATCAGTAGTGACTCACCGATTATCGCCTCATTTCTGCTTAAAACGGCCTCTTTTCTGCTTGAAACTGACTTTAGAATGATTTAAGATGTTTTACTTTGTCATCTGATGGTTAACCCTCTGGGGTCGACGCCATCGTGTACGACGGCTAAGACCAAGGTTTACTAAATTATAAATAACTTTTGAATGATATGAGATAGAAACTTAGTTAACTCCGCGGACTTTCGAGCCAGCCATCGGCCATCTTTGTACTCCTCATAGAAGCTGTGTGATGACGTGCGCAATGTGAGTGTCCAATCGGAATTGGTTCACCGTCACATTTGTTTTCCAAAATCCAATCATAGGGCAGATTTACCTCACATGAAAAGCCAAAGATCGTTTTCAGGAGTGATATGTTACTAGTTGGCCCGTTTGAATAGCCCCTTGGGTGCTCCAATGAGTACATACTATTAGTACATACTCAGTGTGCCCTGCACCATTACGCACAGCGATCAGTGAAAGCAGGAGCAGACAGAGAGCCTCTGATGACAATCTCATGTGCTCAAACAAAGAGTGTGTAACTATCAGGATTGCTCCAATAGTTTGCATGTGAATGTTACTGGATAACTCTGTTGCTTTCTCTGCATAAAACACTGTTTATCATATCAATGGACAACAAAACACATAGATCATTTTGTAAATATTGTTCAAAATGTGCATTTGAGTTTATTGTTTGAACCTTTTTGTTGTTCAGTCTTTCACACAAGACCTCAAATTACCTTTATAAAGTGTCAAAACAGTTGTTTATTATAGTTTGCTGAGTGTTTTGAATAAATGTGTGTGGAAAATTACTTTTCGCTTTATTTTTTCCTTGCCTATTTTTGATTGTAAACCTTTATTACACTTATAAAACACAACAAAAACATATATATTATGAAAGCACAGGTTGTCCTGAAAAAAAAAGACATAAAACATGATTGTGGGATGCAGGGAGAGCTGTTAACAGCAATAATAAAACATTTATGCCAGGCCAGTGAACTGTCCAAAAAATGCCCTCAGACCCCATAGGGTTAATAATCACATTATTTTGTTCGCTTTGGGTGTAGAGAGTCCATCTCAGACGAGCTGCTTTGGTCCCAAATGACGCATGCACAGCGAAGGCAGGACGGACCCATTTTTAGTGGGGGACCGTTCGGTCTGCGACACGAGTACTGGACATCAGCGTACAACCAATGTATGGACTGGACCCAAACCGTATGTGTCAAAGCCGGCATCGGTGCGGTCACTTAAGGTGCGTTTACACATAAGCAAGACGCGTTACGAATGTCATTTTTCTGTCATTCGTGACACATTCCTGACATTCTTAATGAGACTTAACGCATCTGAATACGTTTCTTAATAGTGCATGTTGGTGCGTGATATTCTTGATATTCGTGGAGCATGTTTTTGCCTGTCAAAAAAATCTTCCACGAATGTCACACACCACCCTCATCTCACGTCATGGAGGTCACAACTGAGCGTATTGATCCGTCTTTGAGTATTGATCCTTAATAGAACGTGACAACGTTAGTAGTGGTTCCTGTGATGGTTCTTGGAGCCCAAACTGTCACGCGTTATTACGAAGTGACACGGCAACTGTCAAGTTTTGACACGACTTGTAACGAGGCGTCACATTTCACTGCACGCCACAACGAATCAGTTTTCTGTCACGTGTGCACAATTAAACTCTCCTCCAAGTGTCGTTCCACAGTTCCTGCTGAAGCTCCTCAGTATGCTCCTGCAGGTATTCCATCTGCTGTTGTAACCGACGAACGGGAGAATGAGTTTGAGCCAGAGGAACCAGAGGAGCAAGAGGAGACTCACGTGCTGCCCGACATCTCTGCACCTCCTCCAGTCCGGCGGAGGAAGACTGCGTGCGCACAATTAAACCCTGCTGCACAACATTCAGTTTGATTGCTGACACCAAGTTGGCTAAAAGTCAAATTTCAGTGCTCTTCAGCGCGCTCCTGCAGGTGTTCCACCTGCTGCATGTGCCTGATGTTTGGGAAAATGCGCCAGACGAGAGCCGCATGAAGCCACACATCTGGCGCTGTCCTCCTCCTCCTCTCTGCGCCACTCCATGGCACAGAGCCCAACTACACATGCAGTCACAAAGTTCTTCTGAAAAACTGGAGCGATCTGAATTCGGTTGGATGAATATGGGTGTGTGTGGAGACAATTCACCTCGTTCACAACGTGACAGAACTTAACGATGTGCTGTTACGCGCAATAGCGCGTAACAACGCGGAACACTATTCTTGACCGTGCGTAATGGTTCCTGATAATTCTCTGGCAATATCTGCCATTAATTGTAATGTGTGGTAACAGGTTGCAGCAGTTCCTGAGGACACCTGACGCCTCTGCCCCGAATAATCACATTTGTGATCAGCGGCCAAGAATGTGTACTTCGTGGCATTCGTGACTTGTCGTCGTTATGTGTAAACACAGCATTACTCACTCATGCAATCACATCTACATTTGTCCTCCCCTTCCCAGCGCTGCTGACCTCACATGCTGAAATGATGAAATGATCGCTCAGTGTGTGTGTTCATAATGGCTGAATGAGCTGCTACATGTGCGCGCCATTGTCAGCAACTAGACACCGTTACAACTAGACAACTAGACACTGCTGAAACTTTGCTGCATGTGCACGCGCATGTACTGCTGTCAGCTACCGGACACCTACTGCCAGCTTTCCCATGCACACAGGATTAGTCAGATGCAGCCTTTCCAGTGAACTTGAATTTCTTTTTTGTGTGTTTTTGCTCACTTAAGTAGCACAACACAACTCTGTACATGGTGATGTGTGGTTGGAGTATCACATGGGATTTATTTTTGCCATGGTTGTTTGCACACAGCAGACGGGTGAGAGGCTGTTCACCACAGGCTGTGGTTCCTGGATCTTGTCCACCCTGCACTGTGAAACACTCCTGGTTCCATGCCCGAGGTGAGATTCATGTTTACTAATGTTGTCATTAGGGATGTCCCGATCAGGTTTTTTTGGCCCCGATCCGATTCCGAGTCATCTGATTTTGAGTATCTCCCGATACCGATACTTTAAAAAACTGAATGAACAATGAACAAATGCTACATATATAATAATTTCATTTTAATCACCTTATTTTATTATTTATCACTTAACAGTGCACTTCTCCTTGAGGTAGCTTGAACAATCAAGTAATAATCTACCAGACTTAAAAAAAAAATGTACAAATTTACATGTTATTTTATTTGTCTAAAAATAAATGTCAAAGGTTCCTTATGTTAAACAAGAAATTATCTAATCTGAAATAACAGGTGGTTTTAATTTATAGATGAAAGGTTTCTAAAGAACCATTTATTGATTTAGCTATTTTAATTACAAGTGTTCTAAACTTTTTTAAACAGTAATCAGAAATTTTGAGGTAACAAACAACAACAAAAAAAAACATTTCCAAGGATTTTTCTTCAGACACGTGGTTTCTGCACTGATCTGTGGTTCAAATCTCCGCCTGACTGGAAAATCACTAAGGGCCCTTGGGCAAGGTCTTTAATCCCCTAGTTGCTCCTGGTGTGTAGTGAGCGCTTTGTATTGCAGCACCCTGACATCGAGGTGAATGTGAGGCATAACTGTAAAGCGCTTTGAGCGTTTGATGCAGATGGAAAAGCGCTTTATAAATGCAGTCCATTTACCATTTGTACAGATCAGTGGTTTCTGCCACTAGGCTTCCGTGTTTTGGCCAGACGCGTCGTTCCTATTGGACAGTGCAAAACTACGTCACAGCTCAGAGTGTCAAAAGTCAACTTGAAAAGTAAAAGGAAAAAAAAAACAACTTACATTTGCGTCCTGACAGTCCTCAGTGTGCCCCTCTGATGCTTGATCAGTGTTCAACAAGTTCAGAGCAGTGCAGTGAACGTGAATGAAGACGGAAGCTCTTTAAGACGCGATCCTAAATGTGATGAGTGTGCACATCGCTCGTGCGCACTCGTGTGCTCGTCTCACTCCATTTTGCAGACAAACGATCACAGGACAATTTTTTTTTTTTCTTTTGTTAATCAGATGACAGATCGTCGTCCTGAGGACTTGGTCAGCACCGGGTCCTGCTGCGCACGGAGGGATGACTGAGCAAGAGTTTCAGTGGGAAAGTGTCCATCATCCTCTTGTCATTCCATCGAGGCGTTAGGCTGAGCGCGTAAACACACAAACAGCAGTTCTGCGAAAGAAACTTTGCGCGCGTAACTCCCCCACCTTTGTCCAGTTGAACTTATGTTTTTTCTTTTGTTCAGTTAAAAAAACAAAAAAATGATTGGCTAGAACTTTGACTGTGTCAGCCTGCCAACAAGCGGCAATGCGCACTCCCGTCAGAAGCGTCACATCAAAAGCCGAGCTAAAGCGACGCTTCTGACACCTCTAAAAAGCAAAGTGTCTCACGCCTCTGACGCACGCTTCTGACGCGTGAAAGGCCCATTAATCTGCAATAATGAGCCAGAAATAGCGCTGATCAAAATAATGAGGATAAAATCTATATCGGATTCCTGATCGGGATGTAACGTCTGATTTCGATCAAGTCTGAAACCATGTGATCGGGCCCGATATCCGATCATGTGATCGGATCGGGACATCCCTAGTTGTCATGGCCTGGCGACACAGTTCCACTTCATCCCTCCTACAGAGTTTTGATGGTGATTAAGTAATAATGCGTATATTACAGCGATGAGATCAGTTCAGCTCTGATGTGTGCAGTGATGCATTACTGCACGAGACCACGGAGAGGCGCAGCTGCCCATGGTATCACAGATATGGGAACACTATTTCACGTTACTTATGTCGCCCATGTGAAGAAATGGAAATGTATCTGTACTGTAAAGTCGATTATAGATATTATAGCCTGTTCATATCTGCAGCAGCATGCGCTGCGCAGTGGTACACAGTGCTTTCGGTTTGATTCCGCTCTGTTCTAACCCACTGCACTTGATGTATGCATGTCACATACATGTTACTACACTTCAACATTTCCTTTGCCCTCCGTGGCCGGGGTCCAGTGGAGGTGGATAGCTGTGGCACAACATGCCGCCAGTGGCCGAGTGTGGCTGGATGTGTCATTGTGACACCATTCGGCCTCAGTTGGCATATGTGTGTGGGGGGTGTCACAGTTTCCAAATAATAACACATCAGCAGTGTTGCCACAGTTACTTTGAAAAGTTACTTTTTACAGTTACTTTATACAGTTACTTCATTAGCAGCTGCAGAGAATTTGTAGGCAGCTGTTGAATGGAGCTAATAATCTGACTGTCTAATCTAACTATTACTTACTTTGCTGATTAATTACTTTGCTGATTACTCAATCTTAAGAGTAACAAAGTTAGATTACTACTTACCTTATTAATTACCGTACTCATTCGTTACAAGTTGTCCGTAGCTGCTAATAAAGTAACTGCATAAAGCTGCTGATGAAGTAACTGTATAAAGTAACTAAAAAAATAATTAATAAAGTATGATAAGGGCATCGATAAAGAATCGGGTCAGTAAGCAGAATTGTTAATGGCATCATTGTCAATAAAATCTTATCACTACCCATCCCTAATTGTATCGCACCAAATTGCATGGTATTGCATTGTGAAGACTTGAATTGCCATCAAAAACGTATCAAATTGCATCGAGTCGGGAACAGGGGTGAATCGTATCACATCGTATCATATCACTGGTCGTGTATCAAGGTGCGTATCAAATCGTTGTCAGTGATGACATTCACATGCCCAGTTCCACCCTCACTAGAGCCGCAAAAATATGTCGCTCAGTTACAGTTGGCCTTACTGACAGGATGTGGCCAGTGACCATATACGAGGTCTGTCAATAAAGTAACGGTCCTTTTTATTTTTTTTTAACTATATGAATTTGATTCATATGTTTTTACGTCAGACAAGCTTGAACCCTCGTGTACATGCGTGAGTTTTTCCACGCCTGTCGGTGACGTCATTCGCCTGTGAGCACGCCTTGTGGGAGGAGTGGTCCCGCCCCCTCGTCGGATTTTCATTGTCTGGAAATGGCGGAATGATTTGGACTTTTTTCCATCAGAATTTTTTCAGAAGCTGTTAGAGACTGGCACCTGGAATCCATTTGAAAAATTTATCTGGCTTTCAGTGAAAATTTTACGGGCTTCACAGAGAACAAGGACTGTTACTACAGCTTTAAGGACGGCTTTAAGGACACTCGGCGCGCCGCGCTCCGAGCTGCGACGACGAGGCAGAAAACGCCAGATCATTTCTAAGATGATGGCTCTGTGGATACGAGACCATCGTGTGCACTTTCTCTGGTTATCACAAGAGCTGGACATCAGCCATTTTCCAGCAGATTTCACTTTTAACAAGAGATTTTGTCATGGAAAGCTGCGCGGAGGCTTCGTGCATAACGACCGATTTGCTGTTTGAGCGAGACAAAGGAACACCCCCGTTTCGGCGTCTCATGGGACAAGTTAGGACAAAAATCTCTTGTTAAAAGTGAAATCTGCCGGAAAATGACTGATGTCCAGCTCTTGTGATAACCAGAGAAAGTGCACACGACGGTCTCGTATCCACAGAGCCATCAGCTTAGAAATAATCTGGCTTTTTCTGCCTCGTCGTCGCAGCTCGGAGCGCGGCACGCCGAGCGTCCTTAAAGCCGTCCTTAAAGCTGTAGTAACAGTCCTCATTCTCTGTGAAGTGTGTAAAATTTTCACCGAAAGCCAGATAAATTTTTCAAATGGTTTCCAGGTGCCAGTCTCTAACAGCTTCTGAAAAAATTCTGATGGAAAGAAAGTCCAAATCATTCCGCCATTTCCAGACAATGAAAATCCAACGAGGGGGCGGGACCACTCCTTCCACAAGGCGTGCTCACAGGCGAATGACGTCACCGACAGGCGTGGAAAAACTCATGCATGTGCACGAGGGTTCAAGCTTGTCTGACATAAAAACATATGAATGAAATCCATATAGTTTTTGAAAAAAATAAAAAGGACCGTTACTTTATTGACAGACCTCGTATAGTCCCAGTTACAGAGGAAGGTCCTTAATGCTTAAATGCACCCATCACCTCAAAAAATGGTGGGGCGATGTGTAGCAAGGTGAAATTCAGATTCATTTGGCGTTCCAACCCCACCTGGACACTGCCCTTGGTGTTAGCTTTACAAGGCACTTTGAATCATTCGGATTGGACAAACTATGGTGGAGTTACGGTAAAGAAAAATATGCATATGGAAAATATGGCGTGGGCGCCATCGCCGTAGATAAAGGGATAAAGAGCTGGCGGAGCCAACGTCAGAGGTTCCAGAGCGCGCGTCCGAGGTTCCGGAGCGTGCTCGGGCTTGCTCCCCCTCAAATTAAGCCCTGGAGTTAATGTATAATTTGGTTTACAATTAAAAGGAAAATCATTCCAGGTCCTACTTCCACGTCATATTCTGTTATTTCAACATTATCATTGACAGTTCAAATGAAAGGTTGAATCGAAGATCATGTAAATATACAGTTCTTTTGAGATTTTTTCTTCCAGGAGATGCTGAAAATATATCATTAGATACAAATAAATTTAGTTTCTGGGGTGCCGCGGGCCCTAAACCCGCGCCTCCAGACCCCCTAAAAGTTTTCTTCGGCTTTCACAATTTTCATTTCACAGCCCTGGTTATAGGTACATCCTCTGCAAGATGCAGATCATAAAAATCAGAGTTCCACACTGATTTCAGGGGTGATGGAGACAGATGATCTGTGTCCTGTTTCACAAAAGAGGTTCAACAAACTCTGAGTTTATCTCTGAACTCTGAGTTGATTTATCCTAATATAGAAAAATCTGAGTTTTCGATTCCAGAACAGCTGATTTGAGTTTGTTTAATCAATTCAGGGTAGGTTCACTCTGAGATAAGTGCATGGACAAAAGGCAGCATTAATGGAGCCTCAATATTGGGATTCACCAGGGCAACCAATCACAAAAAAAAATAAAAAATAAAATAACACTTCAGCGCAACACTGTTGCAGCTGCAACAGAGCAGCAAGCTGCCTTGGAGAAAATCGCTGCTCAGGTCAATGAGTATGTTTGATTTATTATTTATATTCATTTAATATTTAATTAAGTATTTAATTAGTAGAATTAAGTTAAGATTGATTTAATTTAGGAGCAATGCTGCACTCAAGAAAAAGACATGTAGTGAAAGCAGATGAAAGTTATAGAAAGTTCAAATTAGTAAGACTATGGCTTAAAAGACTCGTGGCTGTGCCTTATTTTAATCATATTTGACATATAACAGAAATTATATAATGGCTGAGTGGATCCTTGTCATTTGATTGGTGCTTTGTAAGTCATCTGACATGAATTATTTGTCCCATTTGTGTTGCATTGCATTTAGAGTGCAATTTGTTTCCATACTTTTTGTACCATTGCACTCTGCGACCACTGCCCACTAGTGGGGGTGGCATTTGACTATCCAGGGTTGGGACCAGGAAGCAGAGTTGTAGTCTTACACATCTCTCTGCAGCTTCTCTCCCACTGCCATCCCTTCATTACCCCATCCCCGTAGAGACGGTGCCTGCTCCCAGACCACCAATAACCAGCAAAAATCTATTTAAGCATAAAAATTCAAAAAGAAAAAATAATATAGCACCTTCAACTGCACCACAGACTAAAACAGTTAAATGTGGTCTATTAAACATTAGATCTCTCTCTTCTAAGTCCCTGTTAGTAAATGATATAATAACTGATCAACATATTGATTTATTCTGCCTTACAGAAACCTGGTTACAGCAGGATGAATATGTTAGTTTAAATGAGTCAACACCCCCGAGTCACACTAACTGCCAGAACGCTCGTAGCACGGGCCGAGGCGGAGGATTAGCAGCAATCTTCCACTCCAGCTTATTAATTAATCAAAAACCCAGACAGAGCTTTAATTCATTTGAAAGCTTGTCTCTTAGTCTTGTCCCATCCAAATTGGAAGTCCCAAAACCAGTTTTATTTGTTATTATCTATCGTCCACCTGGTCGTTACTGTGAGTTTCTCTGTGAATTTTCGGACCTTTTGTCTGACTTAGTGCTTAGCTCAGATAAGATAATTATAGTGGGCGATTTTAACATCCACACAGATACTGAGAATGACAGCCTCAACACTGCATTTAATCTATTGTTAGACTCGGTTGGCTTTGCTCAAAATGTAAATGAGTCCACCCACCACTTTAATCATACCTTAGATCTTGTTTTGACTTATGGTATGGAAATTGAAGACTTAACAGTATTCCCTGAAAACTCCCTTCTCTCTGATCATTTCTTAATAACATTTACATTTACTCTGATGGACTACCCAGCAGTGTGGAATAAGTTTCATTACAGTAGAAGTCTTTCAGAAAGCACTGTAACTAGGTTTAAGGATATGATTCCTTCTTTATGTTCTCCAATGCCATATACCAACACAGGGCAGAGTAGCTACCTAAACTCTGTGAGTGAGATAGATTATCTCGTCAATAGTTTTATATCCTCATTGAGAACAACTTTGGATGCTGTAGCTCCTCTGAAAAAGAGAGCCTTAAATCAGAAGTGCCTGAGTCCATGGTATAACTCACAAACTCGCAGCTTAAAGCAGATAACCCATAAGTTGGAGAGGAAATGGTGTCTCACTAATTTAGAAGATCTTCACTTAGCCTGGAAAAAGAGTCTGTTGCTGTATAAAAAAGCCCTCCGTAAAGCTAGGACATCTTACTACTCATCACTAATTGAAGAAAATAAGAACAACCCCAGGTTTCTTTTCAGCACTGTAGCCAGGCTGACAAAGAGTCAGAGCTCTATTGAGCCGAGTATTCCTTTAACTTTAACTAGTAATGACTTTATGACTTTCTTTGCTAATAAAATTTTCACTATTAGAGAAAAAATTACTCATAACCATCCCAAAGACATATCATTCTCTTTGGCTGCTTTCAGTGATGCCGGTATTTGGTTAGACTCTTTCTCTCCGATTGTTCTGTCTGAGTTATTTTCATTAGTTACTTCATCCAAACCATCAACATGTCTATTAGACCCCATTCCTACCAGGCTGCTCAAGGAAGCCCTACCATTAATTAATGCTTCGATCTTAAATATGATCAATCTGTCTTTATTAGTTGGCTATGTACCACAGGCTTTTAAGGTGGCAGTAATTAAACCATTACTTAAAAAGCCATCACTTGACCCAGCTATCTTAGCTAATTATAGGCCAATCTCCAACCTTCCTTTTCTCTCAAAAATTCTTGAAAGGGTAGTTGTAAAACAGCTAACTGATCATCTGCAGAGGAATGGTCTATTGAAGAGTTTCAGTCAGGGTTTAGAATTCATCATAGTACAGAAACAGCATTAGTGAAGGTTACAAATGATCTTCTTATGGCCTCAGACAGTGGACTCATCTCTGTGCTTGTCTGTTAGACCTCAGTGCTGCTTTTGATACTGTTGACCATAAAATGTTATTACAGAGATTAGAGCATGCCATGGTATTAAGGCACTGCGCTGCGGTAGTTGAATCATATTTATCTAATAGATTACAATTTGTTCATGTAAATGGGGAATCTTCTTCACAGACTAAGGTTAATTATGGAGTTCCACAAGGTTCTGTGCTAGGACCAATTTTATTCACTTTATACATGCTTTCCCTTAGGCAGTATTATTAGACAGCATTGCTTAAATTTTCATTGTTACGCAGATGATACTCAGCTTTATCTATCCATGAAGCCAGAGTACACACACCAGTTAGCTAAACTGCAGGATTGTCTTACAGACATGACATGAATGACCTCTAATTTCCTGCTTTTAAATTCAGATAAAACTGAAGTTATTGTACTTGGCCCCACAAATCTTAGAAACATGGTGTCTAACCAGATCCTTACTCTGGATGGCATTACCCTGACCTCTAGTAATACTGTGAGAATTCTTGGAGTCATTTTTGATCAGGATATGTCATTCAATGCGCATATTAAACAAATATGTAGGACTGCTTTTTTGCATTTGCGCAATATCTCAAAAATTAGAAAGGTCTTGTCTCAGAGTGATGCTGAAAAACTAATTCATGCATTTATTTCCTCTAGGCTGGACTATTGTAATTCATTATTTTCAGGTTGTCCTAAAAGTTCCCTGAAAAGCCTTCAGTTAATTCAAAATGCTGCAGCTAGAGTACTGACAGGGACTAGAAGGAGAGAGCATATCTCACCCATATTGGCCTCTCTTCATTGGCTTCCTGTTAATTCTAGAATAGAATTTAAAATTCTTCTTCTTACTTATAAGGTTTTGAATAATCAGGTCCCATCTTATCTTAGGGACCTCATAGTACCATATCACCCCAATAGAGCGCTTCGCTCTCAGACTGCAGGCTTACTTGTAGTTCCTAGGGTTTGTAAGAGTAGAATGGGAGGCAGAGCCTTCAGCTTTCAGGCTCCTCTCCTCGGGAACCAGCTCCCAATTCGGATCAGGGAGACAGACACCCTCTCTACTTTTAAGATTAGGTTTAAAACTTTCCTTTTTGCTAAAGCTTATAGCGAGGAAAATAAGTATTTGAACACCCTGCGATTTTGCAAGTTCGCCCACTTAGAAATCACGGAGGAGTCTGAAATTTTCATCTTAGGTGCATGTCCACTGTGAGAGACATAATCTAAAAAAAAAAAAAAAAAAATCCGGAAATCACAATGTATTATTTTTAATAATGTATTTGTATGTTACTGCTGCAAATAAGTATTTGAACACCTGTGAAAATCAATGTTAATATTTGGTACAGTAGCCTTTGTTTGCAATTACAGAGGTCAAACGTTTCCTGTAGTTTTTCACCAGGTTTGCACACACTGCAGCAGGGATTTTGGTCCACCCCTCCATACAGATCTTCTCTAGATCTTTCAGGTTTGGAGTTTCAGCTCTCTCCAAAGATTTTCTATTGAGTTCAGGTCTGGAGACTGGCCAGGCCACTCCAGGACCTTGAAATGCTTCTTACGGAGCCCCTCCTTAGGTGCCCTGGCTGTTTGTTTGGGGTCATTGTCATGCTGGAAGACCCAGCCACAACCCATCTTAAATGCTCTTACTGAGGGAAGGAGGTTGTTTGCCAAAATCTCACAATACATGACCCCATCCATCCTCCCTTCAATACGGTGCAGTCGTCCTGTCCCCTTGGCAGAAGAGCACCCCCCCGAGTATGATGTTTCCACCCCCATGCTTCAAGGTTGGGATGGTTTTCTTGGGGTTGTTCTCAACCTCAGGCTCGGGGAGTAACGGAATACATGTAAGGGCGTTACGTTAGGATACAAAAAAAAGGTAACTGTATTCCGCTACAGTTACAGAAAAAAAAAAGACAGATTCAGATTACAGGTATATATATAGTAAAAATGGGGATTACTTCACAGGATTACAATTTTAATGCATTTTATGATATTATCTGTATATAATTGTTTTTTTTCTTTGAAACGAAAACGTCCCTTCATGAACAGCGACATGACATCTCCTAACCTGGCAAAATATTGATGAAGTACCCGGATGTTAATGCATTTTCAGTGGAGATCCGTGACTGGACACACTCAGAAAAATGCTCGCAAAATACGTGTTAAAAAATGCCATTTTGACCTGGATATTGAGCCAGTAAAATTAAATTACATTAAATTATGTCAAGAAAGTATTAAACTTACTCTGACACACACACATTCCCAAAATATTAGTGTTGAAAGTTACACGGATCTGCTCTGTTCCAGCTACTGAGCTGAGGCATCCTGCTGCAGCTGCTGCAGCTCCTAAAACCATTACAATACATTTACAGTGGTCCCTCGCTATAACGCGGTTCACCTTTCGTGGCCCTCGCAGTTTCGCTGATTTTTTTAGTCCAATTTTGCCTCATGTATCAAAGTTGCACACTTGTGGCGTAAATTTACGGTGTAAATTTGAAGTACACCAAAGTTGCCGTGACATGTATCAAGCAGTGCGCACCTGCCCATTTCCAGCGTATGCCCGACGTGACCTTGATAAATGCGGCAGGTGAAAACAATCGTAATTATAATTAACACGCCCATAAATATTCAGACTCCACTTCAGACACACCCTCATTTTATGACAAGGAAGCCAGGAAGACGGCAAAGAAAAAGAACTCCACCAATCACGACGTGTGCCAATAGAGTGTCAAAAGCGGCCGTCATATTAATTGTTTTGTAGTATAATCAAAAAAGTGTTACAGTGGTCCCTCGTTTATCGCGGGAGTTATGTTCTAAAAATAGCCCGTATTACGCGAAATCCGCGATGTAGTCAGCGTTATTTTTTTACAATTTTTATAGACGTTTTAAGGCTGTAAAACCCCTGTAAAACCACTTTATACACTTTTCTCAATCAAGCATGAACATTTTCTCACTTTTCTCTTGTGTGTAAACACTCTCAAAGTTCAAACCTTAGTAGAAAAATAAGACCAACCTGTTTTCAGGCCCAAACATTTGTTTGAGAAATAAAATAGAACGTTTTCCTATAAATAATTATGATGGCTTTTAGAACTAACGAATTCAATTTTAACGATCAACCTACGAGGTTGGACACATAAGAAATTATTAATAGTGACTGACCAGTATTTCACAGTTCCTCTGATCGCGCCTCTTCGTCCTGGCGCCGCGCCTTTTTCCACTGAGTCAAACCTCGCTGCAGGTGTCTTTTTCCGAGTGAAGAACACAGTTATGAGTAGATGTTGGCGCTCTTTTTTCTTCTGGGTGAGAAGATTCTTCTAAACATACACGCAGACTGCAATGCACTGTAAAAAAAAAAAAAAAAAAAAAAAGCATGCAAAATTGGACTAAAAGAAATCCGCGAAACTGCGAGGCCGCGAAAGGTGAACCGCGTTATAGCGAGGGACCATTGTATTCTCAATAATAATTCTTGTCAATAATTCTTGACATGTGGATATTTGCTCACTCAATGAATAAGACACGCCTAATTTTTCAGATTTCTTTATTTTTAAAATATATTTATTTATTTTATTTATTTTATGTTAACAAACGAATGGAGAAGACAAAACCTGATTGCAGCACGGGTGAAGGGAATGACAACACTACAGTTGTAATTATCAATTTCATTGTCTAAAACGGTCACACCACATAAAGTTAAGCTCAGCGCTGCTCTGGCTCCAGGCTCGAAGTCTGGAGAAAAAGGCGAGCAGCGCTTTCTTTGCAGTCAGCGCTGTGGCCACGGATCGTGCTCGAGACCAACAGTCCCGCAAAAGCGGGATTTGTATTAATTATTATGTAGTATAATCAAGAAAGTGTTATTTATGTAAGGTATGCATTGATTTGTATAATGGCACTGTTTATCATGTTGATCATTTTCATTTTTATGTGGATTCCAGTGCTGGTTCATTTTGGCGTATAATTTACACCACCTCTCAACCTGGTGTATATTTTCAGCGCTGCGTACGCCAACGACCACATTGACCAAGTAGCGCAGCCATTTTGGCGTACACCCCATATACGCTCAAATATCGCCGTACGCAACGTTGATACATGAGGCCCAATGTGTTCTGCGTGTCTGTTTATAAGAATCGTCTCGCCCAGAAGAAAAAAGAGCGTCAACAACTACCCATAACTGTGTTCTTCACTCAGAAAAAGACACCTGCACCAAGGTGTGACTCAGTGAAAAAAGGCGCGACAGCGGCGCGGCGCCAGGATGAAGAGGCGCGATCAGAGGAACTGTGAAATACTGATCAGTCACTATAAATAATTATGTGTCCAGCCTCGTAGGTTGATCGTTAAAATTAAATTCGTTAGTTCTAAAAGCCATCATAATTATTTGTAGGAAAATGTTCTATTTTTATTTCTCAAATGTTTGGGCCTGAAAACAGGTTGATCTTAATTTTCTACTAAGGTTTGAACTTTGAGAGTGTTTACACACGAGAGAAAAGTGAGAAAATGTTAATGCCTGTTTGAGAAAAGTGTATAAAGTGTGTAGTGAGGCTATTTTTAGATCCCACGATAAACTTCAACTCCCGCGATAAACGAGGGACCACTGTATATTATATTTTTACACAATTATCCTTTATTGACCGAGTTTCATTCATGAAGTCAGTGGTGTGGGTACACATCTCTGTGTGTGGGTGTGACTGTGAGTGGCAAAACGTGGGTCATTATATTCTCATTATTTTAAGGTGCAAATTAAAAAAAAATCCCCAGTCTTGTCGAACAATTTTAATCACTAACGACAAGTATTTTAACTAGACATTGGTCTAGCAGTGGAAAATATCAACTAGATATAAGTGAAGAGTTAATGGTCCATGTCATCGGGCAACACAGGTACGGCAGGAGACATACAGCTGTTTATCATCCAAATATCATGGACAAAGTGAGAAGAAGAACCAAAACCACTTACTTATGGAAGGAAATATTGTCTCCCTTGTTCCTTTGTTTGTGGCTTTGCCAACATTCGCAGCTTTCCGGCATATTCCACCTGTTTCTTGAACATCTATGCGCGCAAATCACTAACTTGCCCGGAATTAAAATGGCGACCACGCCTCCTTACTGACAGTATTTACTTAATGGTTTTCATTATGCTTTTGTTCTTATTTTGAAAGTTCAATAAGTGGACTGATATGTTAAACATGGTGCAAATTTACTGAACAAGTAGTAGACTTTTTTGTTTTGTATATTGTTCTGCAAGCCGTTTTTAATTACATATTCATCCGCACATGCCTGAGTTTTCATTATCCTTCATTTGTTTGGCATTTTTTGTTGAAAATTTAGCAGGTGAACACTGGGTGTGTTTAAAACAATATTGTGGTGCTCTTAATTCATAATGTGAAGTAAAACAGAACATGCCATGTAAAAGAAACAGTTTTATTTTTGCTTAATAAACTGTACTATGTGGTCAAGACTATTTATATTTAGTTTCTTTTGTCTGTATTAGCATATTTGATATTTGATATTGGAGTAATCCATAAGTAATTGAAAGTAATCAAATTACATTACTTTAATATTATGGTACTTGGATTACGTTACTGATTACATTTTTCAACATAGTAACTGTATCGGAATACATTTTTAAATTAACCCTCCCAACCCTGCTCATCCTCTAAACATGGTAAGTGGAGTTGATTCCAAAAAGCTCTATTCTGGTCTCATCTGACCACATGACCTTCTCCCGTGCCTCCTCTGGATCAGCCAGATGGTCACTGGTGAACTTCAAATGGGCCTGGACATGTGCTGGCTTGAGCAGGGGGACCTTGCTGCCCTGATTGTTTCTCTCACAGTGAACATGCACCTAAGATGAAAATTTCAGACCGCTCCATGATTTCAAAGTGGGAGAACTTGCAAAACCGCAGGGTGTTCAAATACTTATTTTCCTCACTGTAAAGAAAATTAATTGGAAAAATTTAAATTGAATTGAACTGACTAAGAACAATTTTGGAATTCTATTTAAAGTTTGTGTTGGACTGTTAAGCCGCAGGGACGCACACCAAAATGTAAGTCTCCTTTCTGTTGTTTATAAATTAATAAAATATCAAATGACATGATCTAGTTTAGCCATTATATATAACAAATAATGAATGTTTTTCATTCTTTCAATGGAACAAATATTTAATTCAGTGAAAGCTGGAATGTCAAAATTATGTCAAAAATAGGTTAAACTGTACCAAAACATAATAATAACTAGAAGCACTCAGAGAGTGCAAACCTCTGCCAAGGCCATGGGGTCACTGACGCCATAACATCTACACGCCATGGAATCATTGAACCTAAAAAAGTCTAACAATGATGTTTGCTCAGTAGTAAACAAAAGTTTCATCTGCTGTGACTGGATCGCATGTATCCTTAGTGCTTGGCATCACAGTTTATTGCAACTTGCACCTTTCCCAGAAGCTACTGTCATCTGAGCATTGATATTGGTATTGCATGTGCTTATAGACAAAAACAAATAAGAGACAAAATTCAATTTATTATTCAACTAAACTGCAAATATATGAATTTTTTAACATTTATGAAACACTTCTCTAAACAAGGCTGTAGGGTCACTGACCCTAAAGAGATTCCCTCCTTGGCACAGTGATCTATTTCTTTTTGTCTCTGTCTCTAAAATTGTATATAATAATCATTAGATTATTAATATATAAACAAAAATAAATTTAAGAAATATTACAATTTGAAAACAAATGCACCCGAATGTGATGACAGCTGCAACTGCTTAATGCTAACTTTTAACATTGAAAATGCCATAGACATGCTAACATGTTAGCATCGGGATCTGGATCGTGATCCGGCTCACCACTAAAATTTAATCACTTGTTCCTCTTGTCATTTCCAACCACTCCACAAAAATTTCAACAAAAATAAGTTTAAGAAATATTACAATTTGAAAACAAATGCACCCAAATGTGATGACAGCTGCAACTGCTTAATGCTAACTTTTAACATTGAAAATGCCATAGACATGCTAACACATTAGCATCGGGATCCGGATCATGATCAGGATCACCACTAAAATTTAATCACTTGTTCCTCTTGTCATTTCCAACCACTCCACAAAATTTAATCAAAATCCATTGAAAACGTTTTGAGTTATCCTGCTGACAGACAGACAAACAAACAAACGCGACCGAAAACATAACCTCCTTGGCGGAGGTAATAATTTTCACAGGATGATGTTGTTGAATGAATAAGTGAAACAGGTGTGTAAGAGGGAGGGGAATGAGAGAAATTCGGGGTTTATTGAAAAAAACCTGCTCCCGTCCAAGTTAGGTTAACAGACTAAGTTGCCACAGTTAACCCACTCTGAGCTTAACTTACCTCCCTTTCTGAAACAGGCCTGAGTTACAGCTACCCTCTGGTTTGATTAACCTCCCTTTCTGAAGCAGAAGACACAGTGTTTCTGTTATTGTAGGGATAACAATCTCAGACTTTTCACTAAACCTGCTTTCTAAAAAAAAAACGTTTGTTTTTGGTGCAAAATACATAAATTAATAAAATAAAATCAGATACACACTTGTGACCTGAAAATGGGTGTAACCTTTGGTAACTGTGGTTACAAGCATGTTTTTAAAAATAAATTAATAAATAAAATAAAAAACACGACATGAAAAATTGCATTTAATGGATACAGATGGGGGGTTACTCTTGTGTAAAGGTAGTAAGCCAGACCTGATCAGAAGTCTGCTTCTGTTCAACAATATGGAAGCCATGAAAAGCATGTTGCAGTTTTCAACAGAGGACAGATTTGAGATGTTAACAGACACTTTAGTTTTTTGGAGAACTGGGGAAAATGTGGAAGTAGTAACAATTTTGTAATGAGAATCATACATAATCTGATGTATTCCAAAATATTCTGTTGCACTCGTATGTATGTGGATATAAAGTAGTAGCTAATGTGATTTTTACCTACTATTTAAAAAAAATGTCCTGATTTCCTCAATTTTGATATTGAGACAGACATTGAGACCAAAAATAGGCAATGGGAGACTGCCCTAAGAAAGAAGGACTGCAGTCTGTGTTTATCTGGGTTTTAGGGGATGAGCTAATCAGCAATTGTTTGCAAAGAAAACCTGCACTGTCTTGGCCCTTGATGTCTCACTGTCGTACACCCCTCGTGTATATCCTCCACCAACTCACAGGTGAGATCGTCCACAATGCCCTGAGTTGGTTTTTACACCAACCAGCGATGAAACCACATCCTACTGTGCTCCTCCTGGTCTCACCTCATTTGCTGCGAGTAGCTTGGCAATGCTATAAGCAAACATTATATTGTGTAACTGGCAGTGAAGGCACAGACTAGTTGATTAGTTGACCAGTCACCGCACATGCAACTTGTGGCAACTTGTGGGATTCAGCATGAATCACACTTTTGCTACCTGTGTGCAGTGGTCATTATATTGTACGCGAACATGTCACATGATTGCAGACACTGGACACTGATCCAGTTTTTAAGTGCAGGACGAAGCAGATATTGACATTGATATCACCACTACAGGACCACAAGTGAGCACCCTTTGTTTAGGACATTATCAGAATCAAAATCGGATTTGAATTTATTGCCAAGTAAGTTCTCACATACAAGGAATTTGATCTGGTGTCATTGGTGCATAAACAGCAATATAAAGAAATGGAAAAAAAATACTTCTGTAAGAAGTAAAGGGGTCAAATAGATAAATAGGCAAAACTATGTTCACTGTAACAATAATAATAATAATAATAATACATTTTATTTGTTAGACGCCTTTCTGGGCACTCAAGGTCGCCTTACAACAATACAGCATAACAACAACAATATAAAATGACATTAAAACAAAGTTAAAAACAGTTAAGGTTAAAATTAAACAGGACAAAGCAGTTATGGTTGTAGTGAGTAGGCTTGTCTAAACAGATGAGTTTTGAGTTTAGATTTGAAATCAGTGAGTGAAGTGGTATTGCGGAGGTCTGGGGGGAGAGCATTCCAGAGCTGGCGAGCAGAGAGGCTGAATGCCCTGCTCCCCACAGTGACAAGACGGGTGGGGGGGGACGGAAAGCTGGAGGGAGGAAGCGGAGCGGAGAGAATAGGCAAGTGAGTTGGTGGATGAGGTCAGTCAAGTATGGGGGGGGCGAGGTTGTGGATGGCTTTAAATGTGAGGAGCAGAAGTTTGTAGTGGATGCGGTGTGAGATGGGGAGCCAGTGAAGCTGCTGGAGAACCGGGGTGATGTGATTTATAGAGGGTGTGTGTGTGATGATGTGGGCGGCAGAATTCTGGACCAGTTGAAGTTTATGAATAGTTTTGTGGGGGAGACCAAACAGAAGAGAGTTGCAGTAGTCCAGACAGGAGGTGACGAGGCTGTGGACGAGGATGGCGGTGTAGTGAGGACTGAGGAAGGGACGAAGGCGGTGGATGTTTCGGAGGTGAAAGTAAGCGGAGCGGACAATGTTATTTATTTGTGCGGTGAAGGAGAGGGAGCTGTCGAGGATGACACCCAGACTCTTTACCTGAGGGGAAGGGGAGGCGGGGATGCCATTAATGAAAATGGAGAATGGTTGGGTTTTGTTAAGGGTGGATTTGGTGGCGGTGAGTAGGAATTCAGTTTATTGCTTTTTAATTTAAGGAGGTTTGAGGTCAACCAGGAGTTGATTTTCAGATGAAGCCGTTGGTTAGGGATGATGGTGGGAGAGTGGTGTTGGGTTTACTGGAAATATAGAGCTGGGTGTCATCCGCGTAGCAGTGGAAATTTATTTGATGCTTCTGAAGATGTGGCCAAGGGGGAGTAAGTAGATAATGAACAGGAGGGGGGCCTAGGACAGAACCCTGAGGAACACCAGAAGTGAGGGGAAAGGGGTGTGAGGTGAAAGATTTTAGCTGGATAAACTGAGTGCGGTCTGAGAGGTAAGAATGGAACCAGGTAACGGGTGTGCCAGTAATACCAATGGAGCAAGACAGTCCAGAAGGATGGGGTGTGAGATGGTGTCAAAGCTGAACTGAGATCTAGCAGAAGGAGGATGGATAGTGAACCAGAGTCAGTAGAGAGGAGCAGGTCATTGGTAATTTTAAGAAGAACAGTTTCAGCACTATGGAGGGAACGGAAGCCAGATTGAAATTTTTCATACAAGTTATTGGAGGAAAGGTGGGTTTGTAGTTGAGCGGCAACAGATTTTTCAAGAAGTTTTGAAATGAAAGGAAGATTTGAAATGGGGCGAAAATTATTGAGGTCAGACAGATCAGAACCAGGTTTGAGGACAGGAGTGACAGCGGCAGTCTTGAGTGAAGGTGGTACAGTTCCAGAGGTGAGGGAGGCATGGATTATGGTAGTGATGAGAGGGGCCAACACAGGAAGAGAAGCTTTAACAAAGACAGTGGGGAGTGGGTCAAGTTGACAGGAAGAAGATTCAGATTTTTGAATAAGTGTGGAGATTTGGTTGACTGTAGAGAGGGTAAATGTAGAGAATAGATGGGACAGGGCAGGAGAACATGGGAGGGCTGGGTTTGGAGCAGAAAGGGGGGAGAGTTGCTGGTGGATGTGTTGGATTTTCGTGGTGAAAAATGAAGCCAGGGTATTGTAAAAGTCAGTACAATAAAGATGAAATGGTAGTATGTCCGGGGGTTTTGTGATGTGTGAAAGGAGTGAAAAAAGTGCTCTAGGATTTCCTTCATTTGCGCAGATTAAACCAGAGTAGTATTTGGATTTAGCTATAGATATGGAATCCTTGTAGTGGATGATATGGGTTGAGTACATTTCCTTATGAATGGTGAGTCCAGTTTTGCGATTAAGTCTTTCCAGCTGACGGCCTTTAGTTTTTAACAGTCTGAGAGTGGGGGTGAACCAAGGTGCAGTGTGGGTGAAAGAGACTGAACGGGTTTTGAGTGGAGCCAAAGTGTTGAGAATGTTATGGAGATGGGTGTTGTAGTGTGTAAGAAACTCATCTGTTGTAGAAAGACTATCAGCACTGGGGATGTTATTAATGTAAGAATTTAAATTGTCCAGGTTAATATCCTTGATGTTACGGAAGTAAATAGTACGTGGAGGGTTGGATTTTGAAAAAGACAATGTGATACTGAATGATAGGAGCAGATGGTCAGTGAAAGGGAGTTGAGTAGCTTTACAATCCATAGGAGCAAGTCCTGAGTAGCAGATTAAATCAAGAATATGACCTTTGTTGTGTGTGGGAAAGTTGACAAACTGTTGAAGTCCAAAACTGTCCGAGCAGGATGTAAAGTCTTTTGTGAGAGAGTTATTAGCATTGTCCATATGAATATTGAAGTCACCCAGTAGTATGATATTAGGTGAGAGTGTGGATAAGTGAGTGAGAAAGGCAGAGATGTCAGTGATAAAATCCTTGTTTGGTTTTGGCGGTCGGTACAAAGTTGCGATGATGGTGGGAACAGGTCCAGAGAGCTGGCAGACGGTGGCTTCGAATGAGTGACAGGCAGGCACACTCACGGGCGCCACCCTCCAGGTCTCCCGGTAGATCATCGCGAGACTGCCCCCTCTGCCGGTCCCACAAGGTTCAGTGAGGTAAACAAACCCCGCTGGAGTAGCATCATTGAGAGCAGAGAAGTAATTTGGCTGTTGCCAGGTCTCAGTCAGGCACAAGATGTCAAACCTGCGGTCCGTTAGAGGATCTTGGACGAAATGGCCCTTACTCATGAGAGAGCGGATGTTTAAGAGGCCAGTGTTGACTGTAGTGCTGCTGAGACTGGGTGCCGCGTTAGCCGACCGCAGGACGCAGGTCAGCACAGCTGGATTAGCACGGCGTCCAGAGTTCTTCGGCAGTTGCCGTGCGGTGGACCAAAATGACTTTATTGAACTGGAGTTGTCATATTGGAAGTGTCGTTATGAACCCTGGTGTGTGCTTCTCTGCCGGGGCAGGTAAAGGATGTCCGGGTGTTTAAGCAGAGCAGGCGCTGGTGAATCATGTGGATTAAATGGAGTTTGAACTCAGTGGCTGTATATTGAAAAAGTGCTGATGTCTGATGGATAACAGACAGGATGAACCAGCAAAGTACGAGCCACACACAGCAGATCCACATAGCTAGGCTGGGTTGCAGCAGGAGATGATTTCTAGTAGCAGGTAAGCTGATCACTCAGTTGCACGCTAACTCCAGTGACAGTTTTACATACTAAGCATGATGAATAGATGGGTTGATAGCCCACACATAAATCATACATTCAGTGACCAGAAAATGTACATTTAAGCATTAAGCATTAAACCCACTGAGCAGCGGCAGCCAAAGCGTGCCAGCGTTCACTCAACTGGAACCGTAACAGGCCTTGCAGATGTGAAGAAATCATCATGTAAAATAAATATAACGTAGTGGAATGGGGCTGTGCAAAGGCATGCAGATGTGCAGTACCTTTCAGTGCAGGGATGATCAATCTGTATCTTGTGGGAGTGTGGGGAAAGGCAAGGTAAATGGGGGTCTCTGGTATTATTAATAAGTCGACATGAAAATGGAAAGAAGCTGTTTTTGTGTCTTGAGGTTTTAGTCCTGATGGACCTCAGCCATCTGCCAAAGCGGAGGGTGACAAAGTTTGTGTCCTGGGTGAGAGGCATCGGCCACAATCCTCCCTGCTCACCTCAGGGCCCTGGATGTGTACAGGTCCTGTAGGGATGGCAGATTGCACCAACAACTTTTAACACTCACTGTTAAAGTAAGACAACAATAAAGAAAAAAGTGTGAGTTCAAATGTGCATATCTAGATACCTGGACTGTGGACATTACAAATGCCATAAAAAGGAGCATATTCCAAGAACCATTGATGGAACTTCACGTAGCGTTATCAGCCCTCTATTTATAGTTAGGAGCCCGCCATTTCATTAATAGCCCAAGGCTTGCTTGAGTGGAAGCACTGTTTAACCTATCTGCTTTGGTTTACTTTCACTTATATTATCCCCTGTGCTTGTAACAGCGTGGGGTTCGGTCAGCAGAAATATAACAAGTGGGTGGGTTAATTCATCCCATCCAGCTTGTGTAGCCAATAACTCAAAAACCAAAAATGCTATCATCTTGTAAGTTAGCAAATTAAAAGGGAACATAATAAGAATGAGGTCACTCTTTTGTTAACATTGATGCACCAGATCAATCCCAAAGGCAACATTGTTTTACCTACTGAATATCCCATAGACATGTCTGCCACCTGCTGGATGGATAATGGTCGCTGGATGTCGTATATAGGCCCAGAGGCCCATTAGTGCTGGTGCTTATCCCTAGATGGTGAATGGATTGTGGAAAATAACAAGAATCTGGCCACCTCCACATGAGTGCCAGCTAGTTAGCTAGTAACCAGTGCTCAATATCAACATGATGCCTACTATGTGGGCAAATATAGGATAAAATAAAGAAGTGGAAGGGGAAGGAAAACTGGAATTAAAGAATGGATAGAACGTGTCGCTGAAATGATACCAAAAGTTTTCTTTGGTATTTTTGCAATTACTAATGTCAAACTCAAAACGCAGTTCACAACATTTCAAAACCTTTGCAACATCTGTTTCAAAACCATTGTTCCAGATCCTGTATCAAAAGATCACATGCTAAATGAGGCCTTGTTACATCACCAACTGTTTCAAAACAAATGTTTCAAAATGTTCCATTTTGATTTTCCCCCTCTGGTGCTGAAACATAATAAAAGACAAGTAAATTAAGTCGTATTTCAGCCTTTTGATTGATCAATAATCCTGAAGTAACAATGAAAATGGGTAAAAGTTCCTAAATAAGTCTGCATGTGCATTGGCACGCACGTTGTTTGTTTTTTACTATGTGAAAAAGTAAGCTTTTTGTGTGCTGAAGTAGTTTAACAACTTAACTGTTACCAAAGAACAATTTGCATGCCACTGTGTGTTCACTACTTACACATAGTCATTAAAGAAATAAGGCAGTTGATTTTTGCTCCACAGTTTTGGAACATACGAGTTGGACCTGATTAACTTGATGGTAGATTCCCGATTAGCTCTCGGGTTTCGTTGTTCTTGTGCACACATGCATTTGTTCAAATCTAGCAGCGTCAAAATCACTTTCTCCAGAATCCATTTGTCGCACTTTTCTACAATGAGAAAACGCATTAAGACTACAGCTACAGTACATGTTATGTTACAGCCTTGTTCAAAAATGGATGAAATGCATTTATTTCCTCAAAATTCTACACACAATACCCCATAATGACAATGTAAAAAACTTTTTTGAGATTTTTGCAAATTTAATTAAAAAATATATAAGAAGAAATCACATGTACCTAAGTAATCACAGCCTTGCCCATGAAGCTCAAAATTGAGCTCAGATGCATCCTGTTTCCCCTGATCATCCTCACTCTGTCAGAGCTCCAGCATCCCTCTTTGGGGAGAAGAGAACCTTCCAGAAGGACAACCATCTCTGCAGCAATCCACCAATCAGACCTGTATGGTAGAGTGGCTAGACAAAAGCCACTCCTTAGTAAAAGGCACATAGCACCCCACCTTGAGTTTCCCAAAAGGCACCTGAAGGACTCTCAGACAATGAGAAACAAAATTCTCTGGTCAGATGAGACAAAGATTGAACTCTTTGGCATGAATGCCAGGGATCATGTTTGGAGGAAACCAGCCACCATCCTGTGAAGTGAAGCATGGTAGTGGCAGCATCATGCTGTTTTTCAGCAGCAGGAACTGGGGCACTAATCAGGATTGAGGGAAAGATGAATGCAGCAGTGTACAGAGACATCCTGGATAACAACCTGCTCCAGAGCCCTCTTGACCTCAGACTGGGGCAACAGTTCATCTTTCAGCAGGACTATGACCCTAAGCACACAGCCAATATATCAAAGGAGTGGCTTCAGAACAACTCTGTGAATGTCATGGTATGACCCAGCCAGAGCCCAGACCTGAATCCGATTGAACATCTCTGGAGAGATCTGAAAATGGCTGTGCACCAACACTCCCCATCCAACCTGGTGGAGCTTGAGAGGTGCTGCAAAAAGAGGAATGGGCAAAACATTCCAAAAATAGGTGCGCCAAGCTTGTGGCATCATATTCAAGGAGCCTTGAGGCTGTAATTGTTGCCAAAGGTGCATCAACAAAGTACTGAGCAAAGGGTGTGAATACTTATGAACATGGGATTTCTTAGATCTTTCAATTTAATATATTTGCAAAAAATAAAAAAAAACTTCTTTCATGTTGTCGTTATGAGTTGTTGTGTGTAGAATTTCAAGAGGAAAAAATGAATTTACTCCATTTTTGGGTAAGGCTGTAACAGCAAATGTGAAAAAAGTGAAGTGCTGTGAATACTTTCCGGATGCACTGTACTCTGATAAGAATAAAGTCTGTGCACATTGGTAAGCAGCAAACAGGTGCAACCGACAAAGACAGGAACTAGTCGTTTCTGCAACATCGTGACACACGTTGGGCTCCTCCAGCTGTCAGTGTTCAGTGGTGTGATCAGCCCAGTTATAGGAAGTCATTCATCTATTTTATAAAAGATGTGTCACTATTAGCAATAGAATCCTAAAGTTAAAAAAAAATCCCCTTATTTTCAAAAGTTGATGAGCATAATCAAAACAAGCTGATTTGTTTACTGTCTGTTTATTGAGCTGTTGGTTAATCTGCACATCCTCACAACGCAGACACATGCATTGTGTTAAACCACTCATGCTCGCCCCGTGGTGCAAAAGAACATGAAGCGCAACTCAGGAGATGACTAAATTGTTTATATTGGTGCAATGCAAAATACAGGAGATTATTCATCCTTGATGCAGTTCTTTGCTATGAAAGTGTGTTGGTGTGAATTCACAGAAACAAGCAAGACAAATCTTTCCTATGGTGCAACACACACTGTCGAGCCCAACACAGATTTTTGTGTTAGATATACAGTACTGATTTTTGTCAGATTTTACACCAGCTACTATGCATATGACCTTACCTAATTTTTTAGACCAACATGCCCATGGGCAGACAACCTGCGCGGGTACATTTGCTACTGAAAAGAAATATGCGCTGGGTGTGGAAATGACAAATGTGTTAGCAGGAAACTAGCACTGACACATGCATTGCACTGTGCGCTTCTTAAAAGGTTTACTTTGTCTATGTATTTGTTAATAACTTGAGCTCTGTGCTCATTGTATCTTATATTTGGACAATTAATGTTAATAAGCATATTTCCATTAATTACAAGACTTGGGATTATGAAGTGAATCTTATTCAAAGTCTCTATTTACAGTCGATGATTTCCGGTCATATTTTGACCTGTGGGTCTTTACATGAGCATCAAAGCGTGGCAGCAAGTCCTGCACATCACCGTGCATCAAATCCGTCTGAATAAACTGTGATATCCAAAGGTCCTTCTTTATTTTATCACATACTATTGGTTGCCTTTGACATTTTTAGATGTACTTGAAACATTATATTTTTTTGTACTTTTTTTTAAACTTTTTTTCCAAGTTCAGCATCCCCGTCAAGTTTTGTTCATGAAATATTAAACTATGTTATAGAGGGGTACTCAATACAGAGCATACCTCCACCAATTCCGCACAAACTCCTTTAATTTAAGTTAAGACCAAAACCAACCCTTAGTCCACTCAGTCACTCCTGTAAGATAATACCTTTTCTTCCCCAAGGTTCTGCTCATTGTTTGGATATTGTCTTTGGTCCCGATTGTGACCTTGATCCTAATTGTTCACCTTTAGTTCTGTTTGCTCATCTGTGATCCTGATCCTAATTTTTTTTAATACTTCTGGATCATTCCATGTCATTTCCAAGAAGGCCACCTGACTGACCTGAATTTGTTTCATACTTCATGTAAATAATATCATTATACCCAATAACTACTGTACAAACCTTTTGACTTGTATTACAGTGCATCCCGAAAGTATTCACAGCACTTCACTTTTTCCGCATTTTGTTATGTAGGATGTGGGACAGCCTTATTCCAAAATGGATGAAATTCATTTTTTCCTCAAAATTCTGTACATAATTCCCCATAATGAAAATGTGAAAAAGGTTTTTTTAGATTTTTGCAAAAGGCACCTGAAGGACTCTCAGACCATAAGAAACAAAATTCCCTGATCTGATTAAACAAAGATTGAACTTTGCGGAGTGATGGCCAGGCATTATGTTTGGAGGAAACCAGGCACTATCCTGACAGTGAAGCATGGTGGTGGCAGTATTAGGGTTGGGTATCGAGAACCTTTTTTTTTGGTTGGGGGGGTTATTGTTAAGAAGTGATTCAATTCATCAACATCAATCGCCTTTTTGCTTAACTATTCCCATATCAGTCTTTCAGAGCAGCCATTGTTTTGAGGGTGTTTGTTAGGAAAATAATAATTTCTCTACATTGATTACAGACCCTACAGTGGGTCTGTAATCAGCCATTTCTGCAATGCGGCTTTGCTTTGAACCTTGAACCAATGAAGCAGTGCTTCGATCTGCTGCTTTGTTGGCTCATTGTTTTGCTCCTCTTCAGAAGCGGCAACTCTGCTTCTTATCCCCTCTGAAAGCCATTAAAATGTGTTAATCGTGAGCCACTTTTGTGCGGATTAAAGTGACTAACTGGGACTCCTGTCTTGTTGCGAGACACAAACAAGAATTGTTCTGTTCCATTGCTCCAAACGCTGCGCGGCTCTCTGCTGAGCAGAGCCCACTCAGAATGAATAACTTCAAAGTGAATCGCCGCTTAAATCAAATGACACCTTTTTCCAAACATTGTAATACAAACAATAAACTGCAATCGATCAAAATGTTTTTTCCTCCCAAAATGAGACATCCTGCGCTGACGTGCAGCAGCCCAACACTGTATGGCTGCAAACCTGCAGACTCCAGCAGCCAGCTGAGCTCAGCTCAGCTGTATGGAAAGAGAATCATGCCATTAATGTGTGAAAGGAAATGCTTTTGACAAAAACTACAGATTTTGTTTATTTCTATTTATGTCCAGAGATCAAGGATCCACCTTGTAGAGTTTATTTATGTCCAGAGATCAAGGATCCATCATGTAGAGTTTATTTATGTCCAGAGATCAAGGATCCAGTGACCAATTTCATATTTATTTACTTTAACACTCAATAAAATGTTGTTGACATAGAAAACCTGTGAAGCCTACTTGTAGTACACAGAAAATTCACAGGAGGTATCGATAAGGGAATCAATAAGGAATCGGCTTGATAAGCGGAATCAATAACAATATTGATCAAATCCCATCAATACCCATCCCTAGGCAGCATCCTGCTATGTTTTTCAGTGGCAGGAACTGGAAGACTAGTCAGGATTGAGGCCAAAGACGAAAGCAACAATGTAGAGAGACTTCCAACCTGATGGAGCTTGAGGGGTGCTGCAAGGGGTGCAGAAGAATGGGCAAAACTGCCCAAAGATAGGTGCACCAAGCTTGTGGCATCATATTCATGAAGACTTGAGGCTATATTTGCTGCCAAAGATGCATCAAAAAAGTATTGAGCAAAGGGTGTGAATACTTACACGTATGTGTGATTTCTTAGTTTCTTTATTTTTAACAAATTTGCAAAAATTTCAAAAATATAATTCATGTTGTCATTATGGGGTGTTGTGAGTAGAATTTTGAGGGCAAAAATATATTTTCTCCATTTTGGAACAAAGCTGTAACATAACAAAATGTGGAAAAAGTGATGTGCTGTGAATACTTTGCAAATGCTCTGTATTTTTAGTTTCTGAGATAGAGGACATGACCCTAATAAATGAAAGTCATTCCATTTGAAATGTGTATGCTGCATTCTTGAAATTTGCATGATTTGTTCTAGTTTCTAAAATGTTTGACCTCTATTTTATCAAGATATTGTTTGCTGAAAATTGTATTTGAAATTCTCTCTTGCTGTGGAGACTGATAACATCATCGTGAAATCATCACAACTTTCAAATTTACATATATATAATATTCACGTTATAGTACTTTCTTGGCAACTAGGTGCATGTCTGTCGGTGTTACTGCCTCTACTGGTGGTTGGCTCTCACTGCGGTATTGTATCACTTCCTGTTCCGGAGCACAGCTGTGTTTTGCTGTATCTGTTAGCTGTTTAATCTGCGCAGTTAGATTGATCTAGTTAACCAGATAACGATTTGTTTCACAGTGTAATCTTCACGTGCCTTAACTAAAGCACTCCCTCTGCTGAATCACCTCTAAATTATTTACACATTATTCACTTTGTGTGTTTTTAGGAATCTGCTAGCTTAGCGCAGCTACTAGCTCTTAGCCGGTTTAGCATGGTGGCTTCTCCTGTCTCTCCCGCACTTTTCTGC
The DNA here is from genome assembly GCF_902500255.1 of Thalassophryne amazonica. Taxonomy (NCBI): domain Eukaryota; kingdom Metazoa; phylum Chordata; class Actinopteri; order Batrachoidiformes; family Batrachoididae; genus Thalassophryne; species Thalassophryne amazonica. The sequence continues at coordinate 94,899,175 of NC_047110.1, read as the reverse complement.
TCTGGCTGTGAAATGTTTAGTTATTCCTCAGCCTCCTTTAGCAGTAACGGTACTTGTAATAAGTGTAGCTTATTCGTAGCTTTGGAGGCCAGGCTGGGCGAACTGGAGACTCGGCTCCGCACCTTGGAAAATCCTACAGCTAGCCAGGCCCCTGTAGTCAGTGCGGACCAAGGTAGCTTAGCCGCCGTTAGTTCCCCTCCGGCAGATCCCGAGCAACCGGGAAAGCAGGCCGACTGGGTGACTGTGAGGAGGAAGCGTAGTCCTAAACAGAAGCCCCGTGTACACCGCCAACCCGTTCACATCTCTAACCGTTTTTCCCCACTCGGCGACACACCCGCCGAGGAACAAACTCTGGTTATTAGCGACTCTGTTTTGAGAAATGTGAAGTTAGCGACACCAGCAACCATAGTCAATTGTCTTCCGGGGGCCAGAGCAGGCGACATTGAAGGAAATTTGAAACTGCTGGCTAAGGCTAAGCGTAAATTTGGTAAGATTGTAATTCACGTCGGCAGTAATGACACCCAGTTACATCAATCGGAGGTCACTAAAATTAACATTGAATCAGTGTGTAACTTTGCAAAAACAATGTCGGACTCTGTAGTTTTCTCTGGGCCCCTCCCCAATCGGACCGGGAGTGACATGTTTAGCCACATGTTCTCCTTGAATTGCTGGCTGTCTGAGTGGTGTCCAAAAAATGAGGTGGGCTTCATAGATAATTGGCAAAGCTTCTGGGGAAAACCTGGTCTTGTTAGGAGAGACGGCATCCATCCCACTTTGGATGGAGCAGCTCTCATTTCTAGAAATCTGGCCAATTTTATTAAACCCTCCAAACCGTGACTATCCAGAGTTGGGACCAGGAAGCAGAGTTGTAGTCTTACACACCTCTCTGCAGCTTCTCTCCCATTGCCATCCCCTCATTACCCCATCCCCGTAGAGACGGTGCCTGCTCCCAGACCACCAATAACCAGCAAAAATCTATTTAAGCATAAAAATTCAAAAAGACAAAATAATATAGCACCTTCAACTGCACCACAGACTAAAACAGTTAAATGTGGTCTGTTAAACATTAGCTCTCTCTCTTCTAAGTCCCTGTTAGTAAATGATATAATAACTGATCAACATATTGATTTATTCTGCCTTACAGAAACCTGGTTACAGCAGGATGAATATGTTAGTTTAAATGAGTCAACACCCCCGAGTCACACTAACTGCCAGAACACTCGTAGCATGGGCTGAGGCGGAGGATTAGCAGCAGTCTTCCACTCCAGCTTATTAACTAATCAAAAACCCAGACAGAGCTTTAATTCATTTGAAAGCTTGTCTCTTAGTCTTGTCCATCCAAATTGGAAGTCCCAAAAACCAGTTTATTTGTTGTTATCTATCGTCCACCTGGTCGTTACTGTGAGTTTCTCTGAATTTCTGTTAATTTTCGGATCTTTTGTCTGACTTAGTGCTTAGCTCAGATAAGATAATTATAGTGGGCGATTTTAACATCCACAAAGATACTGAGAATGACAGCCTCAACACTGCATTTAATCTATTGTTAGACTCGGTTGGCTTTGCTCAAAATGTAAATGAGTCCACCCACCACTTTAATCATACCTTAGATCTTGTTCTGACTTATGGTATGGAAATTGAAGACTTAACAGTATTCCCTGAAAACCCCCTTCTGTCTGATCATTTCTTAATAACATTTACATTTACTCTGATGGACTACCCAGCAGTGGGGAATAATTTTCATTACAGTAGAAGTCTTTCAGAAAGTGCTGTAACTAGGTTTAAGGATATGATTCTTTCTTTATGTTCTCCAATGCCATATACCAACACAGGGCAGAGTAGCTACCTAAACTCTGTGAGTGAGATAGATTATCTCAATAGTTTTATATCCTCATTGAGGACAACTTTGGATGCTGTAGCTCCTCTGAAAAAGAGAGCCATAAATCAGAAGTGCCTGACTCCGTGGTATAACTCACAAACTCGCAGCTTAAAGCAGATAACCCGTAAGTTGGAGAGGAAATGGCATCTCACTAATTTAGAAGATCTTCACTTAGCCTGGAAAAAGAGTCTGTTGCTCTATAAAAAAAGCCGTCCGTAAAGCTAGGACATCTTACCACTCATCACTAATTGAAGAAAATAAGAACAACCCCAGGTTTCTTTTCAGCACTGTAGCCAGGCTGACAAAGAGTCAGAGCTCTATTGAGCCGAGTATTCCTTTAACTTTAACTAGTAATGACTTCATGACTTTCTTTGCTAATAAAATTTTAACTATTAGAGAAAAAATTACTCATAACCATCCCAAAGACGTATCATTATCTTTGTCTGCTTTCAGTGATGCCGGTATTTGGTTAGACTCTTTCTCTCCGATTGTTCTGTCTGAGTTATTTTCATTAGTTACTTCCTCCAAACCATCAACATGTCTATTAGACCCATTCCTACCAGGCTGCTCAAGGAAGCCCTACCATTAATTAATGCTTCGATCTTAAATATGATCAATCTGTCTTTATTAGTTGGCTATGTACCACAGGCTTTTAAGGTGGCAGTAATTAAACCATTACTTAAAAAGCCATCACTTGACCCAGCTATCTTAGCTAATTATAGGCCAATCTCCAACCTTCCTTTTCTCTCAAAAATTCTTGAAAGGGTAGTTGTAAAACAGCTAACTGATCATCTGCAGAGGAATGGTCTATTTGAAGAGTTTCAGTCAGGGTTTAGAATTCATCATAGTACAGAAACAGCATTAGTGAAGGTTACAAATGATCTTCTTATGGCCTCAGACAGTGGACTCATCTCTGTGCTTGTTCTGTTAGACCTCAGTGCTGCTTTTGATACTGTTGACCATAAAATTGTATTACAGAGATTAGAGCATGCCATAGGTATTAAAGGCACTGCGCTGCGGTGGTTTGAATCATATTTATCTAATAGATTACAATTTGTTCATGTAAATGGGGAATCTTCTTCACAGACTAAGGTTAATTATGGAGTTCCACAAGGTTCTGTGCTAGGACCAATTTTATTCACTTTATACATGCTTCCCTTAGGCAGTATTATTAGACAGCATTGCTTAAATTTTCATTGTTACGCAGATGATACTCAGCTTTATCTATCCATGAAGCCAGAGTACACACACCAGTTAGCTAAACTGCAGGATTGTCTTACAGACATGACATGAATGACCTCTAATTTCCTGCTTTTAAACTCAGATAAAACTGAAGTTATTGTACTTGGCCCCACAAATCTTAGAAACATGGTGTCTAACCAGATCCTTACTCTGGATGGCATTACCCTGACCTCTAGTAATACTGTGAGAAATCTTGGAGTCATTTTTGATCAGGATATGTCATTCAATGCGCATATTAAACAAATATGTAGGACTGCTTTTTTGCATTTACGCAATATCTCTAAAATTAGAAAGGTCTTGTCTCAGAGCGATGCTATAAAACTAATTCATGCATTTATTTCCTCTAGGCTGGACTATTGTAATTCATTATTATCAGGTTGTCCTAAACGTTCCCTGAAAAGCCTTCAGTTAATTCAAAATGCTGCAGCTAGAGTACTGACAGGGACTAGAAGGAGAGAGCATATGTCACCCATATTGGCCTCTCTTCATTGGCTTCCTGTTAATTCTAGAATAGAATTTAAAATTCTTCTTCTTACTTATAAGGTTTTGAATAATCAGGTCCCATCTTATCTTAGGGACCTCATAGTACCATATCACCCCAATAGAGCGCTTCGCTCTCAGACTGCAGGCTTACTTGTAGTTCCTAGGGTTTGTAAGAGTAGAATGGGAGGCAGAGCCTTCAGCTTTCAGGCTCCTCTCCTCTGGAACCAGCTCCCAATTCGGATCAGGGAGACAGACACCCTCTCTATTTTTAAGATTAGGCTTAAAACTTTCCTTTTTGCTAAAGCTTATAGTTAGGGCTGGATCAGGTGACCCTGAACCATCCCTTAGTTATGCTGCTATAGACTTAGACTGCTGGGGGGTTCCCATGATGCACTGAGTGTTTCTTTCTCTTTTTGCTCTGTATGCACCACTCTGCATTAAATCATTAGTGATTGATCTCTGCTCCCCTCCACAGCATGTCTTTTTCCTGGTTCTCTCCCTCAGCCCCAACCAGTCCCAGCAGAAGACTGCCCCTCCCTGAGCCTGGTTCTGCTGGAGGTTTCTTCCTGTTAAAAGGGAGTTTTTCCTTCCCACTGTCGCCAAGTGCTTGCTCACAGGGGGTCGTTTTGACCGTTGGGGTTTTTCCGTAATTATTGTATGGCTTTGCCTTACAATATAAAGCGCCTTGGGGCAACTGTTTGTTGTGATTTGGCGCTATATAAATAAAATTGATTTGATTTGATTTGATGTCCGGACATCAAATCAAATTTATTCATGTGTCAAACATGGTTTTGATGAGTTTGAGTGTTTGCCTCCTTCCTTGGTTACCATAAGGTGCCTTGACACTTGCATGCATTTTGGTTCCACACTCTTGCGCACTTTCGTTGTGACAATCCCACCCACTGTGTTCCCAGCTGGATGCCGCACATTGTGCGCTGGACACTGCATATATACAACAATTATTTCGTAGCAGATTAATAATTTTCTCTGAGTTTAGCTGTTGAAAACACTTCTAATACCTTTAGGAGTCACAGAGGACCATTCCAGCTGCCATCTCTCTCTCTCTCTCTCTCGCTCGCTCTCTCTCTCGCACTTCATGAGATGGAGAACACATTTGGAATCATCTAAAAAGTAATTATTTGTAATGTTTGTATTGTAATGGCTTGGTAAAACTTGCATCTTCATTCCTTCTTATGAGTAGTTGTAAAATTATGCTTATGATAGATTTAACATCTCATTATAATCGATCAGACGAGCTGTGCTCTGATGCGGTGCACTGACACAATCACTCGCACTCACACAGTGTTTTTTAATCGTTTGCACAATGTTCACATGAAGTTCACGTAATCAATGTGTGACAGAAATTTCAAACATTTCAAAATTTTCTTTGCACACATGCACGAAGCCACTCACAGTTTACAACGGTTTGCGACAAGTTTACTCTCCTGCACGGCAGAGTGCGTGCAACTGCATGGATCAAATTCGTGCAAGTGTCAAGGCACCTTTAGTTTTGGTTTATTTGTTTATGTGGTCACATGGTTCTATTCCTTTATTCTCATGCTCTACAATTAGGACTGCAGTGACTATCCAGTGAAGCATTTGAATGTTCATGTCACTGCAGAAACTCTGATGCATTGTTGCCTTGTTTTTCAACAATATTTTGTCTGCATTGCACAGATTAAAAGGCATGCACACTGCAGAATCTGACTTTACCATTTCAGTTGCACCCACCAACCCAGTTGGGGTTGCAAGCACATTAGAAATACTGCAGATAAACTGACCTCTACCACCAACTGTACACTGGAGATTACCAGTGGTGGGACTCTTTCCTCCAGTAATCTTCACTCTACTCCCATTTATCTTTTTTCACCTCCCTACACCCCCCTCTGTAATGTCTCAGCTGTTCCCTGCAGGCAGAGCTCTCTTACTGAGTGCCTGCTCTGTTATGGGTTCATTGGGCTGGTATGCAGCAGGAATCTTTGGATCAAGGTAATTTCACACTGTTCAACTTTTTCCCAGGCTGTTAAGCTTTCTTTTACCTTTGTGCCACTCAGAGAGTGAGATAGGGAGCGACACATGTAGCCGTTAAACACACACAATGGCTCAGCGCCGACGCCACCAGCAGAGCCGAGGGAAGGACTTGAAAGATACGCTATATAAATTACAATCTGACACCTCGGTTTCCCAAAAGGATCAGATTATTGCAGCCTGATCCAAAGTGGACAGGGCGATGGTGCACATTCATGTGCAATGCTGTAATGAAGCTACACTTGTGCCACTTCGGTGACCCCTGTGCACATTCGTCTCTCTCACTCAGATCAGATACTGTGTATGTGTTCAACATGTGCAATTGCTTTATTAAGCCCTTCTTCCTGGCAAAGCCACCAGTGTTATTCTCGGTGACGGCAGATAGATGAACACCTGATGCTGCAGCAGCATGGAAACGCTATAATTGTTCAATAATCTTGTTATCTCATCTTTGCTGTGTGCACTTTAGCATCCCATAGACCATCTGTTGCCATCTGCAGAGGAGGTGGTGAAACAAGGGCAACAGTAGCGCCACAGTGCGAGCGTGCATGTGAGTGCTGCTACATGCTCAGGTGTTACTGTCTTTTGGGGTTTAACCTTAAGTTTCACTGCGGGTTAATAATAATTCAGTAATAATAACAGTTCATGCCTTATTAATCACCTTTGGGAAATTCTCTTTGCATTTAGCCAGCATTACTTTGGCAATGAAATGGTTAACACGTTCGTGTTTGTGAACCTTTCCATTTGTTTGATTGGCTCACTGCAAATTTCTTTTGTTATTGGGAGCAGTGTATGAATCATAGATTAAACTTGACTTATTGGTTTCTCCTGCAGCTCAGTCGTTCTACATCCACTGCACATATTGTTCTTTGTCCTGTTGCACAACAGCAATAACAGGTCTGTGCAACAACATTTATTTTTCGGACATCCGTTGTTATGAGTTTTTCCAAGTCACATCTGAATGCAGCGCAACAAGCATTTTCACTATTGATGAATTATTTTGACAATTAATTGATTAGCCTATGAATGCGTGAGTGTTTTACCAAACACTATGACATACCTCGAATCTGTAGAGATACAGATGTAATACAGATATTAAGTGGTGTAAATTCCCTGGCACACATCAGAAATCGTATTAAAGTAAATGATATAACTACATCGGTACGTCAATCAATCTAAATGTAATATGAACCGGTCAATGGTCCAGTTTTAGCGTTATTAATCGGTTGAGTGACGCTATTATGATTCTACTTCCATCTCTTCAGATGCTCATAAACATTGAAAGGTCAGTATGAGACTTCTGTGGGTTTACAATAGGGAAAGTCCATTTAAGCCCTTATTAAATTCCCATTTTTACTCCTATGCTGCTGTGCATCTGTGATGCTTTAGGCTGTTGCACCACCGGCTTCATGACAGTGCATCATCTCTGCTGTGCAGTTGGCTTGAATCGTAACAAAATATAGAAAACTGAGGGCTTCAAATGCCAAAACACAAATGAATTGCAGAACATAGAAATGTATGCTATGCTAACAGGTTAAAAACAGCTGGTTCCTTCTTCTTCTGGTCTTCTACCCTGAATGTGAGCATATGCAGTACAAAGGTGCTACAGCACAATCATAAAAATCTCTGGTCTTTCACGAAATATGTATAGGAAGGTTTGGCTGTTTGATATTCTCCATGGAAAAATCAATATCTACAATATGTTACATCACATTACACCCAATCAATCCATGATAAAAGCATCATCCCTGAACAGTATCATTGCCCATATATACACTGAACAAAAATATAAACGCAACACTTTTCTTTTTGCTCCCATTTTTCATGAGCTGAACTCAAAGATTTAAAACATTTTCTGTATTCACAAAAGACCTATTTCTCTCAAATATTGTTCACAAATCTGTCTAAATCTGTGTTAGTGAGCACTTCTCCTTTGCCGAGATAATCCATCCCACCTCACAGCTGTGGCATATCAAGATGCTGACTAGACAGTATGACTATAGCTCAGGTGTGCCTTAGGCTGGCCACAATCAAAGGCCACTCTAAAATGTTCAGTTTTATCACACAAGATAATGCCACAGATGCCACAAGTTTTGGGGGAGTGTGCAGCTGGCAAATTGACTGCAGGAATGTCCACCAGAGCTGTTGCCCGTGAATTCAATGTTCATTTCTCTACCATAAGCCATCTCCAAAGGCATTTCAGAGAATTTGGCAATACATCTAACCTGCCTCACAACCCCAGGCCACATGTGACCATACCAGCCCAGGACCTCAGCATCCAGCATGCTCCTCCAAGATCGTGTGATTGCTGCAACAATCAGTTTGGAGAACCAAAGAAATTCTGCACAAACAGTCAGAAACCATCTGAGGGAAGCTCATCTGCATGCTCTTCATCCTCGTCGGAGTCTCGACCTGACTGCAGTTCATCCTCGTAACTGACTTGAGTGGGAAAATGCTCACATTCGATGGCGCCTGGCTGTTGATCAACTCTATGCAAAGGAGATGTATTGCACTGCACGAGGCAAATGGTGGTCACACCAGATACTGACTGGTTTTCTGACACACTCCCCCCCCCCCCCCCATAAAGCAAAACTGCACATTTTAGAGTGGCCTTTTATTGTGGCCAGCCTAAGGCACACCTGTGCAATAATCATGCTGTCTAATCAGCATCTTTATATGCCACACCTTTGAGGTGGGATGGATTATCTTGGCAAAGGACAAGTGCTCACTATCACACATTGAGACAAATTTGTGAACAATATTTGAGAGAAATAGGTCTGTTGTGTATATAGAAAAAGTTTTGGATCTTTGAGTTCAACTCATGAAAAATGAGCAAAAACAATAGTGTTACTGTTTGTTCAGTGTGTGTGTGTGTGTGTGTGTATATATATATATATATATATATATATATATATATATATATATATATATATATATATATATATATATATAGTGCATCCAGAAAGTAATCTCGGTGCTGCACTTTTTCAGTGTGTTTTTTTCATGTTACAGCCACATTCCACAATGAAATCCTACACACAATTCCCCATAATGACAATGTGAAAACAGAGTTGTTGTTGTTTTTTTTTTTAGTTTTTTGCATATTTATTAAAAATTAAGACGCTAACAAATCACATGTACATAAGTATTAACAGCCTTTGCCATGAAGCTCAAAATTGAGTTTGGGTGCATCCTGTTTCCACTAATCATCCTTGAGATGTTTCTACAGCTTAAGTGGAGTCCACCTGGGGTAAATTTAGTTGATTAGACATGATTTGGAAAGGCACATACCTGTCTACATATAAGCTGACAGTGCATGTCAGAGCACAAACCAAGCATGAAGTCAAAGGAATTGTCTGTAGACCTCCGAGACAGTATTGTCTCGAGGCACAAATTTGGGGAAAGGATCCACCTGATGGTCACTCTGCCAGAGCTCCAGTCTTCCTCTGTGGAGAGAACAGAACCTTCCAGAAGGACAACCATCTCTGCAGCAATCCACAAATCAGGCCTGTATTATAGAGTGGCCAGATGGAAACGACTCCTTAATAGGAGACTGTAGTCTCATTTGAACCCTCCCTGATATTGTGGGATTTGACCACTTACAGGGACCTCCATTTAATGTATACACAACATAACTTCACATGTATAAATGGTGTACGGTTTCGTTTTTGGCTACAATCACTGAAGCAGTCACAAAAAGTTGTTTTTTGTTTTTTTTTTTCCGTTCCTGGTGAAGAAGAAAAGGTGAGGAGGTGGGAGACATCTTGTCAGTAAGTGTTAGCCTACACAGCTAACCAGAGTAGCTCCATTCTCTCACCTGCAAAACCGCCTCGACACATTTGTGATCCGGATCATAAACAAACCGCAACACATGTCCACTTTCCCACCACATCGTCACTTTTTCTTTGCATTTTCACTTTGTTTGCATATAAATTTGCCAAAACCTCATTGAAAATGCTGTGGTTTGTACCCCAGAAGTAGAGAAATTACATCATATTTTACCCCTTTAGCGCCTGCCCTAAAATGAGACTGCACTGTCCTATAAAAGGCACATGGCAGCCTGCCTGGAGTTTGCCAAAAGGCACCTGAAGGCCTCTCAGACCATGAGAAACAAAATTCTCTTGTCTGATGAGACAAAGACTGAACTCTTTGGTGTGAATGCCAGCCGTCATGTTTGGAAGAAACCAGGCATTTCTCATGACCTAGCCAAATGCCATCCCTACAGTCAAGCATGGTGGTGGCAGCATCATGCTGTGGGGATGTTTTTCAGCAGCAGGAACTGGGAGACTAGTAAGGATTGAGGAAAAGATGAATGCAGCAATGTACAGAAACATCCTGGATGAAAACCTGCTCCAGAGCACTCTTGACTTCAAACTAGGACAACTGTTCATCTTTCAGCAGGACAGCGACCCTAAGCACACAGCCAAGATATCAAAGGAGTGGCTTCAGGACAACTCTGTGAATGTCCTTGAGTGGTCCAGCCAGAGCCCAGACCTGAAGCTGATCGAACATCTCTGGAGAGATCTGAAAATGTCTGTGCACCGACGCTCCCTTCCAACCTGATGGAGCTTGAGAGGTGCTACAAAGAGGAATGAGCAAAACTGCCCAAAGATAGGTGTGCCAAGCTTGTGGCATCATATTCAAGAAGACATGAGGCTGTAGTTGCTGCCAAACGTGCATCAACAATGTATTGCGCAAGGGTGTGAATACAACCAAGGCTATTTTAACATTGCATTGTATTTTACATGTGATTTCTTATTGTATTGTATTTAATAAATTTGCAAAAATAAAAAATAAAAAACTTTTTTCATGTTGTCGTTATGGGGTGTTGTAGAGGTACACACAAATAATGGATATAATAAAACACTGGGAATATCACATTTTTTAACAACAAAAAAAACGATATTTCATAATAATGATATACATGTATACCTTGTTCTGCATCTGGCACATTAGAATTATAGGTGATGTGGCTTTATAGACATCTTCAGCAATTTGTTTCTGTAAACGTGTGTGTGTGTGTGTGTGTGTGTGCTTTTACATGAGAATGAGAGCAAAGAAAATCAAATTTGAGTATTCCAAATTTAATTTAATATTACAGACAATGTTGTGTGTTATATTGAAGAAATGAGTGTGTGTTAAAGAAAGTAATTTTTACAGTCCAATGCATGATTGCAAAAAGACAAAAAACCCAATTGTGACATTTTTGGAGATCATTCCCCCCAAAAAAAGTTAGTTTTAAAGACAAAGTGTAGTTACGTGGCATATTTATTTTTGTTTAGTCTATCATGCTCAGCTCTCTGTTGTTTTTGTTTTATGACCTATTTTGGTGCCTATGTTATTTTTATTTTTTTTTATTTTTTTTTGCACAGTCTGGTGTTCTCAGACCTGCAGGTGTTTGTTCCCTCACACTGCTGAGACAAACATCTACATACCCATATCCAGTGCACACTTCCTCCTCAGGGTTTGGGAGATGAAGTGACAGTGTCCTGCTCCCATGACCTTAATACTACACCTGAAAGCTGTTTGTTTTATGTGTTAGTTTAAATCTTACATACATGTGCAGTAAGTGTGGAATAATTAGTAAGTGTGCCAGAGACATAATGTTCAGGATCTTCCTGTGGCTGAGTTAGGCACCCCACAACAGCCACTTAGGTTTATCAGCCGGCCCACCATCCCAGTCGCTGATCTTGCAAGACTTTATCAAAAATAAAATGATACAACAGATTGTCAACAGCTTTGTTATGTTGACACTAGAACAGTGTCTAAAAGCAGATAGTTCTAGAAATACAAAGGAGGCTGTAAAAAGTTTTTATTTTCAAAAATGGAAGAAATTGTCAAAATTCCTATCTCATTTTCAGAACTTACAATAAATGTCTTCAGTTTGGTTTTTATTGTGACAATCCAGTACTATAATATAATTAGTTTCTTGATGTCTAATTCAACTTAAATCGTTTGAAACCAGTGTACCACTTACATACAAGCTGTTTAAAACCAATTCAAAACAACTAATATCCAATTTTATATTAAAATGTTTTGGTAACACTTTACAATGAGGGTACATTGATTGGCATTAGTTCAAGTAGTACTAACAGCTTATTAAGGATTAACTGTGCTTTACCTGAGGCCATCAAATATGGCCATTGGGTATTGTGAAGACTTTTCATCCGTCTTTATGTCTGTCTGTACTCAGCATAAGTCCAGTCCTATTACTGCCAGAGGCTTCAATTTGACAGGGAACATTCACACAGACCTTGGACAAGTTCAAGGATGACTAACCTTGACCTGTTTTAAGAGATATTTTAAGAGGTTAAAAAGTCACATTTCAGTTTTGTTTTTGAGTGGTGGGCGTGACAGCCAATCAGAGTAGAGCTGCACCATAACGTCAGTGGCTGGTCTCTCCGAAAATCACTTAGTTTTGTGTGTTAAATACATATTTCCCATAGTAAAGCTAGCGAGAAATAAACACTTCTAAAACTGCAAATGCTGTTTTTGGAACCTAATAACACCTCTGAACATATTTACAAGACATTTCATGGATGTTAGCATGGTGACATCACAGACTGGTAGCTAGCTGCAAAACTCCGTTTCGTTTGTGTGTAAGTATATCTTCTTTTATAGACTGATAGCGGGGCTTTATTGAACATGTACAAATTCTACATAAGACAATAGGATCTTAATAATTAATTAAACACCTGCAAATTATAAAGAATACAATGCTCATTATTTTAATTATTTGTGAATGTTGTTTATACTAGTTAATGTAGTAGTAAACATCAATTCAGAGCAAAGTGTGTTTGGCAATCATTTATTAAGGGCATTCATGTCTCCAAAAATTATTAAATGTAGAAATTAATACCTTAGTAAACATAAACACCATTATTAAATCAATACTAAACACAGTTACAGTACCTCTTAATTCACTGTTCCATCAATCCATTTTCTGAACACTCTTATTCCAGTTAAGGGTCACAGAGGCTTGAGCCTAATCCCGGCGGCCATAATGTTAAGAGTTTTAAAAGTGATTTAAGTTCCTATTATTAACATGACTTTTTTAAACTAGGTCATTTTCAGTTTAGCCCTGCTAAAACCAGTTTGTACCTTTTGGTTTGAAACTCTAAAATGTTGTTAATAACTCTACTATTTAAGCCTTTAGCTTGTTTGAATTTGTTTAAAACATACTTGCAGTGATTCACAACCAATTATAAGCAATCGATGCTCTGCAGAAAACACTTTAAATGTGAAAATTCCATTAATGTGAAACAAAACTCAGATGGGCAAGTCTGCACATTTTCTGGAAACGGTTGAAATTTGGCACTTTTTTCTTGGTGACTTAAACATTTAATCGGTTTGTCACATTATTTGCTGATTATTGCTGTTGACAACTGTGTGATCCAAACTAAGTCCATTCAGCTGTTCCCTTGTTTTCACTCGGGGTCACCACAGCAGTGTCCAAGGTGGATATGTATGTAGATTTGGCACAAATTTCACGCTGGATGCCCTAAATAATGCATTTCCACATTACATGGAGAAATGCGGCAGGGATGGGGTTTGAACCGGGAACCTTTCCACATTGAAACCAAGCGCACTGACCACTTGGCCACCTGACTGTGTGATCTGTTTGGCCTAAAACCCACTCTGTTTTAGTCTGGGTTTGTTGTGATCCCAGGTGGAAGTCTTTAGGATGTTGATCCTTCCAGAGGAACAGACGCAATGTTCAAACAGTACGGAGGGGTGTTTTTTTTTTCTTTTTTGGTGCCAAAATGTAGCTGTTGTCTTGACGTGCACATCCTTACCCGAGACGTCCTTGCATTCTACACCAAGGACCCGGCAGTTAACAATGCCTTTGTTCTTAGTGTGCATAGTGAAAGAAGGGAGCGCAATAGGCTGGAAATGTGGTGCGATATCAGCAAGCAGCTGTTGCATGAGTGACAAACTCAAGGGCTAGTGATATGAACATGGGAAAATCCTGGAGGAGCTGGAGGAGAAGAGACAGCAGCAGCAGCAGCTGAGACGCTCTGCGCTGCTCCGTCAGAACGACACTGCTGCGTTATCTGTGAGAAACACAAAAGAAAGCAGTTTATCCTCTTGTAGGTCAAGGAAATATTGACATTATTTAGCTGGCTGTGCTCAAAACCCACCCACCTCTCCGTCTGGCTCATATGGCCCCAGACTTGATGACCGTATGAAAGGTTGTTTGGTGGAGTTTAACAGGCAGGGTCAAGCATGTCAGAGAGGGAGGGATGAAGGAGTTGGGTGGAGGACAGAAGAAAGGTAAATGAATACCACCAGGCGGGATGTTTTCCTGTGTTCACTGAAGGTTTGGCTGCAGCTACTAGTGCTTATTGTTGAGGCAAATCGGCTTCACTTGTATTGAAAAGCAGCTCGTCTTCTCTCGCGACGAGCTGCAGTGATCGTATGTGACAGATTGAGATGTAAATTAATATCGCTTTCACTGTGAATATTTTGTTCATCCTCTTTGAAATGTTTGACATAGCCAAAAAAAGGGAGAAATGTTACCATAAAATGTGAGCTGTGACAGTAAAGAGCAAAATGCAACAATTTATTTGTGCCTGTGCAAATCAAATGGCAGCAAAAAAAAACTGCAACAAAACCAAAGACTTTCCGACAGTTTCTTTGTAAGAGGGAGCAGGAATAATAGAAACTAACGGGGCTATTCCACACAGTGCAGTTCCTTCCCGTTTAATCGTGAATAGCATATCGGGGTGCGTTTTGTAGCATCACAGTAACTTCTTGATCCATCTTTTGTCAATCTTGAACAAACGTGGTAGTTACAGCCATCATCTGTGAGGGATTTGAAATCAGGATCCAATTTCTGAACTGTTTAAAAAACTTCATCCCGATTCTCAAAATCCTTCATAGTATGTGGTAGTTTCCAGGTATTCGCAGTCTTAACGGCTTCGTTCATGTTTGAGCTTCTTTAAATGTTTGCTCGTGCTCCATCGGGGTAAAAATTTGAAGCCGAAGCAGTGTTTGTTGCGGTTGTTGTTCAAAATTGAATGGCTCGATGATGTCTGGCTGAGGGCACAGCACCTTGCTTTTGTTTTTGGGCAAGTTGCCAGATCTGCACTTTATAAGACAACCTGTTAGGAGGTAAGTCGGATTAAGCCATTTCGTCCCATTTTTGCACTTTTTTTGGATCACGGTCATTCATAGTAGAATGGCACCCTGTTAGAACACTTTATTCATTTGTTTTTGTTTTTATAATATTCTGTTATGATGGACATTTGAGGTGATGGAGTGAACACTACATCTTTTAGCAAAATGCCTTTGAGAAAGGCACACAACTCCACAGCTAAAGTTGTTGGTCATATGTACTTGTACAAAAGCAACCTTTGGTTGCATTGTGCATGTGGTAAATGTCAGTGTTTCCTCAGCATGAACTTTTTCTGTAGTCAGACTAGAAATATTGTAGCAAAAGGAATGATGATTAATATCATTAACATTTACAGTAAAGTTTAGAATGTCTGTTGCTAGGAGGCAAAAGGGCTTAAAAGATTGCAGAACCTGGTCAGGAAAGCCTTTTACTTCTTTTAACCAGGGTGGAAAGAGCATATAGGTCATGTCAGTCAGTTCTGGAAGCATGTACGATGCAGCGCATTATTGCCTCCACAACAAAACAGATCCACCCCAGGTCCTGGATAGCAAGCACTCAGACAACTAGCCTGTCCCTATTTCTTGAAAGTAACCATCTGTCTGTCACAGTCTGGTGAAACGTGTGTCCTCTTGGCCTTTTCCCGTTACTGACACCTGCGTGGACTTCTCATCTTCTTTATTTTATGATGTTGTTTTGACTTCCTGTTTTCTGTTTCTTCAGCTTTGTAAAACTTTGCAAAACCTTAGAATGGCCTAAGCAGTGGATCACCCCTTTGAGTTTGGTCTGCTTGAGGTTTCTTCCTCAAGATCATCAGAGGGGAGTTTTTCCTTACCACTATTGCCTGTGTGCTTGCTCTAGGGGTTGGTAAGGTTAGACCTTACTTGCGTGAGGCACCTTGAGGCAGCTTTTGTTGTGATTTGGCACTGTGTAAGCAAAAATAAATTAAATTAAATGCTGTGGTCCCCAGCAGCCAGTCTGCTCTGCGCAAGCCTGATCCCATCAGATCTCAGAAGCTAAGCAGTGTGGGTCCTCGTTAGTACTTGGATGGAACACCAGGGGCTGTGTGATTCTCCTTGTAAAGCTGGAGTTGCATCAGGAAGAGCATCCGGCGTAAAACTTGTGCAAATACCAATGTGGATCTGGCTGTATCTGCTGTGGCGACACCGAACAAAACTGGAGCAGCCGAAAGGACAACAACAAATGTTGTGGTCCCCAACACTGGACCACCTGTGTGCTAGGTCATGCCCAGAGAAACATGTCACATGGCCAAGATGCCACACTGAAACTCCTCTACTGCAGCAGTATTTTCTTCTTTGTTGTGGTACCTTTTCCAGTTATGGTTGTGTCCTTGCATATCCACAGAAGGAAATGAATAAATTCACTTCAAGATGTTTGCGTAAAATAAATGATACACCCAACCAACTGATGCCACTGCACACATGTTTATTCAGTCAATGCGTATGTTGGAAAGTTAGAAGCCTTGTCAGGTAGTCCCCTTCCCTTTTGGACAATCCAGCCAGACTGTTGTATAAAACATTCTACTTCCTATAAAATATACAGTGTAATTATATATCATGATGCAGGCAGTCACATGCACACAAGCATTATTGTTAGTATATGGGTGAGCAGTTAGCCGTCCAGGCCATCCTGTCTTTCACCCTCAATAAGTGCTATGTTTGGGTGTCTGATAAGGTAATGGAACACAAATTTTGTCAACTTCTGGAATCACAGTTTGTACTTCTCTGCAGATATCCATGTGCTTCAGATATCTTGTGAATATGATCGTATGTGCATGCACGTATGTAAAAGAAAAACTGCATAGATCCCTCGTTTGAAGAGGAAATAATCACATCCAGTATAAATGGAGGCATGAACATCGGGTGTCTGTAAACGCTACCTGACTAAACCACAGCTCTGTGACACTGTCGGCGGTGTTCTAATGGGCATTTGTGTGATGTTGGCAATATTCATGAAATTAAAAAAAACAACTTCTGACAGACTAAACAGCAACAACATGATGAAAACAAATTGTAGCCTGTCTAAACATTCTCACACCCGACATTCCTACTTTATTCAGGTACACATTTGGAAGAGGTGCTTTAGTGTACAAAAGATCTCAAAAGGTGATGACGTTGATGATTCGTTGTCAAGAAGAGTTGTTTGAATTATGATGCCTCAGAATTCTACATTTTAGGAATGTTCTTAAAGGATAAGTTCAGTTTTTCACAGTCCGAGTTATATCAAAATGTTATTAGCAATCACGCATCTGACTGTTTTACTCACCTTTGCTGTTTGCTATAACTCCTTTTTTTGTGGGGGGGGGGGGGGGGGGTATACAGTGTTAATCTATGAGTGTTAATGAGGCAGTCATGAAAGGAGTTACAAAAACCCACTGTCCACACAGGAAAACATACACACACAAAAATGTTAATGACTATTTTTTGTGTGCATCGTATAATATCAAATTTCTAATCACAACTCCTCCTAAACCAGTTTATAGCTTTCCGTCGACCTTAAAACCACACCTGTTAAAAAATGTCTCTTTAAGAGGAAAAACACATATATAAGTCAGACTGGAGTATGTCACACATTTTTTCTATATTATCAACTCTTTAATTGGGGATTTTTGTGCATTGTTTCAATGTAGTTTTTATTATTGGCATTTATTCTTTTATTATTAGAGTTTATCGTCTATAGTGCTTTAATTTCCTGGGAAAGTCTGATATAAACAGTCATTATAATTATTATTAATAACAAACGTGATTTTTCTGTATTTAAGTCACACTGGAGTATAAGTTGCAGGACCTCCCAATCTAGTAAAAATATGATTTATACTCCAGAACACATGGTGTGTATATATAATATGCTATATACTATAATATATTAATATACAAGTTTATGTCAATACTGTGCTGTTATTTGAAGGTAGTTCTGGTGAGCTTATCTTGCACAAATAAAGCACACTGTTAGTGGTCCAATTATTATTTCAGTTAACATCACCAGAGATATACGTTGTAAGACATCATAAAAGTCAAGAACCCATTAATAATAACAACACTGTGAATTTTAGGTTTGGAAAGATGCTGTTGTGGCTTCATTATGGTGCTGTATTTGCACTCATGTATTTCCTGTTCAGCAAGTTGTGGGAAATGGGATTTTTTTTTTTGCATAAGATCTAATCATCAAACAGCAGTAGAGCATTCCTTCTTGATTTTTAATTGCTTTCATATGACTAAGGTTGGAAAAACTGGACTTGTCTTTTGGCATCCTGAGAAGAGTATTTCAATTACCCCTTCTTTATGACATCACAAAGATCTGTAGATTTTCTCCTGACAAGGAAAGATTGATGGTCCCTGTAGTATCCTATATTGCAGGGGTAGGCAACCTGTTCCAGAAAGAGCCATGAGGGTGCAGGTTTTCTTTGCAGCCACTGACTCCACCAGGTGATTTCACTGATTAACTGATTCCATCTGCTCAAAGTGATATTAATCAGTAAAATCACCTGGTGGAGTCAGTGGCTGCAAAGAAAACCTGCACCCTCATGGCTCTTTCTGGAACAGGTTGCCTACCCCTGCTATATTGACTTGAAATCTATGATATCAAACTGAACAGTGAGCCAGCTTTGTTTGCCAGCCGATGCTTTCTGGCTAATGAAAGCAGAGTCAATGTTGCACCTCCACACACTGAGGCGATGCATTTGGAACATAGGCTGTGATTCATATCAGGATGTCTTCTTTTCACCTGTGTGCAGCATCACACAGCCAACATCTTTTCCTCACAAGATGAGACTTTGTTCTTTACGTTTTTGCACCATTCCAGTTAATGAGATAAGGGTTTGTCTCCAAGAATTCGGGAGGATGTGTTTGCATAAAGAATTTCTGAGGGAGTTTGAGGGAAGTCTGCTGAGTGAGTGCTGAATGCCAAAGCTGCATTGTTGTAGCATCAGTCATGGAGGGGTTTCGTAAAATTCCCATAGGTGGTTAGTGGAGATGTCAGGGACAAGATTCATGACTGCTGAGTGCTTTCTCTCCCCTTGTATTACTGGTGAGAATTGATCCAAATGACACAGAAGTTTAAAAAATGACAGATTCCATCAAGCAGATTTGGGGGAACCCCCCCCCCCCCCCCACACACACACACACACACTATTTTTAAGGTGAGATGGAAGATCCACTGATGCCATAAAAAAACTGAGTGACCAACCAAACCTTTTCCACAGTGTGTTGTGACAACTTTGTCTTAATTATTTCTCAGAATACAAAAGGACAAAATGCCTTGTGTCCATCTTGTGCAGAAATCTACTCTTCAGATTGATGCAGCTCCTGTCAGCCTATTCTACGCACAATTATAGCATCAGTGAAGATATTGGAATAAAGAATAAGCATGTAAACAAAAATCATAAAATACATAATTTTGTCTTTTAACGGATTATGTAAATTGAGTTTTATGGATCAGTGAGATGCTGTAGAATGCACTGAAGCAATAGAACATACTGTGTGTTTTGCCAGTAAACTGTCTGAATGTCTTTAGTTCGACAAAGGTTTTGCCAGTGACATTTTGCATGCAGTCTGGTGTTTTTTTGTGGATGACTGAGTTCTCTCTATTGTTGTTTATTGGCATGGACATCTGCAGTTATTCAACCACAGAAAACAGCAAAAGGGGGAAACATGCATGAAAAACAATTGATAAACCTGCACTGTTTTTTTTTTTGTTGTGAATCAAGTTGTGGTTGAACAGCATATTGTTCGTCCGCTGCGCTTGTGATCCCCGGTGACCTGGCTACAGGCCACCTGAGGTGTAGAGAGGATTCCCTTACAGCTGAAAGCTGCTTGATGCTCATTTCAGCACTGATGCAGATGTTTTGCTGCTTAACTATTTAAATAAACTGATTTTTTTGTTTTTGTTTTAAATACCTGTTATTTTTGTATATGTGAGGGCATATTTGTGAAACAAAGGTTGTATTGACTATTGCACAACATTCTTAACTTTCCAAACATTACCCAAAGGACATTGCATTTTTTTCAATAATTAACTTATATATGTTCATAGAATCTATTCAAAATACAAATCACACAGTTATTCAACACAGAAAATTAGAACACGGCCATATATTAATTTTTATAATAAAATTATTCATTTTCCTGTTGAATTTTTAAAACAAATAATTATATGTCTGAATTGAATTCAATAAATTAGGTGCGTTTCAGTGTTGGAAAGTGATTTGTTTTAGTTGAAGATTTAATACCATTATCAAAAATCTTCAAAAAATGATACTTAACATGAACCATAGTCAAAAATTAGGATATGTTTATATAAGCATCTTAAATGCAACTGAATGAAAGATTAGTTCATAATTCAAACTGAATAAATGCAGGCAGATTTTAACAAATATTTATTTGTTGTACAAAATTTATGTAATGCTTCCGTTAACGTCAGTGTTTAAAAGAAACAAGATGGCATTTGGGATTATGTCAAAATATAACGTTCGTTTATATATAGAATTTTTTAAGGCATTTTGCTGATCCAGGTGTGTTTGTTTTTAGTTTGTGTTTGAGGTATTTTCCTGCCACATACCTGCAGAGATCTTATCTTTACATACACTAAACTAGTCGTCTATAACTGAAACCCCTGAAACCTGTTTTACATGAAGGCTGTTCTTTTTTCATCAAATATTATTTTGCATTTAATGCATCTAAATTTAGTATGTAAAATTTATTTAAGTGATAATAAAACAATAATTAATTCTGTTTTATGTTGCTGATAAATCAGTATTGCAAGGTGCTTGAAAGATTTAAAAAAAGAAATGTGAATAAATGGAACTGGAAGGTGAAATTAGTTGCATTTATCACTTTGGCTGCTGTCATGTCACAAGTGATTCTGAGCGGGCAAATTCCTCTCCGACACATCTACTGTCTCACATCTTTTTTTTTTTCTTTTTTTTTTGTGTGTGTGTGTGTGTGTGTGTGTGTGTGTTTGTTTGTTTAACCGCTCCGCGTCATAATTCTCACGTTGATGTCGGGAAAAGAAAACAGTCATCGTGTTTCTGATCGCTGTACTCAGAAACATGATGAAATGGTGATGATCCTCACTGCAAAAAATGACCAAGTGCACATGTCTGTTCGTGCGCTCAAATATTTATTTATTTATTTATTTTAAAATCGGAAAATTTCAATCACTTTAGATGCAAAATTCCGCTTGGTTTCTGTGCAGAATAAATGCAGATCATTTGAATTTTAATGATTTTTAAGGAATAATTTGCAAAAAAAAAAAAAAAAAATCTAATCACGTGAATATGTCTTGTCCCATCGTGTCTGACTGATTTTTCTTCTCTCTCTCTCTCTCTTTTTTTTTTTTTCTTTTCTTGTTTTACAGTTAACTCTGCTTGTGAACATACGGAGTTAGTTTGCGCACATGGACATTTCTTGCAGTGGATAGTGCAGGAATGTGACTGAACTTTTCAAACTTAACTCTTTTCTGCGCGCTCCCCTGCGTGTGAACGATTCACGTCCGTGTCAGCACACGTTCGCGCATCTGAGACATTCTGATGCGTTCATTACTTTAAATGCTCCAGTGGAAAAAATAACGCGCTATGCTGCGTTTTACGCACAACAACCGTTGGCGCGTCACCGAAGATGCGCAAAGAAAAGTCGCGTTAGACGTATTATTTTCACAAGATAAGATGCGTCATAAAGATTTCCTGGGATTCTCTTGAATTGCTTTATATTAGTGGACTTATCAGACTAGGTACAAAAAAAAAAAAACGATTAAACTGTCTTTTTACCCGTTTTGGTTTTTGTCACGTGTTTGAACAAGCATCGTTTTAGGGAGCAACATGTCCATATTTTGCAGCGCGTCTTTTTGATGATGATGTGATGAAAGCTGGAGTTGAAAGCTCTCCCGTGCGTCATTACGCACAAGCTTGGAAAGGGCAGGAAGTTTATGGAGATCCAGTCTCCACCGCAGCATCCCCATTTACAGACACTGACTTCAAATTGTCTTTCAAAGAAAATAAGAAACAGCTCTTAGTTTCGATTTGTCACAATTTATTTTTTTTAAATCAGCTGTCATTTTACCTTCACATTTAAGAAGCATCAAAGAAATGTCGGTTAAATAAAAAATTGCGTTGTTAAACTGAGAGGAAACATTCAGAGCAGTTGTGCATTTTGCGCTTAAATTAAAAAATATATAAAATAATAAAATACGAGTGTTTTTTCTTTAAAATCCTGTCAAATCAAGGTGAAATGACGCATGGCACTTTATTCTGAGAACACCAAAATAAAGTGAACACAATTTATTGATTGATTCTGAAATGGGGGTGGGTGTTTGCGCACGTGCTGCAGGTGATGCTGATGGGTGACCGGTACATTGAGCACAACAGACACCGGAAGGTAGAGCAAATCTGCCCAGTAACAATCAGGCAGCTCGGTGGACCGCTGAGGAACTATTGGCTATATGCAAATAGTGACACGAGGAGGAGGAAACAATTTAGACCGGAGAGAAACTTTAAAGAGACATTTCCCCGACTTTTCTCTCCAGCATATAAAAAAACCCCTCAAATGGAAATTAGCGGCTCTAAAAGTGCAGAAGACCTCCAGTGCCGCGGGTTTTCCCCTGATGCGCTCAAATCTAGCGCCATTCAAAGATCACACTTTGAAGTTGACAAAGAATAGGAGGGGGATTAACATATTTGCCCATCAGATTCTCTTAATGATTCTAAATCTTTTTTTTTAGTTATCTCTTCAGCTCTCAGCTTTTCCACCTGCTTCATTTACGAGTCGATTTGTGAGTTTGTGTTGAGCAACCCTGAGCGCGCACATCTTTGCGTTATCTTTAACAGAATTAAAAAAAAAAATTCATAGCTGCATCAAATTTCCTAGAAAGCTATCTCACAAACCGCAGGCGTTTGTGTGACTGCTCAAAGATAGCGGGGTCGAACCAACCGCGTGCCCGCTTGCGTGCACGGTCACATGCATGTTAATGGCCACATGCGTGCTGCGGCTCTGTGCGTTGTGCGTCATGCCCGGAGTTCACAGAGTCCATCTGTAAAAGTTTATTAATGCACAGTCATAAGCATTATGCAAACTTTTCCAATTGCTTTCCCAAGGAGGCACGTCAGGTTTTAGACTGTTGATGGATTTTAATGCTTCAAGTGCGCATTGATAAGCGTCTGTCCAGTAATCTTTTTTTTGGGGGGGGGGGGGGTTATTGAGTCTGAAATTCTTTTTGAAGACCCAGTCTGTGCGCAAATAAATAAATAAAAATTCAGATTGAGTTGCATATTCTCACTGATTTCGTCCTCACTGTGCGTAAAAGTGTCAAATCTGGATGATTTCCCTAATTTCTTCTGTGGAATTGTTAAATTTTACAATGCAGAAAAGTTGTCTTGCACGTCAAACGTAAGAAAAGCGGGACAGTGACTACAGCATTTGGCGTGTGCGCGCAGCTAATGAAGTGTATTGCGTCAGTGGTGTGGGACAGGCTTGATCTGGCGGATCAAAGTGGAGAGGCGCACTGTGGGGAGAGAGGAAAAAGTTCTCAACAAGGAGAGGCAGGACTGCTCTTGCGGAGTCCCTGCAGTCTCCCTTTTTTATGCCTCCACAAGTCTTTCCTTTCTACACTTTTGCATTTTTTGGCTCGAGGACACCGCCGCTTCTGAGTATTTTAGAGAGAAAGCCGCCACTACTGTGTCGAAGCGAAGCACCATGGAGCTGCTGTGCCTCGAAATGGACACCATCATACGAGCTCGTCCCGATCCGAACCTCTTGTGCGATGACAGAGTCCTGCAGAGTTTATTGACCATAGAGGAGCGCTTTCTACCGCAGTATTCTTATTTTAAAGTCGTCCAAAAAGATATTCAGCCCTTCATGCGGAGGATGGTCGCTACTTGGATGTTGGAGGTTCGTACCGAAACACCGAGAGCTGACATGTCCTGATATTATTTCCGTACTGCTGATTTGTCTCGTTATACTGTTCCTGAGCGCACTTTGCTTTTTTCTATGGTGCAGATCATACTTTAAATACACATTACCGACTGATTAATCCTTAAAATAACCCCGAATGTGCGCATTTTCTATATTTTCCTGGCATGTCGGGGGGAGGGGGGAAGCCGATTTTGCAGAATTGCAACCTGTGGCATCTGTAAGACCGTAGAGTTTCTCTGCGTGCTGCGTGTTGATTGTTTAATGCTTTTATTTTAGATAACCTGAATATTTCCATGCACACGTATGCACTCCCCAATGCAATATGCTCTTCTATCGCCATGTTGGTTTTTGTAGGAGCGCTCGTGCTTTTAACCACACTTTATAGTGTCATAAAGGCATTAACAGCTGATAAAACCTATCGGCAATGACAGAAGAGGGTCCGAGCTCTCGGATGAACCCAGAAATTAGGCTGTAAAGCGTTGCGATCATTTTAAGTTTACATTTTAAATGTCGGAAGGGGCGCGGGCCTTATCTGTCCCTTTGCTGTTCCCCCCGTCGCGCTGCCTCACTCTGGAATTAAGTTCGATTTTTGACACTTGGATGGGTATTTGTAGTTATCACCCACATGCAAACAACCCACACACCCATAGCTTTATTTTCATGTAAATATTGTCAGGATCCGACGTAAAATAGATTTTTAATTAATTTTTGAAATAGGTCTATCAGATCGTCGGTGACGCACAACACTCCATCCTCTCGCTACTTACGTTACATTTTGGCTTTCTAATCGTATTTATCGTTTGTGAATTTGAATGGTAATCGTCGGGTCTGATGTGGAAAGCCCTCCTGAACATTATCATGTCAAAAAAATGAGCTTAGGTAATTTATTTATATTTTTAATAATTTTATGAAAATATGACGAATGAAGAAAAGTGCTGCGCTGTCGGGGAGTTTTTTTTTTTTTTTTGGCTCGGCAGATTGTGACTTGAATTTATTTCTTTGTGGATGAAGTGCAGGAATGCGACTCTATTGACGTTTTGTATCTGAGACGTTTTTCAAACTTTGCAAAATAATCTATTTCGGAATAATTTATGATGTCGCAACCCGTTGGGTTGGGTTCAAATTCTTGGCCAGACCCCAACTATGTGTGTCATTGTAATTAAATGCGCTCTTTATGCGTTAGTCTCTTGTTTCGTTATCTCGTACAGGTTTGCATGAAACTTTCTAAGTTCTGCAAATAAGTCCCCTCTGTCCACAGCGGCTTCCAAGTGCTGAATATTGTCTCATGTCTTCTTGTGTTCAGGTTTGTGAGGAGCAGAAGTGCGAGGAAGAAGTTTTTCCTTTGGCCATGAACTACTTAGACAGATTTTTAGCCGTGGTACCCACCAAAAAGTGTCACCTGCAGCTGCTGGGGGCAGTGTGCATGTTTCTTGCATCCAAATTGAAAGAGACTCGTCCACTAACTGCAGAGAAGCTCTGCATCTACACAGATAACTCCATCAGACCACAAGAGCTGCTGGTAAGCCTTTTCAGAACATTTACACTGACATCATCATCATCAGCAAGCTGCCATTTTTATTATTATTTCAAGGAATTACAAGATTATTACATGCAACAAAAATAATAACAATGATAATAATAAAAAAAACATTTAACTTTAATCATCAGATCCAGACATTACGTTTGACATCCAAGTTGCAGACTTTGAACTGTTATCATCAAAGATGCAGAAAAAACAGAAGTCCCTCAGTGACTGTCTTTACTGTACATATCCTTCTGGGCTTTACAGTATCCAGTCTGTACAGTGGTCTCCATCGCCATCTAGTGGCAGTTATTTGCACAGAGCAACGAGGTCATCTTGAACTCCAGCCAACGTTCTGACTTTGTCCTGTCAGCTCAAGAGAAAGGGAAAGAAATTCAATTTTGCCTTTTACAGTTGAGCTTTCATCCAAAAATAACCATGGATGCACACGTTTCTGACCTGCCATGTTGTGTTGTATTTATAATGACTCTGACAGACAAAAAGATGTAGCACAGATACTGCGTCACTTGGAGCTTTAACAATTCTGGCATTCTTCTGTGTGCTGTTTAGGTGTTTGATAAAGCCCATTTGGCCACGTAATAACCATCTTTGCTACCAAAACCCAATTCATTTGTATGGTTTTACATAAGTTAAGTACTTCCACACTGCTTTGTGGTGCTGCACAAACATTCCTCAGTAAACAACAGCCAATCCCACCCATTTTGTGAAAGCACATAGTATGATTCAGATGTGGTTGCCAAGCGGATCTACCCGCTGCGCACAATGCTGCAGTATAGATGCTAAACAATGTTCTGTGGTTGGTTGGTTTCAGACTGTTTTCTGGAATATATCTGTTTTTTTAACCTCTGCAAAGGAGACAATGTTCTCACCTGTTTGTCTGTTTGTTGGTCTGTTAGTAGAATAACTCAAAAAGTAATGAACAGATTTGAAAGAAATGTAATGAGCAGATAGAAGATGTTCTGGGAAATAAGTGATTCTGTTTAGGAGGTGATCCAGAAGAAATAGTAGAGTTGAGATCCAGAAGACACATACAAACATTTAAGTCCAAAAAGTTATGAGAGGATGTTGATGAAATTTGGTGAGCAGTTGGATAATGTCCAAGAAATTTATATATTTTTTAATTTGATCTGAAACATATTTTCCTGAACGTACTTGTTTCTTGGGGGAGGTATGCACTCTGAATGCCTTCTAGTTGAAAATATTTCTCAGTAAAAGTTTAAGTTCTTACTGTAGTTGTAGGTTTTTTTGACATTGCACCAAAGCGCTCCATCATTTTGAGTAGCTTCGGGATGTTACCAAATAAGCAGCACAAAATATATAATTTCAGAAGAAATTTGAGTTCGACCTACCTTTATGCTCAGCCTGAAGACAAAACTCCCAGTCCTTGAACTGGTTTTCTGAGGCCTCTTCTCAGCATTTCTGTATAAGGCAGTATTTTGGCTGACATGCAGATACAGGAAACGGAGATCAGCTGCTCGGGGCATGTGATTGTTTTTCGTCCTCATCTTTGGTAACAGTTTCTTGTAAAGAGAACCGCAAATGTTACAAAGAAGGTGTGACCGGAGGAAGGCAGAAGGAAGTGGGTGCCTGCCTGCCTGTCAGCATCGAGCCTCTGTTGCAAGTTCTGTCACAGCTCTCGCTGCTGTCTGCTGGTATCTGCTTCTTGGTGCTGATGGAAATGGCTTCTTTTAGCTCACTGCTCATCTCCCCCTTTAGAAAACTTTGAATCCAGAACCAGTTTGTTTCAGTATTCATGATACCCCAGTACCATCGGTTAGGGGAGGTGATGGTCTAGTGGTTAAGCGTTGGGCTTTTGACCAGAGGATCCTCGGTTCAAATACCAGTCTGACTGGAGAATCACTAAGGGCCCTTGGGCAAGGTCCTTAATCCCCTAGTTGCTCCCAGTTTGTCATGGGCGCCGTGCATGGCAGCAGATGGAAAAGCGCTATATAAATGCAGTCCATTTGCCAACAGCATCCCAATATTGCATTTCCATCATGGACAAAATATTACAACTAACTGAATATAGAATTTTTACATGAAGAAAATGACTAAATAGCATGTTGGTGTCAAACCGAGGCTGGCTGGTTCACCCTGTCATAAATTCCAGCCTTGCTGTATCCCAGTTAAGAGTATTTGTTGACCGTCTCATTGCTCCCCTCAACATCTCACAAGAGATCCCGATGCTACACTGCCTTTCAATGACTCAGTTTTACAGTCTTGATATACCTTCTTCAAGTGATTTTGGTTGTTTTATTTTGTATAGGTTCTTGAGTACGTTACCATCTCAGGATGTAGCTTGCTCTTTCTTTCTCGCCGCGCCTTCAGTTGCCTCCTGAGACTTGATGAAAGACTGCATAAAGATTATTTCATCGCTGCACCAAGTGAACCCTCTTATGCTTCTCCAGAGCAGCTTGCATAGAGTCTGACTGGCTGTATGCTGAGCGATTGTTGTGCTCTGCACACAGGAAAAAATACACGCCCACTTTAGCGCATTTTATGATGTTCTCAGGTCCCGCTGTTCTTTTGGGTTCCTCAAGAGAACAAACTGTTTGGGTTCAGCATCAATCTGGTTGTGTGGCAGAAATGCCCTGTTAGAACAAGAGGGAATATTGTGAATATGAGAACAGCAATCCACTGCTGTACATTATATCTAATCGCGTAGTGAAATATTTTTAAGTTAGGCAGTTTTCCAATTGAATATAGATTATATTTCCTCACGGTTGGCGTGTGCAAACACCATCTTTAAAAAAAAAAATCTGTTCACATCATGCATCCTTCAGCCTGCTCAGGAAATTTTGAAAGGCTTACAAAAGGTCACTTGATGATAAAGTTGAAGGCTTGTAGTCCGTCTAGTGGCAGCCATGCTGATCTGTCTTATGACTGAGTCCATGTGGTCGCTCCAGCAGAGAAAATGAACCGCATCCTTGGTCCCAGTCACAAGGCTGCAGGCCGGAACCAAACCACACATTTTTTCCTAAATTAGTCAGCAGCCCTTCCGTTAATCACCTCCTCCTCTAGGAAGTGAAAGTAACAATATGCTGTAGAGGAGAACAGCACACCTAGTGTACTGACAGGCGCCCCTCCCTCCTCTGCCACCGTGCACGTGCATACACAGGCTACGCAAGCATGTGACACTACAGTGTACTAAATGATCTATAAGGTTCAGAGAGCTTTGTTACACTAAGATAATGTGTAGTGTTTCCACACTATTCTCATGAAATGTAAAAAAGACGCAAAACTATAAAGTCTTCACTTTACTGTATAGCAGAGCTGAAATGATTAAATGGATTAGCCAGTAGAAACGTGGAAAATTTTGATCATCCATTCATCATTTTAAGTAAGAAAGGGAAAACACCTTTGCTGCACCTCACATACACATATTTAAATATATATATATATATATATATATATATATATATATATATATATATATATATATATATATATATATCAATCACTGAAACATTTGGACCTGATTTGCTAAAGGTTTGCATTTGTAAAAACATGCAGAAACACTGTAGCACCCATAAATTAATCTGCATGCTGATCTGCTAACGGCACAAACTGAGAATTGCGTCTTTCAAATGTGCACAATAGAGCATGTTGTTTATTTAACATGTTTGGTTTCATGAATATGCCAGTTTAGGGTGTGTCCATCCGAGTGCGCAAAATTGTCAGTGTTGAACATAAAATAGGTGAGGTTTGCAGACTCGATGCTAAAAGCGATTTGAGGGGCTAAGACTGTATCTGTTAATTCGCATGTTCTTAAATGTGGGTGCTAACTTATCCAGTGTTGCACCATCAATGCAGATATGGATCAATCTGATTCAAAGTTATTTTCTGTGAGCTGTTTGGGTATGCATTTCTTTATTTTCACTCAGTCTTCTTCAATACAGAAAATCCCAGAATTAAAAATGAATTTATAGCAGCCTATTTGTAATGAAACAAAACATCAGCTCCTGAAATTACATTGAATGTGACATTTATCATGCCATCCTATGTACTATAAATATAAGTAGAAAGTCCGTTGCACATCTGTCCAGTGCAGCAGCTGTCAGCCACCATTCACAACTATGAATGGTGGCTGACAGCAGTCAGTACTTCAGTCTTTGGTCAGGACCATTGCACAGTAGCAGCTGTAGCCACCTACATATAAAACGTACAAAAATGGCTGTCATTTGATATCATGTCTGCTACAATTATGTGAATGTAAAGAGAATATCTTAACACCTCAGTGAAATGCACACTGTTGTGGGAAAATGCATTTGAAAATTGTTGAATTAAACAAACAGTTTAAGGCGAGCAGTACTGAATTTCGACTTATGCCAAACACTGCATGCTTCCTGTGGCAAACTATTTTCAAGACATATTCATTTTTGATTTGTTAAATGCTCATTGAATGCTTAATTTTAAGTAAAAAAAAAATCTTTGTTTTATACTGGCCACAGCTGCAAGTGCCTTATTGAATTTCATTTTACATTTATGGTCATTAACACACACAAATTCTTTATCTACATACTACTGTTTACCTCACGTTACCACCCGCTGTCGTGTGCAATTATTCTCTCTAAATCACTCACAAAACTTTCACCAACCCAACATGCAACAGTTTGGAATGCTCACACAATTTCACACTTGTTATGTGAGATCTTAGTAAATCGTAAATTATAGCCTTCTATTTTGGGCTGCTGGTTGCAAAAAATAAATAATTTGAAGATACCAGCATTTACGCTACAAAATTGAAAAGGACTTTCTTTTTATAGTGCTTTCTTACATTTTCAGGCTCAACAAGTAATTGATCATAAAATGTATTGATGGATTAATATAACAATAATAATTGTTAATTGTAGCCGTATTGTAAAGCTATCTGAATGTTTGGCACTGATTCCACATATACTAACATATATTTAACCTGTAAAGCCCAAACACCCCCAGGGTCGGGGTCTGAGCTGTTTCCAAAAAAAAAAAAAAAGAAAGAAAAAGAAACTGTTTAAAACCATGCTAAACATGTAGCAGCAAGGTATGTTGCTTATCCACTTAATGGTTAGAAGCTCCACTCAAAACCCAAAACAACCACTTCTACAAAAGCAAAACAAAATTCCAACACCAAGCAACTAAATTTACAAGCTGGAAAAAAAATGCTAACGGCATGCCCAAAATAGCAGCGCATGTGTTTGCGCTACTTCATTCTACCAATACAAACACACCATATGAAAGCAAAGGTTCCAAAGATTACAGTGATGTAAGTTTTTTCAAAATTCACCAAACCAACAACTAAAAAAAAAATCACCAAAAATAAACTTCACCCAGCCATAACCAGAAATTACATCCTATCTTTACTGACTGTTTTTGATCATAAATCCTGTTCCAGCACAAAAATCCATTAGAAATAGAAAATCCTATGCCCCTGTGTCACCTTGAAATGATGGATGGAACACATTGGGGGGAAAAAAGGCAGTGATTTCTCTTGACACATGATTCGTATTCTTTGTTGTGATTGGCAAATGATGTTGCTGACATAGATTTGGGGACTGCCTCTCAATTCTGTTGGCTCTGATGGTTCATTAAAGGTGTCAATCATCCAAATAGACCAATAGGTTCCCAAAATAATACCATTTGTAACATTCATTGTGTGTTCAGAGGTACACTGAGCATTATGCACGGTGGCAAAGAGTTTTGTGTGGTGAATTGTTTTTAAAAAACAAACCCAAAAACCAGTTATAAATAGATGGAATGAATACCTTTTGTGACATAAGTGAAACAAAATGAGTAGTGTAGTTTGGTACCTTAGAAATATCAAATGGCACACATTGTGCCAGAATGGCCAAATTGAAGAGCCCACCTAAATATTACTCAACACATACCTCTCTAGAACTTCTCTGCTTCAGTTTGTGGCATTGGCTTTGGTGTGCAGGTTGTGGTCAGAAGTTGTAATGTGATTTTCTGGAGGTTTTGGGTTGCAGCAGCATCATTCCAAAGGACAATTTACTCTAAAAGTGTACCTTTTTTAGGTGTGAATAAAATTTTAATTATTTTTGTTGTGTGCCATCTTCATTTACTCTGACCCAGAAACATATATACTGATTCTTACATGTCTGCAGTACTCTCACAGGTGTCACCTTTATTATGATACCAAGATAAGACAAATAATCCTTGTAGTTTTTGCGATACACTCAGTTTATTTTGGACATGTCATTTTTGAGCATGAGTCTGGAAATTGGCATAGGGTACAAGAGGTTAAATGGATAGATGGAACAGGACTGCTTCTTTTTGGGGGGTGGGGGGGAGTACAGAGGGTGTTTGTTTTTTGCTTTTGTGCTGAGGTTTTTTGTTTTTTTGTTTTGTTTTTTAGTTTTCTAGCTACTAATGCTGGCTTGTGCACACTACATCCTTTGTTGGCACTTTTTAGGAAAGTATGTTGATAGACTATCAGGTCAAATCTAGGACCATGTGCTTGTGCCGCAGGTCACCACATCCACCACACTATTGAACTGCCATGGGATGGCAGTCGGTACATTCCAGTCTCTTGACATTAACCATCTGTTTGCCACATCCAGGTGAAATCTAGGTTGCTCTGTTGTCCTTTTCCAGTTGCCGGGGTCCTCAGTGCTGAGGCACCTGCGTGTTGAATCCAGAGAAGCTCACCACATTTCCAAAATGTCATAGTTGCATCTCTCAAAATGCAAGCGGTACTCTTGATTTGAGTCTCCCTACGTACCGGTAACTGTAACAGACATCGTACCAAAGACATCCAGTCATCGCCCTCGGTTAGTGGTCAACATCCAAGTCTTACAACAGGAAGGATCAGAACCCAGAAAGATATGGACTTTCATTCTCATGCGAAGGTATCAGCATTGCTGAATACTTCTGTCCAGCGATCTCATGATGGATTGAGTGTAAGGGAGACAGATATTGTGATGTCGCCTGTGTTGGTGTCTGTGTCTTTGTGCAAACCATATAGATCCCACAGTGACAAGGCCCACAGTGACATACATCCTGTCTGAACAACTAATAAACCTTTCACCTGATTTAAATAAATGGATGTATTTAATGTTGCTTCATGAATCTCAGTCACAATCAGTCATTTTCTGTCTTGACCTGTTTGTTTATGTGTCTTGATATTAGGAATGGGAGCTGGTAGTGTTGGGGAAGTTGAAGTGGAACCTGGCTGCTGTGACACCAAATGACTTCATTGAGCACATTGTGAGAAGGTTGCCTCTGCCTGAAGATAAGCTGGCACTCATACGTAAACATGTCCAGACCTTCATTGCCCTTTGTGCCACAGGTAGGATGCAACAGGAGCTGATGTCACATGTCCATCACAAAATGCATGCAAATGTCCGTATTGATGTCTGGTGTTGGGAGCACATGTTGTGGTACTTCGTTGGGTGGCTTTTGTTAGAGAGACACGTAACATGACATGCATCATGTTCGACGTGTTGCAATAAATACACTAATTGCTCATTTCATTAGCTGTATGTGTCCTTGAACAAGACGCTTAATCAACATTGTCTCTGCACACTCAGCTGTAAATGGGTACTGGACTTGTCTAGGGAAGTAGCTTGCGTCACACTGGTGTCATATACATGGGTGAATGGTAGACTCTCATCTACCTCACGCAACGGAATCTGGAGATAATCACCATCACCAAAGGGCATCAGGGCCAATAGAGGACTTACTAGAAAGTGACCTTGATTTGGGACATTGGGTCTTGTGATTTTGAGGTAAAGGGGTGCTAACTTCTGAATGTGACTCATCCAAGGCTACAGGGGACACAAAAATGACATGGTTATTAAAGAACACAGGATGTTAGGCAGCTTTGCATTTGACCTTTTGTTTTGATCTTGACCTTCAAGTGATCTTGATTCAGGGCACTTGCTGATAGCTCAAAAATAAAATTAATTTTAATGCTAAAATGCAAGGCAATGCTAAAATACCCTCAGCCGTATGAGCATTGGCTTCTTTATAATTTGGAGTTGTTTAATTGTTCCAGTGCAGAGTGTGTGTGTGTGTGTGTGTGTGTGTGTGTGTATATATATATATATATATATATATATATATATATATATATATATATATATATATGCATACTTACATTAGTTATTAAGACCCTTTTGTCTTAATTAATAATTAATTAATTAATCTAAAGGTAATTTGTACATGTCCAGTAAAGCCCCTTCATCAGTCAATCATACATGTCCAGTAAAGCCCCTTCATCAGTCAATCAATCAGTCATAAACAGTATTTTATTTACGTTTTAACAGCGTGTGCGTGTGGGCATAGAGCTTTTGACAAGAGCGGAAGTTAGCTTTGAGTTAGCGGAAGTTAGCATGCACAATGACATCCACGAAATGTCTTGTAAATGACTCCAGAGGTGTTATTGGGTTACAACTACAGTGTTTTCAGTTTTAGAAGTGTTTATTTCTTGCTAGCTTTTACGTAATATATGACATAAGGGTTGTATTTGCAAACAAACGAAGCAGAGTTTGCAGCTAGCAAGACCAGCCTGTGATGTCACTATGCTAACGTCCATGAAATGTCGTCTAAGTCACTTCAGAGGTGTAATCAGGTTCCACAAACAGCATTTTCAGTTTTAGAAATGTTTATTTCTAGCAAGCTTTTACATAATATATGACAAAGAGGTTATATTTACACACATATGAAATGAAAGAGTTTGCATCTACCTAGACCAGCTACTCATGTCACGGTGCCACTCTACTCTGATTGGCTGTCACCCCCACCCCTAAAAAAAACAAAGAGAATGAAATAGAACGTGATTTTTTTTTTATCACTTAAAATACCTCTTAAGATAGGTCAAGGGTCCAAGGTCTATGTCCCAATAATGTTCCTTGTAAATTTGAAGACTCTGGCAGTAATAGGACTGGAGTTATGCTGAGCATGGACGGACGGACAGACGCAAAGTCTTCGCAATACCCGATGATCATATTTGATAAAAATTGAGATATCACCTTCAAATCAAAACTGAAATTATCACTCTTAGGGAGGGAACATTTTATGTTTTCAGAATTGCAGCCACAATGGTGTCCATGTTGGATTTACATTTTTCTCCAATCAAGTTAGGTATGAGAGTACTGAAAATAGTGGCATCCATTGTGTTCTAATGCTGACACCGTGCATCTGTTTTAAATGAGCAGTTGAACATGTGTAGCTAATGAAGTGGACAGTGAGGGTATATTTAACTGCAAACCAAGGCTGTTTTTTAAACAAGTAGTAGAATTAACTATGCTCCCACTGCACTTTAACTTAACATTATCAGCAATACATAATTCTTTAGCTTGAGAAATTTGTGGAAGGTGTTTGGGTATTTAAAGTTTGAGGTGTTGTCCGTCTTGTGCCATCTCCAAGGCTGGTATGTGAGCTTGCTTTAGAGACATATTATTGGCTTCCGGAGCATCTAGTAACACATCAAAGGATGACTTTCCTGGTCGAGGGGCATTCCCATGTCACACAGGGTCGGGAAGAGACGTAGACAAGGGTGAAGGCAGGCCGGCCTTTGTCTTGCTGCTCTTGAGGTGAATTGTTCCCTCTAGATCAAACACTGAGCCAGTTGTGGGAGTGCCAGGGAAGATTTAACATGATCTCAACAGAGTCAGAGAAGGTGGAGGGCAAAAAAAGGGAGTTGGAGAAAGTTGGGGTATGATGTTTTTACACATCTTTTTCTTACTCCATCTCACACACTATACTTCTCATATTTTATCTCGATATGAGTCTGTGCCAGTTCAACATGCAAGTCCACGTTGGATCTGCTGTGGCAACCCCAAGTGAAAACAAGGAAGCAGCTGAAGGGACTTACTTACTTTGAGTCTAACCTGATCACATTCACACCTAGTATTGAAATACGTAGCTCATGTCCACATTGAATCTAGTTGTGATTCAAATTTGATTACATTTATACTTGGCATTAAAATGTCTCATATGGGCAGCGTGGCAGCCAAGTGGCCAGTCTGCTTGTTTCAAGACTGGAAAGCTCCCGGTTCAAAACCACCTCTGCCCATTCGCCATGTATTGTGGAGTTGCATCGGGAAGGGCATCTGATGTAAAACTTGTGCCAAATCAACATGCAGATCCATCTCAGGTCTACGGTGCATCCAGAAAATATTCACAGCGCTGCACATTTTCCACATTTTGTTATGTCAGTCTTATTCTAAATATGGATGAAATTCTTTTTCCCCCCCTCACAATTCTACGTACAATATCTCAAAATGTCAATGTGTAAGATGTTGTTTTGAGATTTTTGAAAATTTTTAAAAAATGAAAAGAAAAACTAAGAAATCACATGTACGAGGTCTATTAGAAAAGTATCCGACCTTATTATTTTTTTCAAAAACCATATGGATTTGAATCACGTGTGATTACATCAGACATGCTTGAACCCTCGTGGGCATGCGAGAGTTTTTTCACGCCTTTCGGTTACGTCATTCGCCTGTGGGCAGTCTTTGAGTGAGGAGTGGCCCACCCTCTCGTCGATTTTTTTCATTGTTTAGGAATGGCTCAGAGACTGCTGCTTTGTTTGATCAAAATTTTTTCAAAACTGTAAGGCACAACTGAGTGGACACCATTCGATAAATTCAGCTGGTTTTCGGTAAAAATTTTAACGGCTGATGAGAGATTTTGGTCTGGTAGTGTCGCCGTAAGGACGGCCCACGGCGCCTGACGGCGATCTGCGCTTCGAGGCGGCAGCGTCTCACCGTTTCAAGTTGAAAACTTCCACATTTCAGGCTCTGTTGATCCAGGAAGTCATCAGAGAACTTTCAGAAGAAGTCGGCATGAGGAGTTTATTCGGACATTCCATTGTTAATGGACATTTTGTAATGAAAGAACGTGCGGGCAGAGTCGCATGTCGGGCCGGACCCGACCACGGGGGGTCGCGATAGGAAAAACACCTCCGTTGGAAACCTTAACGGGCAAGTTGGAACATGCCCAAGCTGTTAAACAATTTCTCAGTTACTCACTTGTTGAAAGACATCAAAAGCCGCCTGAATTTTACAAATGGTTTTCAACACGGAGGTGTTTTTCCTGTCGCGGCGCACACAGATTTGCCGAGTCGTCACGGAAACGACTCAGCGAATTTGCGCACACGTCTTTCATTAAAAAATGTCCTTAAACAGTGGAATGTCTGCATAAAGTCCTCATGCCGGCCTCTTCTGAATCTTCTCTGTTCTCTCACGACATCCTGGGTGAATTAAGCCTTAAATTAGGATGTTTTCAGGTCGAAACAGGCCGACGACGGCGCCTGGAAGCGCTGCATGAGGTCCTGCTCTGTGGGAAGTCCTTACACCGACAGAAACACCCCATAATCTCTCATCAGCCGTTAAACTTTTCACCGAAAACCATCTTAATTTCTCGAATAGTGTCCACTTGGATATTCCTCACAGGTCCAGAAAAAATGTTGATAAAGCAACGCGCGCCGTCTTGAGCAGCGTGTGAAACAAAGGAATTCAGCCGAGAGGGCGGGACCACATCTCACTCAAGGCCTGCCCACAGGGAAATGACGTCACCGACACGCGTGAAAAAACTCACGCATGCGCACGAGGGTTCAAGCATGATTGGTGTAATCGCACGTCATTCAAATCCATATAGTTAAAAAAAAATAAAAGGGTTGGTTTATTATCTAATAGACCTCGTACATAATTATTCACAGCCTTTGCCATGAAACTCAGAATTGAGCTCAGTTGCATCATGTTTAAACTGATCAACTGAATCATATTTGTCTAATAGATTACAATTTGTTCATGTAAATGGGGAATCTTCTTCACAGACTAAAGTTAATTATGGAGTTCCACAAGGTTCTGTGCTAGGACCAATTTTATTCACTTTATACATGCTTCCCTTAGGCAGTATTATTAGACGGTATTGCTTAAATTTTCATTGTTACGCAGATGATACCCAGCTTTATCTATCCATGAAGCCAGAGGACACACACCAATTAGCTAAACTGCAGGATTGTCTTACAGACATAAAGACATGGATGACCTCTAATTTCCTGCTTTTAAACTCAGATAAAACTGAAGT
Source organism: Thalassophryne amazonica (assembly GCF_902500255.1). Classification (NCBI taxonomy): domain Eukaryota; kingdom Metazoa; phylum Chordata; class Actinopteri; order Batrachoidiformes; family Batrachoididae; genus Thalassophryne; species Thalassophryne amazonica. The sequence goes on along the minus strand of NC_047110.1, from coordinate 94,861,928 downwards.
TATTGTACTTGGCCCCACAAATCTTAGAAACATGGTGTCTAACCAGATCCTTACTCTGGATGGCATTACCCTGACCTCTAGTAATACTGTGAGAAATCTTGGAGTCATTTTTGATCAGGATATGTCATTCAAAGCGCATATTAAACAAATATGTAGGACTGCTTTTTTGCATTTACGCAATATCTCTAAAATCAGAAAGGTCTTGTCTCAGAGTGATGCTGAAAAACTAATTCATGCATTTATTTCCTCTAGGCTGGACTATTGTAATTCATTATTATCAGGTTGTCCTAAAAGTTCCCTAAAAAGCCTTCAGTTAATTCAAAATGCTGCAGCTAGAGTACTGACGGGGACTAGAAGGAGAGAGCATATCTCACCCATATTGGCCTCTCTTCATTGGCTTCCTGTTAATTCTAGAATAGAATTTAAAATTCTTCTTCTTACTTATAAGGTTTGGAATAATCAGGTCCCATCTTATCTTAGGGACCTCGTAGTACCATATCACCCCAATAGAGCGCTTCGCTCTCAGACTGCAGGCTTACTTGTAGTTCCTAGGGTTTGTAAGAGTAGAATGGGAGGCAGAGCCTTCAGCTTTCAGGCTCCTCTCCTGTGGAACCAGCTCCCAATTCAGATCAGGGAGACAGACACCCTCTCTACTTTTAAGATTAGGCTTAAAACTTTCCTTTTTGCTAAAGCTTATAGTTAGGGCTGGATCAGGTGACCCTGAACCATCCCTTAGTTATGCTGCTATAGACGTAGACTGCTGGGGGGTTCCTATGATGCACTGTTTCTTTCTCTTTTTGCTCTGTATGCACCACTCTGCATTTAATCATTAGTGATCGATCTCTGCTCCCCTCCACAGCATGTCTTTTTCCTGGTTCTCTCCCTCAGCCCCAACCAGTCCCAGCAGAAGACTGCCCCTCCCTGAGCCTGGTTCTGCTGGAGGTTTCTTCCTGTTAAAAGGGAGTTTTTCCTTCCCACTGTAGCCAAGTGCTTGCTCACAGGGGGTCGTTTTGACCGTTGGGGTTTTACATAATTATTGTATGGCCTTGCCTTACAATATAAAGCGCCTTGGGGCAACTGTTTGTTGTGATTTGGCGCTATATAAAAAAAATTGATTGATTGATTGATTGATTGATCTCCCTTGAGATGTTTCTACAGCTTAATTAAACTCCACTTGGGGTAAATTCAGTTGATTGGACATGATTTGGAAAGGCACACACCTGTCTACATATAAGGTCCCACAGTTGACAGTGCATATCAGAGCACAAACCAAGCATAAAGTCAAAGGAATTGTCTGTAGACCTCTGAAACAGAATTGTCTCAATGCACAAATGTGGGAAAGGGTACAGAAACATTTCTGCTGCTTTGAAGGTCCCAATGAGCACAGTGGCCTCCATCATCTGTAAATAGAAGTTTGGATCCACCAGGACTCTTCCTAGAGCTGGCTGCCCATCTAAACTGAGCAATCAAGGGAGAAGGGCCTTAGTCAAGGAGGTGACCAAGAACCTGATGGTCATTCTGTCAGAGTTCCAGCATTCCTCTGTGGAGAGAGAAGAACCTTCCAGAAGGACAACCATCTCTGCAGCAATCCACTGATCAGGCCTGTATGGTAGAGTGGTCAGACAGAAGCCACTCCTTAGTAAAAGGCACATGGCACCCCGCCTTGAGTTTCCCAAAAGGCACCTGAAGGACTCTCAGACCATGAGAAACAGAACTCTCTGGTCCAATGAGACAAACATTGAACTCTTTGGCATGAATGGCAGTCATCATGTTTGGAGGATACCAGGCACCTGTGGATGTATTTCAGCAACAGGAACTGGGAGACTAGTCAGGATTGAGGGAAAGATGAATGCAACAATGTACAGAGACATCCTGGATGAAAACCTGCTCCAGAGGACTCTTGACTTCAGACTGGGCAACGGTTCATATTTCAGTCGGACAATGACTCTAAAGTTGCACTGTGCTGTGTATCTAGTATGCAGGAATGGCTGTGTAATTTTCATGCAGGGAAAAAAAGTTGTGCCCAGGGGGGAGCTTGGCAGGAATGCGCACAGAGGGGAGAAGCTTTGATCCATGACGCTGTTTTTACAGACTGCCTGGACATGCAGATGGATTTGATACTCTGGAAAAAGTCAGAATAGATTATTTCCAGGAGTTAATGGACTTTATTTAACATGCCACTATCGTGTCAGAACTTAAGGAGAAGGCGGCGAAGCTGCAGCCGGCGATCACGCACGCGATCCGTCCGTGAGAAGTTATTTGAACATGGGCATGTCCTCTTGCTGGTGATCTGTCGGTGAGGAGTTATTTGGACATGAACATGTCCTCTTGCTGGCAATCTGTCTGTGAGAACTTATTTGCACGTGGACATGTCCTCTTGCTGGCGATCTGTCTCTGAGAAGTTATTTGGACATGGACATGTCCTCTTGCTGGTGATCCATCCGTGAGGAGTTATTTGGACGTGGACATGTCCTCTTGCTGGCGATCTGTCTGTGAGAAGTTATTTGGACGTGGACATGTCCTCTCGCTGGTGATCCATCCATGAGGAGTTATTTGGACGAGGACATGTCCTCTTGCTGGCGATCCATCCATGAGGAGTTATTTGGATGTGGACATGTCCTCTTGCTGGCAATCCATCCCTGAGGAGTTATTTGGACGTGGACATGTCCTCTTGCTGGCAATCCATCCCTGAGGAGTTATTTGGACGTGGACATGTCCTCTTGCTGGCGATCCGTCCATGAAGAGTTATTTGGACGTGGACTTGTCTTGCTGGCGTTCATCTGTGAGGAGTTGTAGTGGACTTGAAAGCTTGGCCCGCCTCTTCTTCTTCCGAGGTTTTGAAAGTTCACTGCCAGCAAAGTTCAGCGGGATGAATAAAATCTTGCAATGCAGGTATGTTCTGATAAAAAACCTAAAGGGATTTTTCACCCTGGCGTAGGGTTGTGTACAATTGCGAAGGCATGATGTAAAGTAGCGCACTGTTGCATAGACTTACATACAGTAGCACAGTGTGTAGACTAGTGGGGACCCCTTTGCATCCCTTTCTGTCCCTTAGCATATTGCTGCGTAGGGCTGCATAAGCTCAGCGTAGTCGGTATGCTGCATTACGCAACTCTTTGTCGGCCCAGTGTGACAGGAGCTTAAGCACATAGCCAAGATGTCAAAGGAGTGGCTTCAGGTCAACTCTGTGAATGTCCTTGAGTGGCCCAGCCAGAGCCCAGACCTGAGTCTGATTTAACATCTCTGGAGAGATCTGAAAATGGCTGTGCCCCCCAATCCAACCTGATGGAACTTGAGAGGTGCTGCAAGAGGAATGAACAAAACTGATCAAAGATAGGTGCACCAAGCTTGTGGCATCATATTCAAGAAGATCAGTGGCTGTAATTGCTGCCAAAAGTGCAACAAAGTGTTGAGCAAAGGATGTGAATACTTATGAGTATGTACATGTGATTTCTTAGTTTTTACTCTTATTATCATTATTTTTAAAACTTTTTTCAAGTTGTCATTATGGGGTGTTGTGAGTAGAATTTTAAGGGGAAAAAATTAATTTACTCCCTTCTGGAATAAGGCTGTAACATAAACTGTGGAAATTCTGTCAATACTTTCAAGGTGCTCTGTACTGTGGTGACCCTGAATGGGGAAGAAAAGGGAGAAGCCAAAGGGACTGTCTTTATTAAAATGTCTCATTTCTCCATATGATTCTGACCTGACCACATGAAATGAGTCTCCAGTGACTACACTGAAATCTATTTTAGCTCTGATGTTCAACTCATGTCACATTGCTGCTAGTTTTATTATTATTGTTGTTGTTGTTATGGCAGGGTTGGTGACAAAAGTGGTTAATGTGCTTGGCTTCACTGCAGAAGGTTTCTGGTTCAAACCTCACCCCTGCCACATTTCTCCATGTAATATGGAGTTGCGTCTGGAAGGGCATCCGGTGTGAAATTTGTGTCAATTCAACATGCAGATCCACCTCAGTTGGTGGCCCCAACTGAAAATAAGGGAGCAGCTGAAGGGACTTACTTTATTATTATTATTATTATGATACATTCTTTCATGTGGTCAAGCACTATCTGATTACGATCCAGTCACCAAAAATGCATTTTAATTTTAGGTGTAAATGGGGGCATCTACAAAAATGCTCTCAAGTCCACACAGAACCAGAGCTGCCCTTCTTTGCCAGCTTTCCGCAGACTGACTGCACCGTGTCATGGGGACCCATGTGTGTTGTTACCTGAAAATTCACAGTCTTTTCATTTCACTCTACACAAGTGCAATTTATTGTGTCATGGTTTCAATAAAATGTGCAGCTTTTGATGCCAAAGAATAACATATTTAGTTCAAATCACACACACAGTCACACACTTCTATTTTATTGTCTTGCTTTCACTTATTATCTTTTTCTGTTTTACATTCCCTCACCCCTCATGTCTCTCATCTTATGTTGTGCCAGTGGATGAATGTGTAGAATGACGGTGCATCAGGGTTCGGACCTACTCCCAAAGAGCAATTTGAATTACCTAGCATGCACTTTGTCCTCGGTTGCTGGAATGTGAGCATGGAAATACATTTACGAGCTTCCTAGAGTCATTGTCTTTTTGGGGGAACTTTCTGGAGATACGTCTGGATTTGCAACAGGTCATTTATCAGTGTATACTCTGCTCAGACTTGAGAGAGACAGAGGCAGAGGGAGAGTCAACACTTGGGTGCATCTGAAGATCTCTGGGAAATGGAAACCCCTTTTGTGGAACATTCCCAGCCGTAAATCTTTGGTTATCTGTTGAGAATCCTTCTTCAGAGATCCTGAGCAGAGCTAAGAAGGTAAAGACGTAGCAGAAGGAGGAGATCTCTCAGGAGGATTTACAATTTGCAAGACTGTTTTCACCAGGTCACCTGTGGCCTTCCTATTTCATACGGTCTCATTCAGCGCACCGCTACTCCCACCGCCGCTACTCGTCTACTCAAAAGCATAAAACCATGGCTGTCTGCTTTCAAGGAAATGAGCGAGAAGAGGAGAAGTGGAGAATAAGGCCTCTCAGTCCTAATGGCTCCTCTCTTTTGATGAAACAGTTCCGTTCGGGCCACTCGGTGGGATTTTGTCAGGTGGCGCAGGCTGGCTCTGTATTAATTAATAACATTGGCTGGTCCATTCAGCACTATGCAAATGGCTCAGGGGCTCAGCTAGAGGCTGGGAGAAAGGAGACAAAAGGCTCAGCCCTTACATTTCATATGCAGAGCCATGCTAGGGTCAGCACTGCAGGGCCACTTGATAGGAAACACCAGCGTTTCCCTCAGGCAGGCCGCCGGATAATGGCCAAGAAACAAGCTCATTAAGAGAGATTATGATCCTCCATTCCTGCACACAGACACCAAGCACTTTGAGCTTCCTCTTCTTTTCTTATTCAATTGAGCTAAAGTGGGAGAAAGGATGGAGTGCACGGGGCAGACAGATGCATCTCAACCTGTCTGCTGCTGTTATTGAGCTCTGTCTTCTTCCCATATTGACTGGGATTACGGTGTTTCTTTCTCTACCGACCCCAGCAGCCTTCACTGTCATGGTATGCTTGGAATTGAGACACTGGTTGTAGAAGTTTGTCAAAAGAAAATTCTCGAGCATGTCAGACACTGCCGAGTTATAGAGCGTCCTGGTAGAAATAATGAAGATTTGCTACAATTGCAGTACAACTGTGTTTGTGTTTCCGCAAAACTCCAGTGGAAGCACATCTGTAATTGTTGCCCTGTCACGACAAGGGCAACATTTTAAAACATTGTTTCTGCTTTATTTATCTTGGAAACAGTGCCACCAGCTGAGTGTATGTTTAAATAAAAATAAATGTTGTATTTTATGGTGTACTCAGACTAGGCTATCTCCACCATGCCAGAATATGTTTGTCTCCCATAGTCTAGTTAGTGTCAGTAGTGTGAACGGTCTGTACCGTGCTGAGACACTGTATGCTGAACCGTGCCAAGAGGTGGTCTTTGTCATGGTTCAGTTCAATTCAAGCATGGTTGGTATCTAGTGTGATCACTAACCATGCACGAGACCTCATGGATCAAGCATGGATCTCAGACTAACAACTCAATGATGCGACTTTTCTATGTAACAATTACTACTCTTATTATCATTATCATTCCTACTTGGACAGTGCAGTCATTATTTTGTTCTAGAATATTTAGGTTAAAACAAGTTTGATTTCTCACATTATTGGTGAACACGAATCGTGGTCAGTGAGAAAAGCCGTAAAATACCCCATCATTTGTTGCCTCCATAAAAATCTCTCTATGCATCCAACACGACTGATTAGTAAATGGCATATTTTCTAAGTTATTATGCTACTAATGCAAGAGGCTGTCAAGGCCCCAAAATGACTCAGAATAAGACAGAAAGTTAGGAATTTTTCATTGACATCCTTCATTATTATTATTGTTAATATTAATAATGAAGGATGTCGAAAAATTCCTAACTTTCTGTCTTATTTTGAGTCATTTTGGGGCCTTGACAGCCTCTTACATTTTCAGCATAATAACACTTCCAAATCATGGTACATACCTTACATTAATTTACATCAGTCAATGAGAAATACAAACAGTATGATACTCTGTGGCAAATCTGTCTGAAGTAGGCAAGTATCAAAAGGTGAGTGACCCTTCTGCAAGAAGATGAGTGAGGGAAGCCCCAAAACATCTATAGCCGAGATTTGATCGGCTTTCTTGTGTGAAATCCCCTCTCTGCTCCACTCCACTATGAACCTGTGACTGACTGACACATTCCAGATAGATGAATTCCAGTTCGAATAAATGAACCAACTATTTTCATCAATGGATAATTACACACATTTGCGAAAGTAGTTGAATGTATTCATTGAAATTTATGAACCAAAAGGTGTAATATATTGATTATTTTGATGTTATTTTGTTGAGAAATACAATTGTGTATTTCGGGTTTCTGACTCATATTTAACGCCTTTTTTGCTATATTCATGAAACTGGGATTCATCTTTCTGAAATGTGTCTAAATGGAATTTGTCTATCTGAAATGAATCTACAACTCCTTCAGAATGGTCATGGGTCTCTTGGTGGCTATCCTCACTTGTCTCATTGTTAAATTTTCACTCAGTTTTTGAGTACTATACAGTACCACACTGTGTGTACGTCTTAATGATTGATGTAAAGGAAGTGGAAGACATATTTGGTGACTTGGAAATGTTCATGAATCCGTACGAAAGTATTTTGTTTTGTTGTTCAGTAACTTTGAAGATGTTGTAACATATTCAGATTGTACATTTACATTCAGATTTTAAAATCTGCCTTTATCAATCAATCAATCAACTTTTTTCTTATATAGCGCCAAATCACAACAAACAGTTGCCCCAAGGCGCTCCATATTGTAAGGCAAGGCCATACAATAATTATGAAAAACCCCAACGGTCAAAACGACCCCCTATGAGCAAGCACTTGGCAACAGTGGGAAGGAAAAACTCCCTTTTAACAGGAAGAAACCTCCAGCAGAACCAGGCTCAGGGAGGGGCAGTCTTCTGCTGAGACTGGTTGGGGCTGAGGGAAAAAACCAGGAAAAAGACATGCCGTGAAGGGGGGCAGAGATCGATCACTAATGATTAAATGCAGAGTGATGCATACGGAGCAAAAAGAGAAAGAAACAGTGCATCATGGGAACCCCCCCACAATCTACGTCTAAAGCAGCATAACCAAGGGATGGTCCAGGGTCACCCGATCCAGCCCTAACTATAAGCCTTAGCGAAAAGGAAAGTTTTAAGCCTAATCTTAAAAGTAGAGAGGGTATCTGTCTCCCTGATCTGAATTGGGAGCTGGTTCCACAGGAGAGGAGCCTGAAAGCTAAAGGCTCTGCCTCCCATTCTGCTCTTACAAACCCTAGGAACTACAAGTAAGCCCGCAGTCTGAGAGCGAAGCGCTCTAATGGGGTAATATGGTACTACGAGGTCCCTAAGATAAGATGGGACCTGATTATTCAAAACCTTATAAGTAAGAAGAAGAATTTTAAATTCTATTCTAGAATTAACAGGAAGCCAATGAAGAGAGGCCAACACGGGTGAGATATGCTCTCTCCTTCTAGTCCCCGTCAGTACTCTAGCTGCAGCATTCTGAACCAACTGAAGGCTTTTTAGGGAACTTTTAGGACAACCTGATAATAATGAATTACAATAGTCCAGCCTAGAGGAAATAAATGCATGAATTAGTTTTTCAGCATCACTCTGAGACAAGACCTTTCTGATTTTAGAGATATTGCGTAAATGCAAAAAGGCAGTCCTACATAATTGTTTAATATGCGCTTTGAATGACATATCCTGATCAAAAATGACTCCAAGATTTCTCACAGTATTACTAGAGATCAGGGAAATGCCATCCAGAGTAACGATCTGGTTAGACACCATGCTTCTAAGATTTGTGGGGCCAAGTACAATAACTTCAGTTTTATCTGAGTTTAAAAGCAGGAAATTAGAGGTCATCCATGTCTTTATGTCTGTAAGACAATCCTGCAGTTTAGCTAATTGGTGTGTATCCTCTGGCTTCATGGATAGATAAAGCTGGGTATCATCTGCGTAACAATGAAAATTTAAGCAATACCGTCTAATAATACTGCCTAAGGGAAGCATGTATAAAGTGAATAAAATTGGTCCTAGCACAGAACCTTGTGGAACTCCATAATTAACTTTAGTCTGTGAAGAAGATTCCCCATTTACATGAACAAACTGTAATCTATTAGACAAATATGATTCAAACCACCGCAGCGCAGTGCCTTTAATACCTATGACATGCTCTAATCTCTGTAATAAAATTTTATGGTCAACAGTATCAAAAGCAGCACTGAAGGTCCAACAGAACAAGCACAGAGATAAGTCCACTGTCCGAAGCCATAAGAAGATCATTTGTAACCTTCACTAATGCTGTTTCTGTACTATGATGAATTCTAAAACCTGACTGAAACTCTTCAAATAGACCATTCCTCTGCAGGTGATCAGTTAACTGTTTTACAACTACCCTCTCAAGAATCTTTGAGAGAAAAGGAAGGTTGGAAATTGGCCTATAATTAGCTAAGATAGCTGGGTCAAGTGATGGCTTTTTAAGTAATGGTTTAATTACTGCCACCTTAAAGGCCTGTGGTACATAACCAACTAACAAAGATAGATTGATCATATTTAAGATTGAAGCATTAAATAATGGTAGGACTTCCTTGAGCAGCCTGGCAGGAATGGGGTCCAATAAACATGCCGATGGTTTGGACGAAGCAACCAATGAAAATAACTCAGACAGAACAACCGGAGAGAAAGAGTCTAACCAAATACCGGCATCACTGAAAGCAGCCAAAGATAACGATACATCTTTGGGATGGTTATGAGTAATTTTTTCTCTAATAGTCAAAATTTTGTTAGCAAAGAAAGTCATGAAGTCATTACTAGTTAAAGTTAATGGAATACTCAGCTCAATAGAGCTCTGACTCTTTGTCAGCCTAGCTACAGTGCTGAAAAGAAACCTGAGGTTATTCTTATTTTCTTCAATTAGTGATGAGTAGAAAGATGTCCTAGCTTTACGGAGGGCTTTTTTATAGAGCAACAAACTCTTTTTCCAGGCTAAGTGAAGATCTTCTAAGTTAGTGAGACGCCATTTCCTCTCCAGCTTACGGGTTATCTGCTTTAAGCTACGAGTTTGTGAGTTATACCATGGAGTCAGACACTTCTGATTTAAAGCTCTCTTTTTCAGAGGAGCTACAGCATCCAAAGTTGTCTTCAAAGAGGATGTAAAACTATTGACGAGATACTCCAACTCCCTTACAGAGTTTAGGTAGCTACTCTGCTCTGTGTTGGTATATGACATTAGAGAACATAACGAAGGAATCATATCCTTAAACCTAGTTACAGCGCTTTCTGAAAGACTTCTAGTGTAATGAAACTTATTCCCCACTGCAGGGTAGTCCATCAGGGTAAATGTAAATGTTATTAAAAAATGATCAGACAGAAGGGAGTTTTCAGGGAATACTGTTAAATCTTCTATTTCCATACCATAAGTCAGAACAAGATCTAAGATATGATTAAAGTGGTGGGTGGACTCATTTACTTTTTGAGCAAAGCCGATAGAGTCTAATAATAGATTAAATGCAGTGTTGAGGCTGTCATTCTCAGCATCTGTGTGGATATTAAAATCGCCCACTATAATTATCTTATCTGAGCTAAGCACTAAGTCAGACAAAAGGTCTGAAAATTCACAGAGAAACTCACAGTAACGACCAGGTGGACGATAGATAATAACAAATAAAACTGGTTTTTGGGACTTCCAATTTGGATGGACAAGACTAAGATACAAGCTTTCAAATGAATTAAAGCTCTGTCTTGGTTTTTGATTAATTAATAAGCTGGAATGGAAGATTGCTGCTAATCCTCCGCCACGGCCCGTGCTACGAGCATTCTGACAGTTAGTGTGACTCGGGGGTGTTGACTCATTTAAACTAACATATTCATCCTGCTGTAACCAGGTTTCTGTTAGGCAGAATAAATCAATACGTTGATCAATTATTATATCATTTACCAACAGGGACTTAGAAGAGAGAGACCTAATGTTTAATAGACCACATTTAACTGTTTTAGTCTGTGGTACAATTGAAGGTGCTATATTATTTTTTCTTTTTGAATTTTTATGCTTAAATAGATTTTTGCTGGTTATTGGTGGTCTGGGAGCAGGCACCGTCTCTACGGGGATGGGGTAATGAGGGGATGGCAGGGGGAGAGAAGCTGCAGAGAGGTGTATAAGACCACAGCTCTGCCTCCTGGTCCTTTAGAAACAGGAATATAAGTAATGCTGAGAAAGAATGTATTGAAGGTACCTCAGTAGAGATCAAACAAATATCGTAACATGATTCATCAATCCCCTCAGGTCTCATTGGTCCACCAGCCGGGTGGAATGCTCCGCTCGCTGTCCTCGCTCTGTGACTTGTTCACGGAGAATTCCCTGCAGGCTCAGATGCTCATTCTAGACATGCCTGATTCATCTCGCATGTGGTCAACGAAACCATCTTTTCTGTGTGTGTGTTTACACAAACTGGCCTTCATGTTTGATGAGTCAGAGCCCCAGTAAATTACCAACCTCCTTTACCAAATTATCATCTCTACATATTCTCCACCAATGTTTGGACTCATGTCCGGTCCAGTTGCACCGTCGACACGTGAAGCAGGAAGAAGCTTCCTGACACGACACAGCCAGAAATGTTAGGCACGGAGTGAATCATCGAGTGCCATGTCCAGAGTTTTCCCCTTCACCTCGTTGCAGAGGTGAAATCACTGTCACTGCTCAGTCACACACACAGACATTTAGACTGGATTTTACTGTTATATCACATTTTGATTTTTTTTTTTTTTTTGTGCTAAGGCCACATTAACCTCTAAGACAAACATTTGTGATTTGAAGGAACGCAAATATTAGTTGCTGCTCACTGCCGTGCAGTGGCTCTGCAGTTTAACCCTTTATGACCTGTGGGTGTTATTGAGTAATATTTGCCTAAAATGAAGTACTCAAAGTAAAGACATATTACTCTTCAATGTATGATAAAGAACTCAGTTGGCTTCAAGTGTGAACATTCTCATTTTAAACAATAATGATTAAAAAAAAAAATACAGAAAAATGTTTATTTCAAGTTATACGTCTCAAAATGGTCATTTCGGTAAAACAACAAGCCAGCTCCTTGGAGTCGCTTTTGTGATATTGTTCAATATGTAAACTCTTAACTGTAGAAAAAATTAGAATTATTGAACTGGGCAAAAATGATGGCATTTAGTGTCCTTGTTTTCACACAAAATGGATGTGATGTATGTTTTATGCCTGAACTGAAAAATAAATGAATTAATATAAGGACAGATTTTATACACAATTTGGTTGGGGGTGGGGGGGGGCTTCTGTGTCATCACCTCCTCGTTTTTGCTGTCCTCGTCAGCCTGGGCAGATGTCATTTTACAGGAATTTATGCCTGTTGCCATGGCAAAATAAAAGCTAATAGGGCCAACAACGATGCCCGTCACCCTCTGCACACCATCATCTGCAACCAGAGGAGCCTCTTCAGCCTCAGACTGCTCCTTCCCAAGTGCAGGACCAACAGACTGAAAAACTCCTTTGTCCCTCAGGCCATCAGACTGTACAACTCCTCACTCAGGGGGAGGAGGAGTAACAGGAAGACAGAGGACGGGAAGGAGAGGAACAGTAGTAGTCAGTAAACCAGTAGTGATCAGTACATCTGGTATTTATATTTATATTTGCAACTTGTTTTGTTTTTTGTTTTGTTTTTTACTTTCACGTTTGATACTCTGTGTGCTTCGTACCCTGTGTGCTGCTATACAGTGCTGCTGGAACCTCAGTTTCCCTGACAGAGTCTTCCCAAGGGATCAATAAAGTTCTGTTTAATCTTATCTAAACTCATCAATCAAATCCTTTGCCACTCTGCTGTCAAATTACAGAGGAGGACCTTAAAATTTATTGCAGCTCCAGGAGTGATTTCATGATGAACTGAAGAAGGTAGACTTTAAACTGGAGGCTGTTTTGTGCTTTCTTTGGATTTACATCAAGATCACAAAAGATCACTTTGTTCTGGAGAAGGTAACCTTTCAACATTCATATGAACAGATAGAAAACTAAGTCCTTTTTTAAATGATGAAAAATTCAACTTAAAATAGAAATTTAAAGGAAACCATATTTTGCCAACGAAGTGAAAATGGCATGTTCAAGTTCTTTAATATTTTGGACACTGATAATTACCAAAGCAGCAGCCAAGTGTGTGTTGGCCTCAACTAAAAATTTGTCTGGGTTTGGCATCTGAACCTGTCATATATTGCCATTAGTTTGAGAAACAGCAACAACAACACTGGTTCCGTCCCCTAGTAAAGAGTTAACCAGTGTCGCCTGCTTTTTTAAACTCTGGCACTTTCTTTCCCAAATCATGTACAATCATCTACTCAGTCATGAACGTTTTATGCGTCCTGCACTGCAATTTCCAAAGATCGAGGCTGCTGCTGTGACAGTAGATGATAGCGCAAGAGTGAAGAAAACTGTCACAGAACGCTGCAATTAAGGAAGAATTTTCTGGCAAATAAGTGGAAAAGATTCTGAGCAGTCTGCGTGACTCACATTCTCCAAAGTTTTCCAGAGTGACACTCCAAGCAGCAATGGAAGACACAGTCGAGAAGTCACTGGAACGTGACCGCAACATCAAATAATTGTTTCCTAGTCAGTGATTGTGTACGTAATTTGTGGAGTCGTTCCCGAGATGTTCCTGTTGCTACATCAGGTGTCAAATTCATCGGTCGCGCATGCTACAGTTTTTGTTTTGATTGCCATGCTTGTGGTGAAAAACACTCTCAAACGTACCGGAAAATGTTTGCTTTTTAGTGTAATCAGTCAACAGGCCCTCCATCCGTGTAATGTTACTCCTTTAATAAATAAGCTCAAGAAGCTCCGTGTGTAGAATACAAGACCTTGATTTATAGAGCTGCAAAACGAATGTGAAAATGAGAGATTTTGTAGTTTGTCTTTCTTTTTTGGCTGTTTTTCAACTTTCCAACTTTAATTAATTTGCAAGTTTAATGTGCACACTGTGCAACGCAGCCACCCAGGAGGAGCGAGCCACGCAGGGCAGCAGACTGCGCAACCAGGGGCCCGAAGGTGAAGCTAAAGGGCATAGAAACATGGTGGAATGGAGAAGAGGGGGCGCAGGGTGGAGAAAGGACCATTGAAGGGGGTGAGAGGCGTGCAGGCCAAGCCAGCCAGCCGCTGCTCACAGGGAGCTTTCCATCGCAGGCGTCCCCACTCAGCTACGTACACTGTTTATCCTCCGCATGAATATCAATGAGGGGCTCCTAAAATACGGCCATTCTTCCCCCCACATGCAGCAGCCACCAGGCCGGAGTGTCAGCCCGCATCGGCTGCACGCGCGAGCCCTTGTTCTGTTACAGACCTGTCTTGTCTCGAGAGCGAAAAATCAGCTTGCTGCCCACTGCCCACCACTCAGCTACCCCACAGTCCAAAGTCTGTGCTGCATTTACGCCGTGCCAGCGTGTCCGCGTCCAGTTGTGTTCAGGCACGCGGGCTTCGCCGCATTGTTCCAGGTGCCTGCCTCGCTGCCTGACGCTTTGCGCTCACAGCACACGTACAGTAAATCCATGTAGGCCTTTGTCCTCTTCCCCCCTCTGTAGAAGGTTGTGGTCTGGCAGCAGTGATGTAATGCTGACGGGCTTTGTGCGCGCTTTCCTCTTGGCTTGAGGTAGCCTTTAATAAATCGCCTCTTGGCAGGGGCCCAGCAGCTAACACAGGGGTGTATAATAAGTTCATTTATTTGTCAACACTGAGCCCACAAGATGAGAAAGCGCCTGGCTGTGCATGTTAAAGAGGCAGTGAGGGGCGGTCTTTACAGCTATCAAAGGGCCTACCTCTTTGATTTCACTTTTAAAAAAAAAAAAGAAGAAGAAGAAAAATCTCCTTCAGAACCATCGCACGCAGTTTGCTTTGCAGTTGAAAATGGCAATATGTTAATGTGCAGGCCGTTTCTGTGCTCCTCCAGCCCATAGGTGGCCCAGGAACACAGGCATGCTTGTGGAGGGGGGGGGTGAGGGTCATCGGAGGGCAGCTCTTTTCTTCTTCCAAAAACCTCACAAGGGTCTGGACACAGACTTGAGAGTGATGTGCACCAGTTGTCTGCCCCCCTCTCCTCTCCCACCACGCCCACCACCTTCCCCTCTTTTTCCCTCCCTCATTGCCTTGTCACCATCCCGTCCAGCCCTCCTCCTTCATCTACACCCCCCACCACCACCCCACTGGCTCCCTCGTCCAGCCACTCTTTGTCCGGCGTGCTATCAGCGGCAAGGGGACGGATGCTGTGTTTCTCAATTGGGTGAAATGAGGTGATGACTCCGGACAATGGAGTCACACTCTTCTGCCTTCCCTCTCGCCAGCCCGCCACTCTATTAATATGCTAAAAGATAGGAGGGCCGCCAATGCAAATCGCTGCCTGTTATAGCAACAAAGACCAGGGCATGTGCGCCATTCACTGACCTCGTCTGAGCAGGCCATGTGTTGTCCAGAAAAGAAAGGTAGAAGTTGAGCAAGACATAAAGAGAGAATAGAGAAAGGAGTGTGTTTGTGAAGAGAAAACTCTCTCTCTCTGTCTGTCTGTTCCTGTCCCTGTCTGTCTGTCTCCCTTGCACGCTCTCTCTCTCTCTCTCTCTCTCTCTCTGTATGCCAGTTGCCTTGGCTTTTTGGGCTTCTGGCCCGTTCACAAGCTGTCTCATTTGCATTATGAATGACAGTGAGGGGAGCTAACAAGGTTATTGGTCTTTGAGACGCACGCCTGTGACCACACGTGGAAAAAGGACCTACAGCAGTGAGCATTGGCAGAGGCACTGAGCCTCTTTATTCGTCCCTTTCCAAGCACTATGGGGCTTTTTTCAGGGAGCACACGATTTACTCAGGAGATGGAAGAAAAGGGGCCGGCCTGGGGAAAAGGGGGACTGTGGCAGGGTGGGGTGGGGAGTGGATGAGGGTGGTTTCTTTTTAGCTCCTTTACAAGCCAAGTGAACCCTCATTATCCAGGCCCCTGGTCATTAGCGAGCGCTGCGTTCAGACCAAGTGCAAGAGAGGGATTATTTATTAGCTGACTGCTAGATTACCCAATCATATTGTCTGTGGGACGGACGGACAGACGTATGTGTGCAGCCATTTACACACTGAGCTGCCCCGTATCTGTTACGGTCCTGGTTTTCAGACACTTTACCTGATAGAGAAGCACATCAGTAAGAAAACAGTCACACTGAACACACATGGCACTCAAACTATTTCTTCTTCTGACAGATTTCAGATTCGCCATGTATCCTCCATCCATGATTGCCACAGGAAGCGTTGGGGCGGCGATCTGCGGCCTACAGCTGGATTCAGCTGACCAGTCGCAGTGGGGCAACAGTCTGACAGACCTGCTGGCCAAAATCACAAACACAGAAGTGGTGAGTTTGTGTTATACTTTTGTACCCTCTGTTATTCATTTATATTGTGCAAAAACAGTTTCTTGAGGTTTTACAGTTCAGCACGATGAGGGTTTTGTGTTAGGCCGTGGCTACGGGTACAGACCCGTATCTACAGAGACCGTTCTAAAGATACGGAGGGTATTCCCCGGTGACATCAATAGCTTCTTTTAATTAATCAAACGTTGTAAATATTTGGTTTAGATGCAGAGCCACCATATTGACATCATATTTTGAATTTTTCATGTGATAAGACAAACGAGATTATCGAATGTTATCACACCCATGATACGCATGCGCAGGCGGTCAAGGTTAGGGGAAATCTCTTGGCCGTAATTCTCCTCGGTCCGTACCTTTAGCAGTCCTGCAGAAGATACGGATGTACATATCCTTAGCCACTTTGTTTGTGTTAAACATCCTAAAAGTCCCAAACTTTTGTGTTTGCGTATGTGCAAAGTTCCTGCTGTAAGTAAACTTCAAACCTAAAATAACACATTTTACTCTTCTGGAACATCTGTCACATAATTACATACCTGAGCTCCTCGTGCTCATAGAATGAGCTGCTCCTTTCCATTTAAAGTGGCACACACACACACACAAACCTGATTGTATTCCTGCCTGCATTTTTAAGGATATGTCACTCTTCATGTCTTCGGGGGTATTTTTGGCTGCTAATTTTATCTTCCTCTAAGACACCTGGTGACCTACATCAGCCTGCTGAAAGGTTTTATGATGCCTTCAACTCAAGAATTGATCTTTTTATTCTTTCAGATACCAGTATGGTTTGCTTGCTTAGCTACAAGTTTTTTTTAATTATGAAACTGCCGCTTTTCATCTCTTTGTTAAGCTAATTCAGGATCTGATTGCCACAAAATAATGCACTGTTAATATTGTTTATCTGGGTTTATTGGTCACCCACAGTTA
The DNA here is from genome assembly GCF_902500255.1 of Thalassophryne amazonica. Taxonomy (NCBI): domain Eukaryota; kingdom Metazoa; phylum Chordata; class Actinopteri; order Batrachoidiformes; family Batrachoididae; genus Thalassophryne; species Thalassophryne amazonica. The sequence continues at coordinate 94,844,979 of NC_047110.1, read as the reverse complement.
AGTAATGATGCACACCTGTTTTGAGGTTAGTTTGTTTGCAGGAGGTTTTATCTTAAAAGTTAAAATGTCACACTCACATTTGCCTTCTTCTCTGTCATGGGGTTTCCCACAAAACAGCTTTGGGGATATTTGCTGCCTGAATTTACGAGAAGCGGTTGCAGATCACATTCAGAACAAGAAGGGTCGCTCAGAGCGCACCAGGGCCTTACATATTTATCATGCAGATTAACTTGTTTTTTGGGGGGGGGGTTACCAGCCAATAAGCTGCTAACCTTATGTTGTGGTGTGGCATCCACCGTAGTCATCTGCATCTGCCATTTATTGTGATAGCTCAAAAACTGTGATAACTTTTTGTAATTTGGCAAGGGAGTAAGTAATATAGGTCACTGACATTGTTCCTGTCTAAAAATCATATTCGTAGATTCATTTGTTTAGAAATGACAGCCATTTTAAGCAGAAAATACCCATTTTGAGTACTTAAAGTGATTTTTCTCAAAATCTAACTTTTTCCTAATTTGACAAGGGCGTAATATGGGTCATTGACATATTTCATGTCAAAAACATATAGTCATAGATTCATTCATTTGGAAATGGCGACGATTTTTATGCCAAAACAGCCAATTTGGGTATTTGGACCCAGTTTTCTCAAAAACTGTCTATTTGCGTAGATTCATTAATTTGGAAATGGCAGCCATTTTTATGCAGAAAATGGCCATTTTGCCTTGTGCTTTAATTGAGGCGGTAACCCACAAGGCCCTTGGCACTACAGTTTGTGATACCATACCAAACTGTACCATACCATACCATGATTCTGTGTGGATTTGGCATTTGATCATTTCTGTCCAAAATTGAATGACATTATCCTTAAACTCACATCTCTTCCACCATGTTTAATCCATGTGGGTGCCAAACTGAGTTAAACAATTATGACTCTGAGCTTGACCTGGCGAGGTCACCTAAGATCAGCGGTTATGTGACCAATAGAAAGGTAATATATAGCATCATTTTAGTGTTTAGCAGTAACCATTGGAATATATGTAACAAATTCCTAGAAATAGCTGTATTAAATATACCCTGTATACAAGCATTGGGCCCAATCTTTGACGTTGGCATGTGACCTTGACATGTAACCATTTTTTCCTCAAAATTAACTCACTTTATCCTTGCCTGACCCTCAATCATTCCACCAAGTTTGATCCACATTAGATGAAAGCTCATAGTTATTTCGTCCACACACAAATGCTTAGACGGACACACAGGACTGAATGCGATCCTGCCACATGTTGCTGCTGCACGCGCAGAGCACGTGCCGTCTCCTCTGTCATACACTCGACTGGACCTAAGGTAACATGTTGCAGGTTTCTTTCCAGTCCATTTGACTCGGCAGGTTGAGAGCGTATACACTGTGGTCTGTCGCTGGCAGGAATGCCAGCCGGGCCGCTGTGTCTGTGTGGGTGCAGCGGTGGCTGAGCTGTGTCCAAACACAGGCAGGGCCTCTACTGCCTCACACACCTGGCTTTCATCAGGCAGGACGAGAGCTCCTCACTCCGCTGAAGCTCACCCTGATGGTGAGTAGGTAAGCAAACCTGCCGAGGGGAAGGAAAGTCGGTTAGATGACAAGTTATTAATTTATACTTTATGAGTCACTGTGGCGGAAATACGTCCTGTGCTGCATTCAGGAGCGCCGAGCAGAGCTCAGAAAACAGCTCAAGTGTGGATCCCAGTGTTTTGACTTGGCCCAGAGTATTTCTAACACGTTCTATAGGTTAGTAAGTGCTGATTTAATTTAAACATGAACATTTGAGTTTGTGTACTCACACTGCACAAGTAGCAGATCAAAGGGCGTGACACTGATCCCACGCCTCAGCCCCGCTACGTTTGATTCTGTTGTTCCGAAAGGAAGCAAAGGAGGAGCTGGATGAAAGCTGTTGGAGTGTGAAAAGGACACCGAGGGGGTGTCATGCCTCCCTTGAGACAATCGGCCCACTTTTGTCCCCTCCTATGGTCCATAATGCATCACTGCTGGAAAGCATGGCTCCCTCTGGTGCAAGCTGTGTGAAGTCTTGCTCAGCAGCTGAGGAAAAACAAATAGCTGGCTTCAGCAGCGCTGCACAGGGCCTTAGTGTGTCTGGGCCGCGAGGTCTTACACTTCAGGGAATTAAGTCGCGCTGTGTCTCTATGATCAGCTCCTCTCATTCCTGGAGTCAGACAAGCCATAGCTCATGGTAAATATAAGCCGAGGGCACTCTTCCTAATTCAACATATATGAGGGGATTTAGTAGAAAATACTGTGAAGCTGCCAAAACTACACACACACACACACACACACACACACACACACACACACACACACACACACACACACACACACAGAGCTTAGTTTGTGTTTCAGCATTTCAACCTCACACAGTTCTGAAGGGAAACAAGATCAGTTCTTCCAAAGCTGCTTATCAGAAGATCTCAAAGCCAACATCACTTTATACTGATACCTGTTTTTTTAATTTTCCTTTGAAGTGTGGTCTTTTAAAACTCTGGAAAAATGTCCTCGTCAAACACATGGTTTAGACTTTTTTTCTTTTTTGCCATGATGTGCCATCCGCTGTCTATCAACCACAATTCAAGCAATTGTTCTAGCTCCTACTTACAGTCTGATATGGATCAAGCATGCACATAGTGTTCCCTAGGCCATTCTGCATCAAAGCGGTGCTCGAGGTCATGTTCAAGCTCAAACATGAGATCCTAAGTCCACTTCATGAATTTCACAAAAATCATCATTATTATTGTCTGATGTGGCACAACAAACACAACTTCACTGCTAAATTATCATATCGCCGTGTTAATTTGGCTTTCAGCATTTAAGGGCCTCATCAGTTTCAGTTTTGGCTGCAGTCATCGAGGTCGTAGCATGAATATGAAATGTAATAATACTGTGTGGTGCCAGAGCAAGTTTTTCCCCGCTAATGTGAACATACCTTTAATATAAATGTGTGCATGTCCTCTACAAACATGTAATATTTTGTTTTGGCTGGGACGGTAAAAGCTAAGACCTGGGGTGTCTATTAGCCAGCAAACCAGCCAGGTAAAATATGATGGCAAAGTGGCCAGCGCCAACCTCTGCAGCTGCCAACAGCATCATCACCAACACCACCCCTTTGGCACGTTGCTGGCATGTGTGGTATCCAGGAGCTGTGGTTTTCCAATGGGAATGTGATGGGACTCTGCCACCACCAGTGGAGGAATGTGTGTACACTCACATACACCTGGTGTGGTCTGCAGGGCTCCTGTTACAGACAGCAGGGCAAATCTGTGCCACAAAGTCCAGTCATAATGGATAATGGTCTGGCACAGAGAAAAAATAAAATCTCTTGTAAATATGTTAAGTTGTGACTCCTTTAAAGTGGTGATATTGTCGAAAATATATGGTAGTTAAAAGTATGGAATAGACCGCCTGCCCTGCATGTTTTCCAGCTCTGTCTGCTCCTCCCACTGCTAATTAAGTCAGGTGTGCTCAGAAAATCAAGATCCAAGGAACACCAGACTTGACTAATAACATGTGTTTGCAGGAGGTTTGTTGACCCCTGGTGTAAACAGAGCAGTGACGTCCAAAAATGAACAATAAAATCAAGTGGGTGTATCTCACAGAGCCAAATATGGACTTCTGTGGCATATAGGTGATTCTTAGACTACGGGCACTTATTATGTCCTTTGATCATATTGTATGAAACACAGAAAAAAGGGGAAATTTCACACTTTTATAGTTATCTTTACAATGAAAGTGTTTTAAGAAATTTGTTCTAGTAGTCTATGATGACTTTCACCTTTTTTCAGCATCATTATATGCAAATATTGCCGTTTTGTGCTTGTCCCACACCCAGATTTTGATCTTCAATGATAAAAATGAATGGTAAAGAAACGTTTTTTCTAATGTTTTAAAATATCTCTGAATAAAATATCAGTAAAATAATCAAAACATAATTGGGGTATTCAATGTCATACAACTGTTGTGATTTTTTTAAACAAAATGTAGTTGTCCCACACTATTGCCGTAATTTCCACCACAACACTGTAATGTCCCTTTAAACAGTTTGTATGAAAGATTGTTTGGATAGTTTCTATGGAGATAAACAGTGACATCAGAGCACATGTATATAGCGCCAAATCACAACAAACAGTTGCCCCAAGGCACTTTATATTGTAAAGCAATGGTGTGGTGGAAATTACATTTACAAGGCCAATAGTGCCCGTAGTTAAAGAATCACCCATATGTGCAGAAGCAAAAAACAAGCTATTTAATGCTGCGTTTACACATAATGACGATAAGTCACAAATGCCATGAAGTATACATTCTTGGCTGCGGATGTGATGATTCGGGGCAGAGGCGTCAGGTGTCCTCAGGAACTGCTGCAGCCTGTTACCACGTGTTACGATTAATGGCACATGTTGCTGGTGAATTATCGGGAACCATTACACACAGTCAAGAATAAGTTTCCGCGTTGTTGCGCGCTATCACGCATAACAGCGCATCGTTAAGTTCTGTCACGTTGTGAATGAGGCGAATTGTCTCCACACACACACTCATATTCATCCAACCGTCAGTTGCTGAACAGTTCAGATCACTCCAGTTTGCTCTTCAAAATACACAGCAGAAGAACTTAGTGTGAAAATAATGTGTGGTGCGTGACATTCATGGAAGATTTTTTTGACAGCCAAAAACATGCTCCACAAATATCACGCACCAACACACGCTATTAAGAAACCTATTCAGATGTGTTAAGTCACATTAAGAATGTCAGGAATGTGCCAGACATTCATGGAAGATTTTTTTGACAGCCAAAAACATGCTCCACAAATATCACGCACCAACACACGCTATTAAGAAACCTATTCAGATGTGTTAAGTCACGTTAAGAATGTCAGGAATGTGCCAAGAATGACGCCAATATGACATTCGTAATGCATCTTGCCTATGTGTAAACGCACCATAAGGGCAAAACTTTGGCTCGAACAGGGGAGTTTGCACATGCACTTACAGACTTGTGGCCATTTGAGGATGTTTAATGTCAGACCTGAACCACGTTTCACTGTTAAATTATGTTATAATATATATGTTGTAATTTCTCTTGTTGTGATACAAAAAAAAAGTCACAAAAATGACAGTGTCCCCTCAAAATCAACACTGAGAGATGATGGGTTTTTTGTCAAAGTAAATCAGGAAAAGAGGTTCAGAGAAGTGCAAGGGTAAGACCACCACTTCCTAGATTTCATGGTCATTCTCTTAATCACTCATTCATACTTTTTAATCTGGCATGTTCTCACATTTAGACAACGGAAACACATGTTCCTTTTTGTTCCTTTCTTCCTGTTTTCATTGCACATTTTGATGTCTTCCTTTCTTTTCTTGCGTGACTGACTTCCATGTGCAAAGGTTTTCAGCACATACATTTAAATGTAGCATTTGTTGTTTTTTTCTTTCAATCAGTGGTGTTCCCAAAGCATGTCTAACAATTTTTAAAAAAAGTATGCTTTTTTTTTCCCGTTTCAACCCAGAAAATAATTAGCAAATGCAAACCACACTTTCAATCCAAAAGTTAAAAAAGCAGGTTTCTAAGTAGGTCTAATGTCCAGTGCATGTCTATGTAAAGACAGTTGACATGAGCTGACATCAGACGCACGCACGTCTGCAAGCAAATCGGTGTCAAGTACGGGGAGATACAGCCTGCACAGATGTCAGTTTGTAAGGACGTCATGAAAAGATCTTGAGACCAAGCAGACCAAATGTATGTACATGGACATGGTTCACACCTTGGTCCAGACTTCCATCTATAAAACGGTTTTAGAACACAACTGCTGTGAAACAGCCATAAAGTAATGATTTACTTCTCTAATTTAGTAGATGTCTGTGTGGAAATGGTCTGTCTCAATAGCTGAGTTTCCATGTCAGATTTGCATGCACGTTAAGGAGTATTTTCATCTTTTATATCATTTAAGAAGCTCTCTCTTTTACTCCATCCATATGTACCACTTCATGTATTTTAGAATGTCATGTGACATTTTCTGTATGTCATATGACCAGTAATATCAGAAAAAGTGTTTCCATTGCCTTTTTATTTATTTATTTTGGAAATAAGGCTTTTTCGAATCACCTAGAAAAAAAGCATCTCACATGATCATAAAAACTTTTTGCAGTATTTGAGATGTTTCAAACACACACATTTTTGATTTGTTACGTCTGTTTGCACAATTTGGAGGGTGATAGAAACCAGTCTAGTGACAACCATGCCTGCTTATAATCCATCATCATTGAGCATTCACTAACCATCCAGCAGGTGGCAGACCCTGCAACAATGACAATAAAGACGAGTGTATGGGATATTGCGTAAGCAAAACAAAGTTGCTTTTTTAATTCATCTGGTGCATCAACATTCATCAAATTTGAATGAATTTGTCCTCAGTATATGCCCTTTAATTTCATGGAGTTTACAAGTTGATGGCATTTATTGTGACTAGTTTTAAAAGTTGTAGACTCTTTGAATGTGCCTGAAACTTTTGCACAATATTGTTGTCAAGCCCTTTGAGCTTCTGATATAGATGGAAAAGCACTATATAAATGCAGTCCAATTTGTTGCAAGAAGGCTAAAAGTGATGGTGATGGGCTACGTAACTGTTATTGTGGTGCTAACATGCACTCAGCAATGGTGCAGTCAGGAGGAAAGGTGACCTCTGTTAACAGCCTACAGCGTTTCAGCTCATAGGTTAAACAAAAAGAAAGTTCACATTTTGTAGTTTAGCACATGGAAATTCAAGTGGTGTGGTGACTCTTTATTTCCAGTGTCAGCTTTTGGACATTCAGTTTTAGGATTCTCTGAAATGCAGTGTGTGTGTGTGCGCGTAGTTCAGCTGTCTGACCGCTAAGCCCTCACAGAGAAGCTAACACTGTCTTGTGTGGTGCAGTCAGCAGTTAAAGCGCATTCCATGGCTTCACACATTTCTTCCTTTTGGGTCTGTCTGTCTGCTTAACTTCTCTCCACCACCACTGTCCCCTAGGCCGCCCAGGCGTAATATGCATGCTACGATTTGAAAAGTCTTTGTTGCTGGATGGACTGGACGGCTCATGCTGTGCCGGAGGACAACTATAACTACAAGGAAACAGCGATGGCGCTCATTTCATTTCAGGATTGCGGATGCAAAATAAGACGTTTCAGCATCGCATGGAACTTACCTCCTTTGGTATCCAGATGCCTCCAGCATCTCTGCAAACAATGTTGGTGTTTCCAGTATTCACACACTGAAATCATTAAAGTTTGTCAGGCAAAGCCGATGGGGCTTGGCGTTGGATCCAAACTGCCCGCTAAGGAACGGCAGAGATGGGAGGAAGAATGTCTTTTAAGAAGTAAAGGCTTACATTCTTGTGGTAAGACACAGGCAGTTCCTTTACATGTTCAGTGCTTTCTTAATTCGCTCAGAGCAATTGAGATTTTATGAGCGGTGGTGCACATGTTGGTGGGAAGACTGGTGTTGGAGAATGTGCACACGCCCATTCTAGAGGCTGGGCTCTGGAGGAGATTAAGAGGACAAATGCTGGTTGGGTTTCCTGCACGTCAAACCTGCTGTGGGGGGGGGGAGCTATTCTCCCAGGGGGACGTGTCCCAGCTTAGTGCAGCATCCTCAACCTCACGTCAGACCTAATAAATTTTGATTTGAAAAGACTTCACTTGAAAGCTGGAGAATTTAGTTTTAAAGTGATGTCAAGCAAAGAAATAACAGACTTGAGACAATCCACTCATATTGTTATTCACCATCACAATCCAGATGCATAATTCCACTCTAGCCAAAATTCCCCAAAATAAAAATACTTACAATATACATTTTTGTAAATTTATGAAATTAAATTCTTGAAGTGTATTAAATTACCAAATAAGAATAGTATTTTAGTAGATTTCTTTAGTCATATTATTTGTGAAGTACGAGTATAGTGTGTGTTTGTGTGTGTATATATATATATATATATATATATATATATATATATATATATTAGGGGTGGGCAAACATAAAAAATCTTAATTGCATTAACTCAATGACTTTCTGTGATTAATCATGATTAATCGCATGGTATATGTGAAACCCAAAAATGAATTCAAAAGCCGCATAAAAGCACAGTTTTATTTGAAAATGTAAATGAACATTGCATAAATCTGAAAATGTAAATTTCAACTGAAACACACTAATGAAATCAAATATAAAACCACTGGCAGGTCATTTGTTATCCTGTTTCATATCAAAATAACAATATTCATGTCCATGACTAAATGTACTAAAACAAATACGTCACAATTGTACACATACCACAATTTGATATGTGTACAATTGTGATGTATTTGTTTTAGTATATTTAGATTTTGTTGTGATTTGGCACTTTATAAACCGATTAAATTGAATTGAAATTGAACATTTTATTGAGTCTTAAAGTAAATAAATATGAATTTGGTCACTGGATCCTTAAACTTTGTACATAATGAACTCTACATGGTGAATCCTTGATCTCTGGACATAAATAGGAATAAACAAAATCTGTAGTTTTTGTCAAAAGCATTTCCTTTCAGACATTGGCATGAATGTGTTTCCATATATCTGAGCTGAGCTTACAGCTGCTGTGCTTCACTTCAGGATGTAATTTGAAAAGAAAATACAGGACGTTTCATTTTGGGAGGAAAAAAAAACGTTTTAGTCGATTGTAGATTCTTGTCTGTATTACATTTGGAAAGAGGTGTCATTTTATTTAAAGCGGCGATTCATTTTGAAGTTATTAATTCCGACCGGACTCTGTCTCAGCTGTGCAGCGTTTCGAGCTGTGTGAACGGAACGGAGGACGATTCTCGTTTCTTGACAGCAACAAGACAAGAGTCCCAGTTAGGGACTTTAATCCACACAAAAGTGACTGACGATATTTTAATGGCTTTGCGAGGGGTTAAGAAGTGGCTTGCCGTTTCTGAAGAGCAGTGAATCAAAGAACCAACGAGCTACTGGATCGAAGCATTGCTTCAATGGTTCATGGTTTCAAAGTGGAGCCGCGCTGCAGAAATAGTTTATTACAGACCAAACCCTGAATATCCGACTTTATTTGTACGTCCGTATGACTCTGAAACTCGGAAAAATCCGTATAATTTACGGACTATAGGTTGACATGAAAACCACCGAAAAGCTGTGTTCACCGCGGGGACACGTTCGGCTATTCGAGATTATTCAAGATTTTTTTTTTTACCGATGACGAACGATGCGTAAAAAAAAATTTGACTGATCCAAACCGGTCTGGATCCGGGCCTGATCCTGTAGAACTTTGTACCGAAAATGTCCATTCAAAAGTTCGGCGTCTTTCTGCATTTTGTTTTGTTGTGCATTGCATAGCCTGTACTTTTCTCGATCCTCGTGTCGTTTTCTGTGTGAACTCAGCTATCAGCAGGAAGCAGCAGCATAAGCTCGCCCCTGACTGACACTTTCAAAATAAAAGGCAACGAGCAACAGTCATAAGGCTTAAAAAAAAAAAAAAAACCGCAGCGTTAACGGGAGGAACAAAATTGTCGGCGATAATGACCTCAATAATTAATGCAACGTTAGTGCGTTAACGTTGCCCAGCCCTAATATATATATATATATATATATATATATATATATATATATATATATATATATATATATATTTTACAACATACTTTAAAATATACTAGAAACCAATACATTTTTCTGTAATCTGTTGAATCATTAGTCTTTCCTTAGAGCAGCTATTGGGAAAATACTATGAAACATATTCCAAGTTCCTTCTAAATTATATAATATATATACACTGTATATAGTGGGGATGTGAATCTCATCACTGACAACGGTTCGATACGCATCTCTATACACTACCAGCGATACGATACATCTTGAGACACATGAAGATACCGTCAATAAGATGCAATACAATTTACCCCTGTTCCCAATTCAATGTGATTTGATGTGTACATTGTATTTCATGGTGATTCAATTCCTCACAATGCGATATGATGTGATTCAACATGATGTCAAGAAATTATACCAAAAATTTAAATAGGAAATAAGAAACTGCAATTCACTATGGTACTATTCTTCTTCTTCTGAGTCTAATAGAAGCAGAGGATTTGTTTTACTCCTTATAAGCAGCAAATTTACCAAATCCAGCATTAAGGAACAACAATCAGTTCCCTCATATGTGGAACCTGTTCGATCACACTGTCAAAACTGAAACAGCACACTAAACAGTAAAATGTCACTCTCAATGAGTGACTTAAAGTGAGTCACTCACTGACACAGTACCGCCTTGGCAAAAGTAATTTGAGATACTTTCTTACCAGTCTTGCCGAGTGGCACAGCGGCAGCCACGGGATTCTTTCCAAACGACCTGTGTCTTGTCAAGTTTCCCATCTTTAAAAAATTAAAAAATCCAAAATATCTCCAAACAGCTGATTTAAATGTCTTAGGTGCGTCAAAAACGTCTTCCAACTGCTTGCTGCTGTTTGTTGCGGTAGAAATGTGCTTCCAGGATTCCGTCAGTGGTTGAAGCAGCGATGGTGCATTCATTGTGCCTCGGAAAAAGCTTGATGCAACCACGCAGCAACCGATGCATCGCGATTTCAGATGACAATTGAATAGATGCACACTGAATGAATCGATACACTCGCATCATAGCGATGTAGTCCCTCCAGCGTGTCCTGGGTCTTCCCCGGGGCCTCCTCCCAATGGGACGTGCCTGGAACACCTCTCCAGCGAGGCGTCCATGGGGCATCCGGAAAAGATGCCCGAGCCACCTCAGCTGACTCCTTTCAACGTGGAGGAGCAGCGGCTCGACTCCGAGCTCCTCCCGAGTGACCGAGCTCCTCATCCTATCTCTAAGGGAGCGCCCAGCCACCCTGCAGAGGAAACTCATCTCGGCCGCTTGTATTCGCGATCTCATTCTTTCGGTCATGAGCCAAATCTCATGACCATAGGTGAGGATCGGAACGTAGATTGATCGGTAAATCGAGAGCTTTGCCCCCTACTCAGCTCTCTCTTCACCACTACGATCCGAGACAGCAACCGCATCACTGCAGATGCTGCACCGATCCATCTGTCAATCTCACGCTCCATCCGTCCCTCACTCGTGAACAAGACCCCGAGATACTTAAACTCCTCCACTTGAGGCAAGGACACTCCACCGACCTGAAGAGGGCAAAGCACCTTTTTCCGGTCGAGAACCATGGCCTCGGATTTGGAGGTGCTGATTTTCTTCCCGGACGCTTCACACTCGGCTGCAAACCGCCCCAGTGCACGCTGAAGGTCCTGATTTGACGAAGCCAACAGAACCACATCGTCCGCAAGCAGCAGAGACGAGATTCTGTGGTTCTGTTTCCTTATTTTAGTAAAGTAATAGTTTTTATATAATGTGTTGTATAATTGGCTTGGCTTTAGTTGTGATGTCAAGATGCTGACATCTCACCTAATATTAGCATGAGCTGAGTGCCTCCATTGTGAACAACGTGATTTATAATGTGCTTAAAAAGCCATAATTGTGGTAACTGAGGATCTGAGCGAGGGGCATGGCTTAAAACAGTCATTTGTGATGGATTTAATCAGTCGTGTGCCTTGAAATATCTCTAGTATCACAAAACACGCTGCTAATGGCCTTTGAATTGCTTGCTTTTCAAAGTTGAGATGATTGCCAGGAATGGTCTTTGAGATGACATGGTACGTGTTTGACCCTAGTGCTGGCTGACCTTTGGCATTACGACCTTATGTCACTCAGCTGTGCAGAGCTCCTGATGTGAATGAGCTCTCAGTTCTCATTTTGTGGAGGTGCAGCAGCACCAGGAGCTATAACACAGGCTTAAACTGTGGCCCATCAGGTTTAAATTAGCTGTAAATTTCTGAAGAATGTTTCCCTGCTCCACCAGCGGTCTACTTTCACCCGAGCCTCCAGCCATGCAGCGCTCTCAGACATGTTTCCCACGGACGCCTGGTGCATGGAGTAGGGCGGTAAGCATGTGTGTGCATGTATAAAAGCAGACTGTAAGCAACTTAACCTACAGTTGTTACAACATTCCACCACTAGAGAGCAGTATTGACTTTTTCTTTGCATTATATTGCATGTGATTTGGAGCGCTGCAGCTCTCTGCTCCTCTTAATGATTGTCTTAACTGTTGTCCTCACCAGACAACAGTTTAACTATTTTCTGAAGCTGCTGCTAACAGCCTACTTAGCACCGCTGTGGAAGCCCCTCGTCTCCGCCTTCCCCAATAGTTGCGCTCTGTTCTGTGCTGTCCCCTTGGTCAACCCTCCATCAGGGAAGGATATGAGGGCTCAGAGGCGCTTAGGGGCTCCTCTCCCAGGAGGACTCTCAGATTGCCTTTGATGGTGAGAGGCGCACTGATTAGGTCTCACGTGGATCCCCTGTAGGCAGGCAGGCACACAAACTGGCTCTCGTTAAAAAAGCACCACCTTTGTGTTCCCACAGGAGGTGGATGTAATTAACATAGCTTTGGAACTACCTGTGTTTTCAGCTGCTGTTGGCAAGGCGACTTCTGTTTTGGTTTTGTGTGTGTTTGAGAACAGCGGCGTTGGAATAGGTGGGTGGCTGGACGTGGGGAGGCAGTGCCGTGCTTGCACGTATGTGCATGCACTAGTACTACAGAGGTGGTGGTTCAGCGCACAACCCCGGTGGGCTGATGTCATGCTTGGGTCTGGTCCGTGTCGGTGCTCAGCTTTGGCAGGAGTTGCTAAGTCCGTGGTCATTTAAAACCACTGACCTCTGCTTTGCAGGGGCCCCTCTGCTGCTGTAACAGGGACCCCTGTTCCTCAGAAACTGACTGCACGTTTCAGGAGTTTCTTATTACTTATGGTGCTAGTTGTGGAAGGCAGTTTCCTCTTTGAGGAACCTTGGCACTGTCAGGTTGGGCAAAACTGCACGATGAAAGGAAATCTGGACAAGCTTTTTGCTGTGTTAAGACCTGTACTTCTTCTCAGGTTACGTTTTCAGTCTACTCTGACATGCTTGCAAAGATTCTGCATAAGTCAGAGTAGCAGTTTTACTACATTGGATTTAGTAATGTTTCTGTTAAACCTTCATGTTTGCATAGGTATGCAGGTATTTCATCGCAAAAAAGATTTACGACCGCTGATATATAACACATGGATGCAGCTACTATTGCACAGCAGGGGGCATCATTTTGTAAGATTGCTTACAGATCTCTATGCTCATTATTGGCTGTTTTTAAATCCAATATGAAAACATGTTTGCTCTGACATTTCCTTCCACTCAATTAGGGAGTTTATTTATTTTATTATATGTATTTTAATTTGTATTATATATAATCCCTGCATATCAGCTGTGAAGCAGAGTATTGTAATCGTGTGTATGTGTGTTTGTGCACATGTCTGACTTTGTACATAATAAATGAGCAGTTTCACTAAACTTGGTAGGAATATAACTTGGATGAACGTCTCAAAATGATTCACTTTTGGAACAGATCAGTCAAGCACTCAGCTAATCATTTGTCATTACATGGTACAAGCGAAGTCATGATGGCATCAATAAAACATTAAGGAATGTCCTTACCATGCTCCAAAAAATAACTTTAAAAAAACACTTTGTGGACGTCTCCAACCAACAGATTAGGACATGGCTGAACTTTGGACATGTTCATAAAAAAACATAGTGAGGACATGATCAAATCGGGACACAGTAAGAACTTAATGAGGATATAGTAATGATGGCATTGATGCAGTAACAATGTAACTAAAACCTAGCAGCGACTCCACTGACCAAGTACATGCGCGGCATGGACGAGAAAGATTTGTCACTAGGTTCTTCCTATGTTAATGGAGTTCTCACTTTAACCTCTACCTGCTTGTGTCAAGACCATGGTATGTCCATACCGCAGTGTAGAAGACAGCATTGCTTTGTGAATGTTCTTTCTGATCTTACTACATCCATGACACATTTGCAGCAGCATCTGTGTCACAAACTTCTTTCTGCAACTTCCTCAAACCTTTGTCTTTTCCACCTTGGACTCCCCTGAGGTCTTCATTGGTATAGTTGTAGACTGTAGTTAATTGTTGAAAGCAGAAGTAGACACAAGAAAACTTGCAGAATGAATGAAGATGCGCAGCACATGGCACATTTTTTATAAAGACCAGTGCAGTGAGAATGTAAGATGAGATTCTTGATTTATACCTTCTTTCCCAAGCGATCAGTGTGTTGAAAAACATGTTCAACTCCATAATGGACAAACCACTGCACAACTACAATGGCTATGCGTAGTGCATCCGGAAAGTATTCACAGCACTTCACTTTTTTCCACATTTTGTTAGGTTACAGTCTTATTCCAAAATGGATGAAATTCATTTTTTCCTCAAAATTCTAGACACAGTACCCTATAATTTACAATGTGAAAAATGGTTTTGTTTTGTTTGTTTTTGTAGATTTTTACAGATTTAGTAAAAATAAAAGCACTAAGAAATTACGCGTACATAAGTATTCACAGCCTTTGCCGTGAAGCTCAAAATTGAGCTCAGGTGCATCCTGTTTTCACTGATCATCCTTGAGATGTTTCTACATCTTAAATGGAGTCCACCTGGGGTAAATTCAGTTGATTGGAAAGACACACACCTGTCTACATATAAGGTCCCACAGTTGACAATGTATGTCATTAATTGACATAATTTAACAGATTACATTTCTATGACTTTGTCACATGCCACCGACTTATTTCATAATCTTAACCATTATGTAGAAGATTACATCCCTAACAGATTAGAATGTTTGAAGTTTAAAATGTAAACATTATTAACATTATTCATACATATATTTATTGGCTTTGTCACAGCCCACTGACTTATTTCATAGTTTCATACTTACAAAATACATCTAGTTTAATACGTTTTTAAAATAATTTAAGCAACCTTGATTCTTTGATTTCTTTGTTGAGGTTGTTCCATAATTTTACACCATTCACTGCAATACTCCGTTCCTTTATCTTGGTTCTGAATCTTGGTTTTTTAAAGACTTCTATGCCTTTCAAATTATAACTACTTACTCTTTTTTCAAACATATTTTGAATGTTTAATGGTAAGGTATTGTTATTCGCTTGGTACATTGTTTGTAATAATTTCAAATCAACTAAATCATGAAATTTAAGTACCCTATACTTAATAAACAATGGACTAGATGGATCTCTAAAACGACTGTTGCTAATCACTTTTAAAGCTCTTTTCTGCAAAATAAAGGTTGTGTATAAGTTGTACATGTTGAGCCCCAGATTTCTACACAATAAGTTAAATGAATTATACAATGTTAATAATCCATAACTATTTAATGAATATTTTACTTTATGCAAAACAGCAATGGCTTTCGCTATTTTTCCTTTTATGTAATTTCTGTGTGACTTCCATGTAAAATCTTCATCAATCATGACTCCTAAAAAATTAGTTTCTTTTACCCTTTGAATGTCCATTCCATCTATTTTTAATGACACATCTTTTTTTTTACTCTGTCATTAAACAATATGAAATTTGTTTTATTAAGATTTAGTGACAATCTGTTTATATCAAACCAATATTTAACTTTTTTCAACTCTGTATTTATCACTTGTGCTACTTTCTGTATATCTGATCCAGAGTAAAATAATGTTGTATCATCAGCAAATAAAATGCTACCAAGTACATTAGATACATTCACAAAATCATTGATATACAAAATAAACAGTTTGGGTCCAAGTACCAACCCTTGTGGTACTCCATGTATGTCAGAGCACAAACCAAGCATGAAGTATAAAATAGCATCCATATAACTGTGTGTGTGTATAATATTAATATATATATATATATATATATATATATATATATATATATATATATATATATATATATATATATATATATATATATATATATATATATATATGTGTGTAATATATTGTTTATTGTTGTCTGTGGTCAATGTCTATTTATGTTTTAATTATTTGGGGGGGGGGGGGGGTTGTGTCTACTTGTGTTTACTTGTGTCTGCTTTGTTTTTTGCTGGTGTCTACTTATTTCTGTTGTGTAAAGTGAGCAAAGAGACACCAAAGCCAAATTCTTTCTATGTGCATTCATACTTGGCCAAATAAATCTGATTCTGATTAAACGTGATATGGATGAGATCTAAAGCATGAATGGAAATTGTTTTTATACCAAAGTACTAGAGATGCTCTTCACCTACAGTACTAGTCAAACATTTGTATACACTTTCCCATTCAAAGTGTGTCCAAACCTTTGACCCGTACTTTATGCTGAAGTTGAAATAATGGCAAAACAGAATGGAATATTTAAATTATCTGCATCTGCAAATCATCACCTATTAGGTGTCAAAGAATGCTGGATGTGTGTGCCCACAGCTGTGCAGACACTTTGCCACAACAGGGATGCATATTTTAATTTTAAAACATTGCAATTAGTGCACTCACCTGTGGAACATATTAGCAACTTCAAAATAAACAAAAAATGACAAGAAAATATTAAATTAGATTAGATTAGATTTAAATTTATTGATCCCTTGGGAAGACTCCCTCAAGGAAATTGAAGTTCCAGCAGCATTGTATAGCAGCACACAGGGTAAGAAGCACACAGAGTATCAAAAATAAAAAAGAAACAGTTTGCAAATATAAATACACACTATAAATACATGCATACTGATCAGTACTGGTTTACTGGCTACTACTGTTCCTCTCATTCCTGACCTCTGTCTTCCTGTTACTCCTCCTCCCACCGAGTCAGGAGTTGTACAGTCTGTTTTCTTTTGTGCTGAGTTCTGTACGAATACGTTTCATGGATTTAATATGTAGATTTCAACAACTGCCTGCCTGCCAAACTGACTGACTTACTTTGAAAATAAGACGTGTAGCAAATTAGAATGGATGTGTTTTTAAAAGCTTGTTTCTTGCCATGTTCCAGGATGTTCTCAAAGAGTGCCAGGAGCAGATCGAGCGAGTGCTGGAGAGCAGCCTGCGTGAAGGGCGGCAGCAGCAGCAACAGCAGCAGAAGATGCAGCGAGGGCCCTGCGGCAAAGGCCTGGACGAGCTGGATCAGTCATCCACTCCGACAGATGTCCGCGATGTCAACTTGTGAACCACCAGAGGGCGGCATTGCACAGGATTTACAAAAAAGAAAAAAAACAGAAAAAGCAACATGGAAACAAAACCTAAATTTTCTTAAAAGCAGGAAAAAAATCAGCTAAACAACAAAATACATGAAAAACAAACAAGCCCCTGAGAAAGAGAACAATGCTTTGCTAATTTTGTGTTGTTTTCTTTTTTCCAAGTCATAAACAGCTACCCGTGCACCGTGAAATCAAAGGTATTTTAGACACACAAAATAGATGTTCTAGTCTAAAAAACATATACAAGATGAAGCTTTGTGATGCCTTGGATATACAGAAGGGAATCCAATCATATTTGCATTCTGCCATTGATTGTATAGTATAATTTCTTTTTTTAAGTTATATTTTCACCATTGCTCAATAACGAGGCTGTTAAGGTAGAATGCAGTCAGAGTATGTGGGACGAAAGTGGAGCTCAAGTTTTCTTCTCAGTTGTGTTTTCTATGAGTATTATCACGATGACGTGCGCGGCCGTTCAAAGAGAGGATACATGTTTGAGCTCCTCCAAGCATTAGCAGGTCGTCCTCGACATACAGAGGAAGTGTTGAAAACATTTTGCGATTAACTGTTGAGTCCCACTTCCATTGAAGAGACAGATTATTAGTGGTAATTTCTATTATTAATATTATTATTGAAAGTGAGTAGTAGAGATCAATAAGCTCCTTTTGTCAGGCTGCTTGTGTATAGTAGGTTCCATGTGTGCGTATGTGTGTGTGTGCAAGTGCGTTCTGAGGCAAAAGTTTGCGTCGAGCCGCAAAATCACGATTCTGAGTGAGAGACTACGGAGCGACCCAGAGGTCACGCGCACGTGAGTGTAACAGGGCATCTATGCTATATCACTGCCTTCATGCGTTCAGAGTGCGTCGCGGTGCAACGACAAACTTGTGCGCGAGGCCATGGAGAGGTTGTGGGTTCAGGGTGTTTCACCTTAGACTCGGAGGTCATTGGAGGTGTTTTTTATTACCGCTATTCTGTTCATGAACCATTAGCAGATACTTCATTTAGATGTGTTTGTAAAAATACGGTGTTTCTTTAGTTGGGACTGTTGTTGTTGTTGTTGTTGTTGATGATGATGATGATCTCTCGCATGTGTGGCACATGTAGAGGTCGAAAGGAGAATGTCTTGAAGAAAATAAGGCAATGTTTTGGTCTAAAGCGTGGCAGACTTTAGGCTCTTCTGTACTAACGGGCAGGGAACAGATTGCTGCGGAGAGCAAGAGCGTGCGCGGCACTGGATGCTAGGAAAGAGGATTCGAGTTGTGCAGGAGCATGCTGCTGTGTAGGAGATGAGGATACAGCCCGTGGCTGGAAAATGATGAACAAAAGCCTCCCAAGGCCGTCTGTCATAATACGTATTTTAACGTTCAACAGTAATTTTTAATTTTTGTTTTTGTTTCTTGTAAACAAAAGGTTCTTGCGTTTCCACGGAAGTGGAACTGAATGGAACTTGGACTGTATGCTGCCAGATCATCGCATGTCGATGAACAGTTCCAGGTGGGGGTTGGGTTTTTGGGGGGTGGGGGGGTAGGTTAGAGGAGTAAATACTGTCAATGCATCTGGAGTCCCTCATAGGGTTGTTTTAGCTCCTCTATATGATTTCAATGGTAAAGCACTTTGAGAACAAGCTCCCCAGGAGACGATTAAAATGTGTCAGGTGGTGAACCGAGGTGAATGGATGTTTTCTTTTTCCTTGTTAGCCTTTTCTTTGGTTTACATTGTAGGGCTGGTTTCCCAATCATCACACGTACCCCTGAGTCAAATTACTCACAGCTTAACGGTGAGAGAGGACATTCCACAAAAAAATAAAATGATGATCATGAAACAAACATTCCACTCAAACACAGTGCAAATTAATGATGAGTTTGCTTGTTTCAGATAAAGAGGAGTGGGTGGGGGGGACCCCACATGTCGACATGAATCCCTAAACACAGAGTTCACCACCCATGGATTCTGCTTTTATTTTCCTTACATTGTCAAGAATGAAATATTTGTTTTACTTGAATTTTTTGTGTGTATTTATCTGCATCACAGCCACAGGGAGGCAGCAGTGAGCTCAACAGTGGTCGTAACATCTGATATTTGCACGTTATTCATATAAATTTTTGAGGCAGAACCACCTTCCAGCTCATGATGTAGTTGGGGTTGGGGGGGGGTGCCTTAAATTCATGTAATGCTATCGATGCTTATTGTTTGTCGGTCACATCTGTCCCCCTTTGAGCTTTGCTGCTTCAAGTCATTGGCAACGGGGTTCATAGAACAGGTGAAGTCACAAGAACACGGATTTTGTTTTTTGTTCTTTGTTTTTTTTTATCTTCCATGAGACTCTGATTCGACATGGCAGACTGTTTTTGACTTTGGCTTGGCGAACTATACTGTTTGTCAGACTGGAGAAACCTGCGAGGATCTGATTTTTTTATTACTTTTTTGGACAAGCTTTGCTGAGCAACCTGATGCCATTTAATGACTTTCGTCAAAACACCCCCTGCTGCATATTCCGGCATGATTACCCCTGAACTTTGCCTCTGTTCACCTGATGGAAGCTCTTCCCCAAACGTTGCGGTTCTTAATTGTTTTTTCCTGCAGTTGATTGTTGCATGTGTGGTTTGCCGGAACCACCTTTCCATTTGTGTTTGGTGCATTTTATGGGGTGACCAGACCCACAAAAGGGGTTTTCTAAGATTTAGAGATACTGTATTCCAAAGTGAAGAGAGGACAGACGAGGAGGTGTGAAGACATCAAGAAAACGTGTCAATATTTTTTATTGAGTTATTGTTGTCTTTTTGCGCTGCTAAAAGCTATGAATTTGTTTCATTTCTTATATACAAAAAAAAATTAACATTACCTAGTTGTGATGTGTCACTTGAGTGTGCTGCTATTTTATAAACATTTGTATTATAATATAATTATTTTACTGCTTAAGAGATACATTCAGAAAACCGAAGTAGATGGTGATAGAAGAACATGAAATGAGTATTCGACTGGAAATGTTCTTTGTACAGTTTGACCGTTTGCTTAGATAGCATGTCTCCTGTCCCCATGGGTTTTTTTTTTCTTTTTCTTTTTCTATTTCGTTCTTTTTTCTAGTCACATTCTGCATCAGTGGTATTTCCTTAACCTCAGGATTACTGGACAATAAAACAACAACAACAAAAAAACAAATCCATAACCTATACCTCTGCAGTTAGGGAGCCTGGATTGAAAATGGTGTGGATGGGGGGGCAGCCATCACAAATGTGTAATTTGTTGATGAATCTTGCTGTTTTAATTTGCTCAAAGAGAGAAGAAAGGCTTCCACTTGGACTTAATCTATGTTGGGGGTGTGTGGGCAGTGCACAATGTCTTGTTCATTTTGTGTGAGGTTTTTTTTTTAACAGTAGATAGTTCAAGCATTTTCATATACGTCCATGTCGGTGCTACATCTGACTTGTTCTGTGTGAGGGAGGGACAAACTGCATTCTTATGATGGCCAAAGCACAGTTCTTGCTTTACATGCCACAGTCACTATGAATGTCAGTGAATATTGGTTTTGTAATGTGAGAAAGCTGCATTTTGTAGTATGCACGTGCCACCAAAACAATGGGTCGCGCTGCACGTGACGGCTGACTGTAAATATTCAGATACCTGAATGTTTTGATGGTGCAGGTTTCCCTTTTACTTGCCCAATCTCTAATACGCCCCGCCCCCCTCCACTATAACTCATATCATGTACCTCAAATGTCTACACAACCTCTGTTCAATAAACTTCTGCTTTAAAGGGTGTGACACCACATCAGTTCACCGACATTTCCTGTGTGCTTCCCTTTGTGTTGCTGTCAGTAGTCTGTGCTGTATGCGTGAGTGCTCTCGTCGAGTCCAACACATCGGAGTCTGCGTCTCATGATCTGAATCTGAGTCCTTAATGAAAACATCATGACTCTATGCTGATGCTCTGCATGCCGTGCTGTGTAAAGTGTATAGTGTCAGTGAATGTGGAGCGTGTTAAAATTCATTTTTGCTATTTATGCATTGCATAATCTCAGGGTACAGGGTACAAAGTAGTGATGTTCGATACCACTGATTTCCTTTCCAGTCTGATACTGAGTAAAATTCAGGCTGGTATCAGCGATACCGATCCGATACCGATACTTTGTGCAAATACAGCTAATGTGTATGGTAAATCTAAACGAAGTAGTGTATTTCAAATCATGGCTTAATAAGGAATTACTTTGTCTTTGCATTCATCAAACATTTTTACAGGATGAGATTATGTCAGGTTTTTTTCCTACATGGGAATTTATATTTTGGGTGAGGAGCTCTCACAAATCCTTAAAAACGTTGGTCTTCCACTATGGACAGAGGCTGGAGATCCTTCTCAATCATCTCTCCCAGGCATCTTGTGAGTGTTGCTGCTCTTGGAGAATCATGTTAAAACAATATAAAATCACTGGGAAAAATAAATGATGGTGCTACGCTTCACTGAATGCTTAATCTTATTTAGATTCCACCAATTATGTAATCCTCCAAATAGCCTACAATAAGGGAATACAGTCACTTGCTGTTTTATAATACTGGGTGACTCAAATCGAAATTGCCAGTGAATATTTAATTAAATAAATACATTTTCTAGGCGCAGTCAGGGTGTAGAGGGGGTCCGGTTTGGGAACCACAGAACCTTGTCTCTGCTGTTTCGGATGATGTGGTTCTGTTGGCTTCGTCAAATCAGGACCTTCAGCGTGCACTGGAGTGGTTTGGAGCCATGTGTGAAGGCTCTGGGAGGAAGATCAGCACCTCCAAATCCGAGGCCATGGTTCTCGACCGGAAAAAGGTGCTTTGCCCTTTTCAGGTCGGTGGGGTGTCTTTGCCTCAAGTGGAGGAGTTTAAGTATCCAGCGTTGTATAGTAACGAAGTAAAAATACTTCACTACTGTACTTAAGTACGTTTTGGGAGACTTTGTACTTTACTTGAGTTTTTTAAATTCAGCTTACTTTCACTTTTACTTGACTACATTTCCGACCTTAATTGCATACTTCTACTGCGATATTTTTCTATGCGCCATGCCGTTACTCGTTACAAAAACACACGCACGAAAAAAGTGTTTTCACCCAGACACACCACTGATTACTAGTGACTGTAACGAAGTCAGGCTGATTTGTCATGAGGCATGTCCGGTAGGCTTTTTTGCAGTTGCGCACTTGTGTTTGTCAGGAAAATGATAATTTCTCTACATTGATTACAGACCTGCAGCGGGTCTGTAATCAACTTTTCTGCAGCGCGGCTTTGCTTTGAACCTTGAACCAATCGAAGCAGTGATTCGCAGGTCGAAGCAGTGCTTCGATCTATGATTCGTGGATTCATTGTTTTATTTCGCTTTATCCTAATTTTTTCCCGCTAAAACCATGAAGAGCATATGTCTGTGAGTAATATTTGATATTTTTATGTTAAACTGACCTCTGTTATGGTCTTCTGAAACCGTTGATGTATTTTATAACTTAAACACGGGACCGATGCTAACGCGTTAGCATGTCTATGGCGTTTTCAATGTTAAAGTTAGCATTAAGCTGTTCGCATCAGCACATTTGTGTTGTTTTCTGTATAATTAATGGCTCAGCGTTCGTTGTCGTAAAAGAGTCAAATTTTTTTGATTTATTTTTATTAATATATTATAGCAACAACAATAATAGTCTACATAATAGACAATAATACAATTTTAGAGAAAGAAACAAAAAGAACCTAATGAAACAAAACAGAAAAGATAAAACCATGTAATAATGAAAATAAATAAATACATATAGAAATAACTTTCCTGTGAACACCTAGTGAGTTGCCTACTCTCGTTTAGGTTTTGAAACCTTGTTTCTGAAGTGTTTTTGTGTGATGTGCACAATTTTCAGTATTTTGACTAATACTACCAGTCATTTACAAGCTTAGATAAACTTTACATAAAAAAATCAGTCCGTTTTTTATTATTAACATTTACTTGTACTTTTACTTTCAATACTTGAGTACATTTAGTTGTACATTACTTGTCATACTTAAGCACAATAAATACTAGATACTTTAAGACTTTTACTTGAGTAGCATTTCAATCAGTGACTTGAACTTCTACCAAAGTCATTTTTTAATGGGTATCTGTACTTTTACTTAAGTGTGATTTTCCGGTACTTTATACAACACTAAGTATCTCGGGGTCTTGTTCACGAGAGAGGAACAGATGTAGCGTGAGATCAACAAATGGATCGGTACAGCATCTGTAGTGATGCAGTCGCTGTATCGGACCGTCGTGATGAAGAGAGAGCTGAGTAGGGGGGCAAAGCTCTTGATTTACCGATTGATCTACGTTCCGACCCTCACCTATGGTCATGAGATTTGGCTCATGACCAAAAGAACAAGATCACGAGTACAAGCGGCTGAGATGAATTTCCTCCATAGGGTGGCTGGGCGCTCCCTTAGAGATAGGGTGAGGAGCTCGGCCACTCGGGAGGAGCTCGGACTCGAGCTGCTGCTCCTCCACGTCAAAAGGAGCCAGCTGAGGTGGCTCGGGCATCTTTTTCGGACGCCTTGCTGGAGAGGTGTATCGGGCACGTCCCATTGGGAGGAGGCCCCGGGGAAGACCAAGGACACGCTGGAGGGACTACGTCTCGCAGCTGGCTTGGGAACACCTCTGGGTTCCCCCGGAGGAGCTGGGGGAGGTGTGTGAGGATCGGGAGGTCTGGGCGGCTTTGCTTGAGCTGCTGCCCCCGCGACCCGACCTCGGATGAAGCGGAAGAAAATGAATGGTTGGATAAATAAATGCCACAATAATTGACACCAACCAGGTGTCATTTAGACAAAATCTCAAAGGTCTACTTTCTGCTGTGTTCCTGTTAATGATATACATTACCTCAAATGACTGAAGTATCAAAAGTATAGATATTTTGATTTGAGAATCGATTTTAGAGCATAAAGCCCTGGTATCGGCGGTATCGATATTTCAGTATCGAGCCACACATCACGAGTACAAAGAGTTTGTAGTTATTCTGTTATCATTAGTCATGGGTCTGTTTCTGGCAACATATGAAATAAAGCAGTCATCTGCCCACCCACTTTACTAGTTGGAGTTCACGCTGCCAACGTGTCAGACTGTGACAGCAGAGAGCAGCCAACAAAGCTCCTTGAGGTGAAGAAGTAAGGTTAGCATTTGCGTTTTTACACCAGTGTTTACTTTTAAGTTATTAGTGGTTGTTCTCACTTCATTTTCTCTGTGGATACAAGAGTGTTTAATTGTCATGTAAATCACATCTGAATATTGCACCATGTAAATATCAGAACAACTCTGCAGATCAGGTTAATGGTTGTCTATGGCACCATCACTTACAGAAAGCATAGCACTGTGGCTCACCACACTTCATATGAAAGCCATTACTCCCATGAACACACAATTGATTCTACTTGGTATTTAGACTCGAGGTCATCAATATTTGGACAGTGACATTTTTTGTAATTTCACCACAAGATGTGCTTGTCGACTTTCAAGAGGTTTAACAAAAATCTTGCATAAACCATTTCGGAATTACAGCCATTTATATACACTGTCCCACCATTTTCAGATGCTATAAATAATTGGACAAACTAAATGGACACAGTATTACTAATACAAATCACATTTACTGCATCACTGGTCTTCTTGCAAATGAAGCCAAAGGCATATTCAGTGACTTAGAAATGTTCATGTAGGCATCCCATGATGTGTCTAAAGAAAATTGGCTGTAAAAGTAGTTACTTTTTTAAACAATATTATTCAAACATTGTATGGCCATTTAATAATGGCCTTTGAAAATTGAGGGAGTGTATAAAAGACTGCAATTCTTAAATCGCAAATGTGGCATTCCCCCCCTTTTGAATTAAAGCTGAAACACACTGCAAGCATATCTTGATTGTTTCACTTCAACTATTTTGTGCTGGTGCAAAACTACAAAATTGTGTCTCTGTCCACATACTAATGGACATGACTGAACATGACGTGGGCACTGTGCATGAAAATGACAACAGTATTGGTTGTACAGTAGCAGTGAAGCATTGTACTTGTGAGAATTACACACAAAAACAGGGACGGGGGGGATAAAAGTCTGAATTACTGTTTCAGAACCAGCATAAAACACATGCACATAGATGCTTTAAAAAAAAAAAAAACACCTGCCTGATTTTTTTCCCCCCAAACACATCACAAATTGAAAGATGGGCCTTGTGACCACGAAGAGCAAAGACCTTCCTCCTTACAGTACAACATATACTTTTGAATTTTTATTTTATGGCTTTTCCCTGTCTTATTGTCATTTAATGTTTTCATTTGGGACTCAGCCATGGGAACTTGGGATTCAAACCCAGACTTGGAGTGGATTACATACTGTAGATAGTGCAGGCTCATTTGTCATGAAATAATACTTTGTGTATTTATTTATTTTAGTAAAAGTACAACCTCACCTGATTCTGTTAGAACATGATGTAAATATATATATATATTTCCATATTCTAATAACCTGAAATCCAAAAAGATGACATAAATTTGATATTACAGTTGATATAAATCTGGTTCTAATAATTTTTTTCAGCATATATTCCTTGTAAAACTTTATCTAGCAATTCCCACATAGATAACAACTTGTGACTGTGACTACTGATCTTTTTATTTTGTGAAGTTTCAGACAGACTACCATCCTAAATTAAACACGGCGGCCCAAATTCGATGTTTGAATGAAGTCGCTGTACCAGTTTTTCTGCAATAGGTTAAGGTTTAAACATTTGGTGTATATGTGTATTCAAAGATATATTTTCTTTGTATTTGCAGGAAACAAGTACCCACAGCAACTATAATATCGCTTAGAGTCTGTATATTAACCAACATGGCAGAGTCTTCATCTAACAAGAAGGCAAAAACTGTTGAATTTGGACTTTGCTTTATTTATCACTCAGCTGAGCAGCAAACAAACAAAATTATCAACTGTTCAAGGAACATTTGGACACTGTCTTGAAATTAGGTATGTAAATAATGTCACCCTAAATTTGATGATTCCATTGGTTTCCTTGTGCCAGAACACCTATATTTAGATACTTTGTAATTATATCTTGTGTATTAGCAAAGATACTGCATTATTGCTAAACGGAGGTCATTTTGGACACCATCTTGGATTATGGACCCTTGGAATGTGAAGAAAAAAATGGCACCCTAAATTTTTTTTAAGCTTATATCTTCTTTCAAAATCAAGTGAGTTTCTGCTGTTACCAAAAAAAAAAAAAAAACAACAAAAAAAAAAAACACAAAACTACAAATGATTCTACACTAAGATCCAAACTGGTGTAATCAAGGGTGCACAAACTTTTTATATCCAGTACTCACTTGTGCAACTACAGCTTTTCTCATTTGGTATTAATACAGTACATTGTGATTCAAAGCCAATTTGATGCTATTCATTTACAGATGAAAAGAAAAGTTCACTGTCTTTATATTCTGCTCTGCTCATGTTTTTTTTGTTTGAAATACTTTTTTTTTTAATTTAATTTAGTGTTTTTGCTTTTGTTGTTTGTGTGTGTGTGTGTGTGTGTGTGTGTGTGTGTGTGTGTGTGTGTGTGTGTGTGTGTGTGTGTGTGTGTGTGTGTGTGTGTGTGTGTGTGTGTTTTGTTGTTTGTTTTTTGTATTATTATTATTATTTTGAGGTAAAGGCAGAATTTGACCACCGGAGGGCAACTCACGCAGCTTCCCGATTCAAACCTCCCAAGCCAAATAGATTTATTAATATAGATTTATTATTTATTAATGAATAAACTATTTTTTTTTTTTTTTTGCTTATTAATATGACCAGTTTCCCTTCAGTGATACATAGCGTATTTCCTATATATAGCCACAAGAGGGCAGTGAAGACCACGCATGGATGAAGGGACTAGTACCAGTTGGCCTGAGGAGATGTGGAGATGTGCAGCTGCAGCAGGTTGATGAGGAGCAAAAAGAGAGTGTTGTCAAAGTGGAGGAGCTGAATTGAAAGCAGCACAAAATAAAAAAAAAAATCAGAATGAAGATCATAAATATTCGAGTCCACAACTTACACATTTTTATTTATTTGTTTTACATTGAACAGACACAATTTGAAATAGATGTGAAAACTAAAGCACCATAAACAACATGGTATCTAATTTAAAAAAAAAAAAAAAAGAAACAAAAGAAATATGCTCGAGAAGGAGCAAGAAGAAGCAGAAATGCTTATGGAGTCCTCCCCCTTCTTCTGTTCTAAATATTCCAAAAGACACCCCCTGCCCACCAACAACATTATATAATTAACTTCTTGATTATTAATTAACTCACGAAATGTTTATATTTAAAGTTTTCTCAAATAAAACAACTTTCAGAAATAATTATAAACACAAAATGCAACAAATAAAGTAACTTCCCAAACATATTTTAATTTAACCACATTAGTACCTTTGAGATCGAGACCTCTTTTGTAAGGGAGACCTGGACAATTAATAAGTTTCCAATTTACCTAACCTGCATGTCTTTAAAAGTGGGATAATTAACACTGAGCACCCAGAGAAAACCCACGCAAACATGGGGAGAACATGCAAACTCTAAATATGGATCCCATAACCTTCTTACTATGAGGCAGCAGTACTAATCATTAATCCACTGTGCTGCCAGCAGTATACTCATGTACATACCCGGGACATAAGCACACTATGAATCAAAAGATCCTTTGTGAGTTATAAATATGAGAGTGCTTTGAGCATCTGATACAGATGGAAAAGCGCTATATAAATGCAGACCATTTAGCATAACAACCTATGTAAGATAAGGATTAGTATAACAACTCAATGGTTTATACACTGAACAAAAATATAAACACAACATGTTTGTTTTTGCTCCCATCAAAGATTAAAATATTTTCTGTATGCACAAAAGACGTATTTCTCCCAAATATTGTTCAAAAATCTGTCTAAATCTGTGTTAGTGAGCACTTCTCCTTTGTTGAGATAATCCATCCCACCTCACAGGTGTGGCATATCAAGATGCTGATTAGACAGCATGATTAGTGCACAGGTGTGCCTTAGGATGTCCACAATAAAAGGCCACTCTAAAATGTTCAGTTTTATCACACAACACAATGCCACAGACGTCACAAGTTTTGAGGGAGCGTGCAATTGGCATGCTGACTGCAGGAATGTCCACTAGAGCTGTTGCCTGTGAACTGAATGTTCATTTCTATACCATAAGCCGTCTCCAAAGGTGTTTCAGAGAATTTGTACATCCAACAGGCCTCACAACCGCAGACCACATGTGACCACACCACCCCAGGACTTCCACATCCAGCATGTTCACCTCCAAGATCATTTGAGATCAGCCACCCGGACAGCTGCTGCAAATAATCGGTTTGGAGAACCAAAGAATTTCTGCACAAACGGTCAGAAACCATCTCAGGGAAGGTCATCTGCATGCTCACCATCCTCATCGGGGTCTCAACCTGACTGCAGTTCATGCTTGTAATCGACTTGAGTGGGCAAATGCTCACATTTGACAGCGTCTGGCTGCTGATTAACTCTATGCGAAGGAGATGTGTTGCACTTCATGAGGCAGATGGTGGTCACACCAGATGCTGACTGGTTTTCTGACACGACACCCCCACTCCTCCCCCGGAATGTGGCAAAAGCCAAGGAAAGGACAGAGTACATGAAATTGAACACTAACAAATGAGTGTTCTGTACTGGATGTTCTGTACTGAGTGTACTGATTGGCCAGACAGAAGTACTGAGTTGAAAACAATCTGCAGCAGGTTGGAGCAGTAAAGGATTCAGAAGGAAATGTGCTGGCAAGTGGGTACACCATGCTGAGAATGTGGAAGGAGTATTTTGAGGAGCTGATGAATGAAGAAAATGAGAGGGAGAGAATACTGAATGATGTTGATAGAGTGAATAAGGAAGTGCAAGGGAGTAGTAAGGATGAAGTTATAAGGAGGGGAAAGGTAGTTGGTCCAAATGATAGCCCAGTGGAGGCATGTTTAGGAGCGATGGCAGTGGAGTTTTTAACAAGATTGTTTGATTAAAATCTGGAAAATGAGAGGATGTCTGAGGAGTGGAGACGAATGTACTAGTTTCAAGCTTTAAGAACAAGGCTGATGTGTAAGCTGCAAGAGTGACAGAGACATAAAGTTGATCAGTCACAGCACAAAGTTATGGGAAAGAGTAGTGGATCAGTGGCTTTGAAAAGAGGTGAAGATTTATGAGCAATAATATGGTTTTAGCCAGAGAAAAAGCACTACAGATGCTATTTTTGCTCTGAGGGTGCTGGTGGAGAAGTACACAGAAGGCCCTAAAACATTGCACTGTGTGGTGTGGATTTCCAAAAAGTTTATGACAGGGTGCCTGGACAGGATGTTGTGGTATTATGATGAAGTGTGGAGTAGCAGAGAAGTATGTGCAGGTGGTGCAGGATGGTGTACAATGTGCTCTTTTTTGTTTACAGTGGTGATGGACAGGTTGACTGACAAGCTCAAAAAGGAAATTAGCAAATGACATTGTGATCTGGAGTGAGAGTAGAGGTTGAGACTTGGCTGGAGAGGAAGAGATAGTATGCTCTGGAGAGAAGGGGAATGAAAGTCAGGAAGAGCAAAGCCAAGAACGTGTCAGAGAAAGGATGGGTATGGTGGAATAGTGTGGTTGCAAGGAGTGAAGATGGTGAAAGGAGATTTTTTTTTTTTTTTTGCATTTTTCATACCATCTCAATTTTTTTTCTAATTTGTGGCTGTACAGTTGACAGTCAATTTTATCATTAGTTAAGTCATTTTTGTTTTTGTTTGTTAGTGGGTTTTTTGTTTTTTTTTTGTTTTGTTTTTTTGTAAAATGTTGACAAGCTGATACATTGCTTAAATTAAAAAAAAAGTTTGACTGAATCCTTCCATCTCTGCTGTGGAGGGTATTTTGTAACAAAATTAAGCAAATGCAAAAATATTTTATTAAATGTGTAGAATTGATTAAAAGAGGAAATAATATTTTATTGTGTATATATAATTGAAATTTATTAGATGTGTTATCACATCTTAATTTACAATTAAGTGAAAGAAGTGGAGCACAGAAGGATTTTCTTTCACCAAAGCATCAAATTTAGGCTTGTATCTCAGATGTGCCTTTTGGCAAATTGTAGCTGAACCTTCAGGTCTTCTTTTTAAGAAAATCCTCCTCTATACCACTTTATTGTGAAGCTGTATAACTGGGGATACAAAATGCAAAACATGCACTTGTTCTGGGTTGTCTGGGTATCTTGGTGGCTTTCCTCTCTCTTCTCCTTCTTGCACAGTCACTCAGTTTTTGAGAACTAGCTACTCGATTTACCACAGAGTGCCATACTGTTTGTATTTCTTCATAATTGATGTAAATAAAGTCTAAGACATATTCAGTGCAGGGTTCTAGCTATGGTGGGCGGTGCCAGGTGGTACCGCCCAGCACTGCAAATTTCCTACCAGCTCTCGGGTTCAAATTTCCTCTCCCACCCAGCACAGATTTTCCAAAAAATGAACTGAAATTTTGCTGAAAAATGTACCAATTCGATCGTATTTCAAACTTATAGTGTCATACTTTTGTTTTATTTTGCAATTTCAACAGAATAATTAAAGAAATAAGAAATATATTTCTCATTTTCTTCATTCATATCTCAGCCGCAAACGGCAGAGGGATCAGCGGTCAGCTGTTTCCAGTTTGAATAATGTGTATATGTTGCAGACATGGACGAGCAAAGCTCTTCAGCATCTCACCATGTCATTTCCAGTTTGTGGCTTCATCTACCATTGGTTTGTTGCTTTTTACAACAATGTTGTTGTAAAAAGCCATAATTTTGAGAATAATTTGTGGCTTTTTCCCCACTGGGCAGATTTTTTTTTGTGCCATTTCCGATTTGTGCCTTTGTCTACCATAGAGTTTGCTTCATGCCACTGTGCCACGCTTCGCTGGTATTAAGTTACATCTACATAAAAAAAATGCTTAAAGTGGCAAAGGGTTGAGAGGGCCATAGGTGGGGGGGGGGGGGGGGGATTTGCCCCCAGAAGCTAAATGTTTTTAGCCATGTTAATGGTCCCCAGAAGCATTTATGGAAAATAAAGTCTGAAGGACCTTAATGAGATGGTGAGGACTTCCCAGGTATGTGAGACGCAAACAAAGAAAAATATTTAAAATGGCGGGGGTTAAGAGGGCCGTAAGTGTGGGGTCTGGGGGGGCTTTCCCCCCACAAGCTGAAGGTTTTTAGCCATGTTAATGCTTCCCAGAAGCATTTACTTAAAATAAAGTCTGAAGGACCTAAATGACATGGTGAGATGCTGAAGAGCTTTGCTTGTTCATGTCCACGACATATACATATTATTCATAATAAAACTATTTTGACATTTACAATTAGAATTAGAATTTTAAGGTGCATAAAATATTTAGAGAATAATATGTATTACACTGCTGTGTGAAATCGTCAAAATAATTAGAGCACCGTGCTCATAGAGTGCAAACCTCTGCCAACACTAGTTTCCAATTCCACAAATTTTTACCTTGGAAAAAAATTTTCAAGCTGAAAGTTGTTAGAATTGGCTTTTCATAAGCTAAAATATAATACAAAATGTAGATCAAAAGAGCTTTTCAATGTTAAAATCAAAGATCCGCTAAATCCGCAATACAGATCACATGCAAATCAAACTTAGTCTGTTCATTGAGAGTGCCAGTTTTCACCTCACTGTCACAAATAAGAGTGATTGAGGCACTTTAGCTTGAGATATAATGAAAAATGTACACCAAATGGGCTTTTCTGTTATGTGTCGGACGCAGCTCGGAGAACCGACCAGCGTTTGAAAGACCCAGTATGAAATAAGCAGAGCACGGTACAAAGGCTAACTGAATTTAATACATAACAGTGATACATAAAAAACAAAGTGCGGTCTGGCGTGGTGCGCTCCCAGCAGCGCTAACGGTCCGGAGCCAGAAGCTGTTCGGACTCAAGGACCCCGCCGACACCCCCCAGGTGGCCGCAACAAACCGAGTCTGTGAAAGAAGGAACCATTATGTGAGTCCACACTCTACACACAGAGAGAACACTTAAAGGTGTACAAACAGCAAACACTTCCTGGCTTGATTACTAATCAACTTCCCAACCTGCAGGCATGGAACATCCAGTTCACAAAACTCCACTGCAGTGGAAGTCGATACATGACTAACATACAGCTCAATATCATAAAGGTGTGAGGGACACCACATTTACTGACTGTATAAATGTTAGTCACAAAATCTAACGTACCTCAGGAAGTGTGCTGACGAGCGTGAGACCTCACCCCCTCCTCTTTCACAGACCGTGCATCAAACCTGGACGTTCTCTGCATCCATTGATGATGAGATGGCTCCCGAGACGACGATCTCACCCGTCTGGTCACAAGGTCGAGTCTCTGGCAAACACACACCGTGCACTCCAGTCTTAAATGCCACCATGTTCCAATCCATGCAGATGCACCACAGCTGTGAGTCCTGATGAGCCGCAGGTGATCAGCCTCAGGTGATCAGGGTGAGGTCCTGATAAACTCAGCAACACAGCCACTCAGTTCCAAATGCAAACCACCTGGAAGGAGAAGCAAAGGACAGAAACAAAAAGGCAGCCAGGCCCCCCCAGCCATATAACATTTTCAATATTAAATTCAAATGTCCACAAAATCCACAATCCGGATCAGATCCGGATCAAACTTTGTCAGGCGATAGTGAGTGTCAGTCTGCATCTCACTTTCAAATATAACAGTCATTGGGGCATGTTTGGTTAATATATTATGTAAAATATACATTAAATGGGGTTTTCAATGTTAAATTTAAATAGCCACATAATCTGTAATATGGATCAGATCTGGATCAAACTTTGTCAGTTGATACAGCATACCATCCTACATAACACTCTCAAATATGAAAGAAATTTGATCTTTTTTGACAGTTTTGAATTTTTGAAAATTCGTTCATTGATAAAGATAGGGATTTTTCCAATATTCCAAGATTTTTCCTGACTTTGCCCTTTGACCTTGAAAATTGAATCAGTTCTTGTCTATCAGGATATGAATCTTCAGTAAACATTTCATAACCAATCAATCAATCAATCAATTTTTTTATATAGCGTCAAATCACAACAAACAGTTGCCCCAAGGCGCTTTATATTGTAAGGCAAGGCCATACAATAATTATGTAAAACCCCAACGGTCAAAACGACCCCCTGTGAGCAAGCACTTGGCTACAGTGGGAAGGAAAAACTCCCTTTTAACAGGAAGAAACCTCCAGCAGAACCAGGCTCAGGGAGGGGCAGTCTTCTGCTGGGACTGGTTGGGGCTGAGGGAGAGAACCAGGAAAAAGACATGCTGTGGAGGGGAGCAGAGATCGATCACTAATGATTAAATGCAGAGTGGTGCATACAGAGCAAAAAGAGAAAGAAACAGTGCATCATGGGAACCCCCCAGCAGTTTTTTAGGGAACTTTTAGGACAACCTGATAATAATGAATTACAATAGTCCAGCCTAGAGGAAATAAATGCATGAATTAGTTTTTCAGCATCACTCTGAGACAAGACCTTTCTGATTTTAGAGATATTGTGTAAATGCAAAAAAGCAGGCCTACATATTTGTTTAATATGCGCTTTGAATGACATATCCTGATCAAAAATGACTCCAAGATTTCTCACAGTATTACTAGAGGTCAGGGTAATGCCATCCAGAGTAAGGATCTGGTTAGACACCATGTTTCTAAGATTTGTGGGGCCAAGTACAATAACTTCAGTTTTATCTGAGTTTAAAAGCAGGAAATTAGAGGTCATCCATGTCTTTATGTCTATAAGACAATCCTGCAGTTTAGCTAATTGGTGTGTGTCCTCTGGCTTCATGGATAGATAAAGCTGGGTATCATCTGCGTAACAATGAAAATTTAAGCAGTACCGTCTAATAATACTGCCTAAGGGAAGCATGTATAAAGTGAATAAAATTGGTCCTAGCACAGAACCTTGTGGAACTCCATAATTAACTTTAGTCTGTGAAGAAGATTCCCCATTTACATGAACAAATTGTAATCTATTAGACAAATATGATTCAAACCACCGCAGCGCAGTGCCTTTAATACCTATGGCATGCTCTAATCTCTGTAATAAAATTTTATGGTCAACAGTATCAAAAGCAGCACTGAGGTCTAACAGAACAAGCACAGAGATGAGTCCACTGTCCGAGGCCATAAGAAGATCATTTGTAACCTTCACTAATGCTGTTTCTGTACTATGATGAATTCTAAAACCTGACTGAAACTCTTCAAATAGACCATTCCTCTGCAGATGATCAGTTAGCTGTTTTACAACTACCCTTTCAAGAATTTTTGAGAGAAAAGGAAGGTTGGAGATTGGCCTATAATTAGCTAAGATAGCTGGGTCAAGTGATGGCTTTTTAAGTAATGGTTTAATTACTGCCACCTTAAAAGCCTGTGGTACATAGCCAACTAATAAAGATAGATTGATCATATTTAAGATCGAAGCATTAAATAATGGTAGGGCTTCCTTGAGCAGCCTGGTAGGAATGGGGTCTAATAAACATGTTGATGGTTTGGATGAAGTAACTAATGAAAATAACTCAGACAGAACAATCGGAGAGAAAGAGTCTAACCAAATACCGGCATCACTGAAAGCAGCCAAAGATAACGATACGTCTTTGGGATGGTTATGAGTAATTTTTTCTCTAATAGTTAAAATTTTATTAGCAAAGAAAGTCATGAAGTCATTATCAACGATGTATGAAAAATTGTGGGCTACAGGCTGTTCACAAACAGACGGACAAACACACAAACGGGTGAAACCATAACCACCTCCAACTTCTTTTGCAGAGGTAAAAAAAAATGCTAAAACACAATCCAAAGAATAGCTGAAGTTTATTTTGTCTCACAACAGTAACCAAACAAGAAATATATAAATAAAAAACAATCCACTATGAATTTGTGAACATATTTCAATAAATAAATACCTTTTTGTTGGGGTTGTATTGGTGTCCAGCACCTATTCTTGTATTGATGAAAGACAAATATGTGATTACTTAAAGAAACAAGTATCCCACTTTGTTTTTTGTTCCTAAAACAAGAAAAACAAGTTTTCATTTAAACACTACACACACACAAACATTGCCACATCTGAACCAAAGTTTAAAATTTAACTTACAAATGAGGTTAAAGGACAGGAGGACATCAGTCCCCACTCGTGATTACGCTGAATGTTACCAAATGCATTTTTCCCTGCTATTTAAAAACATGTTCTCTACAACCTACTGGTTTCATAATAATCATAATCATAATTCTTATTATTATTGACTTGAATACTCTTGAAATAACTTGAAACGACTTGGAAAAACATTTCTTGCTTGTGAACAAGATTTAAAAAGTACAGAACAAAATCCTGTAACTGTAGGATTTACCTCCACTAACTGACAGAAACCTTTTTCATTGAGAGATTCTGGGATTATGCTTATGCTACAGTTTTGACCTGGGTGGTTGCCATCTGTCTATAGGCAGCTCTCAGGGAAAAATTAACATTAGCTAATCAAAATCTTGTTATCAGCACATTTATCACCACTGCCATCATCCCCTGATCTGGTTCTAAAGCTTTCACCAGGGTCCAGAGCAACTACTATGAAACATCGTTCATGGACTGCACTGAGATGAACGGAGGAAGTTCACGCAGCTCATGTGAGATGTGTTTTATTAGTAGCACATTAACATCTCAATTTGATTTAATTTAACATGAGTTATTCTGTGCCAACTCACCTAAATTTTAGGAACCTCTCCAGGTCACCTCCTCAGGTTTTACTGCAACATTATTTTAAGTTGTTAATCTATATTTGTTTCTAGAGAGGCTAACTGATGCCACAATTCAAATATGTGGATGTCATTTAGTAAATATCTGCAATATTATCATCCTAGATGATTCCATAAAATAATAAATCCCTGAAGTTGGAAAACATGTTGTTTGTGGCTATTTTGTATTGCCTAAATTATCATGAATTGATTGTTGATCATTAATATTTTGCATCATGGGTAGAAACATATAAATTTACAATAAATAAAATTAGAGAGGGTAACCAGGGAACCCTAAGGTGAGCTGGCATAAAATGACTCCGTGGTATGTTATCATGAAAGAGAGAAGACAGAATGAGGTTTGCGTCTGCACCTGATTTTTCTAGATGACACTTCATTCAGATTTAGTCCCAGCTCTTCTCTGTGTCGGGAAGAAGAAGATGTAAGAGGAATCTCCAGTGACATCATGGGGAAACCCCAATAACAAAAACAATTATGGTGGCTCTTGGTGAGGAATCTTGTGTAGCTAGTAGAAAAGTAGGTAGCTTTAGGTAGCAACAAGAAACACGGTTTCTTGTTGGTTAATGCTGACAAATTATACCGTATTTGTTGTCTTTTTGCCACCTGATTGTTTTTTCCTCTGTTTGAGGTGCGGCTCCATACAGAAGCATCCACAACTGACATGGACTGACATGACATGTATATTTGTATTGTCAATTGTGTCTGTAGCATGGCCCAAGCAGAGGGTCACCCCTTTGAGTCTAGTCTGCTTGAGGTTTCTTCCTCAAATCATCAGAGGGAGTTTTTCCTTACGACTGTCACCTGTGTGCTTACTCTGGGGGTTGGTAAGGTTAGACCTTACTTGTATGAAGCACCTTGAGGCAACTTTGTTGTGATTTGCTGCTATATAAATGAAATAAATTGAATTTGAATTGAATTTCTTGACATTTTCACTTTTACGTTTCATAAAATGTCCAACACAAGCCTTGAGGCCCATCGGGCTGGTGCTTCTCCCTGGACATTGCAGTTGAAGTGGAGGAGTGCACGACTACTCCATAACTGGATGCTGGCCAATGCCAATTCTTATTTACAGCTGGGTGGACAAGAACAATGCAGATGAAGTGTATTGATCAAGGATGCAGGCAGCCTGAACCACACAGTGGGCATCAAACCCATGCTTTCATATTGGAAGTTAAACTCCTATCCCATAGGAGTTTAGGAGCTTAGGAGGTTTATTTGGATAAAATGGGAAATTCTTGGACAGACTGGTGGAATTCTCTGAGCTCTTCTCTGTTCTCTTTTCACTGAGAGATTCAATCCAAACATATCAACCAACCATTGTGCAAATTTTGAGGGTTGTCGGATGTGCAACTGATTAGATAAAACAGTCATGGAAATAGACTTCAAATGAAGGAAAACAGCTTATATCTTTCATTACCTATTTGCTGCAGTGTAGATTTTCCCCAAATCTTGTCAGGACATTTTATTGTTCTCAAACAACAATTGCAATTGTTAGGTCTCTCTGTGATGCATCATATGTGGTA
Organism: Thalassophryne amazonica; assembly: GCF_902500255.1. Classification (NCBI taxonomy): domain Eukaryota; kingdom Metazoa; phylum Chordata; class Actinopteri; order Batrachoidiformes; family Batrachoididae; genus Thalassophryne; species Thalassophryne amazonica. Next base: position 94,807,440 of record NC_047110.1, on the reverse strand, counting down.
CATGTGTGTAGCTGGCTCGTAAGCACTTAAAAGTTACTCTGAAATGCAAATGTGCACATCTGCTACAAACTGTACCATCAACCAAATAATCATGTCCGCAGTTAGACCCACCAAAAAAAAAAAAGAAAAGAAAACACAACAACAACAAAAAAAAAACCCAACTCTGAAGCTGTCACTGTACTGCAACTTTCAGTTGGTGGAGGTATGTTCCTTCAAACTTAACAATATTTTAAGACAGCTATCTATAGTACATTGGTGCTTTGATATGCAGAAAAAGCTATGTTAAAAAGGTGGAACCTGACAGATAGCAACCCTGAGACTATGAACAACCGTAACTGTTTATCCCCAAATTGTCATGTTTTACACAAACTCCTTTTGTAACCACAGTTTGATTTTACTTCACTGCAAAAACTGATATCTAAGAAAGTAAAATAAAAGACTTGTTTAAAGAAAATTTGACTTAATTTTTGTCTAAATAGAAAAATAATCTTGTCAAGCATTTTTACATGAGAAAAAAATGTCTTATTTTGGGAAACTGTATCTCAATTTTTCTTTAAACGTTTTTCCAGCTAATATCAAGCTGTATTTAACCAGTAACAAGGAAAGCCAATGGATTTCAAATAATCCAAGCAAAGGAACAAGAAGGAACAAGATTGTTTTCCTTATTTTAAGACAGAGGCCGATCTTAAAATAAGAATTCTATCTCGTTTTAGGGCACATTTTGATTATTCAGTGCTTAGACGTTTTACGAGTTTTGAGAATTCTAACTAAGTAAATTTTTCTTACCCTATTTTTACCCCCCCCCCCCCCCCCCTTTTTTTTCTTAATACAAGACAGTTTGGCTAAATTTCAGATTGTCGTACAGTGAGAGGAGCAGTTTGCAGTCTTGTGCCTCTGCAAGACACTGAGCTTATGCAGCACAGCAGCATCTAAACTAAAAGACTTCTTTTAAACTATCCACTCAGCTTTTGTACTTATATCTGTCCTTCACTATGAAATTCAGTTTTGTTCTGCAATACTAGCCTTGACAGGACTCACAGGCCCGTTGGTATGTAAAACCTTGAGTGGGTCATCACAGGAAGGAATGGTCTCTTTGGACACAGCCCCGGCCTGGTCTGGTTCAGGCTGCCCGGGATCTCCGTCCTGCTGATCCTTTGCAGGAGGCGTTGGGTCCAGCTGTGATTTTAATGGATCAGAGGGGTTCGTCTCCTCACTCCTTCTCTGTCTCGTTAGAAAACTCCCCAGCAGCCCAGAGGGAGGTTTGGGGGGTTGCTGGCCTCCGTCCTGTTTGAGCGGCCGTTTCCCATTTGTAGAGTAAAACATATGATGGGGTTTGGACACATCGACCCAAACGTGCCTGAAGAGACAGCCTGCGCTTTGTTTTAGTCTCTGATTAAAACAAAACAGCAAACTCAGTTTGACTCAGGAATCACTTGACATTTTCAAATTAATTCTATTAAAATGTATACTCACAGAAGTGCGGCGCTCCCCCTTTAAATCCATACACACAAACCGTCTTCTCCTCAAATCAAATATTGACACAAAGTTTCTCCTCTCTGCCCTTACTGGTAAGATCACTGTAAGAAAACAAGTTTAACACTGTGACCACAGTGATTTTTATCTGGAAATACTACTGCTTAAAGAATTAATTTCATATTCATTATTGGCTGATAATCATCTTTTGTGTGTGTGTTGATTCTTACTGTTTGTACAAAATATGGTTTTGACTTGAAAAACATTTGCATGCACTTATCAGTACATTCACATTTTATCTCTGTATATACAAATATAAACATATGTTTTTGTTTTGTGTTTCAAAATAGAATGCATTAGAAATTAATTAGCAGAGCTGCCAAAAGAAAAGCTGCATAACATCTTCTACAATGTTTTAATGGCTGTGAGCACACGTACCCAGAGATTCCCTGTGAATGACTTGTGTCATTCTTTCATTCAGCTTCAGAAACAAACTGGCGGTGGAAGCGGTTCCTGTGCTGAAGCTGCATGGTTCCTCCTGTTGTGGTTCCTGAATCCTGGGTTTACAGTCCACCAGCACGGACATGTGCACAGCAATCAGAAAGACCAGGTAGAAAACTGGTTGCATGATCAGTGAGTATCTTTGCTATGGCTGTGCAAATGCTGTGTGCAGTCTGAGGGCAGCTACAGGAGGAAGATAAAGTCCAACTGGCTTATTTAAACAAACTGTCGATAAACTGATTCATTCATTTACTAAAATGACGTAAACCCTCCTTGCTTTTTATGAGATTAACTGTTGCTTTCCTGGAGGCTAAAACAGTTCAAAAGAAGCCAACCCTGTAGTGTGCAGCTCTGAATTTCATTCAGTAGCTAACACAGTAAGTTGGTCTGTTGCTGCTATTCCCAGGAAATATGATTGGACATGTATTGTCATGATAGAGTGCATTTTGCACATTTAGGGGCTGATTTACTGAAGGTTTGCATGTGTAAAAACATGCACAAACTCCATAGCTCCTGCAAAAAAAATAAAATAAAAATAATAATTATAATAAGTATGTGCTGATTTGCTAAGGATTGTATCTTTCAAAAGCACAAAATAACGCATATTCTACATTTAATTCATCTATCATGTTTGTCTTAATGCAATTTGGGTGAGTTCACCCGAGTGCGCAAAATTGTGGGTGTTGAACATGCAGATAGGTCTGCATGTTCAATATGATCTATCAAGGCTAAAATCAAATTGATGAGGTGAGATTATGTCTCTAATTTAGTACATTTGAAACCTTGGTGGTAATTTTCTGTATTTTTCAGTATTGTGCAATCAAGGGATGTCACGCATAAATCTGATTCAAGGCCATTTCCTGTGAGCTGTTTGGTTATGCATTTCTTTATTTTCACTCAATATTCTTTAACACAGAAAACACTGTAATTAAACATTAATTTATAGTAGGCAATGTATAATAAAACATCAACTGTTTAAATTAAATTAAATGTGACATTTATCTTGCATTTCTGTGTGATAGAATTATAAGTACACAGTAAATTTTGTTGAGTAAAATTTACTCTGCTGGGATAACATTTGGTCCTAGTCTATATAGAGTAAAATACAATCTATTACAGAGTGAAATCAGCCCTAACATCTTGTCAGATCAAGTGTTTCTACTCCAATAAGAGTTGATTTTACACTGTGATAGAGTTGATTTAGCATTGTGATAGAGTATATTTAACTCTATTTGGACTGGGACCAAATGTGATCCCAGCAGAGTAAGTCCTGTGTGCATCTGTTCAGCACAGCTCTGTGCACAACCACACACAGGTGCTGACAGCAGTTGGCAGTTATCTGTGGTCAGGACTGTGGACAGCTACTACCTATATATAAACAAAGACAAATGTTTCTCATTCAGTATACCTGCCTCTACAATTATGTGACAGTGAAGAAAATATAATACTGGTGTAATGTGCATCGTCATGGGAATGGAGCTTTGATGATCATTGGCTTAAACCCACAGTCAAAGTCGAGCTGTGCTGAATATGGACTTCTGCCAAATACTGCACACCTCCTGTGACAAACCATTCTTAAGGCCCGTTTATTTTTGATTTAGTAAATGTTCAATAAATGTCATTTTCTATTAAAATGTGGGCTTGTCTTATGCATACATCATTAATACACGCAAAATCCTTATTTACATATTTGCTGTCTGCATCATGTTACTACCCAAGGACATGTGCACAATTATTCTTAATAAATCACCTGCAAAAAAATGTTCAGAAACCCAACGCACAAATGTTTGGAATGCTCACACAATCTAGCACTTGATATAGGACTTCTTACTAAATCAGGCCTTCAGTGTTTTGCTTTGCTGTAGAGAGAACAGTTACATAAGAAGATCCAGATGAAACATACAACTTGCACCGTGAGGAAAAATCAGATCATCCAGATCATGAGTCACTGTGCAGGTGCCTCTGTGCACATGTGGGGGGGATGGTTGGTTGGTCCGCCTGGATCAATCAGGTTCCTGGATGGCTCCATAGTGTGATGGTTGTGGCAACATGTCTGACTCATTTGTACTATTTAAAATTAGGTGCAGGCTGGAAAAAAAAGGACTGATTTATTCTCTTTATTAGTCATGGGCCTGTTTGGGGTATAACCTTAAATAAACCAAGGAGAGAGAGATTTACCATCCCCTTTAAGATGGAATGTGCCAGGCACACGGCACGCTGTGATTAAGAATGCTGACTGAAGTGAGAGGTGTCAGAGTGCACCAGCCGATAACAGTCAGAAAAGCAAGCTGACCAGAAGAAGTAAGGTGATGTTTTAAATTTTTCCATTAATGTTGAATTCAGTCAAACCAAATATAAATTAGATTAGATTAGATAGAACTTTATTGATCCCTTGGGAAGACTCCCTCAGGAAAATTGAGGTTCCAGCAGCATTGTATAGCAGCACACAGGGTAAGAAGCACACAGAGTATCAAAAGTGAAAGTAAAAAGGTGAAAGTAAAAAAAAAAAGTTAGTGTCCCTGCAGGGAAATTTTTCTTGAAATTTTCAATTGATTGATTCAGTCCCAAATTACAACATAAGTCATCTTAAGATGGGACAGTTTTATTTCATTTTCAAAATATATGCACTGTTCATTTAACTCCTTCAGCTTCTCTCACAAGTCTTGTTCTTGCATGACCAGTTTGTCAGAACTGCCTCCTCAGATTGACCGTACAGTACCTTCCTGTTTGTAGGTCTTAATGATGAGGTTTCAGATACATATATCTATCGACTTCGAAATGTTCATGTCTCTATGCCCGGACGTATATAAGGGTGATTCTTAGACTACGGGCACTTATGTCCTTTGATCATATTGTATGAAAAACAGAAAAAAGGGGAAATTTCACACTTTTATAGTTGAAAGTGTGTTAAGAAGTTTGTTCTAGTAGTCTATGATGACTTTTTCACCTTTTTTCAGCATCATTATATGCAAATATTGCCATTTTGTGCTTGTCCCACACCCAGACTTTTGATCTTCAGTGATAAAAATGATAAAGAAACGTTTTTTCTAATGTTTTAAAATATCTCTGAATAAAATATCAGTAAAATAATCAATATAAAGTGCCCCAAGGCGCTTTATATTGTAAGGCAATGGTGTGGTGGAAATTACATTTACAAGGCCAATAGTGCCCGTAGTTAAAGAATCACCATAAAGAAAACTGGCTGTAAAACTGATGATTTGTACTAACAAAGGGCACTCATTTTTGCATTTGTCCAATTACCTATGGCCTCTGAGAATGGAGTGGCTGTTTACAAAAATGGCTGTAATTCCTTAATTAATATGATATTTTTGTTAAACCCACTGAATGATTTTCATTTTAAATTCATTATTTCCATTGTGTTCCTAATGTTTGCAGACACTTTTGGTACCACCTGGTACTCAGCCCCAGTTGTGATTCGGAGTCCAAAAGCATTACAGTGTCAGTAAGCATCACAACGTTAAGGATTCAGTCACTCCAAAGTTTACAAAATGTATTTTATTATCATTTCAGGAATACAGTTGACTGCTGTGCACAGCACACACGTACAAAAATAAAAGGAAAACATTTGTAATATAGTATTTTACTCACTCATCATAATTTTCAGAAACAAATGATTGGAGAAGTCTGTTGTTCCAAAATAATTTACAATCATTTCAATAATCGGAACTAAGGCAGAAGGTGAGGTATATGTTAAAAAGAGGAGGGGGACTCACAGGATGCACTTTCCCCCACAGTGTAGGAATAGAAAACAGAGAAACTCAAAGGCTGCTGGCTCACAGGGACACACACAACAGCAAATACACATTTACAGACAATCTGCAAATATGTCTGATGCCAAATCCTCCCTCAGACGGTGTCCCTGTGAACCAACACTTTAAAACCAGCTGAACAGGTGTCATGAGCGAAACGACAAGATCCAGACACTGTATCTGTAACTACAGGGGGAACACACACAGGCCATCAGAACTCCAACCTGACTGTACATTTCTTACTGTTAACTCTCCTCTCTCAGTGATAGTACAGTCTTTTCTACCTCAAAAAAAAAAAAAAAAAAAAAACATGCAATAGATTGCAGAAACAATTCTTCACACAATTCCTCAAGTTTGGACAAAAGAATATTAAAAATAAATAAAAACAGTAAGCTCTAACTTAAACATCAGTCGTCTTATCGGGTGTCCTTTAAACCTCGACACAGCTGCTCGCCTCCTATTTAATACCGTATGTCTCCCTCTGTGTGAGCAGTGGCTGCAAAATAAGCTGTTTTCAGGTTTGCTGCATGGTCATTTGATTAAACGCTACATAACGTAGGAATATGCACAATGTAAACACAATATGAACTGAAAGGTCTTCAAATTTCCACAACCCCACCTTCAACAAAATAAAGTGAAATTCACTTTTATTTATGCAGCTATTACTGTGTTTTATTAGTGCATATTATAAAATAAACTTTCAATGATAAGGAAACTCAGTAGAGTGCATAGAAGATCATGACTTGTAGTGGTTAATAAAAGGCTTTAAAGGGGAACCCCTTCAAATTTTCTCAAGAATCCTTACATCCAATGTGCTCAGGTCATGCACAGTCACCTTGCATTCATGTCTGCAGTAAGACTTTAAAGAGTGAGAGTGAAACATGGGGCTGGAATTACTGCATTTCTTTGTTTTCAGTTATTATGAAGGACTACCCCTTTTAGTA